>NC_133821.1:71430684-72056653 GCF_047830755.1 Zonotrichia albicollis | reverse complement strand
TTAAAAAAATCTAATGCAAACCAGCAATGACAACATATAGAATGATCTTAATTGATAAAAATTACAGCAAGCTACATTTCAGAGGATTATATGCAACAATCACAAAAAATACTTTTTATTACAACTTCTGCAAAAGGCAAGGGAACGCAACGCACACACCATGGGAAGGCAAAGGGCTCATTCTATCCAAGAGAAATCAGCTTGTGCCACGTGAAGGGGAACCAGCAGGGAGGGGGTGCACGGAGAGAGAGGAATTAGTTTCTGTACTATAATTACGGAATTATAGGGACATAGTATGGACTTCTATGCCAGGTTAAAAGAGTTGCAACTACTGGGAAGGCTAGGCTTTGAAACACTGACCAAGCAATAGGATAGCACAAGTTGCTACACGTAGGAGGATTGGGATGCAGGGATAGCATTGAACAATGCCAGAAGATGGCGATATTGCTTACTGTCTAAGAAAGCACTGAAAAAAAATTTAAATTCACTCAAATTAATGCACTTTTAAACAATTTCATGCACTAAGGACTCACTAGATAATTTTACAGTGATGCACTATGACTTTTAAGAAAAAACTCCAGGTTTACAAGAGCATAAATAGAGGTATAAAGTTACATTATTTTGCAAGTTGGGTAATAACATACAAATAACTAATTAGAGCCACATGGAGAAAATAATATTCATTAAGTGGTTAAAACATGAAAAGTGCAATAAGTTATTATTTTTCCTTTGCTTTAAAAAATAAAAAAGACACCATGAATTTCAATTCCACCCACTTTAACAATCTGTACATTCTTCTATCTCCAACTTAAAAATCCTTGGAAATAAATACGAGAAAATGTATAGTTATCAGAATCTTAAATATAAAGAAATCCTATCCTTAAATACATCCTAAGAATCACAGCAAAACCAAAAGAAAACACAAGAAACTAATCCAAAAATTGACCAAAACAACCTACCAGTCCCAAAACTTTTTTTTTTCCTAAAGACCTGTAAAAAACATCCCCCCTCCTTGTTTGTTAGGGAGGGGAAAAAAAAGTTCAATCAGCACAGATAATTTTCTTACCTTTTTTTCACGATCAATATGACAACAAGGAGAAGTAGGATGAATACCAGAATTCCAGCACTTATTCCTGCTATTTTCACCACTCGATCTGTTTGTTTAGCAGGATCTGGAATCACCTCAGGTTCTTCTGTTGCTGCTGCTAAATTAATAAAAAAAAAGAAGTTATTTAAATGTGCAAGCCCTAGACACAAGGAAATAATTTTTGGTGATGATTTTCAAATATGTGTGTGTCTTAATAAAGTAGTAAAAATACAGATACCACCTCTGGGAGAAGAACCTCTTACTAATACCCAACCTAACTCTCCCCTGACACAGCTTCAGGCCATTCCCTCAGATCCTGTCACTGGACACCAGACAGAAGGGATCAGTGCCTGCCCCTCTGCTTCACCTCACAAGGAAATTGTAACTACAATGAGGTCTCCCCTCAGTCTCCCCTTCTCCAGACTGAACAGACCAAGTGACCTCAGCTGCTCCTCATGCAGCTTTCCCTCAAGGCCACACAGTCTTTGTTGCCCTCTTTGCAACAGCAAGTATATGTGTATGTATACAATTGAATATATACATATATTACATATAATATATACACTTGTGTGTGTGTGTGTGTATATATATATACACACACACACACCTTTGCACAGGCAGAAGTGTTTATGTACCTGGATATCCAAATAAGTTACTGTATTAAAAAGCAGAAGACAAAGCAGAGACTATCTATCAACTTACCACCATTATTTCATTTAATGTTATTCTTTTCAGATATTAAATGTGGAGTATTTAACACTGAATAGTAAGAAAACATTTATGCACAAATAATAAAAAACTTCTTTCCAAGCCACAATGTGAACCCTAAACTGTAGTACTTCTGTCCTCCACGCAGTTTCAGTCCACCTTTGTACGTTAATTCACCTTACAGCATCTGGTCTGAGATCTGCATTCTACTGGGAATTTTGATTCTCTAAATAAGGTCATCCACAAAGCCAAGCTTAAAGTCAGCAGTAGTTTTATTTCTGTTTATAGGCCCTGAAAGATACCCCACAAACCACTGTTCTACAGAGAGATGAAGCCAGTCCTTAACACAGCTGAGTGGGCTGAGGCTACAGGTTACAGCAGAGAGAAAAATAGAATATACATGTAATGCACAACCATTCAGTCTGCACCTCTTTGCATAACAGCCTGCTGTAAAAAGGATCAGGAACAGGAGCTTTCCAGCCTGGTAAGAACATAAAAAATATAAATAGGTTTCAGCAAGGGGTAAAGTCGTTTGAGATGCTTACTTGTAGATTAGAAAAGGCTTTCCAGCTCTCTAGTTCCTGCTTTCTATGGCTGTGGCCTTTCCTCTACTCACCAGCAATAATGGGTACATGTGCTTGCTCTCCCTGGCCCTTCTTCTCTCACACTCCACCCAGCATCCACCCAATGCCACTTGACCTCTCCCTTCACAGCATCTTCATGCGGAATAAGTTACAAGATGTCGGTATCATCATGCTATGCTAATGTCACTACACAGAAAGTGTTCCTTAGTCTGAAAGAAGGATACCTCTCAACAGGTCACCAAAAGCAGCAGAACAAAAACCAAGGTGAAGTCATGTGAGAGAAAGGCTACTGCTCTCCTGAAAATCGACTCCATTTAAAAAGCCAGTATAGTCATTATCAGGGATAATTGGTAACTAATACTTTCTGGGTTTAACCATGTTTCACAGACCATTTCTATTTGTATTCCATGTGTAGGAACCCAAATACCCTTTGAGGGAAGGATAATGCTCTTATTTAAAATGACTCTTTATTACTTATTTCTGTAACCTTCATCTATGCAGTATCTGAACCTGTATTAACAACTTACCCTCAGAAAAACCTTCTGAGTTAGGAACGTGCTCTCTTCCAGACACCACACGAGAGCTAGACAGACAGTGAGAGGTCTGGCAGTGCTTTAATTGTAAAACTTAATCATCATCATAAGAATTCATCATTATAATCATCTCTCTCACCTACAGCTTGAAGTCTATCTGCTGAGAAATACTAAATGTTTCCTTCTGTATGTAAATACATGCCTCCATGCACACTTGCATACATAACCTGTGAGGAATGAATACTATATTTTTTTGTTTGCATAATATGTGTTGTTGAGGTGTCAGGGGATAAAAGTAGGGATCAGGCAGGAGATGTGTGCATGTACAACACACACTAGCTAGAATTAATGTTGGATGCACATATGATGTTGTCTAACAGAGGAAATGAGGGGCATGACTTTTGAGGCAGAACTGGAAGATTAAGGTATTCAACATTCTCAGTGCTTTAAATTAATCAACTCCCAGTCCAGGGTTAGCTGGGCTGGATGTGACAAATGTGAATGAACATTTGATAAGCAGTAGAGAAAAAAGGCCAATCAGTAGAGTCAAAGGACAAATCTAAGATAAATATAAATGGCTTTATATGCCAATGGGGAAAAAAAAAGTAATGTTTGCTATATGGAGTATTGAGAAACAGCAAGGACATGGGAAGGGTAAAGAGGGAGTGCGCGGGAATGGGATATTTGCTGTGTCTGGAATTGTACAATGTGAGTGCAGCTGGCCAGCTCTGACCTAGCAAAGGTAAGAACTACTCAATCTGCAAAATAACTAAGGTTGGAGCAAGAGATTTAGTTGTGTGGATGGAAATTTAAGGCCAAGTCTCTGAGAGATTTCAAAATATGAATGACAGAGATTGACCTGAAGATGCACTTCAAAACTTGAAGGCTCAAAAATACATCCAACAGTAAAGGCTTTGAGCTTAGATCAGGACAGTGGTATTTTCAAAGGAGTATTAGTGATGAGAGGGTGAAGAGGAAAGAATTACCTGTTTCACACTTCCCTGGAGAAAGACAGGACCCTTAGTACTTCATAGAGCAAGTTGCAATATATGTGCTTTTCAGAGTCATGTTTAAAACTACTGCGTGGCCACACACACAGCTGCTTCATTCAGAAAAGTTACTTTAGGAAAAGAACCATCCACATCTCAGAAAATCTGAAGGGAAGGTTACTGAGGGTGTTTACATATTTGGCTAACTTAAGAACAGGTGTTTTACTATATACACTCTAGGAAATAGTTGGTTTGGATCATCAGTAACTTCAAAATGAAGCTCTCTGTCAAGGTTTTCGAGCAACAATGGAAAGCCAGAAGGATATCTACTGCTTGACCATTTGTTTTTGTTTCCTTACATTAAGGATTTTAAAGCAAGGGACAGTAACTCATTCCATGAACTTTAAGGCTACTTATGAGATGAAGCTCGTGCCCACTAGAAATGCACCACAGAGTCCTAAATTAGTTGAGGAAAATGTCATTGAATAGTCATACACTAACTAAGAGTATAATCAATGGATGAGCCTACTATACCCAAAATGCTAAAATCTACTGGCAAAATGATACCTCTCTTGCCAATATCAACAGAAAAATTGCTTTGAACTTAAATGAAGCCAGGATTATTACATGTATATTTTCAGCAACAGATAATATATGCATCCTTTGGACTAAATTCTACATTTGGGGACTATATGAAAGTAATCATAGATATAAATCACACTGTAATCTGTATGTATTGCATGCAATAATTATTTTGAGGAAGCCATTGAATGTAGCACAGAATAATTTAATGAAACTTATGAACTTGAAAGCATTTCCTATTGTGTTTTAACTTTGATAGCTCAAAGTGTGTTGTAATAACCATGTGTGATCTTACCCATATATAACCAGAGAGAAAAATAGAGAAACCTTGTGTCTACATGTTAAACCTATGCATGTAATTGAATATCTCCTGGCTGCTGATTGCACAAGGACCATAGCAGCAAGCAAACTTCTGCATACTCTGAGAACTCGCTTTCTCTACCCTTTACAAGACAACCAGGATTTAGTTCTCTGAAGTGGCTCTTCTGCAGGCTGAGATGCTGATTTTTCCAAACAAAACAACTCAAGTAACCAAGGATTCACAAAGAAGAAATCTTGCCTAACCAATTGAGCAATCTTCTATAATGGAGTGACTACATCAGTGGGCAAGGGAAGCGTTACAGATGTCATCTATCAGGACCTCTGTAAGCCTTTGACATGGTCCATGACAATATCCTAACACAAAATCTCTAAATTGTAGAGATACAATTATTTTGATGATTGGAATTAACTACTGTATATTTCTAAAAAGGGCAAAAATGCTCTAAAATTATTTAAGATACAAAACCACCTGCTTTATTAATTTTTAATGCTCATTTTTAGTAATGTAGTCCTGCAATGCTCTCTTATATCTTGAACATCAGACTCTATAAAAAGGTAATTTATTGATCTGAGAAAGAAACTTGCATGGTAACAGAATCATGATCATACAAAAATGGACTCTCTATTGACTACTAATTCCTTTGGCCAACCTTACTCTAATAGATCATGAATTAAGTGTTAATTTTTACTCAGTCTTTGCCTTGCATATCAATATATGCATTTTTGATCCTGTGAATCTGAGAAGAGATAACCCAACAGTTTTCAATCCACGCAAACTCATCTTCCATAAAATTTTCAAGAACAGCTTCTGACCTGAAACAGAGCGTTAACTACATTTTCCACCTGTACAAAAATAGCTGCCTATACTGAAGATTTATGAACTAGACTGGGAGGTGAACACTGGATTTTAGCAATTTATCTACTTGCCTTTCTTCTGAACTAATGAACAGCAACAACAATCATATCCCACTGTCCCATTCAAAAAGTTTATAAAATAACTCTACACAGCGATTCTGACTCTGCAGAATAGTCAGTAACAGTCACCATATAAGTTGTTCTCCTTGTTTTCATAGATACTAGGAGAGTATTCAATCAGTCAACTCCCATGATTAATAGCACGAAGTTCAACTGTGAACAGCACTAAATTAGACTAGTATAGCTAACTCTCTCAGGGACAGTAAAATTCTAAACAGGTGAGGTAGAGTCCATCTTCTCACAATTTCCTGATGTACTCAATTACTATAAATTTTTTAACCATGTTTTTAATCAAACACAGAAAAAAATCCAATATCTACATCTAAAATTGAGCATGTGCATATTATTTACACTTAATTTTTGAAATATACTGTGGCATAAGGAATCCAGTCACGGTACGTATTTCTTTCCTGTCTTTTCCTTCCTTCTGTGGTTCAAAATTTACACAGAGCCTTGCAAAATTGTCAGGGAATTTATGACACTCAGCACAAAATCTATTCACCTATACCTTCCCAAGAAGATGGTGTAGGAATTCAGATAATGTTATTCTACTTGCTCATCCAAACACAATTATTCAAGCAGAAAATTCTGGTAGGATTTTGCAGGGCTGTTTTCATGCTACCACTAAGAGAACAGCCAGCCTTCCGAATGACAGCTTTTAAATCAGAAATTTTGAACAACATTTTTATACTTAACCTTCTCACCATACAATTTGACTCTCTCAACATTCACAGCATTTTATTCTGGGTTTCCTTTGTGTGAGCGAGGGAAGAAACTCAATTTTATGCATGATTAAAGCTGCTATTTTATTACACTGCATTTTCTTTGAATGTTAATTTCTGTTTATGGCAGATCTTTGAATTCTCACAAACTGGTGTTATTGCTGCATAGCTTGATATTCAAAATAGCTGTGCTCAAGATAATCTGTTCTGCACTTTCGTTATGTGACATTCAAAAACTTTTAATTAAATCCAGGAATGACATCTGAATGAGTTCAACAAGGTAACATCATGATAACATCAAATGAAACTGAAGGTATCTCTGGAGATGTCAGTCTACCACCTGAGAAAAGGGCTTGCTGAAAAACCAGCTGAGATTCTCTGACATATTTTTTTTTAAATTGCCTTTTGTTTTAATCAGCTGCCCAGAAAGACTGTTCCACCTGCATCATTTTTTTTTTACTACTTTGCTACAGTGATAATCATCGTGCAATTAAAGAAATTGTTATAAGTCTGAAATTTAATTAATAGATTAATAGATTCAAGTTCAGTGAGAGAAGATCCATAACCACTTTTAGCTTTATCAAGTTTTAAAAAAAGCCTGAGCTGATTCTATTTGCTGAAAACGTTTTAGTGTGTATTTGCAGGGATTGGGGGACAGAATGTGAAACTTGTTCTAGCAGACTATGCACATCATTCATGAGGTCTTACAGATATCCTCACATGGGTCACTTTGGTCCAGCACTACTAATTTTTCTTTCTCAAGCTGAAAGATGAAGATACATTTAGTGGGAAAGGAATCTCCACAATTTTCCCTTCCCTACAGCTCCTACAGATTTTCTCTCTTGGACTACAGCTTCTGGGAGACAAAAGGCATGCCAGAAGTGCACTGGGGTTTGACTCAATCTAAGCTGTTGCTTCTAGGATTCTAAATTACAGATTTTTTTAGGGTGGCATTATTAGAAAGAAAAATTGTACATGACTGTGAACAGAAACTGTGATTCCCTGAGCTGTGCTCTGAAGTGTCAGGTTCTTCCCTGTCACCATAGAAACCAGGTTCATGACTGTCCCAAGGAAGAGAGTTTTAACAGGCTCTGCCAGTGAAAAGGAAGATCCCAGGCACCACCAGCCTCTTCTCTGAACTTGTCCTGAAAGGTGACAGTAATGAGGTGATGCTTAGATAAAATCTGCTGTCTTACATTTGTGTTGCAACATACTGTGCCAATTTTGTCCTCACGAGTGTCCCTTGCTGGGGAAAAGGGAGACGTGTCACCACCTCCAGATGCTGCCAGCTGAGCCTAACAGAAGGAGCCCTCAAGGTTCCAAAGCTTCATGATATTATAAGTTAAGCCTTCAAATGGACAAAATTATATATGACTATGTTCTCCACATAAAAGTTCATTGCTGCAGAAATGGACACAAACACTGTTCATGGGGCCCTTCTGACAGCTAAAAAAAACCCCCAAACCAGCTTCAGGCTAACCTCTGTTTAGTCAGATTTGGGATGGTGTAAGGAGCTGTAGAAGTTAGGCGCTGGGAGACTCACAGTTGGCTGTGCATACAAATATGGTGTCAAGTAAACAGGTTACACATCGTGCTTTCAGATAATGCAGAAAACTAGCCTGAGCTTATGCTACTGGATACCTTTAAAATTATGAACACGTAGCTTATAAATATTTATATACATTTTAATTAATTAAACAGTCTAGCACAGCATATCTTGTCCTACAATAATGATAATGCTACCTAAAATTCCAGTATAATATGTACATTCATGTATAAAAGACCAGTTCCTGTCTAGTGCTGATACGCCTTCTCAAATGTTGATAAATGTTGCTTTGATAAGTCATATACAATAAGTAAAAAAAAACAAACCCAAACACATCTTTACAACTCTCCAGGACTTTCAGATCACTTAATTGATGGTACTACTTTGGTAGGAAACTGTGTGGATATCAGAATCATGTGAACCATGCCTCTGCTGCTATAATGGTCTGAAATGAAAATTAATGAGGGCTCTGAAATCAGTAATGTCCATGAATTTATGACCAATTAGCAAAGAGTTTACCTTAATAGATTCAGAAGTATCAAGTGAAAAAAGTGTTGAATCTGTTTGCCTCAGTAACTGAGAAACCTTGGACATGAGCAAATGAGGAGAGCTGGAGCAGGAACAATGCTGAGGAGACAATGTTCCTGCAACACCCTGCCCAGCTGTCCATGGGTCACATTAAAGAAGAAAATTAATGCCATCTTTCTACTACATTTGCCACTAAGACATACTTTTGGAGCCTGTACTTTGCAGGCACTTTACTATCTTTAAAGCTATGGCAAGGATAGGATTTGGTTGTGGGGAATTAGGATGTTCAGTAAATGTCATAATCCACAGGTTTTTCAGCTTTTGAATTACAGGCTGCTATCCTCTGCCAGAAAACAGCTGTTTGTGCAGAGACAAACCAAGTTAGCTCTAAGGCAGCTGCCTCAGCGATGCAACTCTCTCCCCAGGACATAAAAATCTCTGTGCCAATACAGATGGCAACACTGACAAGGCATTTTACACAGAGGTGTAAACTGAAGCTACACTGTCAGCTTGTAGTTCAGTTGGGACAGGACACAAGATAAACTTGTGGGTGAAGGCTTCTGAAATGGCACCTTTCAGAGCAAAGGACAAACACGGCCAGAGGAGCATGGCCTGTCCCCATCCCACAACATCCCTGCCCAAGAGAGTGGAGATTCCTCTTGGTCACAGCCTGTGATGACGTGCAGGTGGCTGAGTTGTCTTTGGAACTTTCAACTCCAAAAAATTCAGAACAACTTATGTTGTTGAGTTTTACCTGTGGATAAATTCGAGTCTATTTATTAGTCTACTTGACACCAGAAAATCCATGGCACAACCTTTTTTCTCCCCTCCCATTCTGGACTGACTTAGCTTCAAAACAAATAACAAATATTTGAAAGGAATCAGGATACCATATTTCAGGGATCTGGCAATGTGTTTTTTGCAATCTTTGAAGTTCTCTTTCAGGTCATTGTTACAAAATTGTCAACAACAGTGCAAAGGCAGGAAATTTACCTGAAAAAATCCTAATCCATGTGTTAACCCTAATAAGGTTTTAGAATCCCATAGATCCTCTAAAAGATAAACTACTGGACATATTAAACGCTTGTTATAAAAGATCTGATCTCATAGTGTAACAGCTGCATGTTTGAAATATTGGAAAAATTCAGAGAAACACCTAGTTAATCTAGTTAATTGTTTGTGTCTTGACAAAAAAATTTCAAAATAAGGTTTTCTTGAGCAGCTTGATGTGTTTCTTCAAGTAGCCAATATAGAAGTAGAGATCTAAAACTTCAAACAAAATTTTTTCATGGCATGTGTACTAACAGACCTTGAAAAGGGTATGTAAAAAAACAGATGTGGAAATACATAACGCATACTGTAAAGTATTGGACTGAAACAATGGAATACAAATAACTATTACTCTCTGATTTTCTGGAAAGGGATATTGGCTAAGAATGATACTCTGATCCACCTCATCAACAAGCCATTTAAAACTTACTTGTTGGATGCACTGCTACCATTTCTTAAGGTCACTGTGATTATTTACTTTATAAGCACAATGGACCTGTTGTTAGACCTGTTGCAGCATTTTTTCCTGGGAACACATAAAAGCAGTTAGGATCTTGCTAATGAGATCATTTGTTAAGTTAGTGTTTGGCTACATTACAAATCAATCAACTTTCAAGCTTTACTCTAAACAAACTGCATTCAAAAACATGCGTTTTTAAAGATAAAATCTCTCTTGATGTTATAAAATTTCAACTGTGCAAGACACTGCACTGAAAAGTTACCCGGTGTTGACAATGAGTCCTATATGGCTTGTTAGCTCAGAATTAATTATTAAAAGAAAATTATTTAAAAAGCAATGTTTGGCAGCAAATATACAAAATGCCTCATCTTTCCACCAGATAGCATTCAAGAAGTTTAGCAGAGAAAGTACATTATCATGATCATTATTACTTATATGACATGGTTTATGTGGAAAAATATTGCTCTCAAATGCCTAAAGTTACATTTTGCTATATTTATTGGAAATAGCATTCTATGAATAACTTCTGCTAATTTAAGCAACTATAAAATTGCAAGTGAGAATTTACTGGTAGTGTAGGAGTTGCAGAGTTAATCCAGAGCTGTGTAATTACACTGAAGGAAGTAACAACAGCTTAACTCTTCTCCACCAGAAAAGTGCAAACTCTCACCCTGAACGATAGCTCAAAATACAGAAAATGAGATGAAAAATTTTCTTATATCAAATGCAATGCTAATAGCATTGTAGATGGAATCAAAAGATGGAAGAAATGAAGAACACAAATAGTCTTTCCTTTATTCTTTCCAAAAAAAACAAGCCCATACAAATTAAAGCTTCTATAGTACTAAATCTATAGTACTAAATCTAGCCTTTGGTAGCAGCCATCAGCCGTTCTTTGCCATTCAGAATGGTGAAAGGTGAGAAAATAAACAGAAACCCTCCAAGAAAACAAATGGTTAATTCTTCCTTTGGAGGTGGGTTCTAGTTTTTCCAAACATGCATAGATTAAATTTTATATATATACATACTATATATATATAGTTTATATATAATCTTTAATAGCACCCATCTGTTCTTAGTATCCCAGATTATTACTGTCATGACTGCCAGCCTTCATTATTTCTTTCCTGTAAAATCTGGTACTTTTTCAAATAGTCAAAAAATAGAGCAAATACATATATATATATGTGTGTGTGTGTATGTATATTCTGAAAGAAGAAAATATGCTTTTTTTCACAAGAGTTACATTCTTCCATTTAGAGAAAATTTTCACAACTTCTTCAGTTGTATAATACCTTAATGACATTGTGCAGTGTTTGTAGGAGTCCCCTGGGCTGGCTGGGAAGTGCACCTGCACCAGCAGTGCAACAGCCATGGCAGAGAAGTTTTTCCTTTTTTTCCCTTTTAAAACCTTCCCATCTGAAGAGCATCCAGTCACAGAAAGTTACATGGGTCAAAACTCTTGAGGTTCTTTGGAACTTTTTAGCACTAATAGGTGTCTTAAGCAGCTGGATGGCTCGGAGCAAGGGAGAAAGGCAAATATCCTCTTCCAAACCAGCTGCACATCACAGCAGGCTGCAAGTACTGTCTCAGCCATTACCCTAATTATGCAGTTGCTCCCAAATCTGCTTATCCAAATACATCTGAAAGGTCTTATGTCAGCACTTTAAGCTGAGCCACCTGATTTTGGACTGAAACATCCAAAGCCGCGGTGCTTATCCATGCTAGTCTACCAGCTGTGATGTGAGGGCAGCAGCTTTTAGCTGGCTGAAAGCTTTGTCATCTTCTGCTACACGAACATTTCCAACCCAAATATGTTATCTAAGCCATAAACCCTGTGTAAGTCAAGAGCCTCTCCACAGGCTTGTTTACCGTATCTGACATCTAGAAATGCAACCATAATGACTCTGCAGCAACATGCAGCTAATGCAATGACAACCATTGTATGGTATGAAAAACACACCAATAATCACAGCTCTGATTATTGAGTTTAGATCAGCACTTGTAAAGATATTAAAAGCCTTTCATACTGTGTCATTGCCTCTCTGTCTATATATTCCTACATTATTAATATGTCAAACAAACTTTCAAGCACAAAGAAGAGATGGCAGTCCTGCAGACTACAGGACAAAACATGCCTGCAAGAAAAAAAGACAAAGCGTATTTGCCACTTTCTGAACCTTTGGGTCTACTTTTTCACATTTTTCCTTTTAATACTGAAGTTTTGTTGCCTTCAAATCTCAAACTCCAATTAATCTGCCTCATCTGAAAAAAATAAAGAGATTTTTTATTATTTCCATTACTCGAGCAAATATTCACACAAGACAGTGATGGGGAACCAAGTGCAATAGAGAACGTTCATGACTAAAGATAGATGAACTCTTTATATCTGTTGTTATACTGGTTCGTATAAAGCAGAGGAAAAGCAATTTTTTAACTTCACAAAGCACAGGCTATGGTAGAGTACAGTGAGGCTGTAGGAAACATAGCACTGGGCTGTGCAGTATGCAAAATTAAAAGGTAATTTTCAGTTTGAAAATTACTTTGGTGCCCCCTCAGCTGCTAATGCTTTACACAGGTATAAAGTGTTGGGTTGTTTTTATTCAGATGATGAAATTTTCTGCTCTGTATTGGATATGCCTTGGGCTGCTGCTTTCTCAGCTAGTTTCTGCTGGAAAATACAATTGTATCAAAGGGAAAACCCTCAAACATATATTTGACAAAAGCTCCAAATTCACACACAAATCAAAATAAACAAAGCCAACTATAACATGCAAATATTGTATTATGATTTATGTAATGGATTGTCAGCAAAGAAGATTACTGTTCTGGTATTTATGCTTTAAATCTGGTTTTAGGGTTTTCAGTCAGTTGTGATCTGATTAAAATGTGACTGATTTGGAGGAGAAAATCACCTTAAACTGATGAAGTGCCAAGAACTCTTGCAGATGAGGTGGCAGAAATATCTCTGCTGAGGCCCTGAGCTACATCTAATAATGACCAAAACCAAATTTGCATCTTAAAATGAGAAAAAAGATTGCATTAAACAACTGACATTAAAACAATGTGCTCTAGTGTTGAACACACAAGCTAAGACACACCTGTATATACCTCAGTTACATTGTTCCTTTGGTAAATGTGAATAGCATTTTGAAACACACAGGCCACTCCACACTGTGAGTTCCCATTTATAAGCAGGTATTCCTGGCCATTCAGGGCAAAAATGGCCTTTCTTCTTTTCAAGGAAGGGAAAAATAGCTTTATTCACTGACTAACTTGGTATGACTTTAATGAATGGTTCCCTTCAGCTTCTTATTGCTTAAAACCCAAGCAGTGTTATCTATCAGCTTTCTTAGAGACAGATGGACAAAATTGTCAAACTTGGGTTGATGGATTCACCCTCATATATTCAAACAGCACCAACACAGGAGATGACTTTCAGATTGCTTGAACAGCTCTCATAAATCAGATGAATTGTCATAGTTTAACCAGTATGTGAATAGAAACATACACCTGGGAAATATACTAGCCAATGAATGGAATGGCAATATCTGGTAAGACCTTCTCTTGCCTGATTCTGATGTAATGATAAGTCTAGTAAGTACTACATGAAAACCTAATGCAATCTGATATGATCACGCCTGTTATCTACCAAATATTCAAAAAGTAAAATTAAATACAAAACCATTTGCATATTTCAAGCATTTAAGAAACAGAAAGTAGAGAACAATATAAAGTATTTCTGAAGCAACTATTAAACAACTTGGGGCTACATTAAACTTAATAAGAAAACTATAAAAGCCTTTTTTATCACTACAATGCTTCAGCAGGACAAAATACTGGAAAGGAAAAGTAAGAAATTTAAATTAAATCAGTGATTTGTGATTGTAAAATGTTGGTTTAAATTGGAGTGGAATTGTATCCCTAGCTACATGAATCTGAGAGATATATGCCAATGAAAAGAGAAGCAAATCCAAATGTGGATCTCTGAGAGTGAAAGACATGGCCGATTTATTTCCTTCTTTCCAAAGGCACAATCCAGACCTGTTACAGATGTTACTTCACACTCTCTAGAAAGTCCATCCCTAGTGCTGGTTAGCAATGGGAACTCCAGAGCAGCTACACATGCTGCCACCACAGAAAACTGCTCTTAATTCTGCATAAATTGTCTGCCTTTTTGTGAGATGGGTAGAACAGGAAAGCAAACAGTGCAAGTAATCATGGCTGAAAGGCACTATCAAATCTGCTTGGAGTAATTTACAGATCAACCTTCTGGGGTCACTGCTAGTAAGCCTTCACCTCCAGCTGGAGCAAGTACATCCCTTTCTCCTTCTTATTGTGCAGAGAGAAACAGCCAATCAACATCACTGAAATGAGGGAAGTGGTGTTACCTTCTGCCTAACAGAAAATATCAACAAAGATCCTGTCATTAAAGCTTCCCTTACCTTTGCCCCTACTTCACAATCAAATAATTACTGTCTCAAAGTACTGCACTGCTTTTACTCTTGATGTGTCTTTAAAGGTGTTTAAGCCTGTATACGTTTTCCTAATCTTAAAGAAATTATCTATGAAAGTAACCTCTATTGACCAAATGAAAGAATCCAAATCAGATTAAGTCTAAAGCTATACAAAGTAATGACTAAATTTCCACGTCTGCTTACTTTTCAAAAAAGTTTTACTACCATTGTGAACTGGTGTGAACAGGTTTTTAAATAAAAAAAATGTACCAGTTTACTTCAAATATTTTAAATACTCTTTACATTCAGTTACTTTCTTGAGACCTGGCAAATCAAACATCTGCATATGCATTTGAGAGCAGGACTTCTACAGAAATTAAGGGGGTTATGCCAGGACGAACAAAAAAGGAGTGGTTCAACCACTCTTAATGGAAACTACTAAAAGAAAAGCCTTATTTCAAGATTCTGTAATTTGCTTCATGAAACATAGCAAACAAAGATCCCAATTTAAGGACTATCAGTTTACATAAAAGCAATACTTACTGAAACATTTTTCGTAAATTAGTTAAATGCATTTGCTCAAAGCTTCCAGCAGAATCATATGCAAAAAAGTCTTATTTTCAGACATTTACAGCAAAATGCATTTATGCCCACTAACAAAAAAATGCCTTATTAAACATTCATAGACATTGCAGGTATTTATTAAATCAGTTTTTTCACCAGAAGATATTTTTTTATATAATATCAATTTTCACTCTGTTTATTGAACACTTGTAAAGCCTCTTTTAAAAAACATGAAATATTTTACTGAGCAACAATACACTAAATTTCATTCTCATACACTCACTGACTTAACAATGTTCACTTAGTGAATGCAAATTCTAAACAAGTTTCATCACATTGAACCATCTTACACTAATCTTGACTTTTGGCAAGGATATAAAGCACCATTAATATTCAAGAACTTTTAATTAGAAATGCTGATTGGAAACCCAGTGACAGCAGCAGCCAAATCAAACAATTTTTCTTGAAAAAGGCAAATAATTGTCATCTCATCACTCCACAAGAAATATGCTGGCATGTACAAATATCCTTCTCCCATTGCACTTCCACTACGCCTGCGCTGCTGCAGGTGGGTAACCACTTTAAGGAACTCCTGCTCAGAGTTTTGCAGAGACCTTTTTCACATGCTTGGCTCATCAAATACTTTAGTAACAGATTATGCCATCTTGGATTTCATTCCTGTCTTCAACACAGGATCAGGGAAGATTACAGCTGAGATTAGGCTGAGTTAGGTTCATAGCTGGGTTACCCCTCCCTCTTGAAACAGTGCTCCTTGTACTTCCAGCCACAATGAAACAAACAGAAATGGTTTGAGAATAATTTCTAAGGATAAGGAAGTCTTTTCATCTGAGCTAACAGATTAAAAATTTCAAGAGGGATGTAGGCAAAACAGCAACAGAGTAGTAAACTGAGACTTTTCAGGGAGGCAGAACTCAAGGAATTTGGGGGAAATGCAAGTGTGGAGTAGCACACTCTGGGAATTACAATTTTTCTCCTTTTCCCACAAAGGCCCTGTTATTAAAACCCAGTTAGACTGAGGTATCTGACAGGAAAAAATATGCAGTTCATTTCCCTGTGCCCATTGGTATCTTTTTCCCAAAGTTAAAGCTAATCAAGAATTTCATCAATATGAAACTCCAGAACACCAAATTTGAATCATCACTGTAAACCTAGAAAAGGGAAGGAATTTTACAGAAAATTCCTCCATTCTCAGTGGAAATATAATATGCTGAAAAGCATGACCATGAAGTCTAAACATTGTTAAGGAATCTGTCTGGCTGTGGATGGAATAAGGATAAGTCTGACTGAGGTGCAGTAAACCTTCCTCACTGGAGTTGTTAGGGTGCTATGCCTTGAATTTGTGACTAAAGCAGTGCTGATAACATTGTTTAAGCTATTGTTGAGCAGTGCTTGCAGAGCATTGAGGCTTCCTCATTTCCCACATTGCTCTAAGGGGTATCCCATGCCATGTGATGTCATGCTCAAATAAAAACTACAAATTCCATTTTTCCAAAGCTTGGAGATGGTCTGGGTGGGGGACTGGGTGTGGGAGGTAGTGAGTGACTGCCTTTGTATCCCTTTTTAAATAAAAAATTAATCCTTTCTTTTCTTACTGAACCATTCTTAGCTCACAGGTTTTATTACTTTCCCTCTTCTGATTCTCTTTCCCATTCTGCTGGTGAGCAGAGAAGCTGACTGGGTGCTTAAATGCTGGTTGGGGTCAATTTTCTACCCTCCAAAAGGTACCCAAAAAGGAAAGCAAAAAAAAGTGATAAAGATAATTGTTCAAATTCTTAAAAAAAAAAAACAAAACAAAAAACCCACAGAAGAAATCCAAAAGCTACTTACACTATTGTCCATTTATATTTAGGTTGGTTGTCCAAAACCAAATAAGTCATTTCTTCTTTTTCAATTAAGACATATTTATAATGCTCTATTCAGTTAGTTACTACACTGTAATTGGCATTGCATCTCTCCTTCTAGTTGAACCCTTAAAAGTCCTTTCAGGCATTAATTTAAGACAGAGCACTTCTATTTAACAGCTGAAAGAGTGGAAACAGAAAATAAACAAGCCTGGGGACAACAAGGATCTCGCACTTGAGCTATAAGTGTTTTCAGATAAAGGTAATGTTTGGCATAACTCTTACTTTCCTCAGCGTCTCTTTTCCATTTCCTCACTCTTCTGCTTTTCCAACAAGGTAAGATAAGGTCATACCACGTTTAGCAACCTTAATCAAAAAGCAGCCTATACTAACTGGCACTTTTTCACACTTTTTTTTCTTTTTTTTGCTATACCTCTCTTCCCACCCCCTCATTTTTTTCAGACAGTATTTAAGGCAGTTAAAGATTAAATGATTTGAATGTCAGACTTGAAAGGTAAAATACTCCAGTTTGCTACAATTTTTTTCTCTATAGCAAGTGAGGATGAATGAAAAGGGAATAAATGACACAGTAGTCCTTTCATACCCCCCTTCTTCTTTCAGGAGCATTCCTTTTTATTTCCCTCACTTTCAATTCAACCCATTCACAAAGGATTAGCATAACACATCTTTTTATGCTTGTAAGGGTTACAGCTGTAATCGCCTCACCTCATCCCTTTACTTAGAAATCCTGCCTCCAGAGGAGTAATTCGATTACTCACAAGAATCCAACTTTTGCCTAACCAAATAGGAATTCATTATAATGCTGTGCTGCTTCATCAGTTTACTATGAGTGGATGGGAAAAAATATAGCAAAATGAATAGCTGGTGTGAAAGGAAGAAAGCAATTGTCGGCTAACAAAAGGCTACCAACAAAAGGCAGGATGACAAGCAGAAATTCTAAGTCCCATGGGCAGGGTAGCCCCCAAACTACTAATGACCTGTAGCTTTTAGAAGTCTTGGGTTTCAAATAGGTATGAAAACTTTGTAAATTGATGAGAACACCTGAGTGCTTCCATCTGACTAGTCTTTACCAGGTACTGGGCAAGTGTGTGTAAAAACCTGAGGCAGAGCTTTTACACCTGCTGAAGAATCACCATCATCCTCTGTCGGTGAAAAAGATATTCATGCTAGCCCTTACAATGGCTTTTCTTGTTCTTTTCTTCTAAGATTCAAAAATGTACATGAAGTAATCTTGGCTGCATACTGCTTCAAAGTAAAACTAGTACCATCCTTAGCAACTGACAGTGGATAAGGATAAAAGAAAATATAATAATGAGGACAACTGGCATCTCCAAATGACTTCCAGTTGTCCATATGCCCAGAAGCACAAATCTAAGAAAAGCTCATGCTGATTGTGGCACAGAAGGACAGCACTTGGAGTAGAATCACAGATGCCAGGATCATGCCTTCTATTTAGAAGTAGAACATTTTATTTTATTTTGTATTATTTCTGTAGAGTGATTTAAAATGCCCAGATATAATGAGGCAAGTTCTCAAGGGCAACATTTGTTTTGCCAAAGGTTTAGGAGCATTAGGATACAGCTGACAAATCTTTAGCTGTTAGACTGGCTTAGGTTGGTTTTCAGCTTTTGGAGCCCAAAACTATCTTCTTGACTTTTATTTTTACAGATTCCTAAGGATTTCAACACAACATATAGGCAGCATTAAGGGCATTAAGGATTTATGAATTCACATCATCATTATAAAAACATACGAAGTCCGAAATATACTTGGGGTTAAATGGAATGCATGTATTACTCATGGTCAAATTAAATATTGATGTGTTCCCATCTCCATTAAAAAGAAAAAAAGAAAACATTTTTTTTACAGTAGCCATATGAAAAAAACATTCCAGACAAGAAGAAAGCAATTCACTGCATTTACTTGAGTCTGATTTCTTTTTAAGCTGGAATTTCTTTTTACTTAAAGTTGCTGCTCTTTTACATTCTTCTAGGCAGTTAACCTTTATTGCGATGTGTGTGTACTTTACAGTGACTGGAAATCAATAATAATTTTGATACCAAGCCCTTTTTGTCTTGAAAAACTTAAAATATCCCTAAGACAGCATATTTCTTCAATACTACTCATGGGAATTTACTAATAATTACATTGTTAGACGTGAGTGGAGAAATTGAGTACATGAAGTAAAAGCCAAACTTTAAAATGAAAAAAAGTCCTCAGAGCACAGGAAAAACTGTCAGTTATTGTTATTGTGCAAATTTTTGTTCAACATACACACGACTGCAATAACCATGTTCACTCTACACAAGCAAAGTATCTGTATTTTTTCTCTTTATTCCATAGTTAAAAATCAGAGAAAAGCAATTCCCCAATAAAGATCTCTTACTCTGATCCTAATGAGACTTCCAGTTCCAAGAGAGAAATCTACAGCTGCTCAGAGAGATGCAGCAAGATCCAGAATCCAGCCTTGAATCAATAAGGCTCCTCAAAAAATACAGCAAATTGTTCAGGTACAGGAACACACATTTCGTTTTGCCTCCTGACACTTTTTGATTCACCATGGTTTATCTGCTGAAACTGAATTTACAATGCTAATTTTTATATGAGCATGTCATTTAAGAAATTAATAACCCCGTTTGCAGAAAAGCAGCTCTGGTACACTGTGCAGAGAGCTCAGGCATGGTTAGGCAATGCTGCATATCCTGATGGAAACTAGGCCTTTCTCTTCAGAAGCGAGCTCTCACAAGAAAAGTTGAAATACCTTACATTAAACTGGCCAGTAATAATAATAAAATGGAAGAGAGAGTGGGAAGGCCTCAGTAGAAATATGAAAACATGCGTTATTGCAAATGACCTACCCCAAACCAGAAAAACACACTCCAAGTTGCTTAACCAAGATAAAAATATGTTGTGGAACTGTAAATATCACAAGGCAGCCATCATGCTTACACATAGAAGACTGGATAGTGTTCATTAGGGTGATAATTTTTTTCTCTTTGCTGTAAAACAGCTAGTTAAACACTTAATAAGAAGTCAAAAATTACAAGTTCACAAAATGAATGTGACACAAACACCAGCAGAGTATACAAAAATAGAGAGCATCTGATCTCATAAAAAAATAATTTAAAACACAATAGCCAGTACAAAGCTGACAGAAGAAATGTATATTATATCTGTACTTAGCTTCCATTTTAGGGATGTTTATTTATGCTTCTGTCTTGAACACTTATACCACAGTATTAATTGGTTCTAACTACCTTAGGTAGCTACATCTTGAGAAGGAAGAGAAAAAGATAAAAGACTTACAGTCAGCTTATTCTTCCTGATTGTATTTCCCCTTTAGCCTAACAAATGTTAAGACAATTTGCTGCTAGTCCAACGTTTCTTCTTATGTCATCTCCAGCTATGGCAATGACAAAATTTGGCATGATAAAATTCTTTAGCATTGGGTAGGAATCAAGAAGCTTCCATACATGGCTGAATGGAGTATGCAGTACAGCTGATATGTTTTGCTTTGGCAAGAAGTTCAAGCAAGCAAGTAAAATGTGGAAGGAATTGAAGATATTTTGCCATCAGATAAAAGGAGGCTGTCAGTTGATCTTAGAGCTTTGAGAAACTAGTCAAGTGCCTTGTTCATCATAAGATGCTGGACACGTCCTCAGTTTTAACAAATTTTGTAGCAATCAGGGCTCCCTTGTTCTGGCAGTATGACGCCACCTCAGCAGTGACATGAGCTACATCCTGCAGTCAGGTCCCTATTTCAGGTCCACTGTGTGGGCCCAGCTATTCACAACACGCTGCTTAACAAGTTCACTCACCACCTCTGTGGGCTGGCTGTGGCAGGCAAGGCACTACACTCACCGTAAGCTCAGGCAGCAGCAGCACCTGCCCAGCTGTTCCCCTTCTCCTCCAAGCTGTAGGCATTAGTTCATGCAAAAGCCTGACAACTTGGTTCAGGTCCAGTGCAACAGCACTATGTGCCTACCATCGATCACATTATGTTTTGACTTATTCAAGCACCACACACCCCACTGCCAGCAAAGAAAATTTTTCTACCTAAGTATGTGTTTGCATTCATCTAAATAGTTCAAAGGACCATTCAAGGGAATGGGTTACTAAAAAAAGAAAAAAAAAAAAAAGCATAAAAGATTTGTACTTCCCGAAACAATTTGGAAAAATACTTCCTGACGGTTCTGTTTTGTGGGTAGAATTTCACCGTCTAAATTTCACCACTACTAAAGGGACATCCAGGAAGTTGTTGCTCAATACTCTACATGCATAAACTGGAAACTCACTTTCTGAGTCTGAGAAAACTCTACAGTTCAGTTTGAATTAAATCTGCATTAGTAAATCTATTTGACTTGGCTCAGTAAGATGATGTCTCATAACTTATGCTGAGTAAGCAATATGCTTTTAATACAAAGGCAACCAAATTATCAGATTTCAAACTTGGACAAGCATATAATGAAATTCAGTTTTCCATGAGCAGCAGCTGAGTGAGCTGTAGTCCTGTAGGTTGCAGAAAAGAAGGCTCGGGGGACTCCATCATTCTATACAACTATCTGAAAAGAGGTTGTAATGAGCTGGGAGTGGTCTGTTCTCCCAGGTAACAAGTGGCTAAGTGACAGAATGGCCTCAATTTGTGCCAGGGGAGGTAGTTAGATTGGGCATTAGGAAAAATTTATTTACTGAAAAGGTGGTCAAGCATTGGAACAGGGTGCCCAGGGAGATACGGTGGAATCACCATCCCTGAAAGTGTTAAAAAAAAATCTGCAGATATGGCACCGGGGACACAGTTCAGTGGGTTGAAATCTTAGATATTTTTACAAACCTTAATATGACTGGTGTCTCAGTTACTAAACTGCCAATGACCTATCATAGAAGGAGGTTTTCTAAATTATGTTCAAAAGCAAAATAAGAACTTGGTAGATTTATAAATATGTAGTGAGTGCTGCAAACAGTCAGTAGCCCTTCCCATCTCAGTGTACAGCATGATCTAGGCTGAAACACGTAAGCAGTTGGTAGCAGCCACGGTACATTCCACAGTTCAGGTTACTGATCAAAAATCTTATCTAACCACAATGGTTAATGTCTGACTGCTTTCATGGGGACTTTGAGCATATATTCCTCAAAAGACAGAGTAACCTGAAAAATCAACTTTCTTATCTGATATGTATAGCAGAATTTTCTGTAAATGAATGAGTAGGAAAGGAAATACATACAGCAATTTTCATCTTTGATCCCATTTGAGATATAGAGGCAGAGCTTCCTTATAGATGTGTGACTGAGCAGATTAAGCACCCAGTACCCAGGACAGAATGACAACACTTTTTCTCACACGTGTACAAAAGGAAGTGCTATGAAAGATGAACACATGGATGTAAAACCCTGTATAAATATTATGGTTCAATGATTTCAAGAAGAACGGGAAGTAACTTACAAAATTTCAAAATTTTGGAATACTATCAGGTAACAGGCCCTTCAGGATTAAATCTTTATGAACTACCATAAATGAGAAACACTAAAGAACTGTGAAAAAAATCTGTTTACATTTGCAAAGAATAATTACAGTATGTTAAATTACCAGTCCTTATAAAATTTGTTACAAAATTCTAGAAGATGCAGGACCATCATTTCAAAAAAGAAAACGCAGACTCAATTCAGCAAAGTCTGTGAAATAAGAAAGAGATCAAAAGTTAATTTGAGATTTGCTTGTTTTTCTATTGTAATGGGTTAATGAAACAAGCAAATTCACACCATCCGGATGGTGTTAATGTACTTAAAAATTAAGATTCACATTAAAAAATGCCTGTACTGTGCAAATCAATGCCTTCCTTCCATAAGTTGAGTCAATTTGAATGCCAATTACAGTAATTGTAGAATCTATCCCTTCTCTCTCTGATATAGAAAAAGGGTCATCTGTTGTTAAAAGCATGGATATAGCAGTAAAATCTCTTTCAACACTTCTGGCCATTAGTCAACAATTTGATTTTTCTGTCATTACCTAATGATCCTAGGAATAAGACATACAACCAGGATACACATCTTTATATCAGAAGAGTGTTGGCTGGAAGGGACACTGTCATCTAATGCTATCTGATCCCACTGTAGAACCTTGGGATTCTCTAACCAGATTCTGTTACACTCATTACAACCCTCTGGAATCTGCCTTTCAGACAGTTCTCAATCCACATCACTGTCCACACATCCAGTCCTGAGTTTGCCAATGAGTATATCGTGAGACAGTGTCGAGGTAGGTAACATCTGCTGCTCTCCCTTAACCATCAAAGTAGTTGCTTTATTGTAGAAGGTTGGTCAAGCATGATTTACCTTTAGTGAATCCATGTTTACTACTCCTGATTATTCATTTTCTTGTCATTTATATGGAGAGAGGTATTCCATCACCTTTCCAAGGACTGAGGTGAAGCTGACTAGACAGTACTTCCCTGGGTCCTCCTCCTTGCCCTTTCTGAAGACTGGGATGACATTTGCTTTCTTCCAGTCCTCAGGTACCTCTCCTGATCTTCATGACCATTCAAAGATGATAATGAGTGGCCTAGCCCTTCTTGTTGTCTTTTAACATCCTTGACCAGATTTAATTCCTTGATCTTTTTTGTTTTCATTTCAACTTACTCAGACAGTCTCTCTATATTCATTCCAAGTGGCCTGACCATTTTTCCATTTCCTGTGTATTTTCTGCTTATGTTTGAATAATGACAGGAGTTCTTTATTCACCCATGCAGGTCTCCTGCTCCCTTTGGCAGATTTCTTAGTCATTAGGATGCATCATTCTTGAGCCTGGAGAAATGGCAAATTCAGGAACACAGTAGCATGATGGATAGAGAGAGCGATTGTGGCTCCTGTTTTCCATCTGTACATGAGGAGCTGGTTTCATTGTCCCAGGAAGACTCACATTTTCATGATCCTGTGAAGTGTGCAGATGTAACCTTTCTGCTACCATATTCACTTTTACCATACACTGCCATTCTAATTTTATTTGAATGTTATGATGGCATAAGTACCCATTCTTCACCAGGGCAGGAAGTCTTCAGATTTAATTTCCCACACTGTGAAAATGATGACACGTAAGTGAGGGTTTACCTTAAACTTACCCATTAACCACCTCATTATGCTGCCTCTGAGCTTTACACTGCATTTCAACTGCCAATATAAACCAGTTTTGGGCAATCTGTTTTCCAGCATAAGAAGCAGGTCTGGCATAACTGGATGTCCTATAATCTTGCTTCAGTGCTGACAATGTGACAGCAATTTAGGAATGTATTTTTCAGGGCAGTATCCTGCAGTTTTATGGCAGGAAGGGCATGAGAGTAGTGCATCAGAAATGGTTTGGATACTAGATGTGGAGATGAAAAAATGCCCAAGTTTTGTAGCCATACACAGAGTGACAGCAACTAATGTACAATAGATATTTACTTTTATTTGGACCCCAGAGGCCTCTTTATTTCAGACATGCTGCTTTAACATCCTAAATACTTTATTGGCTTTTGCTCTTCCCTGCATGCCTTTGCTATTAACTCTGGTGTTTTCAAAAAGTATGCTGGAGACGTAGCATTGCTGTTCTCACATATTTCAGTAGTGTAGCATCAGCACAGACTACTGCCTCAGGATATTTTCCACCACAGCAAGTTTAGAGCAGGACCTCTTTTCCCCCTGTACTAATGGCCTGGCCAATCTCTTGGCAGAGGGGCTGAAACAGTCAATAATATGTAGTGTGCTTACATATGTTTGAGTAACCTGCTGTAGTGTGTTCTGTTAGTTTATTTAGTTGCTCCCCTATTTTCTGTAATTGTTCCCCCATTTTCTGTAATGGTTCTGCCCTCACCAGTTTTTCCCGCCATGGTATTGTCTGTCATTTGGTTACCTTGGTTACTCCAGCCAAAGTTTATGTCAATCCTCTCTGTTATATAATTTCCCTTCCCCTGTGTTTCCTTATATGTGAATTTGTTCTCCTCCCTGGGCCCAGTCAATCACTCCCCACTCCTCCCAAGCCTCCAGAATCTTCTACCTGGGAGTTATGATTGACTGTGGCTCCAGGGCCCCTCCCTTATAATGTAACTATTGGTTTCTCCCCAGTGCCTATTATGTTAAGTCCATTCCCTTGCCTTCCCCTATTGGTTCCTTGTAAATCCCTCCCATGAATCCCTCCTCCCCTTTATAACCCTGTTGCACCCTTTTTGATCACTCGCTGGCTGACACCTGTTAGATACCAGCCAGGTTGTCACTCCCTGGTTGACACGTTGGGTTCTACAATAAATCTGACAAGTCCCCAGTGAGTGTCCGGACTCTTTACTCTCGTTGGCCAGCAGCGATTCCGTCCGCTGTGAGTACAGCCTGAAGCCTTCTGATGCCAAGGGGTGCTCACACATTTGCAGCTGTGTGTTGGCCACCCTCCTGCCAGCTGGACACCTGACCTTAAGGCCACACCCCACTGCAGTAACCAATACTCAGTCATCAGCAAAGAGCAAGTAACACAAATTTAGGAGATATGGGACCTCTGATTTAATGCTCAGGTTAAATAGTCTGGCATCTATATGGTACTGAATGTGGCTATCTTTCCTGTTAACAAAGCAGACGTTAAACAGAAATGTCAAAGAATGAAATGTATTTTGTGACCTCTTTGACAGTAAAGGGTTCTGGAAGTACATCCTGATCAAGAACCTTCATTACTGCGCAGCATGGAGTATATTCCCCAGTCCTTTCCAAACTGCCAAATTCCCACAAAAGCCTCCAGACACTTTCTAAGTTGACAGCATTGAAAACCACACACAGGACTGTAATTCTGTTCCCTATGCTTTGAATTCACCTGGCCACAAAATTTGTTCTAACACTGCCTATAACTACCTCCTGCTGAGACAGACAGATGTGTGATAACCACATTATTTTTAGAAAGATCATCCTGCCTACAAGGTCCATCTGCAACCCCTTCCAGCTGGCATATTTCCAAAAATAGCCTAGTTAGTACACAACTTCCCACTAGAGCAGAAAGCAGCGTGAGCTCCTGAACTTCAGAGCCATCATCTCCTTCTGCAGCTGACAAAGCATCAGTCTCTGTATTTGAATAATTTGGCAGCAGTGTCAATCAACCATAATGACTTGCTCTGCAACACATTGGAGTGTTTAGGAAGCGCTACTACACTTGGCAATGCTGCTCTTTGCTTCTAGATGACTTTCTGTAGAACTTCACTTAGAGTTCTGTCAGAGATGACATGCACATAGTTTAATACACCTTTGTAAAGTTTGTGACAACAAAAGGTGGGACTTCTTTCCATTTAGTTAAAAGTGTTCAATCAGATACAGAGAAATGCGGTGTCGCTGATTTCGGGGTCTTAAACTGTATTAATGAAAGTAAATAAGCACATTTCTGATTTAGATGTTGCTGAATTTTTTCTGCATTCTTTGTGCACCATTCTTCTCTGATGTCAAGCTCTTGTGTCCTTCCTGTCCAGGTGCACAGTGAGCAGCCTTACTGCTCAAATATGTTTTGTCTTCTATTCAGAATATCTCAGTGTTAGGCAGCTGTTAATGCAAGAATGAATAATTGCAAAGATTACTTCTTCTGTGGTAAGATGTTGCATACTGTCTATGCTGACATGCTTGCCAATGAAAAGAAAGTGTCATTCTGGCTGAAGAGTACACTGTACATATAAACACAATTTGCAATTCCTGGAGACCATTTTCTCCTTCTTTCTTGAAAAGAGTGCTGTTCTCTCAAAGGGCTGCTCTGCTTTACAGCACACATGAGCCAAATTCTTGTCGCTCAGAGGCTGAACATGCACATGAGATGCCTGTGACAGGCTGATAGAGGCAGCAATCTCTGCCTGATCTGCCTCACACACTCTTCAACTCGAGGCATTGCAAAAAGCCATTTCAGCCAATGGTAGAGTTAATCACAATAGAAAATGAAAGTATACATAGGCTGCCTGTGGGAAAAGGGGTTAATGCAACCAGTCCTATCAGGGGATGCTAGAGTTTACCTTCTCTAAACACTTGTAATTTTACAATGACCCAAAGAAGGTAAACACATTAGAAAAGACAACTGAGAGATGGTGAAAAAATAGTAAGAAAAGAGGAGCTGAAATATACCCCTGCACCCAGCAGTATTAGCAAAAGGTACTTTTAAATGCACATCTATTATATGCGGAATGGAAGATTTTCAATTGCAATTAAAAATCTAATGAGCTTTGTAAAAACTCTCAATTTCTAGCTTTATGTCTCTATATTCTCTGCAATGGATGCAAAACACTCAACACCCATATTCTGATTAATGAAATAATATTAATAGGCGAAGAGACCTAATAAACCAGGCATAAAAAAATAAAAAAGCATATATGCTAAGATGCTGATCCTTGTAATGTATCAACATTATCCCTCTAATATTTAAATATAAACTAGAATACTCTACCGGAATTCTTCTAAAGTTCTTATTCCTTAGGAAATCTGTAAGTTCACTAAGATTTTTATCTTTGTGCATACATGAAAATACATTATAGGTTTTGTGTCTGGAGGTGTCCCTCACTTAACTGTTTTTTAATAACTATCATCAAATATTCCATCAAGGGGTCACACCATTTTTTATTTACAACCAAAGGTATTACTTATCAGAACTAGCAGATGTGGTTGCTTGGTGAGCTACTGCAATTTCATACACAAAAGAGAAAAATATGCCATGCTAATGTTCTGTTTCCACCTTTGGAAAGCTCAGCAAGTCAACTAAATTCTCCTCTTTGAGTGATAAAAGACATTATGCAAAAGACCACTGAAGTTTAAACATATTAAATGCTTTTCCTATGAATGAGTGAAAAAAAAATGCTGTGACTTATGAAACACCTGCGTTCTTCACTATATTGCCACTTGGGTCTCCAGCTCCTTTTGGGATGGTACAGCTCAAAGTCATTGTAGCAGCATTGATCCAAACATAAAAACAACAGTGAGAGAAAATTCCTTTCAGATACATTTAGCATCTGACATATTCCCTTCATTTGTGCATTAATTGGTAACAGACATTTTTGAGCATCCCGCAACAGGAGGTGATTTAACTTTCACAAATTTCCCTAAGAGCAGAAACATCATCAGGAGCAATTTCAAGGAAATAATTATGGTCTAGACAGATTTATGACTTCTAAAGACCTAATCCAAAGCACATTAATGTCAGTGGAAGGACTCCCATTGACATCAAAGGCCTTTGGATCAATCCCCAACTGCTGTGGGAATGAATTCAGAGCAGTAATGATGGTGGACTAAATGCACACTTGGAGTTGAAATGTTACCACCCAGACCTCTTTATTCCTCAAATCAGATTAAAAAGTCATTTTCTGCCATTTCACAATTACTTCCAGATGCGCATCATCTCAAATGGCATTTTCATCCATCTGTATGAACCAAACATGCATAGAAATAGAGAGATTCTATACTGTCTGAACTAATAACACAAATGAAAACCACGAGGGAAAATAATGTTGGAATTGATGAAGTTCTTGTTTTAAATGTGGACTGAGAAACACTGGACTTCATTTATTCCCTCTAACTACTTTGTGATTGAGCTGCCAGGTCCACCACTTCTTTATTTACTGCCACAGTAGATTTCTTCTAATTAAATTTTCAATATTTTTCTCTAGCCCACTAAGCAAAACAAAATAATACACATAAACCAGTGGTAGCCTCAAACTTGGCAGCCTGAAACCTGTCAAAAATGTCAGCTTCATATACTCTGCTTTACAACAGCTCTGCTGTCCCTTCTGTCCTCTTAAATGTATATTTACATGCTAAATAATTTGAAGCATCACTGTTCTCTCACCATGTTAGTCCAGTTTCACTCCCTTAGCAGTCAGTAACATTTTAGACTGTAAAATGAAATACTGATGTGTGTGAGTGGAAACCCATTCAAAGTTTCACACAGTCAAACTCAGCTCCAGGATATGACAGATCAGTCACCAACATCATCTATTACTCTGAAGTGCACACACCTGCTATTTGCTTCAGTTTATCAATACTTTGGTTAGGCAGGTTTGGTTATCATGTATTCATTCTGATATGTGCATGCTATGAACTACTCAATGGTCTCAAGTTTTGCCAGGACATCTAAATTAGACAATAGGAAAAAATTCTTCATGGAAAGAGGTGTAAAGCATTAGAACAGGCTGCCCAGAGAAGTGGTAGAGTCACCATCCCTGGAAGCATTCAAAAAACATGAGGGTATGGCACCTGTGGATGTGGTTTGGTGGTGGACATAATGGATAAGTTGACGGTTGGACTTGGTGATCTTAGGGATCTTTTCCAACTTTAACAGTCCTATGATTCCACAGTTGAAATCTGCCTTACTAAGCTAGTATTAGGAAGTTCAGGACTTTCTTTAGGAAATTATATTCAACAGATTTTTTTTTTCATCAAATAACACATATCTCCTAACTCCATCTTTCCATTCCTATTGAATATCTGACCTGTTATCTCATCCCCTGCACTCTGCTCTTCAAAAACAAGATTTTTTGTTTATCCTTCTTCACTTACTATGTGTGGGAAACCAGATTATTAGTGACTGGGTAATCCTACTATCCAGATTCAAAAATTAACAAGGTATTGAACAATTCAATGTTATTAGGGGAAAAAAATACACCGGTCATTGGTTACTGAGAGTTTCTGGATGAGAAGGGGATTCAGCTAAACAGAGGAAGGCAGTATAGGTTAACAGTGTCCAAAGAATTAAAATTGCTCATAGTTAATATATTTTCTGGGCTATATCTCCAACTGGAAATGGTGCTTTAGGTGTGCTGTATTTACCACCTGTGGTACAAGGAGTTATTTTTAACATTGTTTGAACTTGCTTTCCTCAAGAATCAAAGCTTATGCAAACAGACTGTGTACATGTCTGTAACATTTCATATGCCCTCATCACATCTAATAACTTGGCCTGGCCAATTGGTTCCACTGTGCAGAAGGGCAAAAGCTACTCATTAAGATCCCACAAAGTGCCATGGAAGTAGGTGCCTAGAAAAAGGGCCAATCATACTGTCAGTCTAATTAAGGACCATCAAAGAATCACCAGCCTTCATCCTTCAGCTGCAGGTACACAGGAACTGCTCAGGAAGCTACTTTTTAAATAGGGGCTGCTCCAGTGTTTCTACCATGAAAAATTAACTCAGTGTATTTCAGTACACCAGACACTAGTATGTCTCTCTGTTTACTCAAAAGCATTTTTTCAAGGCACACCAAGAAGGAGCAGCAACATTCTTTAGTCATGATTTGGCACCATCTTTCAGATGATCTGACACTTCCGTGCATTTGTTATCAGAAGCACATGACAGCACTGCACCTGGAACATACAGACCAAAAAAGTACAAGTGCTTCAATTTAAATTTGTTGGCTTCTGTTAGTTTAACACCAATAAACAAGGTATTCCATCAATTCCCAAAGGGAGAAGGCAGCCTTGGGAATCATAGGAGTGAAACCCATAATACATTAAAATACATGGAAAGCATGCTGCTAGGGAATTGTCACCCCCCCCCCCAAAAAAAAATTAGTTAGGGATAAATTTCTCCAGCACATTGCAGTCATATTTTTTCCATCTTTATGTCTTATTGGTGTGAATATTCACAGTGGATAAACCAGATTCTTGAACAAGATAGAAATAAGAAAATAACTTTGCTGGTAATACTGAACTTCACTACCAAGTATATTTTGTCTTAATGCGCACCTTTTCTGTTGTTCCTCCCTACTCCCTTCCAACACAGCTTTTTAAAATTTTTAATGTCTTTTCAACCCGTTAAAGGCAAAATTCAGTTTGGCCACCTGTAGGCTGCTTCAAGTCACAAGACATGACACAGAACTACACACTACATTTATAATAGAATACATAGTTTAGACAATTTCCCAGATTTTAAACAGGTAGGTTTGCTTTACTGGAGTGCATTACGTAAGGTGAGACAGTCCCCTTTTCCGATGAAAATATCACAAATATAACCAGACATTTCCTACACCAATAATTCAATGTGATCTTACACACTACAGCAAACCAAACAAACAAATCACGGCAACCAGATGAGCATACACATAAACCAGTATATTAAGTATACTTTTCTTCAAATATAACATATTATGGTATTATTATTATGATGAAAACATGGGAAAAAATCAGTATGAACTGTGAAAAAATACTTTAGAATACCAGCACAACTCATTTGAGAAATGTGAATGTACATAATGTGTACACAATGTACACAATATGACTCTGAAATGATGATTCCTTATTAAATGTATTCCTGCAGAGGAAGAGATAGCATTTGTTCCTAGTGTTGACTCCTCCTGCAATTCACAGCCAGCAATTAAAATAAGTCAGAGAAAACACTGGTTTTTAGGTCCATTTTCAAGAAATTTAGCACAGATACATCAGGCAACTCAGTTACTTCAGGGAAACCAGTCTTCAATCAGAGTGTCAAGGGCAATATATAAGGCACAATGGTAACAAACCTCATACTTATTTTTGCCTTTCTTTCAGACTACAGCCATCGGGGGAATGTGACTGTTGCAGCAGAGGAAGGTGTATAAGCAACCGCCAAGGGGTCTCTTGCTACCACGAACATTGCTTTGAGATTGGGGGAATGTGTGTGGTTAAGCAAAAAATAATTTCCTCATATGACAGGTGAATTCCCCTTCTGTTTTATTATTACTATCCAGAAAATTTATGATGAGAGAGACCATTGTTTTCCCCTTCCACGGTTCTGCAATATTTTGAGTTATTTCTGAGCCTTTCAAACTCTCCCTAGACCCAATACTAGCAATACATGCTTGAGGTACATAAATAATTTTTTATGCAAATACATTTTAATTCAAACATTTAATATTGCCAGGTAAACATAAGAAAAATAATGCTGATGTACTTTTTACAGAAGACTTAGCTCATGGTTTTAATTTCCTGTTCATATTAGCATACCTCACTTGATGAAAATGCTAACACATATTAAGAAGTACATTTTTTTTCTGGTTTCTCAAGAAAACATTTGATTGCTACCATCTCATTAGAGACATCATCTTTTCATTTGAACAAGATTTAAATTGAGGGAAGTTATTGAAAAAATGGGGCTGATGTGCCTCTGCAGTACTTTAATACCTGATTCCTCCTATCTAAAGTTCTTTTTATGCTGAATATCAATATGCAATTAGAAAGAGACAACATAAGTGCTGGGCCTCTGCAGAAGACTCTTTGGGCATTTGTAAGCTCCTTGCTTGTTTAGCTGCTAGAGTCCATGAAGCAACTGGCATAATCAAGCCACCAAAACTAGTGGCTATAAATACAGCCAAAGCAAGAGATAACAATAAACAGAACAACCAAGTCCTCATTTGAAGATGAAACAACGTTTTTGAGTGAGCAGTATGTGATTAACCTGCTGTATATGGGGTCAACATGATTTATTCTCACAGCTATGCAGTCAGCCTTAGTCCTGGAACTCACTTGCTGTCAGAGAGGAGCTTTTCTCAAATCAACCCTCTCCTACGTCTCACTAACACTTGGAGCTCTTACTTAGGAAAATTAACTGTCATGTCCTTCATTTAAATTATTTCCACCCCTGCTTGAAAATAATTGTTAGTCTAACAGACAGTTTACCCATGTGCATTTCTTCTCTCCTGTCCATCTATCTGCTGCCAGCAATGCTTCAGCACTCTAAAAGCAGATCTTGAAAGCCACAGACAAAAAGGGGGAATAAAGAAGTGTCCTTATTTTGTCAAAATTCTGTGTATTGCTAGAACAGTACTCTCTTGGCTCAATACCAAAGAATAAAAAGCAGCAGACCATTACATTTTAACACAATTGAGTGGCTCAAAATAGAGGGATAGCACTGGCTTTGCTTTGAACCTTTAATAGCAGCACCACAATTCATTTAAAAAGCTACTTTGTGTGTGGGGACGAACCTCTTACCTTTTGTAGCTATTCGAACACACTGAGTTTTGGTTTCCTGTTAAGGAAAGAAAAGTAAAGAAAATAGTCAGATCAAGGGCTTTTTCTTGCTCTCCCCACTCCATACATTCATCTTAGATCTACTGATCAGCTGGTACAACCCAATGAATTGGCTCAGGGCTCTGGGCTTAGCAGGGGTGGAGGCTGGGGAATTTCGTCTTGATTGGAATGTATTGTCCAGGATGATAATGGGGAGAAAAGGTGTGGGACAGCCCAAATATAGCAAAATTTCAGGTTATTAAAATCAAATGGAAACCATGCCGTAAGAATGCAAAGAGAGGATGCAGCAGGAGGAAAAGGGAGGAGTGGCGCTCAGATTTATGTCACAGCACAAAAATGCTGAGCTTGTGTTGACCTGAAACAGTACTGTGCAGCAAAGATACATTTGCTCAGCACTGTCTCCAAAATTACGTCTTGCTACGTCCTGGCACTCTTGAAGAGTCACCTGAAGCACATGAGCAACACGCTCCGTCATGCTTCTGGGTGTGGAATAAGCGCAGATGCAGCTCAGATATCCCTCCACACAATGACACCGTTAATCTACAATCTATACTGTGTGCCCAGGAGACAGTGATTTGATAGCAATGTGTTTCAGAAGATGTTGCACATGCAAAAAAATTTCTGTGTAATTTACTACTTTCTCCCCTCAAATTTCAGATTGCTGAAGTTGGGTGAGCAATTAAAACAAATTGAATTAAAACAATTTACTTGGTTTTGCACAGTTTGGACAACTTGAACAGACAAGGATCAGTCATAAATGGGATTTCTGACCTTACTGTACAATGCGCAGTCATTTTAAAAGAAAACATACTGAAATAGCATAAGGTTGTGTGAACATAAGGTATTAGATCACTCTAAACAATATTAGCTTGTAATTTGAAAACATAATAATGTCAGTTTCACTCTATAAAATATGCTTACTCTAATCCTCCATCCCCGAATACCTCCCTTGGCATCTGTCTCCTCTTGAAGATTCAAAAGCAACAGGTAAAATATGTAGATGCCAGTTTGTAAACACAGCTTGTAAAGTGCTAGCAAAACTCTAAGCTGAGGCACTGTAGGTGTTCAGTAAGGACAATTTTTCAATCAAAATGAAAGTCCCACGAAGTTCACTAACATAATCCTACCCATTCTCCCTAGTTACTGGATTTACTTGTCCGTTTCTGTTCAATATGTCTGCAAGGATCAGAGTAACCTCCTCTCAACCCTACATGTACTTCAGAGCCTTCTTTACTTCCCTCTGCCTGTTTCAGATCCCACTGGTTTACAGCAAAGCATCTGTTTAAATATTCTGCAGTTCAGATATTATCTTACAACCATTAGATCTCTGTCCTGGCAGAATGTAGTGCAGTTCACCTCAAAACCCCCCTCTAAATCCCTGTAGGAACAGGAATTTGATCCAAAGTTTCAAACATAACAAAGATATCTATTTTAGGATTAAAATGTCTCACAAACTGAAATCACCAAAAAATATTGTGTTTAACTAAAAAATACTGTGTTCTCTCATTTTCTACTTATCTGTCAAAATGTAAAAGCCAAAATAAATATCTAAATATATTTTGTACTTTCAGTTTACTTTTCCCTCCCTTTTTTTTTTTCCTCAGTGAATGAAACAGATTTCTTTACAATGCAGTCTATTGGAAATCCACAAAAACAATGGAAATTATTTTTAGCAGGTGAGGGAAATATGGATGGGTGTCTAGCAGTCACCTTTTATTTTGCTTTGTTTACTTCATATAGGTCTTTAAATAACAACTGAAAAGAGGGAATGGTCTACTGAATGAGAAAAAAAAGTCCTGTTTTCAAACACCTTTGTACCCATTTTCACTTCATGCATATCCAATTTTCATAATCATAGGTAAAGGTTGAGATTTCCTTCAAAAGACTCCAAGGCAAGGCTGCCTGTTAGCAAGGATTTGTTTAGCCACCAGAGTGATCCAAGCATAAGGAAAAGTAAACACTGCTTCTGCTCCTTTCCAATGGTTCTGCTGGATATCAGTGATTATCAGCCTAGCCTTTCTAGTTCCTGTCTGAACTGCCTGGACACCTCAGTTTTCTAAACTATATATCCAAATATTGAATTTTAAATACCTAAAGCTTCTCCGTCTACCATATTTTCCCTTCTCACCAATCCTTTTCCTCTCCCTCATTTTTCATTTACAAGAGTAAAAACCATTCAAAAGCAACAGCCTGGGGCTTGCCGAGCCACAGTTGTTCTTTGCACCTGGAACCTCAGAACCTCTCTCCCTGACACTTCTCCTCCTTCCATATGCACAAAGAGCCAGCAGCAGCACTCAGCAGCAGAGTTAAAAAGAGGCACCCAGGAGGTAATGAAGGTGAATGATAGCCATAATTCCACTGCACAGCAGGGCTGCAAGCCTGGTGTACACTTTCTCAGAAAGACTCTCAAACTCATTGTGGGTCAGCAGTTACTTTTGCTCAAGAAAATGTTTACTTTTTATTTGATGTCCAGTGTGAGAGTCTTAAAAAGTTTGCAATGTTTTGCTAGCCTACTGAGCAGCCCACATTCTCTTTAGACTGCAGTAATTTAATCTTCTGAGGAGTGCAGGTACTGAGAACTGGGGAAAGCGCTGCGGATGTTATTTACCAAGGAGACAGTCACAGTCCTAAAATTACTTCCCTCAGACAATTACTATGAGATACATTAATCTCCCATCTAGTAACAGTTTCTGTGACACGAGGCTGATGTGAAATGTGAATGGCACACTGCCATGCTGTCACAGCACCGGGGGATTTCAGCCGTGCCACTGCCAACACCTCCCACGTCCGACTCCAGCAGCCCTAGCTGTCACCACAGGCATGTCTTTGCCTCCTTGCAGGAGCCAGGTGCTGTCAGCACTTGCCTTCTCCACGCTGCTCATGGCCTGGAAGTAGATGTTGTAGCCTTTCCGAGGAGCCAGCGGCGGGTTCCAGAAACCTTGGTACGTCCTGTTGTCACCCACAGTAAAGGGGGCTGGCTCTGGCAGGTTTCCTGGGGGCAGCTGAGCAGCAAAGTAGTATGGTGAGCCTCCACTAAGGGCAGTCTGATAGGTGACAGGGATTTGGTAGCACTCCATGGCACCAGTTTCTCGCTTTGTTCGGTGTGGGTGCAGCTCTTCAACAACAATCTGGTAGGCACTGGTGAGAGAGAGGAAAAAAGGACAAGAGAGGAGATGGATGCAGAGAAGAAAAAAAGGCTGGAAATACAGCAAAACTGTTTATTTTAGCTGTTGGAATGAAGCAGCATCCTTTTTTGTGTGTGTGTGTGTGCGTATGTGTGAAAAACAACAATACAAATCCATACGTGACCTCTTATTATTACTTTCCTTTAAAACTTTTTTCTTTTAAGAAACACAGGAAAAAATGTGTTAAACTACAACAGATTAAACTCTTGGCTGATCAGAAGCAATCTGAAGTTAGCATTTTCCTTTGAAACAGTATTAGAGAAAGCTGAGCTTCAAGTCCCAACATAATGGCTGCCTCCAGGCTGTGCTTGAAGCACCAATTTGCAGTTGTCATATCATTAGAGACAGAATGTGCTGACAGGCTTCTCCACCTCTTGACCTTGCTGTGGCTTCTATCTTGGCTCAGAGCTATGCAGATCTAAAGTACAAGTGACATGCTGTAATACAAGCACAGATGGACAGAAATCTGTCCATTCCACTGAACGAGACTGCCTCATTCCTTTACAGTTGTCAATGATAAAATATTATGAATTGCTGAAGCAGAGACTATTCAGCCCATCAAAACAGCACCTCAACCTCCCAATAACTCTGTTGAAATGGATCATGGCTTGGTCACTTTTCAAAATCACCTGCTCAAAATAGAACAGGTAATTATAATTCTTTCTTCTTTAGAGGAACTACCTAACTGCAGGATGCTACCAACTCATTATCAGCTTCCTCTGCTTTTCAGAAGTAAAGAATTTACATAGTGAGAGCAGAAGGCAATCCTTCATTTTATAAGAAAAAAAAAAGAGGTTTGGGGATTTTAAGGCATGTAGACAAGAAACCTGAAGCTTTTGAATTAAACTGGCAGACTTGTCTGTCTTGGGTTTGCTATAAAGCTTTCTAAACTGAAAAGGTAAAACTGAACCAAATTCTCAAAGTGTCACTGCATTGCTGCAAGGACTCTGAAAGGCAAAGACAGTCCTCCTCCTTTCAGAATTTGTGCGGCAGCATTAAATTATTTTGTCAATTTTCTCTGCTACTGCTGCTCAGAAAACCCAATAACTGCAGTGGCAGAGATAAAGTATGATACTAGAGAATGGAAGAAAGAGGAGAAGAAATAAAATAAGAAATTAGTTTCATGTCTTTCCTAAGCTGAAAGAAGATGTTAGCATCCCCTTTTCCTAGTGTGTAAAAATTAAGCAGGAATGCTTCTTTCCTCCATTTCAATATGCCCAAGAAGAATATATAAAGTCATTTCAGTTTTGAAAGTCCAGGTAGAAAGAAGAATGTAAAAAGAAAAAAAAGTTAGGCCTGGGGAAATGTATTTCTCATAAACTGACCATGAACTGAGCTCAGTTATACATCACCTTCTGTGGTAGCCTCTATGTATTAACCATCTCCAGTTAATGGGGACTATACCAACAAATCACTTACACAAAACCCCTGTATATCCAGTATATTTCTTTATGCTTCAAAATAAATGTACTAGCAAAAAACCCCAAAAGCGTTGATATTTTAAAAACTTGACAGGATGAAAAATATTTTAAAAATTTTTATTTATCATGTCCCAAGGTAAGAAATGACTACTGGCATTCATTCCCTCCTTGGCCTGGCCCTGGACCCAAGCAGTGTAAAAACACTGTTTCAGAATTGGGCAGACAACCAGCTGGAGAGCCCTGGGACACAAACACCACGTCTCTGCTGCCTGAATTCTGCAGTCTTCTCTCATCAGCTGCCAGTGGTCTGGGACAGACACAAATTCTGCTCTCAGAAGTGACAGAATAGCAGGAAACTTGTCTGTGACACCCTGGGAGCTTCAAAGGAGAAAGCCAGCAGGGACAAGGAAGGACAGTGCAATGCCTGCACGTGACAGAGGCAGCAGTCCCCTGGAACAGCCTGGTTTGTCACACAGCTCTGAAAATGAGACACACTACAGCCAGCAAATCAACCACTCTTCCCCTCTCCCATTTTATAGAATAAGGGATAAAAGGGGTATCTTCATTTTAAGGCATATCTCCTTTTTGAGAATAAACTCTCTTAGGAGACAAAAAATGCAATATGAAGGGCATGAGAATCAAATTGGTTAAAAATCTCTTTTATAGCCTTCTTTAAAAGAACACTGATTTTTGAATGGGATATAAAAAGTATGGCAAAATTTTAAGCATAAGACCACAATAAAATGTGACAGTTCTGAAAAACTTTCAACTAAATTAATTTCTATAAAATATAGTCAAAAAATGCTTTTGGACCCCCCTACACATGAAAAGCTACAATATGCGGAAAATAAGACCTAGATATACATATTGTAGTCATCTACACTTACAGAATAGAAAAAATAGCAAATGATAAAAACTGTTTTAAGTCTCCAACAAAGCATTATTTTTATTTTTTTAAAGTGTAGTTTCACTAAGTACATTTAAGTAAAAGATCTGCCAATCCTCTTTAGATAAGTGATCTGGCAGTATTGTTCATGCAGCATTATAAGCTAACAAGACATACAGTAGTTTACCTCTGGGCCCTTTGTGATAGCATCTGTTTAAAGCCATTTACAACACACTGCAGTGGCTCCAGAGCAGCACTGTTACTCTGTGTGCACACAACAATGCTCGGAAAGGACACCCTGCTGTAACGTGTAACGAAACAAGTCAAAGCTAAATTTGCAGCTTGAAAAGTGGGGTGTTCACTGGCTGCAAATGTGTTTGGTATCAGGTATTAGTGAAAATTTAACTATGTACTCTGCTTATCCCTGTGTCTTTGCATATAATTATTCCTACCTTCAATTATCTTAAATTTTCTATACATTTTTTCTTTTCTGTGCTGGTGAGAATTCAGTTACTGAGAGAGCTTTTTTTATGACAGGAGCTGAGGGAATTCCTACAATAGAATTTTTTCCTCGTCTTTCCATACAACAAAGAAGGAGTAAAATAGGGAAATAAAGAGACAGGAGTGGAAAGCTTAGATGACAGTATTCCTTCTTCTTGATGACTAAAATAAATTCTGAGCTATTCTGAAGAGTAATAAAAATTTCAGAACCTGCTACATAAGTCATCAGGATCATAAAGGCCAAAGAGTTGTCTGAGACAGCCCGGTAAGCAGAGAAATTTTGAAGATACAGCAGTTGAAGAGCTCCTCATGGAAATTTTCCATGAAGAAATTATTTCTCATGACAAAACCTTTTTTAGTTAATTAAAGAAAACCCATACAGTACCTTGCTATCGACCAAGAAAATTGCAAACAAGTGAAGGAGGTCTCTGACAACATCTTCCTTTTTATCCCTGCCTAAAAATTCAGGATCCAAAGAGATATAGCAGTGGTAAATGTTGTTCATGCTTTAGCCCTATTCTGACTGGACTTTAAATACCTGCTAGACATTTCTTTCTATGTGTCTAGTGGAGATACATCTTCCTCTCCTTTGACAAGCACCAGACTGACTGACGAGCTCAAGTTTCAGTCCCAGCTCTTGGAATTCTAATTGACAATGATTGTTTTAGTTGCTCCCTGCCATGGTACCCTTAATTAATCTTGCTGCAAAATGAAAAAAACCTAATTCATTTTAAGGAAGTACAAGAAAAGCACTTTAACAATCAAATAAAATAGCTTTAATCGTTAAAAATTTACTCTGATTCTGATGTACACTCTTTGTAATCCTTATCTGCAGTAGGATTTGAAAACAAAAAATTGTTTTTCTGATACTCAGTTAGGAACCTTCAGGAAAAACTACAGCAACAAATCACATCTTCAAATGAATCACCGAAGCACCATTGATTCTCCTGACTGGAATCTCATCCACAAGATTGATGGTGAAACTATACGCGCTTCAAAGTGAGCCTGAGCCATCCAGCTTTGTCTCCCTTTGCATTTCTGGTTTGTAATTTTGTTTTTAAACTCCAGGAGGCCATAAAGAATGCTAGGGATTGCACAATAAAACCTGACAGTGAAGGTATGATTAGAGCCATGGTAAAACTGTGACAACTAGGGCAGCCAGGCAGTTGTCTTAAAGAAATACTGCACATAGATTATACTTGAGATAGGGAACATCTGCTTGCTGAGGGCTGTGCTGATTGGGAGGCTATGATGGAAATCTGATCATGGCATAAATCCATTTATAAAAGCAAAAGCGTATCAGACTGAACTTTTTTCTTATTCTTTTTCTTTTCCTATTATTTTATTTTTTTAACATTATTGATATGAAATGAAATGACCATCTACAGCTCCAGAGATTACAGAACCGGGTAAAAAAAAACAAAACCTTTTCAAAAAGCCAGCTGTATTATTCATGGTCAGGGTAAAAACAGCATCTGAGTCCCTTCTATTCCCTCACAGCTGCAGGCACGGTGATCCATTTTTTCCCCACCTACCTAGTAACACTCATTATGGCAGTAATCCAGCTTCTAGAGGAAACAAAATTGCAGTATGGATGGAGTGATGGAGTGAAGCTTCACTAAAATATATCATAAAGTTTAGCAAAATGCATTGAATCAATTCAGAATTTCAGTGTGCTACATTTATCTCCCTATTAAGAAGCTGCAGAAAAGTACCTGACTGCAATATGCATAGCTTCAGAAAAGGCAATAACACCATGCCTTCTGCATTCCCCTGGAGAATGCGTCTCATTCCAAGCAAGGAATAAAACACCTGGTTGATTTTAAGAATTAAGCCTAAGTCTCCAGTTATGGTAAAGGACTTCTTTCCTTGGCCTCTTGATGTTAGAAACTTGATGTTAGGTTTTAGAAGTAAGAAAGAAGTAGGCTTTTTTGAGAACACAGCCAAACAACAGTTATTAATACTCTGTGAAACTATCACTATCAAATATTCTATTAGCGTTTAGTACACGGGTCCTTTCTGCCATCTTCATAGGCCACAGTGACAAGCTCAAGCCATTGAACTGAGGATGCTGTGAGGAAAACTGACAGAATAAATGTGAGGTTTAGTCTGCAGGTTTACTCTGCAGCAAGTTCCTCGTCTGCAAGAGAAACCAGACCTTTCTGAAGTAGGGTGAGTAATTTTCTAGCCACATGAGTAATTCTCTAGCCACATCTCATCATGCTACCAGTTCAAGAAAGAACCATCCCTTCAGGAGAAAGACCCAAGACCCAAGATTGACGCCCTGAAGATGGGTGGTGGGATTGAAGGTGGAAGCCCGCTGCTGTCAGCACAGGAGTGCCCTGGAGCAGCTGCTGTAAAGATGATGTGCACCACTGCCATAAGCAGATCCCAGTGGTGTCCAGCAGGGAAGCTCTGGGCAAGAATCTGCCTCAGTTCCCTCAGATGGCCAGACACAAGACTGAAAGGATGTGGCATGGATTATGTGAGAAACAGATATCACGTTTCCTAAACAAGGACAGCTTTCATTAAGGACAGCAGCAGGACACCTGGAAGCCTTTAAAAGCACCTACAAAGGCATATAGTGAAGCAAGTTTAAGCACCTGCAGATTTGGAAGTCTGAATTCCATGGTATTAAATTTTAAAAAATCCATATTTTAAGAATTCAAGTCTCATACTGAAAGCAGCCCTGTTCCCCAAAAATCCTAGGTTTGCCCCAGAGCAATATCTCAGAAATGAATGATACGTGAGATAACAATTTTAAATATAACACATGAAAATCTCCTATAATGGAGAGGAATATGGATTATCCTCTATGACAGAATATAAATAAATAACTTGATAATATCAATCATAAGAGTGATTATACGATAAGCACATAAAAATTCATATAGGTATGTGACTCATCCCCCACAACATCCATGTAAAACATACATTCCCCTTAATGGAAATAGACTTAAGAGACAGTTAATTTTCCTCTGCTTTTAGGGCTTGGGCATGTGACTTGGCATCAGCTGAGCCCTGATAGAGGACTTAATGTAACACAGAATGAAATGCATTAGCCTGTGTTTCTCTAAAATGTCACAAGGGTAATAGCATGAAAACCTTCTGATGCTCAGCAGCTAATTAACCCCCAATTAGTCAACCCTGCCCCTGAATATTGCTGATGCAGCCACATCAGTAAAATACAAATGGAATCAAATAATATCATAAAATTTTTACACTAACAAGTAGAAGTAAAGATCAGGATGGGGACTAATCTTTGCAAACAAAATTAAATTATCTCTCAACAGAGAGCAGAAAGGGAAAGACCCCTCAAAGTTAACATAAATGAAGCATTTTAATATGATTAGAGGACATGCCAAATAAAATTTAATAGCTTGCTACATGAATCCCAGTAAGAAGCGCTCTCAGAAGAAAAAGGTCAAATAGTTTGTATTCATCACTATTATTCTCCCATTTCCCCACAGCTTACAATTTTCCAATCACACATATATGCTATAGAGTAGCTGACTTTGAAGCACTGGAGTGGAAGTGTTATTTTGAAATCTACTTTCTGACAAACACCTTTCAGCATCATATTTCAGAGGCACTGTGAGAAAGTAAAATGAAATTATAATGGCTAGAAGGTAGTTCTGGGGACCCTATATCAAACAGGTCAGGTAGCTGAATGATTCAGGCCAGGAGTATCTTTACAAAAAAACCCTGCCAACCCCAGAATTTCTTTAGTTACACGTCTATTGGCAAACTAGGTGTAGGTAAGGAAAAAAATTAGTGATCTTAAATGAGTGTCACTCAGAAATGAACAGCTCTGTATACAGTGACATAACAAATATTCAAATATAAAGTCAACTCTTTTGATTTCTTTTTTTTTTACCTGATAGGTGCACCTTTGGCCTGTGCAGGTCTCAAGAGTACAGTTATTGTAGTAGCAGTTTCATTGAGAGATGCATCCACTCCTTCATAGTCTGGTAAAGTGGGAGCTGATTAATGTTGAGGGAATAAAAAGAACAAGAAACAAATCAGTGAAAACATTTAGAATTTTTATGAGGTTGTGGCTGCTTGGATATAGAACAAAGAGACAATCTTTATCAGCCATGCAAGTATTTTTAAACAGTTTTTCCAGTCAGACACATTCTTTTACTGTGGCATGAATGGGATTTAATGAACAAATGATAACACTACCCCTAACCACTTCCCATCAAATCATGACACCTCTCAACTTGAAACAGCTTTATTCAAGAAGGAGAGAAATAGAGGGAGGAGGTGACTGACAAGAAACCCTAAACTACAATAAAATCCACATTTTTTGCAGCAATTTTTCTACCCTGCAAATAACTACAGTCACCATGTCAAAGACCCAGCTTCTACCATCTGCCTTGAACAACTTAAGAGCCTTCCATATTTCCCCTTAAACGTATTGGGAAACAATGCCAATATCAACCAGTGTGCAGGAAAATTGGACTTGTATAGACATGCATCTGTGGGCTAGAACTGGATCAGGGAATCCATTCCCATGCCCATTCCTATCAATGGATGGCCAAGCTGCTCATTAATCAGCTTCAAAACCACTGTGAAAGAACAAAATCAAAGTCAAAACCAGAAGTAGTTCAGGAATTGATTCACTAATGGGCTGTCAGGCTGTCACGCCTCCATGGCAGCAGTGTTTGTTGTGGGTGGGATGGCTAGTGCTGGCAATTACTTCAACCATCCACCTTTAATCTGCTGCTGACTTCAGCCCCAGTGCAAGGAAAGAAACAGGATTTTCTGCGAATCAGAAAAGAATAGATTTCTAAAAATTGCTAATTTTTCATAAGTTTGAAAACTATCTGCATGTTTGTGTTTTTTTAAATATGTGGCTGTATCATTATAAAATCATTAATGAACCCTGTATATTTCCAAATGGACTTTCAAAAAAGATGTTTCCTAGCAGGACATGAATCATTTGAGTCATAATAATTTTACAGTACTACATCAATAGATAGAAGAGCTCTGAAAGATTAAAAGCCTTGCTTCATTAGTCCTAGGTCCTAGATGAATGCAAAACCTGCTCTTATTTCAGGAAATAATATTTTATAGAATTAATGTTCATTTAATGTTAATTTTAAAATTACTGCTTACACCATGTTCACTAGAATCACAGTAACCACCTGTAAGCTTAGTTAAAAGGAATAATTTCAGCCCTCATTAAACGAAAGTTAGCATTTTCTGAAACATGTGTCACTCCATATAAAGTACCAGTCATGCAGAGTAGAACTGGACAACAGTTCAGCCTAAAGCAAGATGGAAAGAACAGGCTGAAGTTCAGATACAAGGGGTGTCACAGCCTGCATTTGAGCTTTCCTAGCATTAACCACATCTTCCCAAATAACAAGACACACACTCTGTCTAGAAAGTTGTGCTATAGTGGATTCTGGACAAAACTGCCAAAATTTCTGTGTGGAAAAAGAGGGCATATCTGAAGAAGCCTGAATTCACTGTAGTTCTAAATAATCCAAACACATCAAGGAACTTTTTTCTCAAAACACTGAAATATCAGACATGCTAGCAAGATATAGACCTTTTTTCTTTCCCTTTTACTAAGGGGTTAGAAGACAAGCATGCAAGGACTACACCACTATAATACTTGAAAATTTATGAACTACACCACCATAATATCGGAAAATTTATGAACTAGAATTTGTTGTGAAGAAACCCTTAAAACAACCTGAGTGAATTATCAGACTCCAAAATAATCTAATAGCTACATAAACAGAATAGAACACATAATTTGGTAGTTTTTGTGGATTGGCTGTGTTGTTTTGAAGGGACAGGGGTATGAGGAGTGTAAGTGCTTATGTACTGGGGTGGAATTCCACAAACTGTTCCAGTTAGTAATGACAACTACAGCATTTTATTTGCTACATAATTCAAGGAGTTCTACCTTGAATTTTCTCACACTTTGATTTATGGGTGTGTTTTCATGTACTGTGAGGAGACTATGTGAGCTGTATCCCACAAAAATCATAGATGCATTCTGTTACATTATTAACTTCTCTTTACAGGACAATCTGAGTTTCATTATGACAGATAATGAGGAAAATATCCTGCTTTTTGTTGTTTAAATATATAATTGGCTGACTTCTTTGATCTTTGCCAAGCTCTAAAGTCACCATGTCACAAAATCAAGTTTCTCTGAATATAGCATTGACTTATCTTCCACTATCAACTGCATAAGCCACTATCTTATTTTTTGAGAAGAGCATTGAAATTTGACTAAACATTTCATTTGACATAACTGTCTTCCAGAGTTTACAGTGCATTACTAAGACAAATAATATCAAAGTTGGTGCACTGCAATAAATCAATAAAGGCACAAGGAAGCAGACCTATGTGAATCTGGCAAAAGAAATTCACACATTGTCTCAACTTCCCTGACCCTGTTACAGCTGTGTGCTGTGAGTAGAGTCACCTTCAGCGAGTCAGTAATTTTCTGCACCTGACTTTACTAACCCGCAAAACAGATGCAGTTCTTAGTGACCTGTGGAGTGTTGACAGGCCTAATTAATTAAGGTTTACAGAGCACTTCAAAATCTTTGGATGAAAGTACTGTATTACACAGAAAAAACAGTTCACAGCTACAGCTGAGCAATTTTCACCTCATGCAAGGATTTATCCCTGAACGTATGCTACCCTGTGGTGAGTACACCCAGAAACATTTTAGTAACATAATTTCTTAACATGGTAGGATTTTGTGTGGGTTTTTTTTTTAAGCATTTCACAATTTCTCGAGTCATACAAAAATATTCAAAAGACATCTCCCTTTCCCCTTCCCTGCTTTTTCTTTACGCTGTTCTTTGTTTTTACCTGAGATATTGGTTGTTACATTGATGGTAGTTGCTGGTCCAAACCCTTTGACAGTGCTTGCACGTATGAAGAACTGGTAGGTAGTACCGGGGTGCAGGTGAGAGAAGACGTGGTGTGTGCTGTTCCACAGCTTGGATACTGTCTGTGGAGGTCCTGCCACTGGAACTGCGGGGTCAAATGACTGTATACTGCTATAGCTCACCTGGGGAAACAGAAATTTTTGCAACAACTCTTAAAAGCTTTGGCACAAGGGATTTAGGTTAGCTTGGCTGGAAAGGAAACAAAAGACACATGATCATCTAGCTACCCATTTATCTTGGGGATACCACAGAATCATATAATCATTTAGGTTGGAGAAGATCCTTAAGATCATTGATTCCAACCATTAACCCAACAGTCAAGTCCAGCACTAAACCAGTGAGGATTTCATGTGTATTATTGAAGAGTTTGCCTTACTTAAAAGGCTATGCAGGCACCCTTTATCATTACTGCTGGATGACACACTCCCTTGCTAGTTAGAGAATCACCATGGAACACTTTGAGTTTCACAATTTCATTTTTCTGTAGCTGGTCTTTCAGGGCTAATGTCACTGTTAATCCACTGCCTTTTGCATCTGTTTCCAACTAAAAATTAAGGAAGCATTTATCTGATTTAATCTCATTAATCAACTGCTTTTACATAGTTTATGTATGGAAAACGTCACTGTTACATTCCACTGGGGGGAAGTCATCAAATAGCTGAGTGGGGTTGAGCTGCCCACCTGGTTTAACTCACACTAGCGTATAAATTTAGTCTACATTAAATAAATAAATAAATATATAGATAAAAAATAATTTTTAGGGGGTTTTGTTTGTTGGTTTGCCTTCCTATAATTCACTAATACGCAAAGTTATATCTTTTTTCCTTTAAAAGAAGAGTGCTAGAAAGTGTGGTGTTTGTTGCTCAAATCAGGTTGTGTTACCTGCCAACCTCCTATGGAGATCCCCAGAAGGCTCATAAAGTAAATACACTTTAAACAGAATTCATATGGAGTTTTTCTTAAAAGGCAATATCTAAAAATCTAACAAAGCTAAAAAAAACATTGCGCCAAATTTCATAACCATCTTACTTTTCATGTAACCTTTGCTTCCAATGAAGAAAATTTTATAGATCATAGCTGTCATGGCTTTGGAACGGTATATAGCAACAATTAAGACATTTAAGGCACTTGACAGGGATGGACAGTTATATGCACGATAATTACAAATTTTGAGTATATAACCACTACAGAAATTCATGTATTCAGTAAATGAAAGAGGCATACTATTGAATAGCTGCTTAAAGAGCATAAACACCCACTGTCAGCGACCCCTCTTGATGTACCTCCCTAGCCCCATCCTATGCTTGTTAGGTGTCTGATAATTACCTCATACTGAGTAATGATGCCATTTGGATCCACAGGTTCCTTCCAGTTGAGGAAGATCTTATCTTCAAAAGGAGTTCCTTTCACTGATTTGGCAGGTATAGGGCCTGGCACTATAAACACAATGGAAGTTTTAAAAATAGGAAATTCAAGAGACAAAAAAACGAAACAGATGACAGAACATCCTATTAAAACCAAAAGTGAGCATGTGTCTGCTTCTATTAATATTCATTTGCATGCAAAAGGCAATGGTAGAGAGTGTGAAAAAGCACTTCAAAGTGTATTTTGTCATTTGCAGTGCAGAGAGAGCATGAAGTTGAAACATTAATGTTATCCCCACATACGGTTTTCAAAACTCTATGCAAAGTCAAATTGTCTCATAGTATAGCCAGGGGAAACAGTTCAAGCTAGATTACAACTTCAGGGAACATCACTGAACTCTGTAATAAGCGTATCTTAGGACAAGGACTACACGGTTCTAAAATTCTTTTAAATGGAAAAAAATCAAAGGCAGGGAAGAGTTTCTGTTACACAGCTTCTTCCAAAGGAGAGAAATTCTTACAAAACAGTTTTCAATCACATCTTCTTATGATTTGTTGTTTTAGAAGAAATCCTCATTTAAAAGAGAGGGCTGAACATGAGGAAACACACAAGCTTAGCTGCCATTTCTTTCAGCCTTTGACCTCCTCATGTGCAGAAGGATCAAGACTGCTTACTTCAAATCTTTCCAATAAGAGATGTTTTCAAAGCTTTGAACTGAGCAACACCAAGATCACTGTACCTATTTTTTTAAAAAACGAAACCAGTATCCCTGGTGTAATAACAAGTTTGAAATGTCACCTCAGGCCTCTTTGCCCAAGTGATTCACAGCACCTAGTAATCCCATCAACAGCAGGCAAGAGCATGTAGTTATCTCCCATTACAGCTTACAAGATATTTTTGCCTACACATACAATTCCTTTTTATCAGAGCAGCTCACCTAGATTTGAACACACACATGCTGAAAGAAGGGGGCGAGCATAAGGGAGTGCCTGGAGAAACTCTGGACCCAATGAAACACCTTCCCCCTCAAAGAGATGAAGTTGTTCAAATTTGCAGTCTTTCAATCTAAAATGTCATTTCTATTAAATATATTGATATATATTTCTATCTCCTTCTAATAAGCCTATTTTCTCCAACGCAACTTTCCGTGAGCCTTATGCATGACACTCCTTAGATATTCATTGTCAAAGCAGACTGCAGTTTTATAAAGAGCAAAAATAAATTAAAATCCAATGGATCAAAGGAAGTGCCAGGTGCTGTGCTAGCAGCTGGAAAGTGCGAGTGGTCTCTCCCATCAGTGAAATTTATTTCAGTCTACATACAAGCTATAAATAATGATCTGACCGTCGGTACAATCAACATAACTTGGCACATTAATAATGTATTTAAGTAGTCAAAACAGCCTAGAAGTAAATAGGTGAGAGCTTCACAGCTCATCTAACTGCCATAAGAAGGCCTAGGAGAAGTTATCTAAAATCAGTCTGGTGCTTTTCTTCAGGATCCCAGGACATACCAGGCAGTGGATGAAGGCTGACATGCAGTGACAGCCCCTCTGTGCTGTTTGTTCATTGAGAGACTTCCTGTAGGCAATGTTTCATTTTTCAGAGGAATACCCTACAGAATTTCCTCACATCTCAATAGAGGTATGAATGTACCCTGATCCACATTACATTTTCCTTGGGAGATGCATGCACGATTTTTTGTGTGTGCATGTACATCTGTGTTTGGGAAAGAACACAGGTACACTCCAGGGCATGTACACAGTATATGAAATTTGACATTAAACCACATCAAAGTATCTGAGATTAAAAGAAAACAGACATAATTGCTCAAAAACATGCAAATACTTTTTGTAAAATGCTTTAAAAAAGAAATGTTTCATATTCAGTTGAAACTGGGTGTAGGGCTCTACATTTGATGGTTGCATAAATCCTCCTACACCTTTGGTTTAAACACCAAGGTGGGAGAAGCCTCTAGGCTCATCTCATTCCATGACTCTTTTCTTCTCCTGCAATACAAAGTTTGATGCTTAAGGCTGCAGAAGCAATGTTGAAGTGACTGGAATTATGTGATCCCAGTTAGTTTCATGCTTCTCTTCCCCCTGGCATGGGAAAGGTACAAGAGCAGAAGCAATCACAGCAGTGAACAGCTTGCTTGGAATCCCAGTTCAAAAAGGTCATAAAGAAAAAGAGAGCAAGCATCTAGAGAAAGAGAACATTAATTCCCACAAACATCATCCCTCCCCACAAATTCATAAAAATTGATGTAGGGATTAACTTAAATAATTTGAGAACTCAACTGGAATTAAAAAAAAAAAAAGATAAATAAAAGTTCAGGTGCCCAGAAGAAGGAATATAGATTAATATTAGTTTGAAGGACATATTTTGATGGTCTGCAGTTATTTTTTTTTCCTTTCCATTTTCCAATTTAGCCACAGTAAAAATGTCTTTTAATTGCGTTGCTTTACGAAAAGGGTAAAGGGAGTGAGGAGAAACAGAAAAGCAGAAGAGAATTTGTTTAAAGAACAGAATATCTTCAGGTTAATCAAAATAATTCCTTAGCATTTTTGTTTGTTCTTTTATGTCTTTGTTATTATATCAGTATTTGTTACAAACAGAAATTTTAAAAAGGCCAAAAATAGTAAAAGAAAATCCCTAAATCAGCAAAAAAAAAAAAAAATCCCTACCAACAAAAGAACAAGGAGCAAGGTAACCCGTTGGTAACCCTACCCTGAAGACTCAAACTACATTTCTCCATGTAGGGAGCCATTGCTGTCTATTCCCTGCAACTCCCAGCAAGACTAAGGACCTCAGAAATTCCTTAAACTTCACCTTTCCAAAAGAATGGTAAGAGCCCTTTTTTCTAGTGGATTGACTTTGGTTGGAGGCTAAGTGCCCAGCCAGCTGCGCTCTCACTCCTCTTCTCAGCAGGACAGAGGAGAAAAAACAAGATGGAAAATATTTAGTGGGCTGAGATAAGGCAGATTACTGAAGAGGGGGGAAAAAAATCCAAAAAAGCAAAAGTTTGCACATGCATAACCAAAGGGGAACATTTAATATCTACTTCCCACCAGTGAGCAGTGTTCAGCCACTTCTTAGGAAGCAGGGCTTCAGCATGTGCAGCGGTTGCTCCAGAACGCAAAAATTGCAATATAAAGAATTTTCCCCCATTCTTTCTCCCTCCCTTGGCTTTTACATGTGAGCTGACATCATATGGCATGGAATAGCCCTTTGGGTAATTTGGGTAAGCTAGCCCTAGCTGTGTCTCTTCCCAGGGTCTTGCCCAGTCCCAGCCTCTTGCTGGGGGAGAATGTTGGGAGTCAGCACCAACGCGGTGCCAGCCCTGCCCAGCAGCAGCAGCAGAACCCTGGGGCGTTATCAGCACCTTGCTGGGCACCAACGCAAAGAAAATGAGCTCCAGCTCAGCCAGAACCAATACACCTTTGCATGATATTTAGCAAGGACTTGGGCCAAAACCAGCCAGGTAAATGTCATCCCTGTGTTGATAATAGCTTCCAGAAAACTCCTCACAAACAGCAGCACAGGCTTTCCTCAGGCTTGTGTGAGCATTTCCAGAAGCTCCATCACTCACCACAGCACATTTTGCTGACTTCCCAGCTCCCATTCTTTTCCTACATGAACTCCCACTCTTTCCTTTGGACTTACAGACAGTTTACACTTAAATCAAAACACACAAGACTATTACTAGTGTGTTAGGGTGAAATATGTTAATTAACATAATCATCTGGATAATTTAGAAAGTATAAGTAGATGCTAGACGAGTAGAATTCAGACCTTTTGGCCTCTGCGCCCACTCTTAAAAAAGATGCTGATCTGCTGACCTTGTGAAGTGTGACCCCACCGTCTCTCAGTGACAGCAACAGTAAACACACTTTCTTTCCCATGCATTATTCTATGCTAAACTTCCAACAAGTCAGGATTTACACTTTTCTGAAGAAGTGAAATAATTTAGATGGGTTTAACTATATGGATATCAGAAGAGATTTTGAATTTAAGCAAAAACAAACCAAATCAAGCAAAACAGTAAAACAGTATACAAACATGAAATGTATATATATGAAAAAGTAAGATAAAACAAATTCAAAGGGAATCTCAGGAAGGTTTTATAGTGCAAACAACACAAGCTCTTCTTTCATGATTTGCGTGCATCTCCAGGGCTCTTTTAATAAAACTATATATTCATATAGTGAATAGTTGATAATCTTTTCTTCTATATGCATGTGGAATGATAGACTTTATAAATACTATGCATATTGAAAGTACAAACCATCGATCTGACATCATACCAATTCATTTTAGACCAATATATTTGCATTAAATTATGTCACAGTCACAAATAAATTGTTATTCACAAATAGTGTCACTTAAATGTTGTTCTACATGGTCTTAACAGGAAATTTATATTACAGTACATTACTTCTGGAAAAACAATGTATTAACTGACACCAACCACTATAAAAATGAATTTATATTGCTTCAGTTTTCCTGCTACAAAATAATGAAAGTGTATGTAAACAGAGTATTTTTATTATTATTACACTCTGGGAAAGCCATGCACAGAATTACTATGCTCGGTGGCAAAAGTTATGTGCAGAAAAATGTAGGGTTATATTGGGAAAAATTCTTCTGTTGTAATCAAAAAGGGCAGCATATTAGCAGCAAACTTACAGCCTTTCTCTCAAAGTAGATGCTCATTTTCAGGAGATGGTGACAGTTAATCTCTCCTACTGTTCAAATGTAACCAGAAACAAAAATGGTTCACCTTTCCATTGGCTTTTTCTGAGGGATTTGCTGTTTTTACTTTAAACTTTACTACAGCTGGAGACTAAGTTTTAAATAAAAGCAAATTTTGTTTATTAAAAAGGAAAACCAATACCAGAACTGCTCTTATTGGTCTTTACCATAAAAGCATTTGCAGAAAAGGTGGTGACAAAAATTACTTCTTCGGAAGTCCCTCAAGTTAGACTATTTGCAGTAAAGAACAAAAATACTATTGATTTTTAGGGAAACAACCTGATTTTATATTGACAGTGGTGTACATGCTCCCCCTGACATTTCCTTTCCAGCCCCAGTGTCATAGTTTAAGCCCAGCCAGCAACTAAGCTCCACCCAGCCAGTTGCTCCCTCCTCCCTCAGCAGCTGCATGGGGCAGAAAACAATGAAGAAAATAATAAGAAGAGCAAAGATAAAATAATTACACTATATGTAACAAACTCTGTGCATTGCAATTGCTCATCACTCACAGACTGATGCCCAGCTGTTTTCCCAGCTGTGAACCCTGGCTGGGTTTCACCCCAGTTTATACACTGAGCATGATGTTCTGTGGTATAGAACATCACTTTGGCCTATTTAGGTCAGTGTCTGGCTGCATCCCCTCCCAGCCTCTTGTGCCTTCTTGCTGGCAGGGCATGAGAAGCTGAAAAGTCCTCAACTCAGTATAAACACTACTTAGGAAGAACTAAAATATCAGTGTTCTATCAACATCATTCTCATCCTAAATGCAAACCTCAGCACTATCCCAGCTACTAGGGAGAAAATTAACTCTATCCCAGCTGAAATCAGGATACATTTAGAGAGTATGCAAAGCATTTCACTCTTTGTCTTTATTTTTTGTCTTCTAATTATAACATTTCCTCTCCCTCTGCTGTTCCCCAGAGTGGCAAGCCTGCTGGAGCTCTCCCAGGAACATGAGTAATGATTGGACTGTTGGTGTCTTAACCCTGCATCACAGCTCTCAATATCTCTGCACGGGGCAGAATGAGCCACAGACTCTGAAAGATCAGGGGACCTCATTTATGTCCAATGAGCACATGCTTTGCCCCAGACCAAAGCTCTCTTCTACTTTAAGCCCCAAAATGGATTCTCCTATTCCAAGTGATCCTTTTCAATTAGTTGTTTGCCTACTGTTAGATGACACACTCCCTTACTGGTTATAAAATCACCTTTGAACACTTTGAGCTACACAATTTGCTTTCTCTGTAGCTGCTCTCTCAGGGCTAATGTGACTACTCCTGTTAATCCACTGCCTTTTGCATCTGTTTCCAATTAAAATTTAAGGAAGCATTTATCTGCTTTAATCCCATTCATCCACTGCTTTTACAAAGGGTCCCTCTGAGTTGGCAGCACTCTGGTCAACAGGCAGCTCCAAAAACACGTGCACGCTGATGATTCATGCTAAGTGATAAAATCACTGCTGGTTATTGTGCTTTGTCTCAAAGTGCCAAACACTGTCCTTGCCCAGCATGTGTGCAGCCCCAGGTTGCATGAGCCTTCTTCTACTTCCTTTATCAAATTCTTCAAACAGTGTACATCTTCTGTACAAGCCATGAGTACAGAAGTCCCTGTACTGAGTCCCTGTCATAGCACAGATAATGCCAAGTGCCTGTGTACTCAGAAGAGCTTTTTCCAAATCTAAGTAGCTGTGTGGTTTCTCCCCAAAGTGAAAAATGTTTGGCTTTTAAAACACACACAAATTTCCTTCTTTTCCAAATTACCCTCTTTTTGCAAAACTTTTTTAACAGCGTCTCATTCAGGGGTTTTATTTTTACATGAAGTACAACTTCCTGGAAGTACTAAAATATACTTTAAAGATTAATTCCATCTTCCCATGCTAAATAGAAATACTGAAACTACCAAGTATTCAGATCTAGCTCTGGTCAGTAGAAAGACTATTTTCAGACTGTCATAGTGTTCCTGGGCTTTGCTATCTTGCAGATACTGTAATTACATGTTATTAAAACTTTTCTCATTGGTCAGCCACGGCTCCAAAGAACTGAAGTACTTTTGAATCTTATCTCATTCTCCTGCTAATTATTTCTTGAGTTAACTCTGTTCCAGGTATCATATGCAACTGAGTTAACACTCTGACCGATCTGACCGTTTCTGAAAGACCTCAAGCCCAGCTGCACAGCCTTACATAAATGTGAGCCTTTGTGAAAAACAGATATCCTTCCTGTCTCACAGAAGAGCCTCAAAAAGTCCAAAGTCCTCTGCTTTTAGAAAATCCTAGAAGTTCCGAAAAGTGTAAAGAACCTAGCAGAAGGGAGGAATTGACATGAAACATGTAGTGAGATGAAAGGAAATGTTAAAACACAGCAACCGAAGAGACAAAAGGGACAGCTTGGAAGCATGGGGAAGTATGACAAAAACCAGAAGATGAGGGCAAAATGGTAGAGGGGAAGAGAGATAGGAAAACTAGGCCTAGGCATCTCAAACTCTAAAAGTCTATGAAGTTTTTGCTTGTTTAGCAGTACCTTATGGAAAAAAAACACCACAGCATTGGAAAGAATCCCATATTACAGAAAAACTAACAAAAATTTAATTATCAGTTGTCATCTGGAGTATTCAAAGTTTCTATTTATGAAAAGTATACAAAATGAGTGCACAGTTTCAAATAAACATGTCATCAGGGGCTGTTTCTAACTAGTGCTATTTGCAAAAATGCAGAGCAACACTCTATTTCCTCTATATTCCTTCTCCAAAATGAATCACTGATAATGCCTCCATGATATAATTAAAATTATGCTTACTCTAGAAACCTGCAAAAACCATGAAGACAGTGCAGCTTCATCTGACCACACACGAAATGTAGGGCACAGAATCACACACATAATTGGACTTCTCATCTTCTTAGTCCAATTCTTACTTTAGGCTTCAAACTGTGCTTGGAAATGGTTTCAGATACTTGATCAGTGAGACTGGAACTAAATTAGCATTGTACACATAAGCAGTCAGCTACAGGATTTAGTTTACTATTGCTGTGATAGCTCAAGGAAGGATTCAGGTGTGAACCTCTCAGTATTGTACATTGTCTGCAAGCCCCGAACTTTGAAGACATGGCACATAGACTTTCAATCAGTCAGTAACACAAAATTAAAATCTCAATATTTTTACACAGAATAAAGCTCACAGGAGGCTATTTTCAGGTCACAAGCATTACTACCACCAGCACAACTAAATATAGATACCTTTTAAAATGTATTAGTCCCTCTGTGAAAACAACATCTGCTTCAATCAGTTTACCCTGGAAACCTCTGTTCACGGGGTGAGGCTTCTTCTATATTACACTACTTGAGACACCAAAGCCAACTTGACTTGAGTTCACTGAGAGCACACTGGTGTGTCAGCTTGAGACCAAAACCTTCCTTATGTGCACCATCTTCCAAGAAAAATCCACAACAAAACTGGGAGACAAAGTTTTCACTTGACTCTGCTCCTGGCAGGTACTGACACGGTGACCATCTGCCATCTCACGCATCTAACAAGAAAAAGGTTTCCATTGGAAACCACAACCTCTCTTGAAAACCTAGGTAAAAAGGAAAAGAAATCCATTTTCCATGGACTTAACAATATCACTACTACTCTTTTTAAGTTCAAGGAAAGTAGCAACCATACAGTACTTATCACTAAGTCTTCATATGATGCATCTATGTGTCTATAGTTTTCTACAGCTTCTCATATTCTACCGATTTAATATTTTTTTTCTTTTTATTGCAACAGTAAATATATTCCTCTTTTATTTCTCATAAAGTTGAAAATATATGGAAAAACAGCACTACCAGACTCTAACACTGACTCTTATATAAAGCTGTATTTCCCATTCATTTATTTTGCAGGCAAGCCAACACAATAGCTTTTTCAATTTTACCTTTTTGTTTATCTACAGTCTTACATTAGTCCAAATATTCTATTTTTGTTACCTATGGAAGTATCTGTTTACATTTTGCTCTTGTCAGTGTTTTCACAAAATGTAAATATAAGAAAAAGAAACAAAAATTGTTTTTGTTACCACATTTTAAATATTATTAGGGAAAAGGATAATTTTTTATTTTCATATCTTTGTTACCAAGATTCATAGCCTAACCTCTGAATGTGTCACCATTAACATGTCTACTTCTATTGTTTATTTTTTCACAACTGAGGCAAATTCAACTGTCTTGTTGAAACTTTGTTGAAAGCATTTTAAAGAGGAACCCCAGAATATCTGGAGTTGGAAAGGACCTAAACGGATCACTGAGTTAATTCCTGAGTTGTCAAAGTAATACTTTAATTTGATAGGGGCTTTCAAATAGTCAATAGATACAGTATTCTGAGACCTGCAACATAAGTTTTTGCTCAAGTATATTTGCTATAGAGGTTTAAAATCTTGAAAAGCATCTTTAGGCACTGAACTCAATATTTAAATATTATTTACAGAATTAATTTTCAAATACAACGTCCAATACTGTGAAGAAGTCTAACACCACCACATGTTTCTTATCACCTGCATTAACACAGGATTTGAAAGACTGGGAAACCCCCCCCCCCCCTTTTCTGGAGAGAAAGAGACACAGAGAGAGATCCAGTTTGACTTGTGCTGCATGGACAGTTTTGGCTACATATGTGGGGTGACAGCTATAATACCTTCATGGCTGCCATTTTGGGGCTAATTAACACATGAATGGAAGAGAACTTCCACCCTTCATGATACATATTGTAACACACAAAGTCATTTCCTTCCACCTGCCTAGACTGGACTTGGATGTAATTTCCATAAGAACATTTAACTTACCATCTTCATCTGTCTGGATAATGGTCTCCTCGCTTTCCTTCCTCCCTTCTGGGTTGGTTAAGATCATCTTGAGGCTGACATTTGTGTAGGGAGGCAGACGATCCACAACGTGCTGAGGTGCTTTGGGGTCCATGTCCAAGCAGTCTGCTTTGCTCTCGTTGTGTCCACAGAAGTAGTGGTAGCATATAGTGACATTGAAAGTGTGGCAACGAGTGATGTTGTACCCCAGAGATTCCCAGTCCACAGCGATGTGTCTGGCCTGGATCTCAGCAATCTTCAGTGTTTTGGGTGTTCTCATAGGTTCTAGAAAATAGAGCATAAAGAAGAAAACAATGTTAACATTCCTCATCTGGCACTGAACTGTAGCTGGTGGATGGTGCATTCAGGGATGTGAGAGTTAAGGAAGCACCCAACAAAGAGGCAAGCATCATCCTTTGCACAGGAGGAGAAAACACTCCTTAATTTTTTTTACTTCATTCCTCTTTGTCCTGTCTTTGTTGGCTGTAATCAGTGATGGAGACAGCAATAGTGAGAAAAAGAATAGTTAATTATCAGGGGAGCAATTCAAAGCAATTGAGAACACAGGCAACAGATGCAGGGAGAGTGACCAAAAGGCCACCCAGCTGTCACTACTGGCTTCCCTTCTTGATTTCCCCCTTACCCTTTTCCTTTTATCTACCTGTGTAAATTAGATAATACATCATAATGGTAAAGAGTGTACATTTACTACATCATGATTTATCATGCCACCAAGCAACGCTGTATACTAATTATACTAATTACCTTACTAAACTAGCAGTTACAAAAATGATGCAGATATTAATTAGTGTTTATTATTTTAGTAATGAAGCTCTTCATTCAAGCAAAACCCCTCGGAAATAGCACAAAAAAATCCTTTGGGATATTCACATTGTATCCTGACCCCTCAAAACCCCAAGATTACTCTGAGCAGGTGATCTCTGACCTGCTCCCCCAAGTTCAGCTGCTCTCCCCACGTGCATTTGCACCAGCAGAGTACGTGATGCTCCCCAAGCTGTCATCAATCTTTTGCTGCCTCTCCAGTGCATTCATTCCTCATGCAAGAGTAACTTTTATCGTTGAACTTAATTAAAATGATTACACAATGAAAATCATGACCATGTCTGTATATACAAGACTTTCACTGAAAATGTACTCTGCTAGTACATGCTTCCTCACCAGAGAAAATAAAGCCTGTGATTGATACAGCTTCAGCCATGTGTCCTTGCTGGTTTAAGGTCAAAAACAGTCAAGATTGTTCAAGGAAGTGAAATATAGGATTTCTCCTTCGGAGTATAACTGTTCTTTGTAACTTGCATGAGTTCCAACAAGACAAAAATCAGCCAAAAAGCACAGATGGTATATTGAAATAAGGAAATGTGAATCAGTGTAATGTATTCAGCATGCAGTTTGCCAGACAAACTGCAAACATTTAGTTTCAAACATCAAAACAACAGAATTCTAAATATAACATAAAGGTATTCCTAGTAACATGATGAATGTTAAGGATTAAAAATTTCACCTATTTGCTGCCTTGATCTATCCTTTCTTCATTTTGAACAAGCACATGTATTATCTTTGCCATTAAGTTTCTTTATCATATATACAATGAAAAATACAATTAAATATGACTACTTCCTAGGTAGTAGCTCTCTGAACACAGTGTACTGTAACAGACATTTGAAACTGAAAGATAGCATTGAAAAGGTCCTTGAGAGAGAAGACACTTGAAGAGAAGGAGAAAAACCAGGGTTTTATAGAGAAAACAGTGCCTGGTGCTTTAGCAAGTAGAGAGAGGTGTGAGGTGGTCATTGAAAGAAAAAAAAAGTAGCAATATAGTAGATCTACTGAAGGAGCTGACAAGGGTATTCAAAGAATGAGTATTCCCTTGGCTACTGCAACCACTTGGGGAAAAACTGAACACACTCAAGTGCCATGAATGAAGAGAACTGTTGAGACAAATACATATATACATACATGTTTATGTATAGTTATATACAAAATCAGCCCTTTTCTTCTATGAATGACAGTGCAAAACTTAGTTATACATACTCTGATTCAGAGCTTGAGGCCTAGAAGAGTAAACATATCCTTCACCAAAAGAAATGTGTTATAAGCTAAGTTTTCCTTCTGAAATGGAATTATTTTTCTCATTTTAGTCATTTCCTCTTTGTTCTCCTACTCCAATTTGTGCTTTCAACCACTCCCACTAGAGATGGAATTCAAAATTTATTGGAATTAAAACAACCTAACACCTGGTGTCTGACCATGAAGTCTGAAACTCAATAGTTTGAGACTCAATCAGTAACAGAAAACATTTTCATCTTGCATCTCTCACGACAAGACTTAAACTGCATTTACACTATGCTGCACAGCACTTTAAAGAGAGAAGAAAAAAAAATAAAAGCTTTGTTAAACTTAAAGAAAAATTATTTTACAATTCCATGCAAATTTTACAAATGTGTCACAGCATCAGAGGAGATACTGAAATGCATCCTTTATTCACCTGTCAAAAGGAAAGAATGAAAGACAGAGTGTGATCTCGCTTTCTCACAACTATTCCCTTCTTTGGCAGAAATTAAACAACTTCTGCAATATTGAGATGGTAATTAAAGTCTGCAGAGTCTCTCAACAGCTTTAGTAAACTCTGCCAACTGTCCCACTGCTCCTAAAACGATGCTTTAAAAACACAATTTTACTCTTTCTTCTGGGCAATGTTCATCTTGGGAATCTCTAGAGGTAAAGACCAATTGTTTTAAACTACCACACCACAAAGTCTCCATCTGTAACACCTCAGTAAAAAGCAATCTTTGAATAATTACTTTTCTCAGATAAAGCACTATTGAATTTTTGAGTAGGCTTCCTAAAGATCTCAACCATTTCATTAAGAATAGCTTTGATCTTGATGGGAGCAAATAGTGTTCATCTCCTTGTTTTTTCCATTTCCCATCACAATTTAGGGTTTAACTTTCACTGAAACATTTCTTTAGTCCTACAGGGATTTTATTTCAATTAATGCATTATCTTCTTATTTCTTGATACTCTTTGAGTACTGCAAATCCCAATTATTCAATTCACGTCTTGTCTTCCCAGTTTTCTTCCCATCTTTTCTCACGTCGAGAACTTTTCTCCAAAATACATGGACTTTTAAGCACGAGTTCTTACTTTATTGAATTACTTGTGTCAAATAGGCACCCTATGACAAAGACAGAAGAAATAAGATGCTCTCAAAATGCCTGCTCAATCCCTAACCTGTCCACTGGAGTGTCAGAAATGATGGCAGAAGGCACTTAATATGTTTCAAACATTAATTTACCAATTACCCCTATGAGACATGTAAGTGGTGTTCAACTTTTCTGAGAAAAGAAAGAGGCACAAAAAAGGTTAGCAGCTTATTCAAGGCTACAAAGCAAATTACTGCCAGGGCCACAAGAAAGCTGAACCCAGCTGCCAGGTCACTGGTAGCCATCAGACACCTAGCTGCAGCAATTCATAGAGCTCATGTACAATCTATGCTTCCACCCAAATTCTAACTCCAATCCTACACTCCAGTCCTTTTTTAAAAAGGGGTTTGGTGGGTGTTTTTTGAAAGGTTTTCTTAGAACAAGTTTGAAAAAGTGAAATAGTACCCAGACACTAATTGAATATGTGAGCATAAGGACGTGTTATTTAAAAAAACAATAATTTGGCTTATTCTTTTAGAAAGATTTCTTGATTGAGAGCTTCAAATTTGAATGAAATAGCTTCTTTTTTTTTTTTGTTTTGCATTAAATCTTGCATTTAAAATTTAAATTTTTTGGGAGATGATATTCATAATTTATTTCTTTTTTTCAAGACTTTTTCTCCATCAGATAAAAGGCTGTAGGGAGTTCTTCAATATCCTGTGACTGCATCAAGCTCTTAGATATGAACATCCTGACTGGCAGAGTTTCTTCGAACAGAAACCCAGCAACAAAGCATATGTTGATTTGGTGGTGGTGGTGGCAAGGTTGACCTTTAGATTCTCATGAGCACCACTAATGATGACAGGCTCCCTTCTGCCAGACCTTGCCCACCCACGGGCTGCTGCCATGACCTTCTTCCCATTCCCACCTCTACTTGCAGCCAGCTTCTCCCTCTGCCCTTTGCTTTTCACACCTGGCAATATCCATCTCTGTTATCCCCCTCCTCCTCACCCCTGCTTTGTGTCTTAGCCCACAAGTACTATCAAGTGCTCACTGACTCAGATTTATTATCCAATCTGACTGGTTTTAGCCTCATTGAACCAATTAAAAACAGAGGCATTGGGAGAAGACCAAAACAACAGAAAAATCAGAATGATAAAAGATCTCTATGTTTGTACAGATTACTAAGTGCTCAATCCTTATCCAGAAACCATGCAAAAAAATTACATGCATATGGCACTTGATCACAACAATTTCTGGATCAAGAAGATTTAACCCAACCTTATGTGATAAAATAAAGAACACTTTAGTAATTCTCCAAAGGTTAACAATAGAGGGATAGATGGTGAAAGAGACAGAACCTGTTGACCCCATACAACCTCTCAACTGCAGGATGATTTAATAAGACTCTCCAGATAACAGATAAAATGAAATTCAATTTCTTTAGTGCTTGATAAGCAACTCGTGATATGACAGGTCAATATCAAGCCTCTTTGTAGAGATTATCTTCACTTACACAGAGAAGGGAGTGAAAACAAAAGCCTTCACAGCTGCAGAAGCAGCAAGGTGAGAGCATGCATTTCCTCAGAGCCTCTTTTTAATGATAATACATATTAGCCTGCTGTCAGTCAGAGACAAACAGATGTCCCAAAAGCTGTGAAAAAGTCCCATACAAAGAGGCTAGCAAAGTGTGACATGTACTCTGCTTGTGCTGTCTTTCCTCAGAAATCTGAAATATTGACTGCAAGACAGTTTCATTTCCACACACCTGGCAGAGGGGGGAGAATTAGATCTTCTGATAAGCAACCGGAATGCACATTTGTTCACATGAAATGGAAAAAACTGGACAAATTTTAAAGCACAAACATTTCAAATAAAGATGGTGCTTCTCAAAACCAGCATATCCTTTCTATACACTGTCTGTGTATTCAGTTCTTTAATTTGGGTTGGCTTTTGGATCCTTCCTCCCCCTTGAACTCTTTCTAGTCTGTCATTACACTGAGGAGCTGACTTCCAATTTCTGCTTTAATCACATTGACTGAAATTCAAGTTTATCAAGTTTAAAAGCAAACCAGGTGGCCTTCATTGGTGACACTGGAGGTGAAAAGTAACTGGACTTGGAAGGTGTGATAATTTCTCCATTTAAGGGAACCACAGAGAGATGTAAGGCCTATGTTAAATGAAAACTCTCCTATAGAAAAGCAAATCTATGGCCATTATTTAAAAAGTACAGGTAATAACCCTAAAATTTAAAGAACACTGTTTCTCACTAAGATTCCTTTTATTATCTTGCCTTCTAAAACAAAAACTACATAGACAAAAAGAAGCCCTTATATTTCTTCCAATATTCTCAGTCTGAACAGCCACTGGAATTTCCCAGACTTTTCTTCTCATATAACATGAGCCTCTTGGTTCTGTAGCTTCTCCTGACCTTTCTAGGGTAACTCTTTCCTTGGCATGTGGGAAAAAAAAGAGGATTATTCCAAGATATCACCGTGGTTGTTGCTCCTTTCTCAGTTCATGCAAGGTCCTATAAAACCAAAATGCTCCCAAAACTGAGAGGAAAAAAAAATTATGGTTCTGTTGCTGTGAAGAATTATCTGAAAGACCTCTGATAAGAACCTTGAAGAAAGGTAAAAGGAAAAAGAGCTGATGGAAGCACAACCCATATAAGAATAACTGTCAGAAGTGCAGTAAGAAAACAGCAAACAAAGGTTTCTTGCTTGCTCATTTTGTCTGCATTGCTCTCAATTATTACTTTTGTTATTAGTAAATGATGAATGAGGCAGAAAAGATTTTTTATATAGCTACTAAATTCCTCACATCATAAACTTGGTTAGGACTGCTGAACAGAGAAGTTTATGACTCATTAAAAAGGACCAAACTAGAATAAAATATTTCAAGACACAACCAGAGCCTCAGCAAGAACTATGCACATCAACTGTGATCACTTCTGCACTTTTGGGGGTAATGTGCTGTTGTCAAAGGAGCAAACTGTAATTAAGTCATGTTTGAACAAAGCTAACAAAAATCCCTAGGTAAGGTGAGCTGTACTAGAATATCCAGGATGAAGCCCCTGAGTTTTAAGGATTATTAACCTACAAGTCCAAGAGAATTTAGTTCAGATTAACTACCAATAACTCCATTATTTAACAATATGATGATAATACAGGAAGATCCTTCAGACATTCCCAAAATGTCATGCATTTCTGTCTGATTTTGATAAACCAGTCTGTATGACAGAATAATTCCTGCCAATTCTATTCAAGTTTCTTGTCTGTAACTGGAAGACTTTTGACCATTTCCAAGTAGAGTTAAAGACAGCTTGGAAGTAAAGGCATAAAATAATTATCAACATTGGCCCCAATTCTTACTACATAGTGGTAGTTCATGAACAACTTACCTTTAGTCAGGGACTCTCTTCTTATTCTTACAACTTGATGCGTATTCCAACCCAAAGCAAGACTATATTGTATTACCACTATTGATGCAGCATGATATAAGGCATCAATATGCCCTTCTCATAAGTTATTGGAATAAAATACTATTCCATTGTAGGAGTACCTGAACTCCCTCATTCTAAGAATCTACAAAAAACCAGGACATCTGTCACACAGATAACTATAGGTTGGAAAGTCTAACTAAGCTACATGCTAGTAGCGTTTTTTGTTTGTTTGCATTGATTTAATTTGTTTTGGGCTTTTTTTAACTGTTGGTTTGTTGTTTTTTTAAAAAAAATTTGTTTCACATCAGCATTTAAGACACCTGATTTTATGCAGCCACATGAAAACTCAGGCCTTTGATCCTTTTAAACTTAGAAGCATGAAGAAATGGTGAACATCAAAGTAAGAGAATTTAATGAAGTTGACAGAAGTAGTACAATTTGAAGTATTTTCTACAGTCTGAGAAGAAAGGAAAAAATTAACGGGTACATATTCCCGTGATAAAAATCATAGGGATTGCTGGGCATCTCCCTTCTCAAATGTGTGACACACACATAATACAAAACAAATATGAATGCAAACACAAAAAAAAAAAAATTAACTTTTTCTGCATTAGTATGTCCATCTGTTTGTCATGTGAAATACAAACCCAGAATAAATGAAACTATGGTATTTATACTGTGTTAACATTGCAGATTTATTTTGGTGCAAACAAAGGTTATAATGCAATTGCATGAAAATCTATGAGTTTTACCTCCTTTCACTTCATCTAGTGACTGATTTTTTAAGCCAGTTTACAAATTTCTTATTGATCACATACTTCAGGGAGCTGAAGAAAACATCTGAATTATTACTTAGATAATCAGCTCTACTACACTAGTTCCAGTAGCAATGAGGGGATATTCAATATATTTTTAGAAATTATCTTTTTGGATGCAAAACACAGCTGCCCCTGCATCATAGGTGTAGTAAACAGATAAATATAAACTGCACTACTGACAATTATTTGCCCATTTTCTCTTGGTAGTACATTTATTCTGTTTCCTCCACGCATGATTAACAGTTTATGCATCCTTAGCATGTAATCAATAGCTGCAAAGTCTTGTATTAGTTTGAGAGATGAGACATCCCATGATAATAAATTCTGTGGACTTCTCCAGTTTAGCTTAGCTCAAAAAATTCACTTTTTTTTTTCTTTGTTTCTTTTTAAATCTGAGTTTAAATCAAAAGGAACTATAGGGTCTAGGAGTGGAGAGGAAAAGCTGGCGCGTTCTCTTTAATCGCATTCTTCCAAATGAACAAAACCTCTCTAATGGTCTAAAACACAAATCAGCATGTCAACAAGCATCAGACTGCAAGAGTAAACACAGGGGAAGTCTGACAGTACTAAATGCCTAGGAAGCCTGTTCAGGACTACAATTACCCAGTTTAATTCTGTAAAGTAATTTATAAAACTATAAATGATAAGGAAAAAGTGAACCTTTGACCTGAAATATCTGCATGATTACGTTAAAGCAGAATGGAAGATATAATCTAAAACAATAACAATAATATTATAAAGAATATGTAGTGTGTATTTACACACATGGATATTTACCCACCTTAACAGAGAAGCTAACTATGCAATGCTATGAAGAAAGCATTTACAAACATTTATTTGAACATAAATCGCCATTATTGCCTAGGTGATATATTGTTCATTTCTCTCCAATACACATTCATAAACACGTTTTTTATGGTTTTGTTTACAAACTATATATTTGGGAACTTAGGATGTAATGAGTATTAAGCAAAATTACTAAGTTGGAGCAGTGTGAATCAGCTAAACAAGAATTTTCTATGGATAGCATTAAAGCTTCAGTTCCTTTCTCCTGCGTAGAAAAATTTCAGTCCTCCAAGTTAGGAAGCATAAACATCATCACATGAAATAAATGAAAAAATGTGAAATGTAGTCTATAATAAATAAATAGTAAGCACAAAGTACTTAGACTGGGAAAAAAGGCCACATTCACCTCTGATAACTAAGAATTGAAAATTGCAGGCAGTATTTATGATACCCACTTTGTATAAACCTGTATATAAATTTGTGTGTGTGCATGCACACTGATAGACCCGTGTAGATATGTTCACTTCCCCACATGCAGATAAAACATCCATCAAAATTCATCCTCTCTGTCTCTTCACACCTACTTAAATGGTCTCAATCCTATTTTCTCCCATTTCCCTTTTGTACTATCTGGTTCCTGCTGCCCCTGGGACCTTGGCTGAAACCACCCATCCTCCATGCCTCTGCCTGCAAACCACAAAGCCTTGAGTTTCTACCTTGGTCACAGCCCATGAACTAACACATCCAATGTTATGCCTATGTGGCAAAACTCAATAACAACTTTGTGTTGCACCTTACTCTAGCCCCTTTCACAAAATCAGTAACACAAGACTACATAGCACACAATGTATATATTGTATAGTGATAGACATCTTTATATAATGCATAAACCTTGGATGAAACACAGATTCATTAAGTTGTTTAAAACCAGGAGTGACAGTGTAACATACAATGCCTCTGCTGTATATATTTTGTCCCATAAGTGAAACAATCCAGGTAATTTATTTTAAAATTTTGAATGACAACCTCTGTAGCTTCTGTTGTAGAGAAGAGTCTTCTCTAAGCAGTTGGAAATTTATTTAATGAATTCTCTTCATTTTCTTCATTGGCTTATTGCAAATTTAAGAACACAAGTTGATAGTTTAAGCAAGTTTGTTTTCCTCAGGGAAAAAAAATACCGGAGCAAAGAATTGCTCTAACATTAAAATTTTGAATAAGATCAGAAACCATTTTCAATTGTACGTAGAATTCTAAAAATGCTGGTAAAGAGTCATGGGGAAATTTTTTTTCTAAGATGGCTACTTGTCTACTGTGAAATTGTGTAATTTTTGAATTTCAATGAAATTTTATTACTTAACTCACACAAGTGACTAAACTACTTAGTCAAATTTAGTCACTTGACTGAGAAAACTCCTCAATCTACTGGTCAATCACCACTACCAAGTGACTACCACAACCTAATACTTGTACCTGTATGAATAATCTTCTTAATACCTTAATTTGATATTTCTTTACAGACACTTTAAACAAATTTCTGTGCATTTTAAGTGTTCCAATTTCAATTCAATTGTCCCTTGATGTGATGTACTAGTGAGAAAAAATTACATTCCTGCATTAGCAGGCAAAGCATTGTCCATGATTTCCTAATGGAACAGTCATGACATTTTCATTAGAAGATACAGCCCTAAGTTGATAATTTCTAGAGAGGAGGCCTTTTTTTTTTTTTTAAGTTCTTCAAAACTTTCTTTTAGAAAGGAAAGGAGGATAAGGAATATTTCCTTTTCATATTGTCTTGCTGTGTGGGCAAAATTGACATGGTATCAACTCTCCTAATATCATGTGGCTGTAAAAGTTTGCAAGGCTATTTTGGGAAATGGGACTGAATCCTGCAAACCTTTTGTTCCTGGAGCTGCCTTAACATAAGCAAGGCTCTGCAGAAGCGAGCTCACAAGCACCTCTTAGCCACTGTGAAAGAGGGTCCTTGAAAAAGAACATAAAAGCAATGAAAAGGCCTTGCTGACAGAGGCACTAGCAAGTTGGGGAAATGTTTTCTAAAATACACCATGAAATTCAAATAACACTCTTCCATTTAGCTGCATAAAGTACTCTCAAGAAATTGTCCTGTTGCTTCACTTTCAGCCATTTAGTGTTCTACCAAGATGTTATTTCCTGTCTAAGCAGAAACTTGGAAAATACAAAATAATTCACCTACAGTAATAGAAAGTAATGTATTTTAGAAGCAATTTTCTCTTTGCAAACTTCCTCTGAACACTTCTGGCTTATTCATTGACAAAAATGTTAATGAAAAATGATTCTGGAGAATTTTCTGTCAATTGTAAAGCTGGATGAGTTGTAAGAGAAAAAGGTGGCAAACCCAGCAAATGAAAAACAATCCTAGATGCTGTGGGTAATAACTTACTCTGCTTTCAAAATCATGTGATTGTATAAAAAGTTATTGATTAATGAGAAAATTATTTTACTTTATAAAGCACTGATGGTGTTGCTAAATGCAAACAAAATAAATCCACTTTTCACTCACATTTAAATGTAAAGGATCAGCTCTTCGCTTGCAGGAGGCGTCACCATTTATACTATGTGCTTTCTTGCTCTAGATACCCATCTAGAGAGTTGTCTATTTCAAGCTGTCAATCATAGTCAATAATTTTACCACATTCCGACTTTCAAAAAGATATTGTACTAGAACAGTTGTCTTGGTTTCACTGTTAGAGCAAAGCATGTGCCAACGTGCTCCCCCGACCAGCTCTACTGCAGCCGTCACCCAAGAGAGTGTCAATCACGCCTGCTGAGTAAGTGGAGCATTAAATTATTTTTTTATGCCTGTGTTGTACATGCTGAATCACTGTCATCATACCCTCACAACAGAATGCAAAGAAGGAAAGGCAGCCAATTAGCCAAGTCAAGGCAGTAAAGGCAAATTCTGTAGTAATTTGGAAGTGCAGGCTAATTGCTGGACACCAGCATTACACTGTCACCTAAACCAGATTTATTGCTGAGTCTAATAAATGTTTAAAAATAAATAAAAGAACAGTCCCTTTCTCTCACCTTATTACTGAAAGACTTAAAAAATTCCCCTGGGTATCTGCCAGGTTTGGTTGGTTTTTTCTTGGCACCCCATCTTACTGCTAACCTTTTGGAGATCGACATAACAAGCACATATGCAATCTGCTACCATCCCCTCTTGTCACCATGATCAAGCCACTAGCTCATAACCCCTATCAGCAGCCATAATAATTTTCAGTATTGAGCATCCACAGAATGCCTAAAAATATAAAATTCTTCAGAATTTGTTTAATGGTTTTTATGACTAACAGTGGAGGTTTTGGGGGTTATCCCCAGCTTTTTGAGCTAATTCTATTAATATTCATATCCATTAATATCAGCTTATAATGCCAGCCTTATTCTCCTACTGGCCATATTATCCATGACCACCTTCTTCCTCTCTCCTTGGTTTGAACCTCGAAGATATGGCCACTCTTGCCTTCCAAATTTCCCTTGCTACTTTAATATTCAAGCAAAATTACAATATTACTACTAACTTGAATGAAACAAGGACTTGTGCTAACAGTAAAAAAACAACCACCAAAAAACCTTGAGCATGTTTGCCTTTCCCAGCAGCCCTTCACTTGTTGCTTTTGACTCTGATATCTGGAAGGCCGATTAAATCATGGCACCACAGAACAATTCAGCTTGGAGGGGACCTTTGATGGTCATTTAACCCCATCTTCTCCTCAAAGCAATTGTATCCGATTGCTCAGGAACTGGTCCAGTCTATTTCTGGATATTCCCAATGAGGCAAATTCTACATTCTCTCAGGACAATAGTCATGGCAAATACAAAGAAGATATAAATGTGGCTTCAAGGCTTGAGCTGATTTCCAAATATTTGGTGAAAAGCACAGAATTCAAAAATTCCCTAAGAAAGCATCAGATTTATTTTTTTTTATCTTTCTTCACAGTATCTGGCACAGACCTCTGTTAGATGGCAAGGCTCTTCACTCAAATTTCACCAAGCTTTACTTTGTTTGACACAAAACTTTCCAGTTCACAGAATACAAGAAGCATCTTTTCCTATTAAAAATATTATTTTAACTGCAGTGTTTAAGATAAGTGTGCAAAATAAAGCTGAACAGAAGAATTCAGTTCTCTTTGCAAACCACATGATTGTGGCACCTAAGGCTGTGGTTTTTATGGTAGACTTGGCAGTGTTATCTTTATGGTAGGACTTGAGCAGCTTTAAAGTCTTTTTCAACCTAAGTGATTTTATGATTTTATACTAGAGAATGGAGAAAACCACTGTGTTTTAATCAGCATATTTCACACCAGTATTTAAAAATATTTGACAAGGGGCAGACATCTAAACAAAATGAGTTGGGGTTATCCTGTTTGATAATCCTTAGGTTATTATACATATTTACTAGAAATTTGTTGATGGGGTTTTTTTTTGTTTGTTTGTTGTTTTTTTTTTTTTTTGTTGTTTTTTTTTTTTTTTGTTTAGAGGGTTTGGGTCAGATTTTACTTCTACTGAACATTATAATAGAATTCAAGAACAGAAGTCAATCATCATAAGTGTGCAGCGATGCATCTAAGTGCATTGCCTTTACTTAATCAAATTATAAGAAAGATGGAAAAGGCCAACAGTTATATGAATGTACATGGCATAGAAGCCCATTTTAGCATCTAGAAAAAAATCAGGTACATTGGAGCAGTGTAAAAAGTTCAGTAATATCATTTTGTGAGCTGTGCTGACATTGCAATCACCAGTATTAAATAATGAAATTTATGCTTTATACTATAGCTGTGAGTATTTTCTTACAGCTCTAGTACCACGGTAGTGCAGTGCCTTTTCAACATTATGACAAAATGACTAATCTCTATTAATTGGTTTTGAGCAAAGGCTTTATACAGAAACTGAAGAGAGCAATAGAATATATGATTTTCACAGCTAAGCATTTAAATCAAGCCATTTGCTGAGAGGGTGAACTAGTTTACTTAATAGTAAGGTCTATCTACCATTGGGTATTTCTGCCAGGGCTGCAGGACTGGCTTATCCAAGCGACACACAGTCTCCAGGAAAGGGGGCCATATGCTCTGAAAAGAGACAATTCCAAGCCCAGCTCCTAAATGGCTTCAGAGAAAAAGTCACCACAGCCATAGAAATTTCCAAGTAAAGAATGTAATCCATGCTCTACTTGCAGCTTGGCTCCTGAGGAATGTGTCCCTCAAGTAAGAGTTCCAGTAGGCATTCAACCCAAAGGACAACAGACTGCTTGTCTTCTTTTGGACACAAACACTACTGCCTAATTAAGCAGTGTGTATAAAATGAAGTTTCCTTCAGTTCCTGGGGAGCTTGGCAGGAGTTTTTTTTTTCAAGCTGGTTTCCATTTAAATTCAGATATTTTGTTTCTAGACACAAAAATTCTCAAGGAAATTTATTTGAAATGTCTGGTTGATTTCTTTGTTGCTGCTGGCTCTGAACTCTCATTCTTGCTTAGCTATTTTGATCAGGCCATGACTGAGTCTCTTGCTAGGAAAATTGCTATTGCTCTTAGAAGGTATCCAAAACACTCTGAGCTGATTTTAGTTCCTTTTAACACAATTAATAGATCCTTCCTAAATATAAAATATTGTAAGAAGAAGTTATCTACAGATTTGTAAGAAATTAATCTAAATTACACAGTCCACAGGAAAAACAGCTTTGTCTTTATTGATGGAACAGAATGGATGGGAAAAAAGCTTTATGCAACCTGCTGTTTTACAAGTCTCATTACAACAATCAGCATTTGGCATTTGAGAAGAACATTTAATAAAACCAAAAGATACCAGATTATATTGACAGAAAAATTATTATCAAAATTATACTGACTCCTTGCAAAAGTAAGTGAAGCTGTAGAATTTGTGTTATCCTCATTTCCTCATATACTCAGACATTTCCGGCTGAGTATGACAATCCAAAAGCTTTCATTTCCTTAACATTCTTTGAAAAAAAGACAAGAGGATAACAAATCACTCTAATGATACTGTTATGAAGTAAGAACAAATGATGGAGTGTCCGGTTTTCGGCTGTTTGAAGGGCCTGGAAAGGCCCGGAGTGGCCTTGGGGCAGCCCGCGTATCAAAGAACGAGAAGAGGCTTCAGTTCTTCTTTCGGTCTTTATGTTTATTAATTGTTTATCTAAAAGATTTTCTTTCGGCCCGACAGAGGTCTGCTCAGCAGTCAGCCATGAGCACACTGTGTCCGCCCTCCGGACAGACACCTATCTTTATACCCATGGTTACGTGTACAATATTTATCATTTTTCCCCAATACCATTTATTCTTATTGCCCGGTGCACTTTTAGTAATGACCAATCCTAAAGTGCCACCATCACCATAGAAGATGGAGGAGAAGAAGAAGAAGAAGAAGGACAGGACACGCCCCAATTCCTCCATCTTACTTCTCTAAACCCCCCTGTACATAAATCCTAAACCCTGTGTCTCACCCTCTAATTAACTAATCCCTTCACCATTCACCCCGGTGAAGTCCTCCTATCCTCATACAGGTGTCGTCTCCCGTGTAGGATCAAAGTCCAGCCACCAGACACTTCTGGCAACATTCCAGGACTCCCGAGCCCCCCAAGGGTGGTCTCGGTGGCTCGGCACCTCAGTCCTGAGGTGCTGAGATCCCACAATGGAGCTGTAGCTATGTTTACAATTATGGCCTTGCTTTGGTATTACACAGCTGATAATATCCCAGTCTTAAGTGTCCTGTGCTACTTCTTGAGTTCAATTTCCTTCAGATAATGTATTTGGGTTCCATAATATGCCTCTTTGGTGAAACCAATAACTGAATCCTGTGGTAATTCCTCAGGAAGTTATAATTTATTGCAATTGTCTATTCCCACCACTTTTCTCAGTAATTTGTTCCAATGATTAATAGCCCACTGTTAAAGACAAATAATTGTGCCTTACTTCTAATTTAAATCAGCCTGACTTCAGCATGCAGCCACTTGAGGTTCTCACATTTTACCTCCTCTAGAGGAAAGAGGAGTTTTGTACCATTATGAGCTGCAGAGAAAAAGAAAACAATACCAGAAAAGAATGCCAATGCAGGGAGAAAGAGGGCTATGCCTTCTCCCTGTATAAACACCTCAAAAAATGCAGTCATGCTTGACTGCAAAAGACAATGATACAATTTTTTCTCAAAAACCAGTGCCTTGCTGAAAGTCACTGAAGATTCCCCAAGGAGAACTTGAATTAGAGTCAAAGGCCAAACATAAAGACACCTCTCTGAAACCTAATCCTCTTGCCCATTTAAAATGTTCCTGCAGATTCTGGTCAGAAAAACACAGCACTGGAATTGTACTGTCAGTTTTACTTGTTTTTCTTGAGTGTTTTCAACACCAAATAACTCAAATATCTGAACAAGTATCAACACAGCTAAAATAAAAACAGATAACCTACACTCCTTTTACCACTCAATGTCAGATTGTTCCTCCCCTTCCACTCTTTTCTGGCATTAGCAACATAACAATGTTTAAACTGCAAATAGGCATCAGATATTTTAGTGTTAATTAGTGGGTTTGAATGAAAGCTGATTGCTTTTCCACTGTCCTTCCAAGATGTTCCAGTAGAGACAGGGATTTAGGTACAAGAATGAGGACTGTGTCTTTTCAGACTTAGGATCAGCCTGAAAGCACAGCACATTTGCTAGCATTGATAGCTATTATAAAACAGCCAAATTTGTTCATAAATTAGCTCTAAAGAAAAAAATTAGGCAGTAAGTAATAAGAGCAAAAAAAGCATTTTTGTGTCATCTGGATAAAACGAAAAGAAGTCTTCATTCGGGAAACTATTTCACCAGTCATTGTTACAGAACCAGAACTCCTCAGTGTCTCCCTTGACAGATCTGACAGCTCACTAAGGTCTCCAGGAGGCTTCATGAGCTGACATCTCTCTGCTTTCTCCATAGACACTCCTCTTCCCCCATCTCACTCAGCTCCCTTACCTCTTTAAACTCCAAACCTGCTCTATTTCAAACCCATCAGGTGTGTTGGATTCTCCTGCCACAGGTGGGAAAAATATTTTCCTGCTCTTTATTTGATCTACGAATATAATCAGCAACTCCAAATACAGATACACAGACACCAGGTACTTCCTTTCAGCACCCAGGCAAAAACCTAAGGTATTTTGCATTTATTCCTTGCAAACAAGAGATACAAAACTAGGCACTCACTGTGAACATAAAAGTGTCACAAAATGTGTTTATAGTCTTCAAATCAGAGAAGCATTTTAAAAATCAGGATGAACCTTCTCTAGAGCAGTGCCAGGACCTGTCCTAGTTGCTGTTTTTCCTGGACTTCAACCTAAACAGGGCATCACTGAAGAGTTCAGGATTTGCATGGACAAAAGGAGATGGGACACGACACCACCAAAAATTACACCTGGGCTGCCAGCCTTCCATTCCCCTCTCCCATCTTTCTTCCACATCAAACAAAGTCACACTACCAGTGAGGAAACATCTTAGGTTCAGACAGCCTCTGCTGTGTGGAGCAGTGGATTGTCTCCTCGTCCATTTTTCTTCAGTCTTGCAGTTATATACTATAGATCACATAACAAGCTGTTAAATTGATTTTTTTTTTTTGGTCAAGACATTAGATGCTGAATTTACTAAGCCTTAAATAGGACTAAATTCTGGCAGAGGAAATTTTGCAGTCTGAATTCAATTAACACAGTCAAAAATTTCCCTGAATTTTAATTTTTCCCCTCTTCCGCTTTATTCTAGAAGCTGGAGTCCAGGAATGGCAACACAATTTCTGTAATAACAACACACTAAAAACTTTGCAAATACCTCAGGGAAAATCCTGAAAGTTATGGTTATGGCTATTCATAACACAGTAAACAAGTATCTTAAACTATTCTTTCTACTTTATTTTCCCCCACCTTACAAATTCATTAGCTCACATACTGATAAACAACTAACACTTAAAGCAGCTTTTATAATTCCTGTGTAGATAAAAAATTGATAATATAAAGCACTTATTACCACATTTATTAATTATCACATTCTCAGTTTAACTGAGGTATGAATTTCCATCTGTATCTTTCAGCTATTTAACAGATGTGTCACCTGTCAGTTACCAAATGCCCTGGAAAGCCTCTTCCAACACACTTTTTACGTCACTGGCAACATCACCCCTGGTTTGTGCACAAATATTATTCAGTTTGCTTCCTTCTCAGCTCTGCTACACACAGGGTAATTCAGCAAATAAGGAAAATATCAGAATCATTTTTTCTCCCCTCATACACACAGAACTAAATAATATTTTGTAAAATAGTATAAAAAGAATAACAGATTTTTTTTCAAAAATGTAAGCAAGGTTAAAGCACGCTAAAATCAGCAATGCACAGCATAGACATAGCAATCCATATTAAATAATTTTTACAGAAAATTAATTATTCCCTTGCAATTGTGCCAGTATTAATAAATCACTCTTAAAACTCTGATGCAGTAATCTAAACCAGTTATGTTTTGCTAGCCAACTCTCTCTTTTAATAGCAGCCCAATAAACCAAACAAGTAAAAATGTGAATGCTATTTTAAATTGCAACAAATCCCTACTGGAAATATTTTTTTAAAAAAAATATTTTAAAACTACAGTCCATATGTGAAAAACATTCCAGTTCAGTATATACAGAACTCAAAATTAGCTTCCTAACCCTTAAAATGGTTTCAGTAAACTGACTCAAAATTAGGGGAAACAACTATCTTAGCACTGAAATACACAACAATCCAAGTGTTTTAAAAAAAGATTTAAGTTGTTAGCTCTACAATGTCATCACTGCATACTGAACCACCTGCCCTTTCAGTTTATTATCACTCATGATAATAAAGGAATAAATTAAAAAAATACAAATTTTTAATTTCATATCGTCCTAACAAAAACTGGAAAAAGAAAGGAAAAAGGTGGGATTTTTTTTCCTGGACTTTGAAATGCACCTAATATATTTGGCTTTAAATTAATTTCCTCAGTCTTTCCTTCTTTTAAACATTCCCCTATACTTTTAAGCTTGCCACACATAGCACACAACTCCTTCCTTTCCCTCAAACATATGGGATCACTACCACAGCATTGTGCTATTTTCACATATATGACACTTCTGAAAGAAAACAGCAAAATCTCAACAATTCTGTTTGTCGCCAATGCACAACTGGTAAGCCAAGCAGCATTTTTCAAAACTGCTTCAAGGAGATCTAATTCTCTATTCTCAGGACAGACATTCAGTTTCAAAGTATGTCACATTATAAAACCATCTCAGTCTAGAACTTCTTTTTGCTGAAATGGTACATTTCCATACTCTTCCACCAGTATAAAAATTGAAAAAAAAATTTTGAAGGTTATAAAAGAAAGAAATTATGATATAATCAAATCATACTTGCAAAGACTTCAAAACTGTCAGATATACATAATCAGAGATGGAGGAGATAAAACATCTGCTGTAGCAATAGAGGGATTCAAAATGATTAAATGAGCAAGAGCGACAAACCTACAAAGTGAAAAAAAAAACCCCAATCCTTGCATTCCTTTCACATTGCATTTGTTTTGCATTTGATATTTATTTCCCAGCCACTCCATTGAACTATTACTATATAAAAGCCTTCACCATTGATATGCCATGAAACTGCTACAATGACTCTCTGATAATCTTGATGGCTACTGTTGACCTTTTGCCAATTGCTGTGGTTTTGCATAACAAGAATAATGTGAGTGACGTTTTTAATAAAGGAAAACTTATGAAGGAGATAAACATTTTAATAATAAGGAATATTTCTTTGTGCTTTAGCTCCCAAGGTTTTAGCACCTACCAAGGTGGGCATGAGTTATGCCACAGCCAGCAGAGGCAGCAGAGCCCACTGCTGGGGCACTGCACCTCACCATGCTAAAAGAAAACTTATGAAGGAGATAAACATTTTAATAATAAGGAATATTTCTTTGTGCTTTAGCTCCCAAGGTTTTAGCACCTACCAAGGTGGGCATGAGTTATGCCACAGCCAGCAGAGGCAGCAGAGCCCACTGCTGGGGCACTGCACCTCTCCATGCTCAAAGGCGGGCACCCTGTGCTTCAGCATCCAGCCAGCAGTGCTTACAAACATTAATTCTTTCCATTCCATTCAGATTTATATTTGAGAGAAGTCTCTAAACTCATTTCTTTCTGCTCTTCCACACCCTCTCTCCTAACATCTCTGAATTGTCTGAAGAAGATGATTGCTGTGTATCCTGGCAAACACTGCTGAAAACCATGACCAGCATCAATGCAGGAACCACCCCAGTATATAAATATGACTTTCAATATGGATTTTCCATATTAAGTGTGGTCTTGGAAGCTAGTGTTTAAGCTGCCTAAATGGTTTAATAAATAACAACCTTTGATGCCAGAGAGGAAAAGCTAGGCTACCAACTGAACAGCCTTAATCAGAATAATGCAATGCTGAAACAATAATATTGAACCAAGTCTAAGGTTTTGACAGTTCTAAATACCAATTATCAAAAAAAGCTGAAAACTAAGGATCAGCCTTTGCTCTTGATTGTACACCTCATACCCCACATTTACAGAAAAGGTAAAATTTTATTAATGTCCTATTTATCTACCAATGAAAAGTATATAATTTTTCATAAATTCTTTTAGATATTTTTGTTTAAATCAAATGCTACATGTAAGGCATAAACCAAAGAAACTTCAAAAATTACAATTTACTGTGTCTATGTTTTATATATACAACCTATCATCTTTGGCAACCTTATTATACAAGACCTACAGTGAATAATCAGCGTGGGTTCTATTAAAAAAAAAAAAAAAAAAAAACAAAGAAAACAAAATGAGCATACACTTATCATCTACTTATTCATTTTTACTCTTCTGGCCACAAGTCATCACGATCTGTACTAGAATCTTACCCAAATGACATGCAATTTGCTCTTCTACATAAGGGGAAGAAAAAGTAATTTGGGAAAAAAACCCCCCCAGACAAAACCCAAGGAGCTATCCAGCAGATGTCTCTTCCTCCCTGAACACCTATTTGGACTTTGTGTTTCTCAGACATCAAAATGAATTTAACTGTATTTCTCAGTGACTTTTTGCACAAATCAGATTATGTAACACCTGCTCATCTCCTTCCCTCCGCCTTCTTGGGTTTGATGTTGGACTTAGGAGTTGAATTTAGTTTTACAACATCACATGCAATAGGAGAGCCATTAACCTCCTTGTAAGTTCATAACCACAAGTCACTTTGCTGAGTACCTTCAGTGTTTAGAGACTCCTCATTTCACGATAAAGGGCAGTTAACACCTGTAAGGCAATTATATCTACCAAATGTTGTTGGCCTGAAATATGAATATGTAATTGTTCCTGCCATCTGTTAATTATTCTAGTTGAATCACTTATTTAATCATATACATTTACTTGACATCTACAAACTTTTTAATAGCTTTCACAAATGCTAACCTGGCTCTCAGGCAGAACTAAGGTACCATTTATGTGTCCCACAAGGAAATGACACCATTATATGAAAGACCAGATTTTGCAGCAGCTCTGCAAGATGAGAAGGTAGCTTGTGCCAGGCATTTTCCCAGTCTGTCCATACTGGCTAACAGCCTCAGGGACCAAGAGGGAATATTACTACTTGAGGCAGGGGCATTGTTTGCCAGCAGCAAGAATAGTTGGATTGAAGATTGAGGGAAGAGGGCAGGAAGGTGGAGGGAGAAACAGGGAGAAACCTGATTTACTAAGCAAGCTGCCCAAGTGTTCCTCAAGTTAATGAATGCTGCTTCTGAATCTCTAATGATAAGGAATCCATGCTACCACATCACAGCTTTGGCACTGAGCTTGCTCTGTTTCCATTAGTACTTCCTAAAATACCTACGTTCAGTAAAGGTTGCTTTAAACCATCCCGGAACTGCAGACAGAATAGACGTTTGCTCTCTCCAAGGATAAGAGCACATACAACTTACATTAGTCCTGCTGCAATGGTGGAGGGGGCATTTGGAGGGGATCTCTGTCCCACACCTCAGTGCTATTCTCCTTAGCCCTCCAAGAGCTTACTGACACATGTGCTCCCCAGCCCAATTAGCTCCATCCTGCCTCCCTCTGAATCCCAGTGTACTAAAAGCATGAGCAGGGTAGCAGAAAGGAAAATAAGACTGTGACTTGTCTCCCTCAGTCTAGGAGAGAGAAAGGACAAGAGCTTCCACTCATGAACCCACCCAAACTGTCAGCCTTGGATGGAAGCTGAACAAGAAGCGGAAATGAAGACAGTAAATCCACAACCACATCAAGCTGGCAGATATTTTACCCAGCTTCCCACTCTGCCTGCAGCTGCAGCCACCTGGTTGCTCACTTCTGCCCAGATACAGTAAGCCTAGGAAAAGTGAAATAACTAAAGTAAAACAAATACTGGAACATGTAGCATGTTTTTCTTGGAAATTGTTTTAATAACAGGGTTGGGATTAAATGGTGCTGTTCATGCATATTTTGGAGATCAGCAGCCTAAACTATTCTGAAACTTTTGACGAAAATTTCAAGTGCCTCCAAGATTACTTCTCTGAGTTTCTGTTGGAAATACAGAGCCATCAAAACGCAAAACAAAGCAGTGCTGCTAATCCAGCATTACAAGAAAAGATGTCTGCAGGTTAAAAAAAAAAAAAGATCAAAAGTTAGAGCAGGTTCTTATAATTTCCATATTAAATGTGTATTTTAACAGCCAATATTTTCATGCATCCAGACATACCCTCACTTCTTTCTATCATGGAGGAAAAAACTCTGAATTTTAATTAGGGAAAATGTAACTTTTTGAAATAAAACCCCTTTGTATCAATATATTTTTAAAACTAACAGTAGGTATGATCCATGCCTAAAAATTCATAGAAGGCTATAGCTGTCATCTCAGAGAAATCAATTTATAACCTGGTACAACAAAATGAGCTCCATTTTATCTCTCCATCTTCACCACTTCACAAAATATATTCCACATTGGTCAAAACTTTCCTAAAGCTGCCAGACAACTTCCTCAGCTGCTTGAACATGAATTCAAAACTCACAGTGAAACTCTGCTGGTGACCAAGTAGAAATAGTTATAACGATGCTTCCAGCCCACCGTGGTGATGGCCGGATGGCAGCTGCACAGGCACAGGGAATACAACCTGGTTGGCTGCAGAAGCCAGGGAAACACTGGGAAAGGTGCAACCTGTGGTCATCTCCACCCTACAAAGCTGCAACTCTGCCTAACTGGGAAATAGTGAAATAATTGAGATCTTCTTATAACATAAAGGTATTTTTTTTCTAACAATTCAATTCAAAACCTAAATAAATTAATTCAGAGACATTTGCTTTCTAATTTGCAGCTACTTTGCATACCTGCTGGTTGATTAATTAATCTATTGAATCCTCAGGAGAAACCACAGTGAGTTATTTTATTGTCCCTAGTACCCAGAAATGGGCTACAAAACCCAGAACTTTGCTTAGATCAGGATTGTAAATGCACAGACAAAAGTATGGGGTGCCTCTTTCATTTCTAGTGAAGATCCTGCATTTATCAAGCTGCTCCCATTTCTCCTGGGAAGCAGCTGCAATTCACCTTTGTGCTTTCCAGGCAGAAATGTGCACCTGGGGCTGGGGCCAAGGGTCAGTTGAAACACACAACCAACCCTGCTCCAGGAAAAGGATGAGAAAAGGCAGGATGGGGGATGTTCTCTTTAAAGAAGTCAACAAAAACTACCAGTGGTCCCATCGGGGTATTATGGGGTTTGGGAGCTGTCTAGGGGCTGGGAGCAGGACAGAAGTCCTGGGGAGGGCTGGGCAGAACCTCACAGCTTGGATCCCTAAGTATGCAAATCCCATCCCTCTGCATAGACCATGCAGACCTCAGACCTTTGGAAAATTCAAAAATGCAAACAAAGTCTCTAAAGAAATTAGGAGAAAATCAAATATGCTTAATTTTAATTACTTATGGTTAACTCAAATGCTGCAATTAATAAAGAGGTCGCCAAATAACTTAAAAATACTTAAGGAATACACAAAACAAAGCCCTGGACCATAGTTGTCTCTCCCCATTGCTCAGAGGTTCCCTATGTGAAGACAGCTTGCTACAACATCAAACTTTCCCTAGAGAAATAAGAAATAAATTGAAATCACACACTGTGACTTTTCCTAGCAAGGATTAGAAAAATTAAGTGGATTTCATCAGGTTTCACAAATATATCACAAAAAGCTATGGGCTCAAGGTCTAATGTTCTAGCTACGTCTGTATTGACCTCGCTATTTATTTTGATACTAGTTTTCCCTTTTTCTTAATCAAGTGTCACTTTAAAAGCATGTGAATAGTATTTGGTGAGGACAAGCACTGCCGGGCACTCTGCCAAGGACTATGAATGCTCAGAGGCAGCTCAGAAAGAGAAAAAGGCAATGGTCTGAACTATGATTCAAAAGGAGAAAAAAGAAAACTAGAGCAAAACTGGAGATTCAGGGGAAAAAATGGCAAAAATCAGTGTGGCATGGGTAGAGCCAAAGAATCTACTTAAATACACTTACAGTGCAAGCAGACAAGTTTTCATTACCAATCACCATAGGAATTTTTCATATTGTAAAGACAATAAAACTGTAAATGAATTCAGGCAAAGATATCAAACTTAGAATTGAATTGCATTCTCTGCTTAGACATCTTGGTAATTAATAGCTGAATTTTATGTTAAACTTCTTATTGCCTGTTATTTATTTCCCTATGCCAAAGCTGGTAACTTTGCATTATTATTGCATTTACCAGTCACACAGGCACATAACCACATCACAGGCACATAACTAACCATATCAATAGTATATTAAACACACTAGATGAAAAATTATTCATTTTCTAAGTCAAAAACTCCCTTTTCCCTAGCAGAGGCCCCCCTTGCCCCTCACACAGGCTGAGCCCTGCCTCTTACCCAGCCTGGGAAGCTGTACACACAGTCCAGAGACTGTTCAGCAAACTGAGTCATTCATTCTCAGCACGAGCCCATATGCCCTAAAGTTTGCTTGCTTATTTTTCAGGTGTACCACTGGGTCTAATAAATTATATCATTTTCCCCCATACAGCTACCTTCTTATATCATTGCCTGTCACAAACATAACAGTGCTACTATTCCTAAATATTTTGCAGGGAAAATTTACCACTCAATATAGTTGTAGCTGAAAGAAATGAGCAGTTCTGTGGGTTGTTCCCCAGGACCCCAGTGCAGGGCCCCAGATTAAATTCTATCAATAGCCATTTGTGAAAGAACTGGTTTAATAATACCTACCTAGAATCACTCAAAAATTTCATGAGAATCCAGATTTTTGAGAGTGGAGCTCAATTTCTTCCATCAAAAAAGATTTCTTTCTCTTCTTGAACTCTTTTGCCTTGTTTGACAATGAGTTTCACCTTTCTGGAAATCCAGTAACGGTCTTGCTGCCAAGGAGCCCCTTTACAAAATAACTGATTCTTTGGGAGACACTTCGGAGCACAATCATCCTCTTCACTGAATGAGCTAAAGATTACTGCTAATGAGACAATTACACATTATCCCAGCATGCACCCCAAAGAAGAACAAATGAGAGACTGCACTGGCAATCAAAATCTGGCATTTCCCAACTAATGAAGGCTTGACTTTGTGACACCTGTGCGTAACTTTTCCTTCACTGAACATTTTGTGCTATTATGCACAAAAAGCTACCAGAATCATCAATAGCTTGGGACCTTTCAAGTCTCCAGGGGAGGCAATTGCAGCTTTGAGGCAAGGGGGCAGCTGGGAGGGATTGACAACCTAGTGACATGAAACATGATTTTGCAGGGATGACTTTCTTGCCACTTCTGTGGCTTTGTGCTTGCACCTAAAAACTAGTGAGATGAAGACTACATTCCAGGATCCCTTCTCAGCTTTCTCTAAATCTGATCCTTTCTTATCTATCTGGTATGCTGTGACCCACATGTAATTTTCCCCTTACTTGACTCCCCTTGCCAGTGTGACTTCTTACACATACTACTTTTTTTTGTCTCCAGGCTTCTCACTAAAATGCTTGCATTCCAGTCTGCCCTACTCACAGAATCACACAGCAGCTGAGGTTAGAAGGCACCTCTGGAGACTGTCTAGACTGACCTGTCTGGCTAAAGTTGGGTTAGCAACTACAGCAGGCTGCTCACAGCACTGTCCAGCCAGGTACTGAATATTTCCATTGAGGGCAACTCCAGTGTCCACCTGGCCAACCTTATGCAATGTCTGACCACCTTCTCAGTAAAGATTTTTCCTTTGTATTTCAGATATTTCAGCTGTGCCCACTGCCTCATCTGATTTCAATATGGATACATATGGATAATTTTCCTCTAAACCTTTTTTTCTCCAGACTAAACAGTGCCAGCTCTATAAGTCTCTCCTCTTATGACGGATATGCCAGTCTTTGGCACACTAGTCATCCCACAAGTTTCCCCTTTTTAGTCCCATCTTTGCTGTCTGCCCCAGCTCTAGAAGTCCTTTTTCTCTTAGTAGACCCTGCTCCCCATGACTTTTGCCCAGTTATTTTCAGTCTCAATCCTTGTCTCTGCACCACTGCTTTCTAGCTCCTATTCAACCTACACGCTGTTGAATGACTTTCTGTCTCTGTTCTCTCTCACGCAGACTTTCTGCCAAGGTTTTTTCCCATTTTGCAGGTTCTCCTGTCCTTCCTTTTTTTTTTTTTACTTCCTTCCTGTGATGCCAGGAAATTACCAGACTATAAAGAGCACAGGGACACACACTTGTGTCCTACTCTGTTCTGTTGTCTAGATGGAAACTAATTTTGGCAATCCAGAACAACAGCAGCGAAGGTGTTCTCAGCCTCTAACAGTACTGGTCAGCTGTATTCTAATAGTCAGAATCTATGGGGGGTTAGACTTTGAGGTCTTAACAAGTTTCTGCTGAGATGTGATTTTTTCAAAGGCTAACAACTCCAACAGGATTCTCAGAGGAATAGAAAAATTACTCCTTCGACACAAATTCCTTGTGAAGAGTCAAGTCCTTGCTTGAAAGCTTAGGGATATAATTTTGATGCAAAAAACCATATAGTTCTTATTCTTTGCATTCAGAAATGGCCAAAGTCTCCTGGTTGATTTTTTTCCATGCAAAAGACAACTAAAACTCCTAGCAACTGAAAACAGGCAAGCAGTAAACAGTTCTGTAACTAATGGTTAATGGCAGTCAGCTTGGTAAACACAGTAAATCCCACTGTATAACTGTTCCTCCACAGTTTTACTCTTAATCTTGTTAAGGAAACAGGATTCATAAAATTGAGTTTTTGCTAGTTCTGACAAGATTTAATATCATTTTGGGCACAGATACTACCAAAAGGAATCATAAATTAAATTTCATTATCTTTAATAGAAGACTGAAATGCTAAGGAAAAGTCCGATTTTTTTTTTTTTAGGATCTCTTACACCTCTTTTGCCCATCCCTCTCTTCCCTTTAGCATTTATGTTTCCAGGTATAAGACAAGTTAGTCAAATACATTAATAAAGTTCACATACTGAAAGGAGAAGACCACTACTCAAAGGAACCAATGAAGCATTTCTTCATATATTTTTATGTGTAAGGGTTTACTGAGTGCAAACAGATAACTCCAAACCCAGAAAATTGTCCCCCCAATCCTGAATATATAGCTTGACACCAACTGCACTGTAAGAAATTGCAACAATTCAGTGTTATTTTTCACCATAGTGAAGTTTTTAACTTAATTTTACAGAATAGGTTTCTAGAGTATACTTAGGATAGGAACTTTTTTTGTCTATCTGTTTTTCATTGCCATTAAGGATCCATTTCTATCTAACTCACATCACAGCTGAGAATACTTCTCGTTCTGAGTATAATCTGATCAGTGAGAAGATACTTTCCAATATCAGCATTTAAGAAAGTGCAGAACGGATTAGCCCACAAATTACTTTCTTAATTTAGAATAATTAGAAATTCAGAATAAACTGCAAGAAGCAAGGAGATATGATAATTCAGAAGTGTGAGAATATATGCTTAAGAAATAACAAGGTATTTATGAATATTTTTCCTCTTATATAATCTCACAGATTCATACGTCTGTGTTATTCACAGGACTGTGGGTTGAAGAAGCATTTAAGAATAGATGTTAAAGTAACTTTCATTTTTTAGTTTCTTTCAAACTTGTATAAATAAATCCATTTATACTTTTACTAAAATGGATCTCAGTAGAATCTTACTCACTCAAGCTACATTTTTGGGGATTCAGTCCTAAAAATAATGAAACAGCAGGGGAAATTCATCATAAAATATACTGTTCTCACTGGACAGATATAGCATAGTTTTAAATTCCTAAGAAAGTTTTTAGCATATTTTGGAAGAGCCAGGAAATCTTGCAAAAATGGGAACTTTCATGTCAGTCATTCTCTATTAAATCTTTGCTCAGAGGTAAGGACAGATTGCTCCTCTGCATGGATAAATTAGGAAATACAATGATGAGTAAGACCTCCTCCTCTTTGGAGAAAGTCCACGATACTTGAAAGTAGCATCTACAATGGATATGCCATGCAAATGATGAGGCAATTACAGCAGCCTTTGTATAATTAAAAGCAGTTCTAATTCTGGCATTCTGTCAAGCATTGGAAGACAAGTAAGTGTTTGTGAGTGTGGCAGTTTTCCAAATTTGAGATGTGCATGACAGGAGTAACTCCTTGTCCTGGTAACTAAACATGATCCACTAATGGGGGTGCTTTGAAAAGAAAATCTGACCTAATGGAGGGTCAATAAGAAACTCTGGCAGATTAGGTATGCATTGTCCTCTGTGCCTGGACTGGGTAGAGAGACATTTAGATGCACGAAATGAATTAATTAGCCATCACCATTGAAATTCACTGGTTTTCTCCAGAAAGCTGCTTCCAACAGTGACCTCTGAAACAGATAATAGCATTTCCATCACATGGAAGCTGTAGTTGAAAAGCTTCCAGTTACTGAGAGATAAAAAAAAAAAAAAAAGAATTTGCCAGGAAACAGAAACACAATGTATCCTTAGGTGCAGTTTTAGGATAAAAACTCCTATATAGGGATACATAAGAAATATGCATGCAAATAACTGAATTTTGTGACAGAGGTTTGACATCTGGCAGTCTTAAACTGTAGCTTTTAAAATCATGACTGCATGGTTTTGGGCGTGGATAAGGAAAGACAGAGTGGAATGCTGGTTAATATTTATGTTCACCCACTGAGCATAAATATAGTTAAACTCCATAAATATGGTTTTCCTGCAAGTTAATGTTTGACACCGGACCGCTTTATGACTAATGAAGAAGGAACAAGTCTAGATGTGGACTCCAAGATGTCAACACAACTAGAATGTGCAGTGAAATGCCTGAAAAGCCTCTTGCTAATATTTACAGTGCAAGTGTAATGAGTCCAGGGATGATGGATATGTGAAAAGAGTATTTGTAATTATTCTGACCAGAGTGAACTTGCCATTCATTACCTCAATATTCTTAAGAAAAAAAATGCAGATTTTCTTAAAAGGGGATATTTAATTTTTCACCTTGGAGTTCCACCAGTCAGCCAAAAACTGAATTTTTACTAAAATAACACAGAGCTAGGATACACAACAGGTCATAAGAAAGATGTTAAGATTTGATCCCATTCCTGTCCCTGCTGTTTAAGAGGCAGACCTAGCATGCAACGTCTGAAGTGCCTGTGGAGCTTTCCCTCTTGACAGAAAATATCAACAAACAATACAACCCTGCTACACTTTGAGAAGGTGAAATGCAGCCTTCAAAGGTCTTGTAATGGAATGATACAAATACAGTTCTTTCTAGTGAAAATGTGACAAGGGAGAGAGAGGAACAGTGTTTCCTTTATTAGCTTTCGTCTCCCTCTACTCACTAGGCAGAAAGATCTCTCTCAATGTGAAACTGACTCCTCACGATGCCAACCAAAACATCTAGGTAACGCTAGGCCTCTAAAAAAGCCTAATGCTGGACATATTTCCATAGATGTTCCAAAAGGAGTCTCTTTTCATTCAAATTCCTGCCATCTAAGCATGTTTGCTTTCCTAAGAGAAAACATGTTGTCTCTTCAGGGGATAAGCATGAGTGCACTGGGAAAGGCAGAACTCAGCCTGGCCTTTCATTTTCCAGGCATATGCACAGCATTGTACAGCAGGTCAGAGGGCAGCCGACCTTTGATCAGGATTTTTGAATGTCGTGCCTGTGCAAATGATGCACACCTGCCTGCAGCTGCCACCTGGCACTGGCCTGCCCAACCTCAGTTTACTGATTTTAAGTTCATTCACTCAAAATGTTGTATTCCCAAAAAGGTGCTTTTGATTTTTCCTGAAGGCCAGAGAATTTTAGATTTCTTTTCAGTCTAGAAAAAAAACCCTGTGACATCTTACCTGCAACTTGTGTCACATCCAATTTAGTTTACAAACATCTGTGGAATTCATTCCCCAAATTCTACAGACCTATTACAAAGTGCAAGTCACAGGGCTCAGAAATTAAGAAGTAATAAATTGTCTTCCAATTAATATAAGAAATGAGAAACAACTAGCAGCCGGCAGTCAAAACAAAAATAGAAGGGAAAAGAAAGTATCAATGAAATCACACCTTCATTGTGGACAGCTGAGAAAGTTACAATTCTGCCCTCTTAATTTATTTAACTTTTGGAGAGTGTTTCCTTTTATAAACATGTTTAAATGCAGAGTGCATAGCTGCAAGTAAATCCTATAACACCTCTACTTTCCTTTCAGGCATGCTACAATTCTGTCTAATCAGGATAAACAATTCACTCTAATGAAACTTAAACATATTAGTGACAGTTGAACATGTTTTGCATTATATAGCTAGGAAAATTACATATCTCTCCCATATAGAAATTAACTTCTCTAACCCCATGAACAATAATTACAATCAACTAACATGAAAACACAACACGACAAAATGCACCCTGCAATTTATCTGCTCAACAAAATTACGCTGTATAGAAGAGAAGGTATTCCATCACTTTACTCTGTACTGGTGCACCAAATAGCTAATTAAGTTCCTTCACTTAATGAAGATTGCTCCAAATCCCTAGCCAGCTAAGATGAAACAGATGCCACGCACATAACTTCTTTTAGATATTAACATGAATATAACCCAGCTGATCTCTATTCTATGATTTTTTTTTTTTTGTTTTTGTCTTTTTACTTTCTTTCTTTCCGCAATAAAAAAGAAAAAACCCAGAACAAGATACCTGTTACTCACACCTTAAAGTGAGTGGGATGGGTTTCAAATGTGAAGGAAAAGAAATAAATCCAAGCATACCTTTGAACACATTATTAGGACCAGTTAAACCAAAAAGAAATATACATAAACTTTTAAGAAGTAAAACTTTAAAAGGCACAATCAAAACAGTTAAGATTTCATTAATAGTTTTTGCTTTCATCTTGACATACCAAAAAAAAATAAGAACATCACTGGTCATCATATGTAAGTTGTATCCATGAGAGTAAACCCACTTAAATCACTAAAAGAGACATCATTTGAGAACTACAATGAAAAAGAATGAAAACATATGAAATTAAGATAGAAAACCCAAGGCTACATCCATAATAGATAAAATCTGGGGTCAAGAAACAAAAGCAATGTGTTAGAATTTTTAACAATTATCTAGAAATGCCTTTCCTGCAAATACAAGTGGCATTAATTCCATTCATTCTAATAAAAACACAGTAAAGCTACGCAGCATGAAAAACACCTTAGGTCACAGTCAGATCTGTATTTAATAGAGCTTTAGCCATGTTAAGAAATAAATGCACATAATATAAAAACAAAAATATATTTCAAAATAAATGATGCACTACTTAAGGAAACTGGAAATATTAAGTCATGAATTTTGCAGCGTCAAAATGTACTGGACAGAATATTTAAAGATAAAAATCACTTTTACCTAAATGAAAAAGCAATTATCTCTATCTCTGTATTTCATCAAGCTATTACAATCCCCCATTAAAAGAACAGGATGGTAACTACACACACTACATTTTCATTGTATATATTCTCCCAGCTTCTCTCTGCCCCTTGTTTCATAAAGTGACTCCTAAAAAGAGATTATAAAAGTCTATTTTGTGACAAGGGAAACCAAAAGAATGAGCTAAAGAAAATTTTCTACTTCAACATCATCCTGCTTTATGTGACTTATAATTCTTGTAGGAAGAAGGGCATCCTCTAGTCCACATGAGGAGCAATAGTTTGAAAACGCTTCTAACATTGAAAGAGTCATGAGACACTGGCACAAGTTCCCCAGAGAAACTGTAGAGGCCCCAGACCTGGAAGTCTTCAAGTTCAGGTTGCTTAGGGCTCTGAGCAATGCAATGTACCACAGAATTATATCATAGGACTGACTGGGTTGTAAGAGACCTTAGAGATCAATCAGTTTGACTCCCTTGTCTCAAAATCAGAGACACATCTGATGTGTGAACCACTTGGTGGATAAGAAATTGGCTGGACAGTTTCAATCAGAGGGTTGGGATCAAGGGTTCAATATCCAAGAAGACCCCAGTGACTGGTGGCATTCCTCAGGGGCTAGTGTTGGGACCAGAGCTGCTTAACATCTTTGTTGGTGACACGGACACTGGGCTTGAGCACTTCCTCAAAAAGTTTGCTGCGACAGCAACCTGAGTGACACAGATAACACACTGGAGGGAAGGGATCCACAGGCTCGAGAGGCAGGCTGTGGGAATCTCATGGAGTTCACGACAGCCAAGTGCAGGATCCTTGCACCAGGACAGGGACAATTCCAAGCACAACTACAGGCTGGATGGAGAACAGCAATAGGATAAGGGATAATGACTTTACACTGAAGAGGATGGATTTCAATTAGATGCCAGGAAGAAATTATTTCCTGTGGGGATGATGAAGCACTACACAGGTTGCCCAGAAACGCTGTGGACGTCCCATCACTGGAAGTGTTCAAGGCCAGGTTGGATGGGGCCCCAAGCAACCCAGACTAGTGGAAGGTGTCCCTGCCCATGGCAGGTAATCTTTAAGGTCCCTTCCCACATAAACCGTTCTATGATTCTATGTTCTGGTGATTATTAGTTTGACTGTATTGTGGTATATTGACAAGTTAAAAGAAATTAATGCATTCATAAATTGAAATAGACATGATTTTTTAAAATCTGATGTAATCACGACTTTAGTTTGCATCATAAAGAAGATGCAGTAACTCAAAATTCCAACAAGAATTTCAATTATAGTCAAAAACTTCTTAAACACCTACCTGCCTTGAGGTCCATGAGTGAGTTAACATTTTGTCTTAAGGGGTTATGAAGTTGAGTCATTTATGTGAACACTATTTGTACACTCAGGCCTGGACTTTGGGTCTATCTAAAATTAAAAGTATCAATTGCTCTTGTTCTCCCTGATGTCTTTATCCTAGCCAACAAATCTCAGACATTCTCCTAAGCAGAAAGAGGTAGAGAAGTGCAGAAGTAATAATAGTAGAAGTAGCTTCTGATCAGAATGAAATCATAAACCTTTCAGCTAAAATCAACAACACCCTGCAGGTTTGATATCCCTCAGTTATCACACCACTAGGAGGGTGCAAGGGTATCTCTGTGAGAAGCTGAAGAAGCAGCACAAATTCATTCATTTTCAGTTTTAAAATTCAAATTGAGCTGCCTGCAGAGAAGCTGATAAGCTCTCTAGTAGAGTAGAAAGTGTACACAGACCTTAAGATCTAGCACAGGTGGATTACGTGTAATGAAGTAAAAGGAATAAATATCATCTAGGGTGAACAAATCCATCACAACTGTTATCCATGCAAGCAAAACAAAGCACAAAATGCAGCTAGGGTTATGAATATAAATATCTAGAAGAGTACGTAAATATTATATTTACAAAAAATGTGCCTTGGACTTCCTAGTAAAGTAAACTTCTATGGTACACATTGTATTTCTAGGTGAACATGAAGCAGAAGGTAAGGAGCTTTCTCCTTCAACTATTTGGTTAACAAAGAGTGATCAGAAGCAAAAAGGAATTTTTTAAAAGGAGTTTCCTTCAAGCTAACAAAAATACTTAATCCCACTCTTTCTTGAATAAATGCTTATTTGTTGCAACTCACATATACATATAAATGGTTATGCACTGTCATGTTACACCTTGATCTCTGATAATAGTGTTACCCAAGTTCCTGGGTGCTTTCTTTTGTTGAGTTTGGGCCAGTTTTCTCTCCTCCTTATTCCTTATCTAGAATCTCTCATGATCTCGTGATAACAATATCTTAAGAAACCCCCAAAACAGCAAAACAAAACAAAAAATCCCAAAAACCAACAAAACAAGCCCATTAATGTAAAGTGGTTAACCAATAATGCCGCACGTTTCCTTGAGCTTTTAGTTTATGTCACTCTCTTGTTCTTATCTTTTCTCCTAACTTGTTTAGAGCAAGAACAGATTTTTGTTTTTCCTTCAGACGTGTACTGGGTAAATCAGAGAAGAGCCCAATACTATTTCAGAGGAAAATGGATGATTTTCTGCAACACACAGGAGATAATTTTTAAATTTCCTAACACTGGAAGCAAATGAGTTAAAAAGAAAAAAATGTGTTTAACTACTTGGAATAAACATTAGTGAATGTTGTTCACCATGGTAATTCACAGTATATTAGCAAATATTCTAAAGTATTTGATACTCAAACCATTTTGAAAAAAGGAATACATTTCAGGAAAAAATTATATGGTAAGTGAGCCAGAGTGCAAATTAGTATTGGCTGTAAGTCTGTTCCATTTAATTTGTTCGTTTGGGCTTGCTACATATCGCCAAGCTCTCAGAAAACTAGTGCTTCTTTAATGCTCCATTTGCAAGTGTGTACTGGGGCAGGAACAAGTTGTAGAATTAATACTTCAATATTCTTTATTGAGCAGTGAAACTAGTTTCATATCTTGTTTGCTAACTCTACACACAATGGACAATTGCTTTAAATATGAACATTTTTCCAATGCAAATGAACATCCTAAAAAACATGCACCAGGGGGGCAAAATGGAAATATTCTCCTTGGGTTGTTGTAATTAGCAAATTATTTACTTTAGGTCAGTACCACTGTTAACTTTTGAGACATAGCTTCGACATTCCTTCCATGTAAACTGAATTTTAACTCTTGCATATAAATGAGCAAACACACCAGGAGGTCACTGAAAGATTTGGTTTTCAGACTGTCAGCTCTGAAGTAATTCTGTTTTAGCATAAATTCACAATTTTCATTGCACTCATCAGCTCCCCACTTCAAATTACATATAACGTAATGGTAAGGTAAAGGTACTGATAATATTAAATGTAAAGGTACTTAGAGATAATATATAAAAATACCTGTTTTAACATCAAAAGCACTACATTAAGAACAGCCAATTAAAGATTCAATGGCCAAATAATAAATATAAAAAAAAATAATCAGAGCAATAAATGCCAAGATAATATTGGTATTGGAAAGCAAAAATGTTAGTGAGTATTAGAGAAAAGACATTTTAAGAATTTGAAGTTGTAGATGGAAGATTAAGATGGTGAAATTTCTTTCAGGGTCTCAGGTTATCTAATTAGTTTTCATATAAAGCATTAATGAGAACTCATTTTTATTTGCAAGCTCAGATGCCATCCATGCCAAGTTAAGCACGTGATACTGCTTGGCTACACCCTGTTTTTAGGCTAACAGCACAGGTACCTATGCAGGACAAGAGATGGGGCAGCACTGAGCTCAGAGCAGGCAGGGGCTCTCTGAACTTGTTCAGGTACCTACCTCATTTTTATTTTGCAGTGCTGTCTGCTCCTACCAGTAGCTTAAGATGGCTAGTTTAAACTTGCCCAGGTTTACACATGTTTCAGCAAGATTTGGTTATGACTTGCATGCCTTCCAGGCAGATAGAACCTGAATAGGAAGTTGGAAATAAATCCCTGAATTCCATTCAGTGTGTATATCACTTAATCACGATTTATGAGAACATTCATTTTAGCATGTTATAGTTAGCTTTACTTTGCAGGTCAAGAATTTCTCTCTACTTAACAGTACGTACTTCTAAGAGAGTCTGAAGGTTTGGGGATGCATGAGTTACCCTGAAATATATTGTGGTCAAAAGGGGCACATAATTATGCTTTGCAGCCAGGCTTATCCTTTCTCTTCTCTCCCAGGGAGTTCAGTGCTTTTTTTTTTTTTTTTTGGTACCAAATTTTGGCTTAACTAACAGCATTAGTCATGGTGAACACAGCTCTGCAGCTCACTTAGCAAGCACATGCATCCCCTTTGGCAAAGCAGATGACTTGCAGGTGCCTGTATTCTGCACAGGGGCATTGGGGTTGTGCTGACAACCCAGCAGCATTTCTCTCTGATTTCCAAGAGCAGAGATCTGTCATGGCCTTTCCCCACAGGACAGCTGTGGACTCCCACCTCCACATAGGGGTCAGCATATCCCAAACTCTACTCAAAGCCATAGGCTCTGCTTTGCACTGGCTGCCTGTATGTGACACCTTATTGTCCCTAAAATAACCTCAGTCTTAGTTCCTGATTTCCCTTAAGAATCTAAGTCAGAAGATATTGATAAAGCAACTTAAAATGTAAACCTGAGACTCTAGTGACACAAAACTAGCAGAGCCACCAGTTCTGGATGTGATAGTGAGGCAAGACAAGTATTTCAGAGACTAAGATGGGAAATCTCTGTTGGCCAACAGCAACAGACCATGGAAGCTTTGGCCAAAGCTGGGTTGTGTGGTGGTCTGAGATGCCATGCATAACTAACTGAGGTTACTTATACACAGCCATACAGAAAACTGTAATTAACAATATAGGAAGGAAAAAGAAAGAATTCTAGACATCATAAAACAATTTAGTCGCTCCCCAAATGTTATAAACTTAACAAAAAAGGAGGACATGCTTCTGCTGTGGAAAGGCTGTATTTTGTAAGGGATGATGAGAGGAAAAAAAGGAGAGCCTCCCCCATCTCAGCTCTTTTGCAGTTGCAATAACCATAATGAAAAGCTTCAGCCCTTCTGAACAAAGACTATGTCTGATTCCTCCCTGTGGACCTATTTGCAACTACAAAGTCCAAAGCATGACCATAAACTGTATTCAAAAACCGCAAAGTGCAGGAGGAAAGATGCGCTCAAATTATGGATCTATGAGTAAGACAGACAAAATTCTCAGCAGTAAACCAACAAAATAGGTTAAATAATCTAAATATTCATTAAGTTCCGTATTTCTTTTCCTCTTCTTATTCTTTCTGCTCTTTAAACAAACATATCAGGAAAGCCAATGTAAAACATAATGTTAAAATCCTTTGTATAATGTATTTTTCTGTGCCCAGTGCTATCTGAATTCAGCCAAATGGCATATTCAGTAACAACTGTACATATTAAAAAGGCAGCTTAGGTTTTATGTCTGAAAAACTGCAATTCTATCCTTTATGGATCATCCAACCCCCTAACAAGAAAATTCATTCTGTTTTTGAACTCTGCTGGACCTTAAGCCTGATCTACAGGTCTGTTAAACTATAACAGTCCTATAACTCAGGTCAGGCATGGCTCCAGCACAGGAAGCTCAGCCTTCCCTCGGGTCTCATTTCCTCCCCTCTTGCCACAACAGAGGCAGCTTGCTCATTCTCCTGACTCTCACTTCACAGAATCATTAGCCTATTAACCAGCTGGATCTGAGAAGCATGCTCCAAGCTATGAAAAAGCCTAGGGCACGCTGAAGAAGAGGAGATATGTTTCACCTTGTCCCTGGCAGCAGCCCTGCAACAGAGCTTTTCCAAATATCCAGTGTGGAAAGGACAAAGGGCACAGTGGAATGGATTCTGGACAGGCTGAAAAGACCAAAGGAGAGTTTCTCTGCTAACCCCACACTCAATACAATCCCTGCAAAATCTGACATTGGTGCTTCAAATTTACCTGGGCTACTTCAACCAATTTAGGAATAACAGCTCAAAATATACTTTAAAGCACCAACAAGCCATATAATTTGGGGCAGAGGGGAAAGAAGGAAGCATGCACTAATGTTCACTACTGATAAGCCAGGTATAATATTGTATTTCTCATCTTTTATATTTTCAACATTTTATTTTATCCCTTAAAGACAATATGAAATACCATGAAAATGTAATGAAATTAATACCATGAAAATATTGGCAAGCTCAGAAGATTCCCCCCCATCTCCTTTTCCCATGAAAACCTCAGTAGAGGTGTTCTGTCCTCTAGTAGTAGTAGCACAGGAGGAAATGCAAAGGAAATTCCCATGGGCTGCTCCTGACCCTCTGACCCTTGTCCTGTCTCTCAAATACGGTACACTGTCATAAGGAAGTAATGATTGTTAGAAAGTAGCATCACAAAATGCAGGTCTCCTGGAAGATTATACTAGTTAGTCACTGTTTTAAATAACTTCAGTCATCATTTCATGTGCAAAACAGAACCAAAAATAAACTTGTCAGTTTGGCATGCAGGGGTGGCCGAGAAGCAGAACAAAAAGCTAATGCTGCAGCATGAAAAATAGATTAGGAGCTAACTAATAGTATCTACCCTTTCTTCTTTTCTCTTGTTAAACATATCCATATTCTCTTCTTCTTTATCTAGGTTGTCATTCAGACAACCCTGACAGTATACTTAAACAAGGTTTACCTTTTCAGAATCCATCCCTCAGCCCATAAAATTCTCCCTTCACCGTGACTAGTAACATCTTCAGTTTCTTTGGTCTTAACCTTGGATGTGAACACAGTTCAGCCAAATTGCTGTAATTCTGCCGGGACTACTTAAACTAATAACTACAGACATTTTTATTTTCAGGGCTAGGATGTAATGATAATGCCACCTGAATTTTTAGAATTATTAGAGCCAATGCTGAAGAAATTTTGACAAACATGAAAAAATATTTCAAAAGCAGTTCAGACACTTTGGGCTTTGGAGTCACTAAGGGTTTTTTTTTCTCAACTATCCTACAGCTTCTGTATTAAATTCTGTACTTTTTTTTTAATATGAAAAAGACCACATCAAAGTTGCCCACACCATGAAAAACAGGATCAGTTAGCGACAGCTGAGATATTCAGTACCAAATAACACAAAAGAGATGTCATATCCCTGTAGTCTGTATCACATTCTAACAGAGGCTTTGCAGCGACTTTTTTGCAATATTCTTCAGAAGGTTGTCAAAAACACCACCCACTCAAGCTAACTATTCATAATTAAGAAACATGAAGTAAAATAGCTTGTGGAATATATCAGCTACCCTAGTTTCTCTAATATTAGCAAGCATTCAAACCACACTCTAGCCTTACTGTTAGTAGCCTTAGAAGTAGCCCATGACAGCCAAATAAATTAATAAGAGGTGTTTAAAGCCCATTCAAATCCTGCTAAAGGCATTGCAACTGTTCACACTTAAGAGGGGTTTTGAGGATGGGTTTCTTTTTGGTTTTGGTGAGGGGTTTTTTGGTGAGGGTCTCTTTATTTCTTTTTTTCTTCTTTTATTTTTTAAATTAAAACAGGAACTATTTATGTATCCTGCTTTAATGTCATAGTTTTTCAATGTCTCCTCAAAGGGTTCAATAGAAAGGTGTTACACATTTTTGTGCCCCTAAAAGTTTGACTGCTCAGCCAGAGGGGGAGCCAGAAGCAAGGAATTGCAGGGCAATCACCCATAATAAAGTTACAGATGGAAAGATAACAGAAGCCTGTTAGAAAATGAACAGCCACAGAAAGATTTATAATTCAATTTGTTCAGGGATTTTCCGGGTTTGAAATAGCTGACAACCTGACCGGAGGATCTATCAACAGGACAAGATTTAAAAGAAAAAAAAACTTTTTAATTTTTACAGGGAGAAATTGAAGAGATTGAAGGCAGCCCATACTGACATTCCAACAAAATCCAAAGACTTAATAAGGATGAAGAACATATTATAATTTTGAAAGACCGTTTGTTTCCAGGATCAGATTGCATGTATTGCAAATCACACAACAGGATATAATTAAGCAATAACACATGCCAAGCATAAGCTTCTGAGCAGTCAAAAACCACTATAGATTTCAGTGAAAAAAAAAGCCAAAAAAGGAACCAAAGCAAAAAACCCCCACAGTTTACTTGTTACTTATCACAGTTTGTACAGCTTTCCTACTGCTGCACTCAGCACACACAATATATATATTCACTCTGGTGTACAGACGCGTGAAACTGTGTCCGATCATATCTCATAAATCCTTAATTAGTTCTTATTTATAAATCAAGGCCACTTCTGAAGACAATACAAAAGGCAGAATCTTCTCTGTTGAGATCCCTGTAATCCTTTTATTAAGTATTAGGGGTGATAAAAGTTAACCTTAGAGTGTACTGGCACATTTTTGTGGTTGAGAACTGCTCTGTCCTAGCCTGCAATCATTTTGTGATTCTACTAACAGCAGATGGCCAGCTGGCTATGCCACACACAGGGAAAAACACCAGTGTTTTCTCCATAGGTCTAACTTTAAGGATAAAAACAACAGTAAGAACTTTTCTTCTTGAAGTGTGCTCAGTGTTATGCCTTGGAGTTTCATCTGTTACAAGTGAGCAGCATTTGTTCATTATAACTCAACCAATTTATATTCAGCTGTAAAGTTATTACTTTGTGTGTTGCAACTTGGATTTAAGCTTTCATAGCACTGGCATCTTCCTTTAGAAAGGTAACGTCTAAGAAAATAGAGATCAAGCAGCAGTAACAGTGCAACAGCTGTTGAAAATGTGCTTGTAAGTAAGATCACACTGCTCTCAGAATAAGGACCTCTGAATAAAACAAGAAAAGAAAGTAGTCTTGCACGCAGTTTCACTGAGCATTTTGGTATATAATTGCTCTGCAGGGATGTGCTAACAGTTCATTCTTCAGAGCTCAACTCTCAAGCCTTTAGTCACCTGAGAAAGGCATCAGGAGACATCCACTTGAGGAGCACTGCTCCTGGAGTAGGTGATGGAATCCTTAAAACATACCAGCCATCACAACAAGGAAAAAGCATAGCTGAAAAACTGATTCTTTATTTGCTCCTGAGAAAGATATCTCTGTTAACTTATAGCCCTCCACCTGACTTTGCCTGTTCTACAGCAGAAACAGGACTAACACCAATCAGTTTCATAAAACTTAATCTGCTTTACAAGAAACCAACTGAATATGCAGGTCCCCTTCCCCCTCAGAGGAGGGATGAGCCTGGAAGACCTCAAGCCAATTCCACTTGGACAAGCACATAAAGCCCTAAACAACAGATATTACTTTGATCCTGGCTTATGCTTATAGGCAAGTTGCTGTCTTCCTGCTGAAAGTCAGGGATTTCAGGGACAACTACCCATGGAGGGGACACCTATCAGACCATCTAAATAATTATTTACATCTCAGGAATCTGTTGGAAGTAGATAAGCTGAAAAGTTCAGAATGATCAGCACATGTCTATTTAGGGAACAGCACATGCCTATTTACAAATTACAAAGCCACTTCAAAAAATTATGGCTGGAAGCCTGAAACTCACCACAAGCTTTCCTTTGCTCAGCTCAAAATCAGCCGCCTCCCAAATATGATCTGTGTTCAGTACACTGTGCTATTTATTAATAAACTTCTCAGTTCCACAAGGGAACCTCAGAACCAAAAATGTTAACCTACAGAAAAGACACAACCTCGCCCTCCCCCTCAAATATATGGGTTACAGTAATTGCTGTTGTGCAAACAATATGGGGTGCCTGCTAGCTATAAAACAATTTTAATAGTGGCACTCTGGTCTTAAATGGTGTGAAAAATGGCTACTTGCTGCTGCTACATCAAATATCTAGTCCATATGTACATAAAATACACCCTGTGTGAAATGCTCATGGCAGGACTAAGAATAGAAAGTGCATTCTATGTCTGGCTGATACATATTTTGCAGCAAGTGAATTTAATTTCCTTCCTTTTCTCCCTCCTACTCCTCCCCCTTCACCTCACCCAATCTAGTCCCTAACCTTCGAGTGCCTTTTTTCCCCTCCAAATGAGGAAAACTTTTCATAAACACATCCTTTGGTCAAAAGCAATCAAACCCATGAGGACTTTTTTTAGAAAGAGAAAACGCAAAGGACTCTGAACTCCCCTGTCCAGCCAGGCATGGCTGCAATCCCCAAAGTACCCATTGTAGATTGTGATCTGTGGATGAAAGATAACATCCACTTGCCAAGTTCTATTATAAGTCAGTGTTTTTATGTTAGAAACTTGCTCGAAGCTCAATTTCTGCTACATTTAGCCTTTATCTATCTTCACCGAATAAGGAAAGAGGCAGGAAATACATACTTGAGATTTCTAAAAAAGGTAGCAGATTTCTACACTGTATCCTTTCTGACCTTGCAAGTTCCCTACATACATCTTATTCCTCAGGGCAGACATTTAGGGTAGAGCTTAGAAATCCAATACATTCAGTTTTGGAAAGAAGAAGCAACAGCATAGTTAAAAAAGCACTTTTACAAGACTTAGTAGTTTACAGAAGGGCTGTTTCAGTCCTCCTTATTTTTTCAAACTGAATAATAAAGAAAAAAATTAAAAAGGAAAAATACACCAAACAAAAACCTCAAGCAAACAAAGGAAACTATCCCCAAAACCCCTGAAGGAAATAAAGGAGAAAAAGAAATTATTAAAATGAGAGAATAAAAAATAATCTGAGGGAGCCTCAGCATTATCAGTATGGCAATCCTGCCTTCTTACTTAAGAAAAAGATAAGACTGTCACAAAATTCTCCTTCAAATACTGGTTGTGCCTCCACCCATGTCTCATTCAGATTAACTTTTCGGGACAGAAGGTGGTTTTCCATTATCTCTCTCTATTTACACAGAGCATCTCTTGTGGGCAGAGCAAATTAGGTTCTCTTCTCTTATGACCCTTTATTCACAGCAATTCCCTGTCTGGATAGCAAGAGGGATACACAATGACAAAAAGAACAGGGAGGGAAAGAGACCTCACATTCAGCACAAGACTGGCATTGGCTAGGAACGAAACAGCTTACTGAATGAAGTCAGCTTGGGAGCAGGTGCAGGCTCAGGAATGTGTGCATCCAAAAATCACCACCCAGATGTCTTCTACACAATACTAATACCCCACTGAAAGTAGTTGCTAAGGATTTAATTATCTCTTTAGAAGTTAGTTCCAACATACAACTCATGAGGCTATCATGCCCAAGAAAAGCTTCACACAACACACAGATTATTCCAAAAATTCCTGACTGTGGACATGGCCTGAAGAATGATCAGTGACTAGTTGAGAGCTTGCCTGTCTGTATTTCTCTGTAGTTTAACTATTTTGGTTTTTCCCTAGCACTCACCACCAGAGTTTTATTCTCCACAAGTTTTGGCCCACTCACAGTATCCTATTTTGTTTGACACATTTGCTGTTTAAGTGCAAGTTTCATAATTGTTTACCTGTGTAAACTTTCCATGGTCTCTGGTTTCTATTCAAAGCCCTTTTTCCTCCTGCGACATTCCTTTCCATCAGGGGCAAAAAAAAAACCAACCAACCAACCAACAAAAACCACGAAACAAAACAAAACAAAAAAACCCAAACAACAAACACCCCACACCAAAAATAAAAAAAAAAAAAAACCAAACACAAAAAAACCCACAAAAAAAAACCAACCAAAGAACAAACCTCCCCCCCAAAACAAACAAAAAAAAAAAAAAACAAAAAAACCCAAAAAACCAAAAAAACCACAAAACAAAACAAACAAAAAAAAAAAAAAACCCACAAAAAAAAAACAAAAAAAAAAAACCAAAGAAGAAGTAGCCAGCCAAGTACAGACAAATTGTTTCTACCTTTCTCCAGAGCTCTCTTTTGGAGATGCAACACTTTTGATGTGAGTGCTGTGTACTTCATAGTTCTGAAACACATATTTCCTCCATAATTCTCTGGCTTTTTTACAACAATTTTCTCCTGCAATTCTTCACTGCAGGTAAAGTGCTGGAAATGTCCCCATTTCCATTAGCTCTCAGTTGGGCTGGACTTTTGAGATTTGAATTCTTCTATTCCTAACACTGAATTAGTCCATTCATATTTCCCATTCTATTTGAACAATGGGGGAGAAATAGGCATCATTTAATGCTGAAGTTTAACTGAAGGCTTGTCTAACATATGACAATTTATAACATGACTTGTTCTAGTAGTTATATTAAAAGCCAAACATCATTACAAGCCATTAATATTTCTGCTGACTCAAATGCTGAATAGCAGTTAAATGCACTAGCAAAGTACTTAATCATGTATTAAAAGTCACAAAGGGATCCAGAATTAATGCTGAAATTCATCTATCAGCTCATGTTAAGAATATAATTTAAAACAGTTAGAACTGATATTATACAGAGCACTAAAAATCACATGTAGCATCTAAATGCAATGAACTTTTTAAGAATTAAAAATAGTCATCTTAAACTCAAAATTTCAGCAATGTCTTTTTTCTCCCCTGCTTCATCAAGGGTGTTTTGGATTTGTTTTCTTTTTTTTCACCATTTCTCCCTTCTGAATCAGTCAACAAATGCATAAAGCAAGAATTTCTGGAATAACCTTCATTTCCATAGCAATAGATTGAGAGATCAAACACAAGATTTTCAATTACAAGCTAAATTTATACAGTAGAAGAGACCACAGTACTCAAAAAATCCCTAACCAAACAAAACCACACAAAAATAATTTAAAAATAATCCACAAGCCCCCTTACTCAGATTCTGCATTGTGGAAAAACAGCATAAAAACAAAGAGACTATGATAATCTAATCAACATCTGATTTTCCTTTTCTGTGTGCATGAGCAATAGGTCTTATGATAAAAGCCTTCTTTTGAAGGCTGACAATTGATATGATATATTTTAGAAAGTCCTAGTTTGTAAAGAGATGCAAGCAAAAATATTTTTCACAGTTCTCACTCACCCTACTTCTCCATATATGCGTGCTAGGTAATTATGTGTTTTATGATTATAGCAGGAAGCAATTTAAAACACTACTTGAATTTTTATTTAAAATTATATAGTGTCCTCATTGCTTACTGGGGTGTGTTATAATTATTTAGCTTAGTACCAATCATTAAAAAAGTAGATCTATTACTAACTGAATGACATGAGACAGATGGGTTTTTTGATAAATGCTGTTTCTAACTTCCTCTTTTGTTTCTTTTTGTGCTCGCTGTTGTATTGTTCTTAAACACCAAAGTGTTTGCCTAAGCACCAAACAATACTGACTGATGAGCCCGGCATTATAATTCACATTAATGTATGTCTCCCTAGATAATAAGCAGATTTCCCCAAAGTTTCATAATTTCACAAAACAAAAAGTTTTAAAAAAATACTAGAAATAAGTTTTTTATAAGGCCTTTAGAATCCATCAAGAAGAAGTCAATAGGGAGATACATACTGCTTAAAAAGCACAGATTTTTTTTTTTTTTCATGCAGTGGCAATTTTTGAAAAAATCAATGACTAGGCAAAAGCAGAGTTGAGATTTATGATGCAAATTTCCTTTCTGATGACTACAACTCTGAAAATGGGCTTCAACTGTTCTTGATTCACATGACTTGTTTTATCATCTGTTAATAATAATAGCACTTAACATATGTTTTCTTTCTAACAGGTGATGGTCCTTCACAGCACTTTAAAGTTGTAAAACTTCAGATAAAATACTTCGTCCTCAGAGGGTGTCAGATCGAGCCACCAATTAGTTGTCATGGAGAAAGAGATACTACATCTACATGGAAGCACCAGCTTTATACCATCAGGTAAAGAGTAGTGAAGTTCATAAAACTTCATCACTGATGAAAGCCTCTGATGGAGCTTCTCCCCTGAGCTGGCCTGCATACATTGTCTGGGACTGCAGGAAGGTTTACAAACAAAACAATGAGGAAGACGAATTGGTTGGCTAACATTTTAAATGCATAAGCTGAATGCCTCAGTTTGTATGCACCTTTTTCCCCTGGGTACAGGGCCTGTGGTGCTGAAATATCTTTCAAGACAGAGAATCCCCAAGATTTCCCCTTCCTGCTGCTCCAGGGTATTTCTTGTCCCACCAGAAGCATTGAAATTCACTATCACGTAGGTACAAGCAGGGCCCTGGAGCACACAACAACAGCAGAGGCAAACACCGTGTGACTCCACAGGCAAGCTCAAGAGTTCAAGGCCAAATCTCAACTTCCCAGTCACAAAACAGAGGTGTTAGAGAGGGACCAAATAATTGGAAGAGACGTTCTGCACTGGCAAGGTTTCCTGGGGACAATAAACCTTACAGAGCTCATGGCAAATCCAGGCACAAGCAGAATGTTGAATCTGAGGTGGAAGCCAACAGACTTGCATAGCATTCCATCAGATCTTTTTTTGAAACACAATAGGTGATTTCTCCACTTCCTTTCAAAATAACCCCAAAAACCCTGCTTCATACAAATATCTGCATTTCATCTATGTAGAGCTTTTTATAGCAAGTGTTAGGTGACATCTTCAATCAGAAACATAGAGGAGTGGGTGCTGAATGAGAGAACGCTTCCCCCAGAGAAAAGTGCTCGTTCTCCTCCTCCGTATTTTCAGGTCCCCTGAAAATTATCAGTGGCAGTAAAGTGTTCCCTGGCTCTGAAACACAAGGGAAGAAAACAAGGTACTGAAATGTAAAATGAAACAATTCTTTGTATGGCCCCAAGGAATGCTTACATACAGAGCTGTAAGGTATTTTCAGTTCAAAAAAAGAATGATAAGAAAAAATAAAAGATGAAAGATAGGATGGAAAAATAGAAAAAGGAAAAATTAGTTTAGTGAAACTGAAGCAAAACTTTTTCTCTGGATGCTTCAATATAATTGTTGCCAGGTAGTTTTTATCCTTTTTACAAACCAGCTTAGCTCAATTTGAAAACAAAACATTGTGTCAAAATCAAAGAGGAGCCATTTCATTTTGAAACCACTGAAATGAAATATTTAAGCTCCCAATATTTCTCCTCAGCAGAAACTACTGGATGAATTGCATCAAAACAAGCAAATAGCTTTGATCAATACCACACTGTGTCTTCCAGTTAATACACTATTTGCATAAACAATTTCATCAGGCATTACCACGAGTGCAATTGAGACCACAGAAATAAGTCAATCTGCCTACTGGGTAATTTGCTGTGGGATGCAAACTACACCATTGCTTACAGTCAAGGACAAGAGACAGAGTAGCCAAAGAGAAAATTACATTCCCACAGGTCCCCCCATACCTTCCCCCAACCAGCGATGCAGCACTGCCACACAGATCTGCTGAAACAAAAGGATGGAGAGTTTTTATGATGAAATATTTGGGATGTATCTACTTTTCCCAGAGAAGGATAGAGCTAGAGTCATCACATATGGGTGGGTGGTCCTGTAACTGAAGACTGCCCAGACTAGACACGAGAATCCAGGATAAGAGCAGATTGTCAGCTAGGAAGGGTTGAAAAGGCACAAAGTCACAATGTGTGCAAATCCCCAGAAGCATAACCTGGCCTAAAACTGCATCACTACGTCTCCGTCCCAGTTTAGCATTCCTTCCCTTGGTACAAGAATTAACCCCAAGGGAGCAGGTAGATCCAGATGAAGCCTGGTGAGGCAGCAGGGCTGCTCTTCAGCTGCACCTCATGGGATGAGTTTCAGCAGGGAGTCAGCCACACCTTAATGGAAACAAATGCAGTGATGCAACCATTTGACCACTTGCCATGAGGCAAAATTCCATTTCACATGGAGGGCAACGTCATTCCATGAAGTTGCGACAAAATAAGCTCTCCTTCCCCACGGACAAACGAGAGGAGCCTGCACACACCCCGGCATGGCGAGCAAGCAATGCTATTCTCAGATGCCCAAATCCTGGAACAAAGTGAAATTGCTCTGAAGCAATTGGTTTCTGGCATAAAATTTCAGCAGAATAACAAATGGAGGTTGGCCTTATAATTAACAATTTTAGGGGCCTTCTAGAATATGAATCAGAAGGAAGCAAAATTTGAATATTGCATTAGGGAGAGTTCACGTTCTAGTAGCCCTATGTGGACTGTCAGAGTGCGTTCTAGTAGCTCGTTATGATTTATCTTCAACAGCCATGGGCTGAAATTACCAGACTCCAATTACTTTGCTTCCCATGTTCAAGAGAAAAAAAAATTATGTCAGGCCTACCACAGGAGATGGTTTAAAATGCCCGAGGTAGAGAAAGTAATCTACTGTTCTCTGACATTTGCTGCCTGAAAGTCATTCACATTAACAACCATTCAAACTTGTTTAGTGCAAAGCAATTGCTTCTATTTTCCTCTTGTCAGTAACATTAGCTTCAATTCAAATTTAACTCTACGAAAATTTCAAAATGTAAAATGAAATTCAGTGAGGCTTGTCAGGGACATGTAAGGGTCTTGACAGAACATACTGTCACTGAATTTGTCTTCCTTAATCTGTTAATTTTGAAATGTCTATTTTCAAAAGAAAAAAACTGATGATCTGCACTTCTTTTACTGTCACAGGGTAGGCAAGAGATTTATGATGATGTTTACCAGACTAACATTTTAATATTGCTCCTAACATAACAAGGACTACAGAGGCAGAAAAATAGATGCGCTCAATTTAAACTAACAAATTAAGCGATTATTTATGGGAACAACTCAAGGTTTAGTTACATAGCAAAATACATTTAATAACTTAATATCCCATCACGATGAGTAGACTTGTATAACAGGCCATTAACTTCTAAAGACTGTGGGCTTATAAGGTTAATATTTTCAGTGAGAAGGGGAAGCAGGTTAGATGGTTAAACAACAGTAGCTGTCACAGACAGCTCAGATAGACACTGAACACTGGCTTTCATCAACATTCTTTTCTCACATGACACCCACTTAAAAAATGCCTTTTTAGCTTCTCTTATAGTTAAATAAAATAAACAAAAAACCACCACAAGACATACACACAGCCTCACATTTTTGGTATGGTGCTTTTAAGAATAAAATACTTTTAAGTTGTATTACTGATGTGTCTTCTGAACATACTCATATTGGTTGGGGAGGTAGGGACTGCAAGATCAGAGGGGAAAATTATTTTTTATTTTATTTTCTATTTGTGAAATCAGGAAAAAAATCCTGCATGCAAACTCATGCTGGCTATGATAAATTCAACCACATTTCAAACAAATTAGTACTGTTCGAGTTCTTTATGGTACAGCATAATTCAACCTAAGAAAAAGCCAAATAATTTCTTACATGCTAGAAAATGAAAGTAATAAAGCTCAGTACTGCATAGTTGATTGTCTCTAAGCACTGTACCTTCATTATTTTTAAACTAGCAGTTAAATAATTGTCAACAATAATTAACTTTGTACAGTTTGGGGGCAGCAGGTGGTTTACAGACTAAATCAGTTGGGTTGATATGAGCCTGATATCTACAAATTACACATCAGATTAGACGTTACACAAACATTGCATTTCTTTACTCAGTCAAATAATTTTGTGGGGTCTGCAGTGCATGTCAAGATGCCAAATCCCTCGGGAAGACTGAGCAGTTACCTGAAGCTAGGAGACCTGACCCCAACACAACAGTTAATTGTTCTGAATTTGACCTACTGCCTTATATTAACAGCAATATCACTATCTTCACAGAGGGATTTAGCATGAAACTGGAAATGTTCCAGTTTTAGTGTTTGTGTCACTTATGGCACTTGGCCTATGTCACTCTCTTTAGACGGTTTGATCAGAGGTATCTTAAAATATTCACATTCCATGATCTAGAGAGAATATACTTTTGTAGATATATATCCAAGGAAAGGACAGAGAGATAATCAAAATCCTGGTCCTGCCCTGAAAGCGTTAGCAGTGCAGCAGTTAGTTAATTAATGACTGTCTGCTGGCAAATCTAGCCTCCAAAATCTCCACCAGTACAATGAGTAGATCTTATTTTCTGCAGTGAAAAAGTCAAGCAGTTCCAATTAAATTGGAAAAAAGGGGCACTCACAGTAAGGCAAAGGGGCCTTGTGTGATCTCTTCTGCTTTCCCTGGTGAAGGGAAGGCAAGACAGTAACATCGAGGAGATACACAATGGTAAGAAGACAAAGGACAATAATGCCTCAAGCCATCTATATGCAAAGTAAAGTATGCAGTCAGCACATACCAACAAAATTAGATAGACTTATTGAAAGAAAGCTAAATAATGCAAAACCTGGTTTGGTTTTAAGGAAAGAACTCACCAGTACTTGCAACAATATTCTGCTATAAAAACGTGTATAGGAAGGTAATGGTATTTTCTGAAGTCTTAAGACAGATAATTCTAATTATGTCCATACAATTTATATACCTTCAGAGTTCTGGGGGAAAAATATAATCACACTGAAGGCCTCTAGAATGATTTTCTTTTCTTTTTCTTCCGCGTTAGTCTTTCTCAAGCACTCGTGTGACAAATCCCATGTTACTTCTTGAATTACAAAACTCAGGGACAATGTTATGTGACATAGATCACTCTTCTGTCATAAAGCTTTCTATAAAGCTCTTTGGAATTGGAAATGGAGAAAATGAAAAGAAAATATTGTTGATTAAAAAACTCAGAATATTAGACTATTTAAATTTTCAGACATCAGATACATCGGTACAGTAATATCATGCAGTATTTTGTTGCTGATTTTCCACTTATTCTAGAGCATCAAGTATTATTATTACTTCTTACACAGTGGTAACACCTTGCAAGTTGATTATTCCAACTAATTTATTTTTATGATTATTGATAAATTTTTTTCATTTTTGACAAAAAAAGGAATATGAATCAAAGATGCTATTTAATTTTTGCCATTTTCACTTTTCAGTACAATGAGCAAACTTAGTCTTTCAAAAAGCAGATTTCTTTCATAGGAAAAGACTGCTTTCATTTATTAGCTATATCACATTTACAGCAATTCAATATGTTCTCTTTCAATCAATCTGCACTGTTAGTTTCTTGAGATATCTGAATGTTAATGTTATTCTGTTCCCTTCTTTCAGTTATTTTCTGTCGGAATTGCACTGTAGCTATAGGAAATTCAGAAAAAAACAAACTACGTATCTTTATTATTTTCTGTCAACTAAGTGAACTGAGCTATTAAGAGAGTCAAAACTGGCTTTTTGTAACCTATCAGCTTGACACAAACATTTTACAATTATAAGCAGCAGAGCCAGTGATTTTTCAGAAGCAAACATTTTCATAGTGTTTATATGGAAACAACACAGAAGTAAAATTCATACCATTACAGAATATCTTCTAACAGAAAACAGAGGATAATACCATTCCAGAATACTTCTGGTGGTGCAGACTCTGTTTTGAGAATTCATGCAATTGCCTGAGTTCAGGTTTTCATGCTAAACACTGAACTGCTGAACATTTTTGTATGCTAAGTAATAAACTTGAAGTATCAGCTGAACATTCTATCTAAGAAATGAAATATTGGCCAAATACTGAGTTTTCTATCTAGTCCAATTAAAATGAGAATGTGTTTAAATTTTATTTATAAATACCAGTGGGTCATACTCAATGACACTTTTATGCACACTGAGGTTATCTCAATTAGGTAGAGCTTTGGTTACACCAAAAATTCTGTGGCCACTGTGAAGCATAAAGTGTTTAACAAGTCTATGTCAGATTTGAAGCTGAGTACAGGGTTTCATTCCATTAATGCTTAAAGCAAAAGAGAAAAATTATAAAAATTCCTGCCAAAAGCTCAGAAACTCTTGACTTGGGAAGCCCCTTCTCTTTGGTTTCAACAAGTGCTGAACACATCCTTTAAAAATCAGGCATAACCTAACAATATCCCACAATGAACTGAAACAGCAAATCACCGTTCATGGTGTTATTTTGGGTCTATAATTTCCTTGTTTCTTTTGCATCATTCAAGTGTTCATGAACAAGAAATGAAGGGGTTGATTTCCCGTCTTCTTCCAATAGTTTGTTTTTTCTGCCTTGTCATCAGAGAGCAAAACCCATAGAAAACGAAAAAACCAAAACTGTAAGACTATGGGTATTGCAAATGCAGTTGGGACTGGTGTTACAGAGAAGAGTGACTACAAGGGGAATAAAAGCAGATACTGATGCTTACAGGACAGAACTACAGCTTTCCGTTGATTCACAGTAGTTCACATCCACAGACCTATTTAAATTTCCAGGTCCAGTAGCCAACAGTTAACTGGAAATTGAAATCCTGATATAAGAGAAAGGTGGAAAGTGAATACCCAGGAGTTGAAGAGTGGATGAGAAAAACAAGTGAAGTGGTAAAGTACATCCAGTTCATTGCCATCAGCACCAGGGAAAATGTTTGAAAGCAAGACGATTAGGAAAGTCCCCTTGCATCCTCTGCCATGTCTTATATTTTCTGAACAAAATTAAAACGACAATTTCCTTCCAAAACCCATCTATCCATCACAAAACACCATAACTTATATCTTCCAGAAAAAAGAGACAAATGACTGGAAGCTGGAGAAAAGACCTTCCTAAAGATATACTTCTGTAACTTACTTCTAAAACTCGAATTTAAACTTACAAAATGAATAAAACTACAAATAAAGAAAAATGACAGTTGAGGAAGAGGAAAAGGCTGAGTGGCAACATAAACACTTGAGAGGAGTATAGGGTGAAACAAAGTACAGATGGTTTTGTGTTAGATCCCCTCCCTTTGGACCAGCTGAAGTTGAGTAATGTTTCAAATGCAGGATATTCACAATATTGTAATTTAAATTACAAGAACAAGGAAACAAAATCTATACAGAATTACTTCTACTTAATAAAATATGTAAAGCTAAATTTTTTTCTAGTGTCAATTATATTGGCATGCTTGGTAGCAAACATTTTTAAATTAAATGAGCTTTTCAACTTAAACAGTAACTGCAAGAGTGTAAGAAAATGCAGCCTTATAGGCTGTCACAAGAAATACCTTGAAGTTAGCACTTTATTTAATTATACGAATGTGTAATATGAAATTGATTTCTTGTGCACTGTATTAGTGCCTTGCTTATTGCAAAATACTTTTGTATTGCTTTTGTCAACATAAATTAGACTTACACAATTTTTTCCAACACTCTTAAATTAAATTATGTACTTTGCAAGTATAATATTAAACCAATGAATTAAGCTTCTGAATTCCATAAAATCATTTTATTTCCTTTATATTCTATAACTGAACCTTAAAAATCAAAATAGTTTTTAAAAGATACCTTCAATAAACAGCATCAAGAGGAACTGAGCTATCAATTTGAAATTAAAAAAAAAATAAAAGGAGAAATTTGCATCCCATCTATAAAAACTTTACAATTTGCAGCAACTCTTTATTCATTAAAAATCAAACAGCAGAGAGAATGCTACCAGCAATTAATTTTCGTCACAGCTTGCATTATCATTTCAAGGTCAGGTTTCATTGGCCATGCCTCAGTGGGAGCTTGGTTTTGAGATCACTAAACACGTACTTGGAAAAGTGAAATTCCTTGCGATAGAAACAACTGAAAAATTCTGCTATCCTGCCTAGACCTTTTCGCCCTCCAGAGAGAAACAGGTGTCTTTCAATAAGTATTCATGAGCTGCCAGAGATACCTGTGGTGGAATACTTGAGTCTACCCTCAAAAACAGTTTGACCTTCTGACCACAGATCCAAAGACTGGTCCAGTTCTTATGACATCACATGAAAACACAAAACCAGTGACCAGTACTTTCAGGAAGGATTAAGAGGAGGACACCTAAGAAGCAAATTATGCACCAAGGGGACTGGAGGGAGAAGAAAGAGCAGTGACTCTTGGGCCCTGCAGAGATCAGCAGCAATCTTGACAGACAAAATTACTTCCCTGCATGCATCATGCAAGGAAGTCCAACTTCTTCAAAATCAGTGGCTGGGATACTCAAACTGCAAGCATACTTTCCATCTTCAACTTTCTCCTTCTTGGATGCTTATAAATTTTTTCCAACTTTCAAAATGCATTTATTTATAATTTATATTCGTTTCTTATCCTTATTTTATCTTTACCTCTAATTTCTTAACACAACTTTTAAGATTAAGCAGTGCTTTCTCTCTCACCATAGGCCATCCTTACAATGCAGGGAGCTCTAAATAGTAAGGTGAATTCAGGTTGCTGCAGACATCCAGGTAGCTGGTATCATTTATGTACCCCTCTCACCTGACTGAGACAAAAAGACTCCTATGATGACAATGTAGAAATATGTACTGAAAATAAGTGGCTGCTTCTTTGCAAATGATTCCTGGCAAGAACATACAGTTTTGTTTGTTTTTTCCAAATCAGAAAATACAGCAGGTATGGATTTTTTCGCCTTTGTATCTATTGTAATACACTGGGAAAGAGAAAAATATTTCTAACCATCTGCCTGGTTATTAAAGACACTAGAACAATTTACAGAAAAATGTTCCAGTATGTTGAAACCATTTTATTCTTTACAAAGCTATCAGAATATTTTTTTCTGAAATTGATATATATTTCAACACATCTATGTGTTTATGTGCATATACACAGTTTTAAATCTCAACACAAAGGTTTCTCTATTTCTTTCAAATACTTTTCCAGAAAATACTGCCAGAAACACCTATGAGTGGTGATGGACATTTGCTAGCAATTTCTGGAAGCAATCAGGGACTGCAAGATTTCAATTCTGTGCTGCAGCCCAAACTAGTTAGATATTTTCCTGCCTTTGAACACAAAGGAGAATATCAGTCTGCCTTTTTTTCTTTTTCTTTTTTCCTCTGTAAAGCAGCTAAGCAAGAAAGACTGATTTTTGAAGCATGTATTCCACCATGACTCATTCAGGAGCTGTTGATGTTGGTTCTTCCATCTATGCCATGAAAAATTTCACTGCAAAAGGGAGATGAGAAAACGTATGATCCCTCATTGTTCCATGCTGTTCCTTGACCCCAGCCTTCAAGGATGCCTTGCCTGCTCCTGCCTCTCAGTTACAGCAGTGCATGCCAGACATTCAAAGGCAGAAGTGCAGCAGGGTTTTGCCAGGGACAGGCTGGCTCTCATGTCCTGCAGTGCCTCAATCTCTTCCCCAGCTTTACAGTACATTAGATCTCTACTGCTACATTGGTGTCTCACCACTTTCATCTCTTGTGGTCCCTTAAACCCACAGGAGCCTGCACACTATGCATTTTTCCCTGTAGGACACGGGAAGCCAGGAACAGCCTTTGCACATTAGCAGCCTCACAGAGGAAGAAACAGAGTGCACCAACTTCCAGGCAACACGAGCTGAATGGCATGGCTTAGAGGCAGCTGGGGGAGGGGATCGTCAGTAGTTATTGTGGTAGTAAAGTTTAACAACTAGCTCATTCCTAAGAAAATCTAAGATAGCAGAGAGCATTTCAAGCCCTCTCTTGCTTTCCTCTACTTTTTATTTTAAAATAGGAAATGCTGTCTTCTTGCATAAGGACTTAATCTGTTTCTCCGTAGTAGAGGATGGGGTGAAGGGGCTTTGGTAAGAAAATGTTGGCTTCACCACTTCTGGGATTTTCTCTGTCAGTGTGTAACTGTCAAGAGAGCAGCAGGACCCTTCAAAAAAAACCAAAAGGCCTGAGGGCCAGCAGCTGAAGAGGATGAAGTCAATTAATTGGCACACACACAGCAGTGCCACAAACACAAATGCAGAAGTTACAGAATGCTAGAAAGGAATGGATTTAGAGATGCTCCATGAAGACAACAAAAACAGCAACAAAAAACGTAGGGATCAATGAAAAGGACACCAAAGTTGCAAGCCCTAAGGGTAAGAAGCCACAGGGAAACAAACTTGGTCATCTCTGTCTTTTCATCCAAGACCTCAAGTGAAAGGGAAAGACATTAGATGACAAGCAAAATTTTGTAGCCTTCTCAAGAGTTGAAGGGCTACTTCTTCTGATGCAATTTATCTCGCAAGACAAATGTGAAGCTTGCTACAAAGAAAGCTTCTACACATGCAGGTTTAAGAAACATCAGAATAATTCTCCAAAATGTGCAAACTCAAGCAATTTAAGAGTTTGCATCTTTTATGCATTTTAAGGGAAATAATTCTCTTTTAAATGTCAAAACACATTTTTTATTAATTTTCTTTTTCTAGAACTGCCAGAAGAAACTTTCAAGTGAACAAACTTGAAGGGTCTTCATGCCTACTGTTGTTGTTTATAGCAAATTATATGCACAAAACCTATATTGCAGTAAAAGAGCAAAATAAAGTATTTAAAAGTAAAGAAATCCCACCTCTGAGATATCAGTAACAACCTTCATTCAATTTCCTTATGCATATGAATTATATTATTATTATTGTCCTTGAGGCAAGATGGAAAAATCTGTACATAAAAATACAATGTCAACTAATGTAGGTGGCACAGGCTAAAAAAAATCTATAATTGCAACCATATATAGTTTTTTCCTGAACTCTTTGCACACAGATTTTAAATAATCAAACTACATCAGAAAAGGAAAAGAATGCACTTTACTGACAGTTGTAGGCCCACGTAATTGCTGCAGCACTGGTGTCTTGCTGTACGAACCCTCCCACATATTTTGTACATAAAAGCACATGGTCCACCAGGCATTCGTCAGAGAACATCATGAAAGGCTTGCCTGGCCTGTGAGCTACTCATGTTTGCCAAATATGAGCTTAATAATCTACCATATGATCCAGAATATGGTAGGGCAATTTATCAGTTTTCTGTACTGATGCAGTCAGCTAAGGAAAAACTTACATGACTGCTTTAAAATTAGAAAAACAGAAACAGAAGCATAATAAATAGATATTGAGTTACTAAAAAAGTTTCTATGAATATGCATAAGATATCGAGTATTTAAAATGTTCTTATGTCTGACGCAGTATTTGAATTTTTTAAATACTTCTTATTCCATATGATTTAGTGAGTTGTCCATTATACCACAGATTAAGAAAAATCAGTAGGTTCCAGGATGGTACTGACAATGAAGGATGCTTTTTATTTTCCTCATTTTTATACATGATAACTTAATTCCAATTTATAAGAATTCTAACCATTGCAACATAGTATTTATCTACTCAGAATCAAAACAAGTTTACTATAAAATATATTTCACCAATGTGCAGAATACCAGAACGACAGTGGATATTGTAATTGGCAGGCAGGACCGGATTAATACAAAAGATGTAGAGACTATCAGCTACTGCAAGTACAGGCTCCCACTGAGGAAAAAAAAAAAAAAAAAAAAAAAAAAAGAAAAAAAAAAAAAAAAGAAAAAGAAGCACAAAATCCTGCCATAACACCCAGCATGTGCTGGATTTCCACACTCCTGGGAAGACAGTGGAAAAAGAATGATTGCCTCTCTCCAAGGTATTATCGGAATTAGCACACAGCTAACAGGATACACGGATCAGACTGGAAAGGGACTGCAAAAGAGGAACCAGTTTGAAGAACTGCTTGTGGTTTCACTGATTTCCTAACTGGCAATAACTTACAAGCTACAAGAAACAAAGCCTCTCTCCTCTAGCATATCCTTGGCACCTCTGCAGCCAGCATCAAAGGAAACTGGATAACCACTTCCACATTTCAGTCAGTGTACAAAGCCCATTCACTATACATCAGTTGAGCTTGAGCAGAGAAACAACTTGACAAGACAAGCTGAAGCAATATGTGTCAAAGAGATTGAATTCCAGTTTCATATTAGTACAGAAGAAGACAGTGCATGATTATTGCTTGGAGCGTGTGGTTGTTTAGGGGATAATGGTAGTACCTTAACACTGAGAAGTAATGGAAATTGTCTGTCTTGTTCTCATTCTTTCTGAGACAGTCACTTGTGATATGTCTTGTTACACTGCCAGGTCATTTCTCTCTTCAGGGTCCTTAAATATCACCTGTCCAAGTTGACAATACATCTCTCCAATGATGACATTATGCTTTGTCCCTTGCTAAATAGCTAGACACTCACTTTACCAAGGATGAAAAGTCACACTTTACTTGCAGAAATAAAAATATTAGAGGCTGGACACTATATTAGAGCTCTGCTTCCCAATGGTGCCTCTCTGCAAGGATGCTCAGACCTCAGTATCGAGACATCACAGTGTGCCCAGGCCCACGTCCTCCTTTATGCTCTTGTTTATTACAAAGGGGACTACTCCTAATGTTGCTAAATTCAAAGAAATTGATTGAATTACTGAATTTTCAAACAACAAAATGTATATACTATGACTCTCATATGTTTTAAATGCCATCGTGTTCACTGAGAGGAGCATCTATTACAGAAGCTGCAGTGCTTCCAGTACTGTTCTGTGCAGAAAACAACTCAGCAAAAAACAGACTTTTAGCAAGAGAGACAAAAGAGTTTCTTCGTGAGTTGTCAGCTCTATATTTAAACCCCACTACAAGTCCACATCAGATGGAGTAAGGAATAGAATGAAACACAGAAAGAAGGATGCTGAGAATAACAGTAGGATATTTAAAGCCAGATTTTGTGCAATTCAAGGCTGAAAAAACAGATTCCAAATGCTACATAAATTTGGGGTTTTTTTTGTTCTTTACTACAATTGCTGCATATTTGTTTTCTAGCCTGTGTGATGGCGTAGACAGGCAGAAAGAAGCCCGCCCATCATACCTGAGCACTTTACACAGATCCACCAGAACAGAACGGTTGCTTCTCAGAGATGGATAAAACGCACATTGGCACATGTGTCTACAGAGAGAATAATGTAAAGCGTCCAAGCGTTTTAGGACAACAAAATGCATAATAGGAGCATCTGATATTTTCTAGCAGCCCAGCTGAAGCCTCAACCATGGACCCACAACATATCTATTTCTAACAGATCTTTAAATCACCTGGAGCCATCACAGAAATTATTGTACAGACTTAGAATTCCCACCTTAAACTTGCAAATCCTTTCTTAAACACGGAGACAGTAAGCTGATTTGTGAAAGCAATATTGAAGAGTGATAACACTTTTTGTCCTCACTGTGGGATCAGATCAGATAAACACAGGAGAAAAAACTCTACATTTGTGAACTGCCTCAATTTAATGCACATGACAACTAGTAAATTCAGGACTAAATAATTCAAAGAAAGGCATAAACATCATGGTTTATTGATTTCTACTCAATCATGTTGTTGTGTGTATTTTTTCTCATTGTATAAAGTATGTGCATATGCTCTGATTATGCCCCTCAGTTAAGTGACTATGAAAAATGTCTGCCATCTTAACTTGTTTTTCAAACACTCATTCCCCACCTTTTCCAAGTACTGCTAGGCAAGATAAGCCACATCTAAAAAACTTTTTACATGTTTCTTTTCTGTAGAGGTTCTTATACTATATTCATCACCATATAAACTGCAAACCTACAAGCATATTATGCCATATGAATAATTTCTACAACATATTATTCATTCTCTCATCCACTGTTTAGGCAGAAGCACCCATATTTCTTTTAAACTTTTAAAATCTGTTTCAAGGCTGAAGGGAAGAAATAGCTGGGGCTGAAGGGGGAGATATGGTTGTGTTAAAAAAGGAACAAGAAAAACCAAACATGAAATGCTGAGCATCAGAAAAAGAAAGCTTGGTAATGGTAACCTAAGAAATCATCAAGTTGAAGTGGCAGACACATAGTGAGAAAAAGAACATGCTTCACTGGCATGATCCTTAATTATGGCTATTCAGCTGATAAGAGACAAGGGCTAAGCCAGAAAAAAACGAAACAACAATTTCAGGAATAAATTGACCTCCACTGATTTCAATATAGTAGTTTTGTTGTATTCTTCCCACACTCCCTATCCACCCCTTATAATATCAAACCAACACTAAAAGTCAACTCTGCAGGGACAGACAAAAAGCTCTCGGTCACACTAATATAGACACTCTTGCTCTTGTCTGAATACAGACATTACATTAGTGATAAAATTTATCACTGAATGAATAAAAATGTCACCCCTTACATATGACCTTCATTGTATAATATTTTCATCACAAAATATTTAGCATTCAGACAGATAAATTCAAGATCTCATTGCAGCTAGCACAACAAAAGTAAGAAAAGTGCTTGTTCAGAAAAAAAAATCATGTGTGGTAAATAAATTTGAGAAAAATTGCTGGGGAAACATTCATAACCAACCCTGCTCTCCAAATAGCAATGAGACACCAAAGTGAACTTATTTGTCAAAGGTGATGCCAAAGGCCATAAACAGAGAGCAGGTTTCTTGAATTGCAGTTCTGCACTGTCTTCAAAGGTCATTACTTTAAGGAAACATGGTACAACTCAACTGTATTATTTATTTGTAATCATCTAAGCTACCACAGGTTGTGAACTGTGAATAGAGGACATAATATTCCCAGTGGGTGCTCATGCTCTGCCATTTAAGCCTAATTGTTAGAGTTCATTTTGCAGACAAGAGAAGGTACATGGTTAAATATATTTTCTCCAGTCCCTATCATTGAGCACAATTTCTGTAAAATAAAGGTAATAAGCTGCAAAATATGTACTTATGGTACTGTAAGAGTATCTGAAATGTTTAATTATCTGGATGATAATTTAGCATGTTGTCTTTTCCAAGGGTAATGAAACAGCTTTTAGCAATTAATGACCTGAAAAACAAAATGCATAAAATGAAATAGTTTTCAAAGGTAACCTGAAATGAAAAATAATAGTACACAAAGGAATAAAAGGCTTATGCAGTTGATTTGGAGATGTGAAACAAAGAAAATAAATTTCAATCCCCCCAAGGAATTACGGCCTAAATCATGTCTGTATCTCTAAACTCAGTGTTAATTCTGGTCACACCACATATAAACAACAAGATTTTGTTTCCAGATTTCAACTTTCAGTCAGATATTTTTTATTTTGGTTTTCTAGTCCTCCTGAAAACAAACTCTTGACAATGCCATACCTTTAATTCCATAGAACAGGATGCTACACAGATTTGGAGAGGGGTTGGAGAGATGGAGATAAAAGACTTGGGTCAGAAGAAAAATAATTTGGTAAGCAATTTCAAGATTAGACCTTCAAAAGCTTTAAAACATTCTCCAATGCTAAGGAAAGAGTAAGAAATTTTGCTGTGGCTTAAAGCCAAGGACTGCAGGACCTCTTCTAGTTCCAGTGCCTAAGTCTCAGCCCTAATGGTCCATGACTCTCAGATCTCTTTTTCCTCTCTGTACATAAAGACTACTTTTTTTTATTGCATTGCAAATCTTGTACTTGAAACATAGATAAGATTCAGCCAATTCAAACCACTGTAAATTAGAACTCAAGTATTTTTTCAAGTGGCTTTTTTTTCTACCAGTTTCATAATATTATGTTATTTGTCAACTTTATCATAGTTACATTTTCTTTATAAACTTCATGGAACTGCTCCTGATAGGGCACAAACAGAAGAGTTTATTCAATTAATCCATAAAACCAGTTTAGATAGATAAGCCAGTTCTTCTCCATTTGAGTTGATTTTATTCTGGTTTCTTAATCAAAATGCCTTATATCAAATTAAATGCATTAGAGCAAAAACAATATCAGCTTTATTAACCAAATCTGTAATTTAATTTTTAAAAAATCAAGTTATTCTGACAAGAGCATTCTATAAATCTGTTGACTGTCACTAATTATATTACTTCCTTAATTCTTCATTAATCAAGCTTGTTATTGGCTGTTCGATTATTCTATTCAGAATTAAAGTCAAGATGACAAGCTTTTAATTAGGTGAACCTAAGCCTTCAGTATTTTTAATGTTTGTTTTTCAAGAGATCTGGAGCTTTCTAGGATTGCTCCAAATGTTTATTTGAAAACAGCAAACAGAAGGTAGCGTGTATATACTATGTTACCTGGTTTTATTTGACAAAACCAGGTAACACAGTATATACACATTATCTGGTTTTGTTTCTTGTGTTCAAGAGCATTGACAAGTCGTTTTTAGGTTTCTGGACCTACTGATCATCTGAGGTGTAACTTGACATCAATTGCTGCTTAATATGCTCTTCAACTCACTGTTAAAATGGACGCTATTTCATTATCATTCCATACAAAAGCATCACATGGTCCATTCTCCCTCTCAGCACCAGCAGGAGGATTTACTGAGAAATAAAGTGAAGAGAGTGAAATTCACTCAGTCCTGCTTCATGCAGTCTAGGTTCAAATTAGGTAAAAAGAATTATGCTGCTCACTATTAAAATGAAACAAAGTTGAAAAAAATAAAAAAGCAAACAAGAATTAAATAAAAATCTCATATTTCTCTAGCAGAAGAAAGCCCAAAGAATTGATGCCTGTAAGAACCAGGGCTTTTGGGAAGAATGACATGATATCTCTTTGTAACGGCTTTGGGGAGAGGGGGGACAGGAAAAATATTGAATGGGGGGGAGAGAAAAGATATTGAATGCATTTGGTAAATATCATCAACATCCCCTGCCACAGCACAGGCTGCTGGTACTGCTTGCCTCTTCCACCCTTCCACTCCTGCTACTCACAGCCCTCCATATCTAATCCACACTACTCTGCCAAAAGTGCCAAAATAACTGAAAAATTAGTATGCTTCCAAAACACTTTAGTGCTGCAATGATCAGAACAACTTAAAAAAAACTTATTAAAATTTCCCCTGATTAATTTTTAATAGACTGATAAATGAAAATACAATAAAAGCCAGTCTCATAAATGTTTGTTTTATTTACGTACTTACCAACTCTCAAACACTATAAAATTAATATTGTATTCCTCAACAGTTGAGAGACCTTAATTATAAAACCAAACTGAATCATCAAACAGACTAATCAATCATGCTAAAAAAATAAATTATTATTTCAGCTGAAATTAAAAGTAGAAGCCACAGTTCAAAAAAAGAGCTGCAGTCTTCTAAAAAGGAAAGACTATCTCAACATGCAGTCATGTTTTTAAGAAGCAGACACAGACCAAAAATCTGTTAACATCAGTTCCCCAACTTTGCAGAAGCTCTAATCAGGCTATGAGTTATCTGGCCTGGGTGCACTCACAGCACTTTCAAGTGCTGCAATATGAATTATTGCCCACATCCATTCTTTTACAGCTGGAATGGGCACTGTGGATTAATGTACTGCAATATATTTTCTTGCCACAGACAGTGCTCCTCTCGGAAGTGTGATCTATTGACTAGTTACATGCACTTTGGATAAATCATGGCCGTCTCAGTGCCGTGGCAGGCTCTGCTCTGGGAAAAGCCACCAAACAAACCTAGGTGAGGCAAGAGATGGAGAAATTGCTTGAGAGACAGGGGAGCTCTGGCTGGTGATGGGAGCTGCTCCTTTTCCTCCCCCTGCCTCTACCACAGAGTGAAGGGGTATCCTGACCTCATGTCCTTCACCAAAAAGAGGTGGTAACTTTACCAAAGCCTTTGCACCAAACCCCTGACTGACCAGTGTGTCAAGTGACAATGACCCCAACCATGTCGTGCTGTAGGTTACTTGTGCCTCCTTAGCCACCGCTAGAGACTTCAAAAAGAAGGCAGAAGAGGCCACTGCACACAACAGAGGCTTTGAAATGTGGGTGGCCATGCTAGAGGAATCCACCTACCCAGGTCTGCTATACTAACTCTAAGTGAAGGGCATCAGAGTGATTTCCTGCTGAATATGATAGATACTATACTATAAAAAACTAGCCACAAACAAAATTCTTCCCAAAAATGAAGCAGGAGAGAATTCAGGGAGCCCATGCCTTGTGTAACAAGGCACTCAAAATGTTGAAGGAAGAAAGTTTCCAGTTAGTGCAGAGGGAACTCACAGCTGCAAGTACCAAATAAATGATACTAAGCAAGGTTGAATATAGCAAACAAAGAAGTTGAAAACTAATTTAGGGGAGGTCACCATCTGAACTTGCAGTTTACTGCCAATTCAACTGAGTCATCAGCATTGCACTCCTTTGAAAAAGATGATACCATGCTTAATTTGCACAATCTGACAAGAACTTGGCTGGGCAATCTGCCTGGTCTCTTGCTAGGTAAGTCAGATGGACTACAGTCCTTTCTTATGGATATAAGCATCATTAGGATTCTATAAGTGGGATGGGTATCTCAGCAGTGGCAAGCAGCACAATAAGCAGAGCATGGTTGCTGGTGCCAGATGATGATCCAAATCAGATGGCTCTTCTACAGCATGCCTTCTCACTTACAATTCTCGTATTCAGTCTTAACAGGAGTATGATGAAATTCCTCAGTCCCAACTTTGTCTATTGTTTTAATATCTCCCTGCTCCACCTCCCCAAATACAACCCAGTTGATAAACCTATACGGAACAAGACTGGTGCATTTGGAATCTGAGAGCAAGATCTTAAATGGTTCCAATTGTTACCTGGCCAAAAGCCCAGAAACAGTCACAAGTGCCAAACACATTTGTAAAAACAACAACAGCTTATAAATATTGGTGTAATGAGGGTTCTTCTGGAACAATAAATGTAAAGTAATTTTTAAAATATCATATTAATTTAGTTTCAAGTTGTTCATCTTTAGTTTATTTCAAAATGCATTCAAACCATAATCAACAAAAATATGAGCAATAAAACCAGGTAATTTAAGCACTCAAAATGTATTCACATTGTCCTTGAACCTATAGTCTAAGATAATAATATCTACTTTGTATTTCAAGTAGAATTTTTATCTTATTTCCCTCAAAGAGAGCCGTTTTTCTGTAAAGGTAAAAATTTCTCTCTGTCACCATTAAAAAAAAAGTTGAAAATTATGCACTTATCTGTATTTTTATTATTTTAACCAATGGCAGTTGCACTACTGCAAGGGACACTAATGAAGAGCACAGCTTATCTGTTCAGTGCTGTATATTGCAGGAGCCTTCCGTGATGTTGACTCTACTCAATTTTATAAACACATTGCCTCATATTCCAATATCCTAAATTCTCTTGTACAGCACACTGCAAAGCTTATAAAACCAGGTCCTTGCCCTAAACCCTCTGCCTTGGCTCTGCAAGAGTAAAAGGCAACAAACACAGAGTGAAGTAACACTGTGCACATCCCACATCAGCACATCCAGATTCTATACTAAAATGTCCCTCTCACTTCCCTCCTTTTAAAAATAATTCACAATTTTTATGTAACCACAACAACATTTTAGTTCTCCAGATGGTCATGCAGGGTCACTTTCTCAATGGCAACCTCTCTGGGGTCCCTCAGTTATAAATCTCAAGACCATAATCAAAAGCTCTTGAGCTTCCTTTTGTCTTTCAATATTTTTCCATGCTTTGCTTTTTTTGTTTGTTAGAGAAGAACTCAGCAGTATCCTGCACTCTGAATATATTGTTTCTGAAATTAATCCTTGTAGAAACTGTACACAAACATTCTGCACTTGAAAAGGCAGCAGAAAGCAGCCCAGCTCCCAAGCCCAACTGCAGGTGTTCATGTGCCAGAATTGCGTCGCTGAACCAGCATCACCTGCTCTGGCGCTTTGAGGCTGGCTGTTACCAATAGCAGGTGTCTATGGCAGATAAAGATTTTCAACAATGAAATAACAATAATGACAATAGTAATATTAATATCATTGATAAATATTTTTCCTTTCTCGGCTCTGCTAGAGCTATAAAGCTTCCCCCTTGTCCTTACTCATTTCATTATCAAGACCAAAAAATGAAAACGCAGCACTATTTTCTATTTTCTCCAACTGTTTTACAATTCTTCATGTTTTTCTGAAATATCACACCTTGTGCTGAACTTCAGTAAAGTAGGAGCAAGCAATTCCACTGTGTACATATATTAAGCTCTGGACAGGCTGAACTATTGACCTCCTTTGCTGCCAAGATATCAGTTAATCATAAAACTGAGCTGCGAGCTGTTACTCAGAAGCAGCAGCCAACATTAAGAGAACTTCTAATTTAGAGTTGAAAAAGCAGGCTAAGTGGACAATTTTAGATTATCACGTATTTCCTACACCCTGCCCCTCTCCCCTCAAGGGAAGGAAGGCAATAACAACTCAGAGGATACTCAGAAGGACAACACACCCCAGAGCCACAGAAAACAGCCTCAAGGATTACTTCTGGTTAAAGTGTTACTCTCTGCCTTTTGTTTTGGTGTTAGAATCCTGGAGAAGTGAATAATCTGAGCAATGACCCCAGGCAAGAGGTGAAGTCAGAATGAAATAAAGCTCAGGTGCCCTGTGAGGACTGAGGGGGAGGCAGTACCTTTCAGCATCAGCAGCTGAGAACACAATGCCTTGGTCATGCCATCATGGGTGGTGCTTAAAAGAGGAAATAAAGCACAGATTGATATCTTTAATCACAGACTGATAAAATAACACATCTAAGAAAATGCTTTCGCTTCAGCACAGGAAAGATTACCTGGGAAATGCCGGGTAGACAAGCAGGCTGTCAGAGGACTTAACTAGTGAAAGAATTATCCCTTCATTAAAGAACAATTTTGTTTAGCATTAGTGGAAACATTTAGTAAATGAGTCACCAGACAGTAGTTTTGCTATGAGGAAGACAGAAAATTATCTAAATACCTAATAATAACAGTGCACTTTTGACCATGAGATAAGTATGATCATCACTCAAATCACTAAGGAGTAGAATGCATCTCCAGCTAAGCAGAGGACAATTGATCAATAATATGTTATTAAGAAATAGCATGAAATTCTAAATACTGAATGAATTATGGGGGAAGGGTATTTGAAACCTCATTTGAAAACAATGTTGATATTTGCTTAAGCATTAAACAGAGAGCAGAATAATAGCTTATTCTCATTATTTTTTCAGCGAGTTTGCTGTTGCTGCTTGGAATGTAAACTTTAATCCTTACAAGCTCATCAGATCAACATTCACTAATGCACACTTTTTAATCTGTATAGAGAGCAGTCAAACTTCATGTTAAAAATTCATTTATTTTCCACCATTCCATCTGATACTGAGCAGATAATCAATTATAACTTATTTCAGAATTTGAACTAGTGTGTGTAAAACTCGTGGAAAGAAAAAGTTGACAAAGAGCATTGACAGAAAAGAGAGTATCTGTCTGAAAAATAAGTGAGCTTGTCAGAAATGAGAATTAGGAATAATTGAAGAAACTCCAGAAAGAAGATATTGCTGCAGAGATGTCATCTAATACAGCGCAGTAAATCACCTGCCAGTCACTGGTACAATGTACCAGCAGCAGCAGATACTGCAGGGTGATATATTCCATTATTACCTTTGCCTTTTCTTATAAATCTTTGCTTTGGAAGAGACTAATTTTGATGTTTATAATTTGCCTTTTAAAAGCAAAATATTGGTATATTCAACCAAAAAAAAAAATCACATTGACAAGGACCTGGAGTTATCTATCAGAAGCCTTGGGAGGACACTGCAGAAAAAGAAGGTCTGTCTCATTTTCCAGACAGGTGAGGAGGCAGCAAGGCATTCAATCTGGTTCTGTCCCTGACTCATCCCTGATGATGTGCACAATATTTCAGTCTTCACAAATCCTTGTTGACATACCTTCTTCTAGCTGAAACTAGCTAGCAGTAACAATTATTTGCCTTCACTTTAATGAAATAGGAAGAATCAATCTCACTGCAAGGTAAACAGTTTAAAATTTTATTATCAAAATTATGCACGCTGTCATAGAAAGTTCAGAATTTTCTTCTCACGTATTTTTTTGATCTGCTTAACTCCATAGTGGATTAAATTGAGTTGAATTTTTTTCTCAAGCCAGATTAGATTTTGGAGCCTTATATGTGAGTGTTATGTTAAAAAAAATTAAAAATAAAAACACACCCACAATAACATGATATCCCCGATGAGGTTTCTAAAAATGTGTCACATAATTACTTCCTTTCCCACAAAAAATCTTTACTCTGTCACAACCCGGGTAAATTAAATTACGTTTCTTCAAGTGCTATGAAAACAACCTGAACACTTCAATTTGCTAGTCTCGGCTCAGCCTCTTTAAAACAGAAGCAGTTTTCCAATTCCTACTTTTTCAGACGAATGTCTAAGCCAATTCTGTACAATAAACCAATACTTTAACCTTACTTAGATCTCAAAGACCAACATCTTAACTAAGATAGACACGTAGATCTTTCTACTTCACTGGAAAGACAGACTAAATTATAAATACAATTACAAACTCCAAAAGGTGCCTTCAGCTGGGTCTTACTCCAGCTACATGTATCAGCTTCTGACAGTACTGTGAGCAACTTTAAAAAAGATTCACTAATTTTCTGGAATTCATACCCACTAACCTAGTCTGTTAGAATTCCTGGCTTCTGGTCCAGACCCTGACACTCTTCCTTCAGTAAACAAAGTGAGCCTTCATCCATCAGAGATCTGTCTTCAACTTGAGGAAAAAACCTATTTATATTTCTGATTCACATATGCATATATATATATGACATATGAAAACCTGAGACTCCAGCTTGTCCTTCTGATTACTTTAATGCAGTTGTGAATAGATGGTTATCAACACTCTTTGCTAAATCAAATACTGTGCCAACTTTAACATATTGTCAGGCCCTAGAAGTCTTGAGACTAGAAGGGAAAACCCCACAATTTAATTTTTGCTTATTTTCCTCACAGTCTGATATTCAAATCTATAATTTTTCTCCCCTGAAACTATGAGACATAGGTATTCTCTTTTTTCTTATGAAAGCTGAGATTAAAATAACTTTAAATAGCTTTAGAAGGAACAACATATAACATAAGTTGACAGTGTTTAATCTTCTTGGTGCTGGCCACGTAGGGGAACTCTGAGAAACAGGAAGCAAACTGCAGGGCTCAGCTGCACGTGATTTTGGTACCAGAAGTCAAAAATGGAGAAAACACTCTATTTGTATTTTCAATTGTATTCTACAATTTACAGAATCATAGAATAGCCTGAGATGAAAGGGTCCTATAATAAGCTGGTCCTACTCTCAGTCCTGCACAGGAGAGCCCCAAGAGTCCCCACGAGCCTGAGAGCACTATCCAAACACTCCTTGAACTCTGGCAGGCTTGCTGCTGTGACAACTTCCCTGGGGAGTGGTCATAGCTAGAGATTTTAGTATTTGTATTTTAGTTCTTGGAGATTCTGTCAGGCTGTGCGTAACTGCTTGGGAAAAGGCAAATGATGCAGAAGTATGCTAGTTTCTTTTTTTCCCTCCACAAGTCTATTTCTTAAAAATATCCTTTTTCCCATGCAATTTGCCTTATGTGCAAGTTTACTTAAAATGTAATTGAAAATATGAAGGTGAAGAAACAAGGAGGTCAGGACTTTCCAGAAATCAAGAGGTCCCTTTCCTTACGTGATGAGAAGCAAAACGTTTTCTTAGATTTCTAACTTCTCACTTCCTATTCTACCCTCCAAGGGTTTGCCACCCAGAACAACGACCAGGCAAAGTAGAGGACTCAGCAAACAATCCAGAAACTTGGGGATCCCTGTGGGTGTGAAGGAAATCCTTAAGTCCTGATACAAGTTCATTGGAGCCAACAGGCCTGCCAATCAATTAAACCATAAAGTAAACAGTTTTGGGTTTTTTGTTAATTTTTCCATAGCAACACTCACCAGCACACTTGGTCCTGGTGATGAGTGGTGGTCCTGGCTGCCCCGTGCCACCTTCCCCTGGGCGGGTGAGCAGGACCCGAATCTCGTATTCGGTGTCAGGGTCCAGGTGCCACAGCTTGTACGTCGGTGCATTGACAGCGTGGGTCTCAGTCCAAGTCCCAGATGTCATCCTGTACTCCACTTCTTTCAGGATAATGGGGCCATCCCCAATGATGGAGTTGGCATTCAGCTGGATGAGCAAGTAGGTGGGCCCAACGCCCAGCAGCTGTGGGGGTGCTATTGGCCGAGGCGGCTCTGCAGGGGAGACAAAAAATAAGGCAGCGATGAAACAAAAGCTGGAAAAGCCACTAAGAGGAGGGGTCTCTACACTGGGAGTTGTCAGAGTTTGGTCAGCAAACATTCCAAACCAGAGCAAGAAATTCAAACTGACATGAGTGAAGAAGTGTTGAGGATAATTTCAGCTGATGGAAGTGATGGCGCACTACTGGTATCTGCTCAATGCTGTATTTTCCTTCTAAAAATCTCAGCTAGAGACCACAAAATCATGTCTGATTTATATATTGCTGCTGCTTGAGATTTTTTTTTCTCAGAAAAACTATGCTCATTTATATAATTTACTATACCAATAACTTGAAATTTTCTTTTATTGACTGAAGCCACATTTGCACTTTCCATATAGAAAGAGCTGCAAGAAATGATACACTACCCCTGCACAGAATATTCTTAAAAATGAATATCACTGCAGTTAATCTGAAACCCACTGGATGCAGTTAGGGAAAAGGATGCAGATGCTTATTACAGGCATTCAGAATACTCAGAACTGAGCAAAGCTGCCAGGAGAATGACAAAATAAAGACATATGGCAACAACGTATAATATTTTATTCTTTAGTAAGTTACTACTGATTTTGAAACTTGAACAATAGTATGTGTGTTGCCTTTTGTCATCCCCTCTTCTCATCAGCTTCTGCCTGCCTACATATTTCAATGCAGCTGCAGAGTGAAAAAGGTAATGACAGCCCAAACAGAAAGAGGTAGTCCCCCCTACCCTGAGAAATGTTAACATAGAAAGATTGTCTCAGCATGATTTATTTTAAGAAACGATCACAAGCAACAAGTATTTTTCTAATAAAATGAATTCACTGATAAACATGGAAGGTTCATTTTCATTCCAGATGGCTCATATTTCAGCTAATTTGTTTCAGTTAATTAGGCAACAATGCTAAATTCAGTGCACACTGGGGTTTCACATAGCAGTGATGCAGAACTAACAAATCAGCAACTCTGCGCAGGTAGAGGAGATCTCATGGCCAGTACATTAAAAATAACTTTTAACACCAGACCATTAGATTTTCCTAGCAGGGGACCCTTAGATTTTACACAACAGAAGACAAGACACAGATGCATTGTATGTATTCTGCCTTCCAGGGATGATGCCATCAGTGTCAATGACAGAACAAATGGTGGGGAGTGCTGGACCTCCTCTGACATCCCATCCTCCCTGCATGATGAAGTTCAGCCCCTGGTTCTGCCTGCTTCCCTTCCAGGTATCACAGCTTGCTCCAAACAGTATATTTACCAGCTCTATAAGTAAACAGGTTTCCTAGATCTTGGCACATATCTTGAGGGCATTTTTCTAAATTAGCTCCTTCTCAAACCACTCAGTTTGGAGACCAGGGAGTCTGTAGCCATGCCATAGTGGCTGCAATGGGACCTGATATTTTCCTCCTAGAGTGAAAGGTGAGTGCTCCAAGGTGTTTCCATTTCTGCTTTAGGATATATAAAACTATAAAAAGTACTTCAATTAATTATTAACCTTTTACGCTTCTTTGGCAATGTATGTGCTTATGAATTAATTTAGATCCCTACCTGCATCAAAGCTCAGAAACGCAACTGGCCATAATGAGGGCAGTTTATTGGCTGTGGAGCTAACATATTAAATGTCCAGCTAATGTATTCTAAGGTCAGTGTATATTACAGCAGAAAACACCATCACTGATGAGCATGATGCACTACCAACTCCAAGTTATAAACTTCTAAAACATATGGCTCTGTTTAGAAGTATACACTTTGATTAAGAGCTGGATTATCACAAATAAAACCTCACATTAATGAGGGCATTGCCTATTAAGTTTTTATGTTAAGAAGTAAAGCACATTCTTATATTAGCATACGCATTTTGTTTTTAAGCTCTTGAGGCCAAGGAGACTTATTTATAAAGTCTCTCCCAGTTCCAATAAATTGTGCATGAATTTTAATCAGTTAGCAAATGAACAAGTAATTGTTCTGCAGCATTATTAATATTCTTCATAATATAATATACTATCAGAACCAGAGGTGAAGTGCAAGCAGAAATCCCAAAAGTACACTAAGTATCAACTGAAGCATGCAATCCCAATATACCAGGATAAACTTTTCTGATGTTACCCAATTAGCTTTCTATTAATTATTCCCATTCATTATTCTATAACCACATCTCCAATTATAATTTGAAATCACAATTTCCTTTTGTATATACAGCAGCCTGAAACTTTTACAGTTTAAAAATTGCCATTGATAGCTAAAAAAGATGGAACAAAGCCATTATTAATGTTTTGGTTGCCATTCCCCTATAAAATGCCACACATATCAATATTTTCTTTCCGTGAGTTTTAAAACATAATTCAAATCCTTCAAGGAAGTATATGTTGCTGGCTTTTTTTACCCCAGCAATCTGGGTCCACCTGTAGTAAATAATCCAGTTTCAGGGTGCCCTGAGAAGACAGCCTGCCAAAAATGAAAAACCTCTTACGTGAGGCATGAAAAATAAAAGGAGATGCATGAAAAAGTACCCTAAAGAAAATCACCCTCTCAGAAGTTTGTTCTGGCTTAAAACAACATAAAAACTCAGCTTCAGCCCAGCCAGGTGATGGCTTAGATGTTCAGAGCCTGGATTAGAGGTAGAATTGCAGGAAGTTGAGGCTCACCAGGTACCCACCACAGCAGCTTTCCTCCTGCCTGGCCCTGTCAATGTGCTCCAAGGGAGGTGGCCCTGTCTCAGATGCATTTTGTGGCTTCCAGCCATCCAGACCCAAAGCCAGGCGAGGCAGCACGGTGATGTCCCTCCATACTCCCCCTGCCTTGATCATTCCAACCCAACAGGAGAGCTGTGCCTCTTATTTATGCCAAGAAGAACCAACCTTCCTCAATTACTATGAGGAGATATGGCTAAGGCACATAGTATTCCCAGCAATCAATTTTCCTTGAGCTCAATTCCCCTTTCCTCAGCCATGAACTCTCTGTGAAAAGCCATAATGTTCTAAACCGTAACCTCTGGAAAAATATTTCAATCCATAGATGGTTTAACTTATCAGTAGAATCACAGTTTTAATAGGCATTTCAGATACACTAAAAAGTTTGATCAAAGACCCTGCAATGGTGAGTTTCATTTCTTCCTTTGCTAAGCACAAAATTTAAGATTCCTTACCCAATGTAACCAGTTTAATTATCAACTCATTTTCTGACTACAGTTTTAGCCAGTGTATAAAGGTGTTAAATCCTTCTAGTTTTCACGGCCACTAACATCTCAGGAAGACTATATTAAAAGACCACTTGTACATCTGCAAGATATTAAATAAATGAAAGTGTTTTCATGCATAGCATGTTGCAGTATTTGGTCAGCTCTGGTTTTGACATAAAATGCCCACAGCTAAGATAATAAAAAAATTAAGACTGACATTTCATCAGTACTAAGTTCTCATTCTGCTGAGCTACTAGCAGTACATTATGCTCACATCAGTATGTATATGACATTGTATATTAAACATAGTGTGATATTTAGGCACCAATGACTAGAATAAGCATGCAACTTCAACCTCCTCTACCACTCTTCCTACAGTTAAGTTGTTGTGTCATATTTTTAATATGAAACATTGTATGCAAATAATTACACATTCACAAGCAGAAAAGCAACCAGAAAAGGTCATTAGTGCTATTTGTATAGTAACTAATATACGTAAAATTTCCAATAGTCTCAAGCCACATATGCACACTATACTACATTGCCTTCCAAGATTAAACACTTCCTAAATTAAAAACAAAGGAAGGTAGCTTCATTTGTATCTTACTGGCAACTGTATACTGTTAATGATCAGTTCAAAGCAAAAAATAAAAGTAAACCAGAATCCTACATATTGTTCCATTTTGGAGGAAAGGCTGATACTGGATGCATGCCTGTTAAAACCTTATTTTCACATCTTATTTACAAGAGCCATGTTTTGCTGAGCATAACATGTACCACTCGCAAGAGACTCTTGCTAGACAGCAGAAGGGTTTGGAGAGGTGGGGAGGAGAGGGCTGGTCAGCCCATAGCCCAAACACTCAGAGCAGGTAGCAGGTGCGTGCCTTCATCCACTCTCATCCTGCACTTGTGCCTTGTACAGGACTTGCACACACTGATGCTGGGCGGTGATAGCTTGCAAGTCCCCTCCACTCATGCACACACTGTTCCTTCCCTCTGGTGATAGCATGTTCATTTTGCTCTGTGATGTCTCACACCAAGCCATATACTTGGTATGCTGATGAGCATTAACTGCTTAACCCAATGCACACAATAAGGGTAATCACAAACAGTTTAATTTTTACAAGTATAAAAAAGCATTCATTCATTATAGGAAGACCAACATCAGCTTCACCTCCCCAGAAACTAAAATTGATTTTTTAATTACACCATAAATATCAAGAAAGTAGGTCAACCAAAATACAAAGTTCCTTTAAAAATTGTCATAATTCAAAGAAACAAAAATATTAAATCATGTAAATACAGCTAATACTGGATGTTCTAGGGATTACGGCAAATATGTCTCCACAAATGATTCAAGACTGACCCAGCTCCCACCTAACTCATTTCCTTTTCTAGGAAAATTTCTTGCAAAGCTGTTTAAGCATGTCTTGATATTTTTTTACAAGTTGTTTGGTTTTCTAGTTGAATTCAGCTGAAGTTCAGTGCCTGACCCACACTCGCTATGCCTTGTTGGAGCACAATTTTTGCCACAGGAAGCCCTGTGGGACCAGGGGCCCCAGGTGTGAGACACCCAGGCAATGGGAGACACCCAAGGCATAGAGGGGTCAGGGCTAAATCCCTGCTTGCCAGGAGCTGGACCTGTGGAGAAGCGTGCCTCTGCACTGGGCTCCAGATTCACATGGAGATATCATGGTAAAGCTTCATCACAAGACCCATGGCATGGGGGCAGAAGGGCATGGGGAAGCAGGCTGCCAATTCCTTGCGAGACCTACACTGCTTCAGTACTCTTTGTGTTCTGGAAGATTACATACTGCTCTAGAGAGTCATGTGTTTTTAAAAGTATTGAAAACCAAAAGAAGTAGAAACATTTGTTTAAAATTTGGAGAACGTGAATGACATTTAGAAGAAAAAGTTATGGCAGTCAAGTACTAGCAGGGAAACAACATTCTTGGTCTTCAAAGCTGGTTAATCCAGCAGAAAAAAAGAAATAACAAGAAGTAGTGATTGAAAACTTAAATTCTAAAAGACTATTAAGCCACAAATGGAACAATGAAAATAGCAACTGAAGAACAATAACAGTAGGAAAATCTGCATTGTTTTAATATTAAGTTGGAGAGAAAACAGCAAATGTTTCTCATACCTACGGCTCCGAAGAAGTATAATAGAAAGAAATTAAGCAGTCATGAAGGTGGTGACAAAATTAATTTTGAAGGGTTGAAAATAAAAGCAAACCATGGAGGATTTGATCCCAAACACTTGGTTTTTAAAAATTTATTTTTGCAAAAAGATTATTATGCACGTAGCATATCTTCAATTGAGATTGGAAATATTTCTTTCAGCTCTCCAAAATTGTAAGGAAGTACTGCTCTGACAGGAAAAGAAAGTCAGAATTTAAGACAACTAAGTTTATTTTGTACTTGGCCTATCTGCAAGGACACCTGGCTGTCATCTACACTGATAGCAGCCTGACAAGACTTGCCACCCCTCAGCACCAGTACAAGGTGTATTAGCATAAACGGGGGACTTTGCCAGCTAGGTGGAAAGCATTACACAAAACACTACTTGCCTGATAGGAAACTAAACTCTTCTGGCTCAGTTAAAAAGCAAAGGACTGAAGGATGCCAAGCTGAAAGCACAGACCTGATGAGCAGCATGAACCTTCAAGTCACAGAAAAAAAATAAACTGCAGTCACTCTGCAGTTTATTTTTAAATTTCCAACAAGATCTTAAGTTTTGTCTTTCTGTGCCTGACAGACTACACTCACATCTCCCTATATGCTCCATCTCTAATGATTCCTTTGGTCCTTAGCGGTTTTGCTGAATAACTCATGCAAGACAAAATATGCCTCAGATAGTTTGTGCAACACATTGAGGACAGTTCAGTAATGGGAGATGAGCAGTCTCCTTGGCTTCTGAAAATCAGGAAATGCAAAAAGACTGGGAAAAAGAAAAACCCCAAAGCCAAAATGTGGCATATTTTCTTTTTCAGCATTACTGAAAACACACCTCTAGGTCTACATTGCCCCAAGACCTAACCACTAATCAGACTTCACATGGAAAGTCCAATAAACAAAATTATATCAGGACAATGTTAACTACTCAATTCATAGGCGCAGACACACAGCCAGCCTTAGGTGAGAAATGCTGCCATGAGGGACATAGTTAACGAGATCCTTGCCTGCACACCACATAGTGCTACTTGCTTTTCTCGCCTCAGCAGCCCACCTTATTCTTGTGACAAAGGGGAAGAACAAGCGCAAGCTTATTCTCAGCCAGACATACCGTACATCAGCTCCATAGATTACTCCTGCCCAAGAGACACAATGCATCTGAAAAACGTCAGAATAAAGGAGGATAAGCTCGACTGCTGGGCAGGGCACATTGCAGAGGCTGCAGGAAAGCATGCTTTCTTAAACCATCTGCAGCCCTCAAAATAACTCACCTCAGAGAAGTTTTACAATCACCTCCACTACTGCAAGGCCAAATACTGCTGAGGAATTAACAAAATAAAAACCCAACCAGCTGCAAGTCCTCTGGAGCTCTCACAAGCCTTGGCCATTTAATTAATAATTCCCCAAGACATCAGCTGGCTTTTCTATTTGTTCATAAACTCTTTTACCATTTCCTTAATAAATTTATTTGTTTCTTTTCCTTTTTTCCTCCCAGTGGACAAAAATGTCTCTGTTTATCAAGTTTTACTCATTTTAACTCATTTGCTACATTGTTAACAATAGTACATTGTCAATTTTTTTCTGATATTGCTGCCATCTTTGTCTTCTACAGCTAGCTTGGAGAAGGCACTGTACTGATGAGAAGGCAGACTTCTTCATAAAAATAACTAACTTTGATATATTACACCACAGAATGACTTCATGTAGAAATCAGAGGGCTTTTGCAGTAAAGTGTTCCATGTAGCTACAGGTCTGCCTTTATTTTAAAAAAATTAAAACAAAACAGTACAACAAAATAATCCAAAGCCAAAACCAAACCAAACTCCAACACAATCAAAAACTAATTCCAACTTATCTCAGCTGCGGTCCTGTGACCATAAGTGATGGTGGGTGCATGAAGAAACTTAAACAGCTCATGATCTACAATTCTGCTATAAAGGTTTTCCTCAAACTCATTTTTTCTTTTTAATTTCACTTATGAAGACTTTATTTCTGGGACTTCAGAAAATTATTTCTGTGACTTTAAAATAGAATTTATCTCAACTGCAGAGTATTTGATATTAGCTGCTAGTCCAGAGGTTGAGACACAACACCTACAAAATGTTACATTTTAATTAAGAGAGTTAGTTGTCTGGAACAAAAGAACTCATTCTAAGTAATGGCTTAGTGACCAGGTGGTATCAAGTGATTTATCCAACTCTCTTCAGAGAGTTTGCAGGACCATTTTCATTGTCTTTTATTACTTGAAATGGAAAAACTGAAAGGATCAATTTTAAATAAACATTAAAAATAAATATGTATAACATTGAAATTCCGGTTAACTACCTAGAGAATCAGTCACTGGAGAAAAAACAGCAACAAACAGAAATGGCAAACTGAACAGTGAGCTGAACAGTGAACCTGGCTTAGGTAGGGTACTGACATATTTCAACATAATATCTCTAATTTGGGGTCTGCAAACAGGAATAGTATGTCACAAGCTCACTTCTAGCTACTGTTTTAGCTTTGAGCACCCAATATATAAAGTTTGTGTTGTAGATACGACACAGTCTGCAAGCTCACACAGCTAAAATGTATTTAATTTAGGTGACGTGGCAGTTAGTGACCACCTAAAGTGCTGAAATAGGAATTATTTCAGCAGCAAAAACTGCTAACTTCTGCATAGTGATGTTATATCCTATGCATCACTGTGGCATTTTATTCACCTTGATTTGAAACACCACCACACTCATTTTATTATCTTCCTTTAAAGTAAAGGAACAGTGTGCAGCTTTAGCATTGTCAGCAGAAAGTGTAAACAAGGTTAAGAGCATGCCCAGCTCATATGTTAAAAAAAAAAGTCTGTCTAAAAATTGGAATATGTCATCTCTCTAAACAATTATGATCAGGACACATGCCTAGTTTTTGAATGATAGTAGGCTATGTTACAATGGGAATCAATTAGAAGATTATGACACATTTTGTCAAAAAGACTGCTTTGTGTAAAGACACAGATGCAGCACACTCCTCGAGGAACAATGAATAAATGTAAGAAAGAGGTGCCTGTAATGAGAAGACATTCAAATTTTAAATAGGAAAAAGAAAATCAGTCAGCATAAATGACTCAGCTGTAGAAATGTCTCCAGCAAAGACTTGATTACAACGACTTCATTATCCACATGTATCAGTAATGCCCTCGAGATGTCAATGTTGAGATTACTGCTGGAAAGAAATATTTTATCTGCTTCATTGTCAGGAACCAGCAGGTTGAGAACAAAGTTTAATACCTTCTTCAAAATTGGTTCTTCCCAAGAAAGAATTACTCTCAACTCTACAAGGCTTTGCAATTTGACAATACTGTGATTGCATGCACATACACGTGCTGTCAATGGTGAAAAGGAATAAAACTAGAGATTACAGAAAGAATGATTGAAGAAAAACAAAATATTGTTTTAGAGACTCCAAAATTTTCTTTCACATGGTGATGCAACATGTGATGGGAATATATTTCTTTTCTGAGTATTTGGATTACTTAAATTTTTATTTAATTATGTAAGTATTTAACTGGTCCTGTAGAGATTGTGAAGATTTTTGCATTATTCTTATATCTGTGGATGCTCTAGTCATGCTCACACACTCAGTTTACTGCCTAAACAACCCGAATATAGAAACTTTCCGACAGACAAAAGTTACAGTGACATATTTATAATCAAACTCAAAAAATGCAAACACCTGCAACAAAACCAGAGCATTTCAATAGAATTCAGTGAAGCAAAAATAAATCAATAAATAGATAAAAATAAAAAGGGGGGGGTGGGGGGAATAACACAGATTTATACTTCACTAGTTCTACCTATCTATTAAACCTGAAAGCTAAAAAAATTCACCCAGACAGCACTCCTGCCTGTCCAGGAATTCTCCTGTATGCCTTATTTTGGACAACAATTTTATTATCAGCTCTCCTCAATGCCTTTTAAATGAATGAGAGAAAAAGTGTCATGTGCTGTTGGGACAGTAGCATTGTGAGACAGGACTCAAAACTGGATCATGCTCCATAAATGCAACGTACATAACCTTGTACCAGAAGGGTACTGAAGTCTAAAGTACCTGCAGATGAGCTGTCATGGCTTTGGCTTCCGAGTATTTACAATTGTATTTAATAGCAGTTACTTAAGAAACTTAAGCATGTAAGAGATGAGACTGATTTTACTGTAGCCATTAACTGAAACCATGAGTTAAATAATTGATGCACAGAGGTGGGGAGAGGGAGAGGTCACACACTTATTATTAAGGCAAGACCTTAAAAATGTACAGGGGGCAGAGATGAATAGAAAACCTTGCCCTTCAGACTTACAAGGCATTCTGCAAAGTTCTTTCTCAGGTATCTCATTTCACATATGGTAAAAACTTTCTGACAGCACTTGAAGACTACCATCAAAGGAAGGTAATGTAAGGGTTACACATTAATGATTATGTAGAGAGATTTTGTGTGCGCTCAGCCTATGCAAATCTGCAGGGAGAAATGACAGAATTCATCACCACTTTTGGGCAAACTTATTTTTGAGGGGCTGTTTTCTTGCTCTCTTTCTATTCATAATCTTTTCTAAGACACATATAGATGTTCCCACCAGCAATGTCTTCACATTACTTATTACAGCATGTCCAAATATTTCTTGCCAAAAATGCCAGAAGGCAACCCACTGGAATGACAGAGAAGGGGACTAATTTTAGGAGGCACTGAGACACTTCCCTCAATCTATGCAATGAACCAACAGAAACCAAAACGGTTTTTACATCACAGTTTTACCTCACAGATGTGAAATACTCATCATCTACCATGCACCTCAGAGAGCAACCCTACTCCTCCATTTCCCACCATCAGTGTTGCATGCAGTGACACTACATTACATTACATTCACAGAGGTTTAGGTTTACAATTGATCTTGCAGGGCTGGACATGGAAGTTCCCTGCTTTCCTAGGTTCCTGCAGCAACTTCCAGTTGCTTTCAGACAAAAGCCAGTGTCAGCAGAGAAACAGAAACACAAGTTCATGTTTGTGTTTGAGAAAGGGGAAAAGGGAAGGCAAGGATTGAGACTACCTTTCAAGAAGGTGCTGGCTACTACATCTGCTTTTACCATGAAAGCCAGCCTCAGAAAGGGGCAGGGGGATACACGTGGCCAAAAGTAACCATCATCCTTGCCACAACAGCTGGACAGATGTAAAGAAATACCTGTGAAATGAGGGTAGCAATGAAGCTGCCCTTTACCACCCCATTGCCAAATGGAGTCTGAGCATGATGAAAAGTCTGAAAGAAATTTCTAGAAAAACACATTATAACAGAAACCCCCACCAGTTCTGCATGTGAATAAGACCTTTATGAGTATTATGATTTTATATGAGTTGATAAAAGCCTGTTATCTTTGTTTTGTTGCAAAAAAAGGTTCAAAGTATCAATATGAATCTGGAATAGAAACTCCCTGAGTAGAGCAAAAGAATCTAAGTTTTGGATCTAATTTCAATTGACACAAACATTCAGTTTGAGAAAAACCCCTCTCTTTGATCTCTTATTTTAACCATTCTGAACTATCTTACAATTTCTTTAATGGGCAAACTTAACAAAAATACACAGCTTCTTATTCTGCTACTGCATATTTTAATTCTTGAATATGATACTAACCAACATCTACTTAAGTTGGGCTGGCATACTGAAAGTTCTGGAACCAGCCTTGTCTATTCACAAAAGAAAGGCAAACAAAATCAACAACTCTACAGAAATAATAACAGTACAGCTTTTCACTACAAATACAAGATCCACTGGTAATAAGATAGTTTATAATAATAAGCATCATTGTGGAAATTGCTACCTTCAAAGATTGCACAAGTAACCCATATTGTTTATTACATTTACCCATATGCCTGTGCATATGGGTAAATGTAATACCTTGTTGAAGGTTGGGGGTTTTGTTGGTTCTGCATGTTGAACCAAGCACCTAGGAGCACATTACAAAAGATTTGGAGACAAAAATAAATTAGTTGTCACCCTATTATCAGTTAAACAGATAGCAGTAATATCTTAAAGCAGCCCTTACATTTTACATAAATGTTGATAACAAAAGCATGCCATCATGGGGAAAATGTTTTTTGGTGTAATTTTATCAGCAAGCTCTGTTGGCCCCAGTAACCAAAGCTGGGAATGCTTTTTCAGAAATTTTAAATACTGTTTGTGATGAAGACAAGAAAAGTCAAGATTCTTCCTGCTGAATTCTGAAGTTCTTCCTGAAACTTCTAATGTGCGTGTGTTCTTTGAAGAACTTGACTGGTTTGTTTGCTTTTAAATGACAGCAAGCACTAGGAAACTTTCTCTCATGGAACTTGCTATCCCCCTGATAAATGTGAGTTTGGGGCATAAAAGCAGCAGTTTTGTCAACTCAGAGGAATGGTGAAGCTGCCCCACTGAACTCTATTTAGGCTTCTACCTCTCATTACATATAATCTTGCCTGCTATCAAGAAAATCTTGACTGACTCATCACCTTCCTCCCCAACCTGTAATGAATGGAAAGACAAGCTGGACTTACAGAAACGTTCAGAATAGATGCACATAACGTTTTTTCCAAGCATAAGAAGCACAACACAGCATTTTAACGGTTAAAAAAATCCCCTAAACCTTCTCCTTTTCATTTAACATAGTGTTTTTCTTTCCAAAATTCACTAGAATTTTACTCTAAGTTCTTTGTCACTGTACCAAGAAGTCAGCGGTCAGCAAGATTTGTATCTCTAAGTTCTCCCCACTTGCCACGGCGTCTTTTCCTAACTTCTGAGGCACATTCTCAGGGTGCAAATCCTTCTCCTTAGTACTTCATTCAGCCAGTGAAAATTCAGGGGCTAGGCAATCCTAAGCATGAAGTCGATTCTGGCTTTTTTCCAGTGTTCAAATAATCCCTTTCTCAGGGCCACACAAGTGCAGGAAACCTATTTTAGTTAACTTATAACCTATAATAGTTAACTTTGCTTACAGTCAACAATATAGAGGTGCCACAAACCAATCTCATGCACACATATTTTACACCTTCCAAGTGCAGTGACTTGTAAATTGAAAACAGAATAATTCCATATGCACAAAAAAAAAAAAAATCTTTCTCCTTTGGAAGGAAATGGGCCAGAGAGGGTGAGGTTGAGATTGCATTTCTTCATGGGGAGGAAAGGGTGTGTGTGTATGCAGGAAAAAAAGATTTAAAAGTTAAGATTAAACAGTTCATCCAAATTCAGAAAATAGCTGCAAGAAAGAACATTTAAATGAGCATTTCCTAAATGGCGTTTTGATTTTTCAGCTTAGTTGCTTGTAAGGCACTAGATTTAAAAAAGGGGCATTCAGAATACAATTTGTTAATATAGAGAGGACACTCAATCTCTCAGAATAAAGACATTCCACATCCATTCCTCTTGTCTGACTGGAGTCAGAATTTGTGCAGAGATTTTCCATTTCCAAGGACAGCACCTTACCCTAAAGGTTCAGAGATTCCCAGAGGAGTCTCTACAACCCTCCTTTTGAGGCTGAACCATTTCTCTAAACGTTCACTAAGTCATATGTCTGCGTACAATGCCAGTAAGAAAACATGGGGTTTTAGTGATGGCTCCAATTAAAGCAGCAATAGCCTTATCTGCTGTGCTACATAGCTGCAGGTATTTTGTGAATAGTCACATCCAGCTTTTCTTGCTTTCATTAAGATACTGCAGAATTAAGAAATAAAATGGCAAATAAAGTCAAAGCTGATAAATACAAAGCAGTGCACTGAGCCTTATGAATCCCTTATGGAGTCTAAATCAGTATAATCAGACGGGAATAATATTTCTCTGTTGGGAATTTCAAGACCACATCACTTCAATTCAGACAAAAAGATAGTATATCAGTGATTATTAGGAACAGAGCACAATAAGAGCTTGTGTGACTGTGGAAACCCATAATGTTCTGTCATCTAAAATAAACTGTATAGGTCTGGTCTTCCTATCACTTGCCAGATGAGCTAGAAGATTAGACACAGAAAAGGCCAAACAGAAGTTATTGAAGACCTAGGACAACTTCCTATGTGGAGATATTTAATCAATCTGCAACACTCAACATGAAAGAATCATGACTGAAGGAATACATGCTAGATGTTTATGAAATGACAAGTGGCATGAAATTGATTAATATGGAATGGCTTGCTGTTCCTTGGAGTGAAAATACACAGCAGCTCCAGAGGGAAGTACGTTCTTCCATTAATAGCCAGAGCTAAACATGGGAACTTATTGCTCCCAACTGAGCAAAAATACAGGCCCAGAAATTATTTGACAAATTTGTTGAAGGTTTGTCATAGATATTACACACATGATTCACTGATATAGTCTCTGGCTCAATAAATCTTAACCTATAGATTACTAGATGCTCAGTGATATATGGAGTGCCTCTCTCATTCTTCCATCTCTCCCTAAGCCTATACATTAAAAAGATTTTGGTCCAACAGCAATGTTTTCTGAAGTCACTATCATGTTCTCTAGAAGTAAAAAAGACAAGAAACTGCTGCTAGCTGTCAAGCTACTCATTGAATATTGGACAATATTGGAAATAACCCATAGACTTTGGTCCATGTAATCCATATAGATGAGTGCCCTCTGCACAGAGCTACTAATGATTCAACTATTCTCTTCTTTCAGTGTGGCTGGTGCATGGCTGTATGGTGACATTTCCTTCACATTTAATTATAAATTATCAATATTTCATTTTTTTTCTGATGCTTGAATGGAGAGCTGTAGGTTTTAAAACAAAAGCTACTTAGTAGAGCTAAAGCTAACCAATGGAAAAGAGATGAATTTTTGGTTGATTTACATCTCTGAACAGTTAACATAACATAGATGCAGTAAGAAGACCATAATTATGTTGTACCTTCATTAAGTCATTCCACACACATGAAGTTTTCTTTTTCATATCCCATTGTAGCTTTAATGTGTGGGAAAAATGATCAGCAGGTAAACAAAGTCAGCAAGTAAAATAGCTCATTTGAACTCCCTCAATTCTTCTCATTGCAGGCCAATCCATGAGTAACACTGGGGCTTACAACCATTAAAATACCTTGAAAAAAATCTACCACTTTTCTACGCAGCCTCTCCTGCCAAAGTAAAATGTTTTGCCCTGCTGTTTGCCTTTGTTTCCCAAGCAGTTAGAATACTTACCTGTACTTCCCCCCCAAGGTAAGTATTCTAACTCTGTGGTATTTATACTTTTCTTGGCCTGAATAGTCTATCATTTCTTTCTCTTCAAAAAAATGGGTAATGGAAGCAGGCCAATAGCATTGCTGAAGCTCAAAGTACCCTTTAAAAGCACTAAAGAGACCAAAACATTTTCCCTTTGCTATGTTGCCTAATTTTTCTCAAGTTATTTAATGAAGCGTTTCTCTTCATGCCCCATTTACACCATATAATAATCAATCATTAAAAAGCCACAAAACACCTGTTATTCCATCTATGAGTCCTCATGGCATTTTTCTCACCCAATTTCATAATCTTTTGCTATTCAGTACACTATTTCTGCCTTTATATTGTCTTTTCTATGAACTATGACACCTTACACTGCCTTCTGGTTGCCTCACTCCTTTTAAAATTCCTTTCAAGAAACTTGAATTACTTCCAATCTTGCAATCAGTCACTTTTTCTTCAGTGGAAGAATATTTTTTAATTTAGATTCAACAAATCCTTTTACAAGAATGCATTTTGGCTCTGCTTTTTTCTTTGGGTGAAAATTTCAAATACTTTTCAGAGCAGCACAGTGATGTGTGCATAGCTGTCTATCTTATAATTCATTTAATACTGCTGATAAAACAACTACACTGAAATGTTTGCTTTCTCATGTTTAATTACACCTGTACAAATCATAATAGCTTACTTCATTAGTATATTGTTGAAAAGCCACTCCAAGTGCTATTGTATTTATTTTTAAATAGGACTAATTATCATTGTGAAATTAAACTAAATGTCCAATTCAAGAGAAATATTTTATCTTTCATTTCCTTTTTGTTTACCTTTCTTTTTTTCTGGTTGATTTCTTCCTTTTGCATCCCAAGTCCAGCTGTTTTTTCCCATAACAACCCAAAGATGAGGTTTACTGCTGGTTTTTCCATTCAGGCCTATTACATTAAGGCCTATCATTCTGCTATCTGGTTATCTCGTCAGCTATGACAAGAGTAATGTGGGCTTGAGGGAACATGCTTCTATCTCCTGTCAGCCCCTTTCTGTTATATCAACTCCTCTAAAGGCATGTTCATACAAGGAAGCTGTTACCAAAGAAAACCCCCAAGACAACACCATTTATCTCAGGAACCATTCCATGCCACAATTCCCTGTGGGCACGAAGATTTTTGCAGCACAGTGTAATCCACCTGCAAAGCAGGCTGAGGATGCAGTTTAACATTATATCTAAGCCAAACCAAAATGACCACATCATCATGGGGAGTGAACCACCACCTCTTCTCTGGTCTTTTTATCTTTTCCAGACCAGTGGTTCTACTACTTGTAAACTAGCCTGACACAAAAACATCCACTTCTTTCAGCAGTGTCAGGTTGTTGTTTTTGTTTTTTTTTTTAATTTAGGTCTCCAGCCAGCTCACTGGAGAGAGGGCCAAGCATGCTTCTGAGGTAAAAGAAGAGGAAATAACTCACAGGAAGTAGGAGAGAGAAAAGAGAGGTAAGACCATGCCTTTTGTTGCCTCTGCTGTAACATCAGATGCTGTTGCACATAAAAAGACATTGCCCGTATCTACATTTAAGGAAGGATCCAACAAATAAATAATTGGTGCATGAATCTGGTCATGAGGCACAGAATCAGTCAAAACCAGGGCAGGCAAGACATTCCTTCAAAGATTAGGAAGCTTCAATAAATTATGGCAATATGGAGATGCGTTTTTCAGAAATGACGTTGAAACCAGACCAAATGGTGAGTGACAGATTTCAGCTCTTTACTCAATGCAAGTCCCTCTAGAAGGCTTCCTCTGTAACACTATGCTATGAGTCAAAACAGGATTCTTGTCATTCAAGAATTGCAAAATTATTCCCACTCAACTAATTAAAATTCCAGAATCCTGTGAAATCTTTAATCCACCAGAGGAATACTGTGAGTTCTGCTAAGCAGGTGATAAATCCCAGCAAATTTTGATAAGGAAACCTCAGGTGCTAAACCCCTGAAAGTCATCAGAGCTGGAAGTGCAGGAAAGGCAAGGACACTGAACTGACACACACAGGAAACAGACCGCAGGTACCTGGTCCATTAATTTCTGTTAATTGCCTGAGAGCTCAACTTAGCATCATTTGCTTCCACTTGGCATCTGCTTAGTCAGTTGGCCAGAAGGCTGTCTTCTTACTGAAATATAGTTCATCTTAATTATCAGAAGTCCTAATGATGCAAATGTCTTAGGGGATAGTCTCCCTAATAAGGTGACTGTTTGCACATTCTGTTTGGTACACACTTTCCCCTGCCTGTCCCCTCCATTTTTTATAATGCAAGCAATAGCACCTGTACAAAACATTCAATTTCAGAGCAAGAGTGCTGTCCTCCATTCATGACATATTTCTAAAAAATTCTTCATTCCAACCTGGAAGAACTGACACACCACTAAATTCCTGCTTCAGAGTTTATTTTGGTAAAGGGAAGCAAGATCTGGACAAAACAATACATTAACCAAACCATTCTTAATCTGTCTTCAGCTCCAGAAAGTTGCTTAGTCAAATTCTTGAAACCATCACTTGATTTGGCCTGAATAAAAATCCAGCCTGTGTTCTCTCTATCAGTTCTTTAACCTCTTATATCAAAGAAGAGGCTAAAGCTCTTCCTGGAACAACTGAAAGTAAAAAAAAAATGAAGATCACTGTGCTTCTAGTTGGGAAAATGTCACTGATAATGACAGTAATTTGAAGGGGAAAGAAACGTCACTAGAGCACAATCCTTTGTGTTGCATAGTCCACATACCTAGTTGGAGGTCAAGTAGATATTGGAGGTGTTCCCAGGAAAAATAAAACTAATTAAATATTTCTTTAGGCAGCCATGTTGAAAGAAAAATGCAAGAGGAAGGTCAAACATATTCCTAAAATGGCATTAGGAGATAGCTGAAGATAAAGAACTTGAGCAACAAAAAATAAAAATTAAAAGGTGGAGGCAGCTTCCCACATAACACAAAGACAAATCTCAGGAGAGGAGTCTGTAAGCCTAAACTCAAAATACATCTTAAGCATGTCTGCAGCCAGCCAGAATACAGACACAGTCCAATTTTTTTATGAAGTGTCCAATTATATCTCCTTTACAAAACCTTTTGGAAAAGGAGTTATTCTTTCTAGTAAAATAGACAGTTTTATCACCTTTCAATTACCTCATTATCATTTATTGACACATTCTACTGGGCAGCATTTTCTCTGCTCCACTGATAGAAGTAGCAACCAACACATAGGGCACAAAAGATGGCAAATGTAAATCACATTGCAGAAAGTCCAGAGGTGCAAAATAGGAAAAAAACCAACCAAAACAAAAAATAACCAAAAAAACCCAAAAAACCCCAACAAAACAAAACAAACAAAACACCAGAGAGGGTATTGGCAAAAGTGAGGATTGCAGCAAGCTATATTTGTGAGACCTTTCAGATGTCTTCTCTTCAGTGCACTAAGGTGGCCAAGTACCATGCTGCATGCATTCAAAGCAGGAGCTGTGCCTCAGTATCATATTAAAAAAAAAACAAAGGAAAACAACAAACCACCCTACAACTGAAAATGTCCAGCTGCTAAAATGAGCTGTGCTTCATACACTGCCAAACAGCTGCTCCTTTCTATCTCCAATAAAAAGAAGGGGAAAATATTGCAGTGGCTGGTGATGCAGCCCATAGATCACAAGCTTGATCACACTAAATGTATCTTGTTTTTTCTAGGACATGCATGTTATCCAGTCCAAGAGAAGCAGAAAGTTGAAGAATAAATCATTAGTTAAGACATTTCCAACTGCTGTCAACACAATTCAGAGTAAAGTTCAAAGCACGCATTAAAAGTCATGGGACTTCAATTTCAAGTTTTAAGCCAAAGAGAAACATCTAGTTTACCCCATCTCCCTTCAAAAGCAGTAGCCTTTATATCTCCAGTTGTTAAAAAACACAACTTATGTTACCATGAGGATGTCAATATAAGAATAAAGCTGAGATTTTCACATAAACTCAGAACTGCAAATTCATCTAAAAATGTGAAACAGAAAAAAATATTTTTAGACTTAATCCTGATTGGATCGTGAAATAGGGCAGGTAAACAATACAATATACTATTCTTGATTTTCTCAGGAAATGAGTAAGCCAGTTTACTAAAGAAAGATAGCTTTACTAAAAACGCATATGGCATTGACACTTTGTAGTAGTCTACCTTGTGTCCGCAAACAGGTAAAGTTCCATATGGCTTATAGCATCTACCACCAGATAGGCACAAGGAGCAAAAAGTTAATATAAATATTGAAAAAATTGAATAAAATATTCATCTAGATTCCACAAACTATAAGATACTTGGCACATTCAAGTAAATTTCAAATTAATTTACCTTATAATTCATTTATTATGGAAAATTTCAGACAAAATCTCTAAATTGAGCAAAGTATTTTTCCTGGCATTTATTTATTCAAATTAACCAATTCAAGCAAATTTAGAACAATCATTATTAATAAAATTAGAATTCATTGAAAATTATCTCTGTTTTATGAGCCTTGAACTAACACTATGCAATGTCTACACCTTTCAGACCACATTGATTAGGCAGTGTGTTCAGAGAAGGGCAGCCGGGCTCATGAAAGGTCAAGAAAACATGTCTTATGAGGATCAGCTGAGGAAGCTGGGTTTGTTTAGTCTGGAGAAGAGGAAGCTCACGGGAGACCTCCTCACTCTCCACCACTCCCTGAAAGGAGTTTGCTGTGAGGTGGGGACTTTTCTCTGCTGCTGTGCCTGTAGTTAGAGGACCAGAGGAAATGGCCTTAAGGCATTAGAATAGGTGGCCTGGGAAGGAGGTGGAGTCACAATCCCTGGAGGTGATTAAAAGGTGTCGGATCTGGCACTGGGCGATGGTTTGGGGTTACAGTGGTAGTGCTGAGTTGATGGTTGGATTTGATGGTCTCAAAGGTCTCTTCCAACCTTGAAAATTCTATCATTCTGTGATTTCTTTGTACATACATCCTCCTTCCCTGAAGGAAAAATGTAACATTAAATTGACTGTTGAGAGGCTTTTCCCTACTATCCCTACTGACCATTCTCATTAGTCTGTAAGGTTTCTAATATAAGTCAATTCTAAGCAATTTTAATTCCTAAAAAAGTGCTCTCACTTTTCCTAACACTGTTCACTGAGTCTTGTCTTTGTTTAGTCCCCAAACCCATCAAGAGAAATTTTCTCTTTTATTTAATAGTAAAGAATTTAGGAAAGTAAAGATTTTACTTTTTACCACATACAGACATCAACTGGGATGGTACACTCAAAGTGTTTGGCAGTACAAGAGATGCCAAAAGGCTAAGAAAATGGACACAGAATAACTATATGAAATGTTATAGATGAGGTCCTGGAAGCAAAGAAGTTTAAAAATAAATAAAAACCACTAAAAAATTTGGGAAGAGATGAGAATTCCAATATCAGTCCTAATGCAACAGTGTCATCCTTCTTCATGAAGGAAGTAGGACACAGACTCTGCCATTAGCACTGTGAACATAGCTGGGGAACAGGGGAGAGAAACACATTCATTTTCCTTGTAACACTCCTTAAATGTTCTCCAAGACATGCCTGTTAGCAGCTCCATATCAATCTCAATGACAAGCTCCCTAGTAAACCAACACATTCAAATCCAACACTGCATCTCAGCAGGAAGAAATCTATCTTTCTGCATGTAGCTCAGCTTCTCTCTTCTTCAGGAGAGGCAGATATGTTTCTCACTACTTTCTATATAATTCTGCAAACATTCCAGCAGTTTACACTGCAGAAAAATCCTGCAATATGAATTATTAAACAGACAAATATTTAAAACTCTTTAGGAAAGAAAAAAAAATTTCTATCCAAAGTACTGTGAGCAAACTTTTTGTAATCTCCTTAAAATTATCTTCAAATAACTCCCCAGCCAAGATGATTAAAGGTCACTGGCACATTGCAAAGCATATTTTTATGAGATAAATTCCATTATAATTGCAACAACTTCTCCAGCAACAATTTAGACATAGAATCAAATTATCCATTTCATTTTCATTTACACCTCATGGGCTAGATCATTTATTATGTTTCATGATAATGATCAGAGGGCACATAGAAAGTGATTTCTGGAGGTAACAAATTACCTATCGTATTAGCACAGCTTACAAGATCCTGTCAACAGGTACCACACATAAATAAGAGGTAATTAAATTCACCATGTGCAGGAGTGTTTGATATGCTGCCTGCTTTCCTAGAAGCTGGCAACAAATCTGGGTTACTAAATTCAACATTCCAAATTAGCTGCTTAAGTACAATAGTTTACCTCTTCATAAGACATCAGGAATCATTATGCCACTAGAACACCAACAGTTAGACAGCATGCAGTGGGCTTAAGATCTGGAGACGAATCTCTCATCATCGGGTATTATTGCTTCTTGCCACTGAATCATCCATCATGTCTCTGAGACAGCTTGGAATGATAGTGCCAGACCCTCACAGTACTGCTCCTTGAACTCTGTCTCATCCATCTTTTGCATCATTCCCCATTTGCAGAGACGTATCATCTCCTTGCTGCAAAACTGAGTGTGAACCTGTAATGCCTTTAACCTGCAGTGCCACTCTAATAGTAATTGATTTCTTTTTATTGCAGGGACGGTGCTCACTGAGACTACGTACAGCTGCTGAGGATGAGAGATGGCCAGAATGGTACAATGCAAGCACCTCTGTCTTTAGCAGTTTGACCTGTTTTCAAGGAAATGGCTATATTTTCATTGCTAGCTATTTTATAATATGTGTACATTTATCAATATATAAAATTGGTATAGGAATATATATGCAGTTTGTTTTCCTGCAGTTCAACTACAATTTAATAGCAAGATTCACTCAAATGCTGCTGAAAATAAATGCCAGTGTGGCTTCATTTTGTATTTTTGTTAAGTGATTCTGCATTAGAGCACTGTTAGATTTTTAAATACCTACTAAGCCACACAGGTGCACCTGCATTAAAAAAGCAACTTAAATTAACTCTACATTGATCATGGCGAGACTTCACTAGCATGATGACTTGTGTACCATAAACCACCCAAGAGTAAGCGTTTTAATTCAGCCTCGTCTGAATGCTGTTATAAAAGTTTAATAAATCAAAATGATCAAAATGCCCCCAGTGGCAGGTTGGGATTCAGTTTCCAATTCAAATTCCCTTTAATATATGGCTTCTCTGACATCCTGCATTTTCTGCCATCTATGTTGAATTCCAAATGCACTCCTTTTCATCATTACCATGCATCTACTCATCGGCAGCCTTTTTAACAACTCTGCACAATACAGAGATGTCAAACCTGGAGGGGTTTTCCCCTCCCCAAAACTGGAAAATGATGGCAAGTAACGGAACTTTGTCTATACTTAAGTAAATATTTTAACCTCCATGATAATGTCAGTGGCATTTAAGCTGAGAAAGACCATCCTGAGCTGCAGTATTCAAATGAAATATTTGATTTAAATAAATGTAGAGACAGACCAGATACTGGAAGGGAAATTATCCAAGTGAAATACAGCAGTAATGTGGTGGGGCAGTCTGGAGACATCTCTAATTACGATGAGAAAAATCACTTTACTGCAAATGATCTTCATGTCACTGTGCTTGGATAAAACACAGATATAAGAAACAAAGAAACAGAGGTATAGGAGAGCACCTAAACAGTGTGATGTCGCATGTGTGGTATCGCCAGCAACACCATTTTGGATCAGGCTGAACGAAGCTGCATCGTGTCTTGGCTTTGCTGCATTAGGCAGAGCAGGTGATACCCAGTTTATGCTGCCTGTAAGGGGCCTGATAATACCTGGTCTGCCTCAGAGGCAGGAAACCCATGAGGAATATTAGATAAATGCAGCACAAAGCCTGACAGCACAGAGCCAACTCCTCTGCAGCTGTGAGCCACTCGGTCAAGATCATCCCAGGTCACCACCCACTATAGGCTCCCACTGATTTTCATTGACCCTGCAGCTGTATTTATTTTGCTGCCAAGCCACAGCAAGGTCTCCACAAGAGCTGACAAGAACAAGTATCAGTCCACTGCCTGGCAAGCAGGGAAGGGCCCTTTTCTGGAGATTTGCTTTGAAAGCACATTTTTGCTTGAAGCTTTATGTAACATGGTCAAAGACAGCCATCAGAAAACCAGGCAGGCCTGCTATATGTTCATTCCTGGACACAAAGTAGTGTCACACCTAATGACACACAAAATAGTGTCACACCTACTAATTAGGAATGACAGAAGAAAAGCTGTATGTGGTACTAGATGTGATCAGATTCCTAGAAATGCAACTATATTGACATATAGAAAAGCAGTCATCAGAAAAGAGCAGAAATAGCCACGCAAACATTGATCCAGCTAATTGTCAGCATCCCTAGCCTTCCTCCTCCTCTTTTTTCTTTTTTTTTTATTTCCACCTAGAGCCTGTGAAAAGAGTATTCCCATCATGCTTCTTGTCACTGGGTAGAGAGCAGAAAAGAGGACTTTCACAGAAGCTATCCCATGTGCTCTCATGCAGGCAGTATGGAGACTTGCAGAAAACACAAAAGGAACTCATGCTGCTTGGACTTGTGACTAAAAGTGCCACAAAGCATCAACATCCATCATGGATGTCAGGGAAAAGCATACACCAGGCAAGGAATACTATAAATAGAAAATGGCCCTTGCACCAAGTGAATTAGGTAATCATTAATCTGTTCTGCAAGCTTTTGAGTGGAAAAACTAAGGCAAAACACCTATGTCCAGGCTGAGAGGGTATTGCCCTTCACTTGGACAAGGTCTGAACCACAGACCCCTGGGATAGAAAAATCCTAAGTCAGCAAAGGATGCTTCTACATCTACTTTTCTCTGATTCTCTGCCCCAGTCTCTGGCTATTGGGGCAGGACACAAAGATACAGGACTTGGGTTTTTGCTCTGATCCTGACCAGTCACCTTTAAGTTTGGAGAACACATTAAGAAGATGTGTATCAACACTGAAATTGCTGGTTTTTGCCTAATGAAAATGTTAATTTAGCTATATCAAGCAGTAGAAAATTCATGTCTTATGAAGTAAAAGCCAAATATGTGCTTTACATTAAATGTTTTGGGTCTTCCTCAAGAACACATCAGAACTACCTTTACATTAAATGTTTTGGGTCTTCCTGAAGAACACATCAGAACTACAATAAAGCACCAGCTCACATTAGAAAAATTTCAAGAGCCAGCTGGAGATATATACACATTGGCAATAGCTCAGGGAGATATTTGCCAATGTGTATAAACACCTGAAGGGAGGGTGCAAAGAGGACAAAGCCAGGCACTTTTCAGTGGTGGCCAGTGACAGAACAGGAGGCAATGGGCACCAAGTGGAATACAGGAAGGTCCCTCTGAACAGCAGGAAATATTGTTTCTTACTGTCAGGGTGCCTGAGAACTGATGCAGGTTGCCCAAGGAGGATGCAGAATATCCATCCTTGGAGATTTTCAAAAGCCTTCTGGACATGATCCTGGGCAACAGGCCCTAGGTGATTCTGCTTGAGCAGGACGAGTTTGGTCCAGATGACCTTCAGAGGTGCCTTTCAATCTCAGGCATCCTGTGATTTTCATTTCAAATGTAAACCTGTGCAGCCAAGATTGCTCAACACAGAAAGATGCAATGGACCCTATGCCAAATGCCTGGCCTTTCTGTCACCTCGTGTGAATAAGTCTCTCTGGCTTCTTTGAAAAATCCTGTCAAAATTATTTTCTCTTTCTTCTCCAGCAGAAGCAGTTTTCCTACACTTCCTGAAGAAAATGAGCAATGGACCTATTAATTATATAAACCAGAGACAAATATTGCCTGAGCAAAGGAGGTGAGCAGAGTTACTTCCAGAGAAGAGTTGCCTGAGCAGAAAGTGGAGCTGCTATTCTTTCTGATATGTAGATGAATGACGAAACTGAGACTCCTATCTCGTTCAAATTATTCATTACGAGCATAAAGACTTTCTGAGGCATTTCATTCTTTTTATGTAAAGGAGGCAGGATTTGACTTCAGGGTGAAAGCCTCTCTTTACCTGCTGTAAGAAACAGAGGACTGAAAAATAGGAAGATTCACATATTAAACCTACTTAAAGAGGATAAGATCTTAGCACTGTAGAGAAATTAAAACCAGAGAATGCCACAAAAAGATCAAGTTAATTGGATCCTTGACTCTCTGAAAAAGGTTATACCTAAATATACACCCAAAATATAATTTGCGTTTTATAAGCAAGGTTTAGAGAAACCTCACAAAACAATTTCTTTTTTTCTCTAACTACTGCAAAGTAATTATGACATTATCATCTGCTCCTCTTGCAGGGATACAGTCATGAGAGAACTAGGCTACAACTAATGAGGAAACTTGAGAGTATAAAGTAATTTTGAAGATGAGTTGAGTGTCCAGAAGAGTACCAGTATTAATATCAATACTCTAGGAATGCATCTTATGAACCAAGAACAGCCACAGGGGGCTTCTAACACAAAGTAGTTGCATACCTCTATTGAAGTCTGCTGAGGATTCAAAAGGAAACTTAGCCAAGGTAGTGGTGAAAAGCCCACAGATTCCAATAACTTGGACTGCAAAATCTATCTCCTCAATTTCCCCTCTGGTCTGAAATTCAGTAAGTCCAGAAAAGCACACACCAATGGCCCTCCTCAAGACTTTGCAAAGATAAAGTCCAAAGCCACTGTCTCTTGGAGACTGAACTTCTGAACAAATTACAAAGCATCTCTAACCATCTAAACTGTCTAATATTTATGATGGTGGGTATTATCACCAGAAGAGAATTTATTTTTTTTTACAAATTTCCTATTTATCAGAGAACTTAATAATGGAGGGCAGAAATATGGGGCACTTTGTAAAATTGGTATAAAAATACTTCAGTCCATTTGCAAGCAGGGAATATAAATTCAGGCTACTTGATGTATTTACTTTTTACCTGTCACCTAGTGCTCTCCTTGACATATTTTTAAGTCTGTTATTATACTGAACAAATAAACCAAGTCACAAAATTGAATACACACATCTGAAGCAAGCTTTGAGATTTCACTTATTTTTCCAGACAAAACAAGCACCAATGAAATTTGGAAAGTGCATTTCAGTCCACAGCTTTCTCAAATGGAAATATTTCAAAGCTTTCTTGTAAGAGAAAAGAATAATGCTCCCATGAGAATTACTTGCCAGGAGCAAACCCCATCTTCACAGTGTTCTAGCATCACCAGGAACCAGCCAAATTACTAGCTTTCCTATATGAAATCCCTAAAGAAATTCAGACAAGAAAGATAGAAAAATCACTGCCAGGCTTGAGTAACAGGAACTGCTTCTGATGGCAAGCCAGCCCAATAAGGCTAACAAAGAGTCAAACATAATCACACATCCCACCAAAACTTGAACCTGATGACTTAGAAGAGAGACTGCTTGCAGTGTCAAATCAAACACAAGAAATAATGATATCCACGAACTCATACAAACAAGTCACATGCCTAGAAACAGGTCAGTTCATCAAAACTTAGGATTTTTGGAAGAACATTCAGAAGACGGTAGAGGAAAACTGCCTTTATCTGCTGTAACTAACTTGTATTTATCAGGTGCATGAAGACAATTCCATATTGTAACTATAATTCAAGGCAGAGACCTCCCCTTGCTTTGAACCCAGCAAAAAAGAGATGTTTCGGTTGGATGAAGATATGTTAAAAAGAAAATAAAAACATGTAGTAAAATCATTAAAAATTGCTGTAATTTATGGCTCAAATAAAACTTACAAACTTATCAGTAGAACCAGAACTCTCTACATTATTATTAACAAATGATACATTTGAGTCATACATTTCAGGGTTTTTAGCCTTTATTTTTCTACCTTATCTTAAATTCTAAGAAACATTTTCTTCCAAATCATATGTGCAAGATCCACTACATAAAATAAAGTGCACCATATTTCCTGCTGATTTTCCAGCATGTAATACCATGATATCAAGTTTTGTTCACTTATTTTTCTAACAACGTGCAGCTACTTGGCTAACTAACCACATGAGAATGTAACATCAGCTTCATCCCCATCTCACACCCACTTTTAACATGCCGTGTCAACTAAGAAGTTGATCACAGCTCCTGTGTTGGACACTACCTTGTTTCTTGATCTACAAGGTAACTTTTCTGGCAAATACTGACAACTTTAGAGAAAGATTCCAGTACATTTTTAAGATCACAGAATAATGAAGCAGTACAAGAACTGATTATGGGGCAAAGCTCTCTACTGATTGAAGATCAGAGCATTTGATACTGCAACTGGGAAAGGCTACACAGATGTAAATATCAAACATACACATGAGCCAGGACACAGGTGATCTCTTTGGACACTTCTTTTGGGAACAATTGTAGGGGTCTACAATTGCACACTAAGCAGCAGAGACTTTGAGATACACTTGCTCTCAAAAGTAAGTAAGAAACAAGTGAAAAAGAAAGAAACCATCAGTGGCTTCTTGTGCACTCCTACCTATCATGAATACTACAAATACTCTTTCTTCCTCCCAGCATCTCCTTCAAGTTCCAGGGCAGACAATCCTGAAGACTTCAAGAATTTCCCTTCTCAGAAATTGCCAATTTACCAGGGAAAATATAAATAGACAATTAATCTGATGGACATATTCAGGAGGGTAAGTCAACTAACAGTAATGACAACACCAAACTTCCTGTAAAAGGAAGGGGAAAGGGAAAACTCCTTCTACACACATCCAAGAATAATAGCAGTGCCATAGAAACCATGTAAAGAAAACCTCAATACAGTGCAGCCACTGAGCTGGGAGCTGAAGACCAGCTCTATACAAAGGTGAGCCATTAAATCATTGACTGGAACTACTTTTGGAAAAATCTCATAATTTAATTACAAATCCTATCCTAGTTCAATTTTTCTTCAAAAAAGTAATCAGAGTAATTGAGTTATCTCTCTTAAGGTCTTGAAATGTATACCATCCCTCCCAGGTAACTACATTTGTAATAGAGTTTAGAACTCCACTAAAAGTAATTCTGCTAAAGCTCAAAATAAAATAAAGATGTTTCAACATATTGTACATTATAGAACTGGAAACTTTCATTACTAATCAAGACTAACTTATAGTTTGCTTATCAGGAAAATATCAGATGCCTCTCTACCTGCATTATGTTATCACATGTCTGTATAGGCATGGGATATATCCCAAGATCTATCCAAATCTTGGCCAGGAATGCAAAGGTTTTGAGTTACTGTGCAACAACTCCTGTTCCTCATCCCTCACTCTCTAATAAACAGTGTTGTCAATAAAGTTTGGCTTCTACAAACCAAAGACCTTATCGTTACTCAGAATTATCTGGAAGCAATACTAAAGCCATGACAAAGTAAATTGTGTTTCGCCGTATTTTTCCCCTCCTCTGGCTGTGAGAACACACAGATCAATACTCTTCAGTATGAGAATTCTGCAGTGAAATTTTCATTTGTTACAAACAGCAACAAAAGGGCCCCAAGCATGCCCTGTCACATCCAGTTTAGAAGGAAACGCACTAATAAACTCTTCCCCCTGGGTCATCTTTGACAACGGGCAATACTATGCCAGCTCTTATTAAAGGCAATTCATATCAGTGGCCCAAAAATTTCCTCTAAAATTATCATCTTTTGTATCCATGTAGCAGGATGTCAGCTTTAAAGTGCCACTGAGATATAGGACCTGTCATTATGGTTAATTTTCAGCACAGTTTTAACACCAGGGTAGCTGATCCCTAAGGGTATGGGTATGCATTTTTGGCTAACAAGATTTATTTAGCAGTTATCCAGACAAACAAGAAAATATATTACTGTATATTGCTTTTCAAATACATCAGCAAGCCATAAATCCAACTATAAAACATATATCTTTGTTCTCTACCATGATGTCAAATAGATGAAAATGGTTTTGGAAGGTTTATCTTTTAGGGCATTTTTAAATTTTTTTATTTATATATGTGTATATATATGTGTGTGTATATGTATATTTAAAAAAGAAAATAGTTAAGATTCTTGGACTTTCAATAAAAAGCACATAAAAAGTAATATTAACCTTAAAAAAAAACAAAACTCTATAGCTGCTATATATATATATATATATATATAGCCAAATACCAAATTTATTATTTGAGCAGTAAATATGGTGTTATGAAATTACCTAAGATTTTCAGCAGGACAATATGATGCATTTTAAAAAATGGTACTATGAAATTGTATATTCTTGTTGGGTTTTTCATTTATTTATTTGAGACAAATAGTATTCTTACTACTATTTTACTGTGCTTTTATACTAGAAAAAAAATAGAATACTTAATTTATTGGATAAATACACTTGTTTGCCCAGCCTTTATAACAACAATAGTCTGTTTTCATGCCTCAACAGGACTTATTTCAATTTATTCGGATGAAGACCATCTTTCAGTTTCCTAGACAAAAGGTGCATCTAACAGAATAAAAAGAAGCTCTTAACATGTTGTCTAAATCTCTGTATAGTCAGCAAGGCCCATTTTTATTGATGTTTTATAGCAGCCATAAAACCTGGCTGACCTCAATCAACCAGCCTCCCAGGGAAAATACCTCTGCCAGCAAATACCAGACAAAAAATAGGTCAGGGCATTTCTTACCCAGCTTTAATTTCTACAAGCTGAGGACAAACTTGCTTGCCCTGTCCCTGTTCCAGATGCAGTGTCTGACTACAAGGTGCCAAACTGAGCAAACATCCCATTGCTTCACCAATGAACCAAGCAAGAGCCCACCGTGTGTTGGACCCCTGCACCCACCTGGCCAAAACAGCCCCTCCACCAGACAGCAGCCCTACAAACTATTTTTGTACACCTCTTCTTTTTTCCCAGGTAAAAAAAAACTGTAAACTTCATCACAACCAAGAATGAATAATGAAGTTTTGGAGGTAACATAGGTAAGAAGCGGTTCAATAGCTTATTCCAGGCCATAGAACACACAATTTTGGAAGTGAAAACTGAGCTTCTATGTTCAACCACATCCTTTGCCAGTCAAGATAACATGTTTCCAGAGCAAAAGATGGAAAAAAGAAAAATCTCCAACTTGATCACACCACAAACAAGCTATGGTTGTATACCAGCTGGCTTTTGAATGAATTTCAACCAAAAAAGTATTTCAAGGGGGAAAAGCAAGTTTTCTTTTCTTTCCATTTACTTCTGTACTGGAAATCATCACAGAACATCTCTACAATGCTCCCAGTAGTCTTTGGGTAGGTGAAAGTTTACAACTCTTTTAATCTACCTGTCTCCCAGGTAACAGACAAATGTTATTTGCTCTACTACCAGTATGCTCAAGGCAACAGATTTTAAAAGGGAATGGTAACCAGTTATAGGTGGAAGCTGATTTACACCTTAAGTTCAACAAATAGCATTCCCAGAAAAGCGTGGACGCACATTCCACACACTGTGGGATCAGGGTTTCACACAGGTGCATTCCATGGAAAGCAATTTTAAGAAGCTTTGCAAACCAGTCTTTCAACTTATGCGAGTTTCATGGGGCTATCTTTGTGTGATCGTTTCAGATCAAGGCACACGTAGGCTAAATAAAAAGTGTAAGCAAAAAGCACTGGTATTTAAAGCATTTAACTGGATAAAATGAAAATAAATAAAACTTTACCTCGAACAATAAGTTGAGCAAAGTTTGAGACTCCAGAGCCTCTCTCTGACTGAGTTACACAGCGGTATAAATCCTGGTCGGTTTTTGTCACCTCTTGCAACTTAAAGGTAGCTGCAAATCTTCTGTGATTGATATTTTTAGTCTGAGCAACTGGAATATCTTCCCCATTTCTTCTCTGAAAATAAGAATAACCAAGGCAGAGTTAACTCAAAACATATAAAAGACATTTATCATTATCATCATACAAAGACACACAAAACAGAACCTCAACCCAAATGCACTCAGACCATGCTACCATGCATTTCCATGGTAGAAGAGCTCAGTACTGAGGTCCCATCAAGAAACAAACAGTACTCAATACTGTTTGTTTACTCAATACTCAATATCATTTCAAAATCAAGCTAGCAGTGAAAAGTACCATGAGGATTTTGCACTGGCACAAAAACAGGACCATGACATGCTCAGCTGCAACTGCCTTATAGCTGGAATCATCCTAGGACAGCCCAGCAGTAGCAGTTGTACTCCTAAGTAAATGCATTCAACTTTAAGCAGATTTACAACACATACACTGGGTGTATTGTAAGATATATTTAAACAAACTTGGCATTGAGGGATTTCAAAGGTCTGCAACAGCTCTTTTTTCACCAACCAAGCAATGTTTCCTTTTCAATGCTACCTTTTATCTGTCCAAGTTCAATACCTTCTAAAATTTTAGCTTTGTTATACTAAGCACCACTTATCCATCTAGAGCTAGCTTAAATAAAAAGCGGAGGGCAGGAAGGCACTAAAAGAGGAATAACACAGATCTAATTTAAAGGAAGAAGCTTAGAGAGTTCTTAAAAAAAGCATAGCTACCACAAATCACTGAAAAATTTAATCTGTCTGGAGCTGCGGGGCCAGGTGACAGGTCAGTAAGATAGAAACAGTTTGAGCTCTTGTGGGATCATTTTTCCTTATTACCATTCACATTAAATGCTCACTTTTGATTTCAATTGAAAAACAGACCCTCCACCAAAAGTCAGCATTAAAAAAACACCCAGAAATACGCACAAAGAGAACAAACAATATGGCTGCTCTCTCCCATGGATCAACTGCATGTTATTTCCTGACCAGGGTAGAGTTTCTGAGCGCTCAGCATTGCTCAGCCCCTGGAAAGATGGCAGCATTTACTTGTAACCACTCATTCTGCACAGCACATAGCAAAGTGTGACCTCTGCGAACATTTTTAACTCTAATCAACCCCTTGAATGAGAAACTTCATTGAGGTTTTAAACTCCAAGCTTTCTAACACCAGAAGCACTACTGCTGAGCTACAGAGTTTAACAACCTGAAAGCCTGTGGCAAAATACAAAGGGCAGAAAAAGGAGATGATTTAATGCTGCATGTATATATCAGGCAGCCTCGTGTCACAGGCAGGACTACTTCCTAACATTTTACATCTACCCTTTGTCATCCCAGCATGGATTAGTCACTTTAAACAGTTTTGTGGTAGATTAACCAGCAGTCCTTCACCACTGAAACAAGCATTCAGTCTAACTATTAACATGTTTAAACAGATTAATTCTATTTATACCAAGCAGGCAGATTTCAGTCACTCACATTCCAGTACAAAGACCATGCCATTATCTTTGCCAGCTGCAGATTTATTGGTGGGATTTTCTCATTGCAGGAAGACACCATCCAGTTTCCCACACCCAGCCACCCTCTCTGCCATTTCCTCAGGTGTGAGCTCTGTCTGCAGGCCTGGGCCAGAAAGAGCCACAAGGTACCAAGAGCAAAAACAGATTTCCAGAAGAAAAAAGCACACAAGACACTTCCAAAAGGTACTTATTGCTCCTCCCTAAAACTGTGGTCATCTCATAACAGCCACAAGCCTGGTTATCACAGGGGTAGTCATTGAGAGGGTGTTCCCAGGGCAAAAGCAATGGATGTTGGGCTCTAGGACACCTAGACCAACAGTGGTGCCACGAGCAGTGACAGGCACAGGCTCAATCTTCAGCTCTGTGGGTATCTGATTCCGATTTGGAAAAATTAAGGACCTTTTCTGATGCCTGCAGATACTCCTACACAAGAAAAGCCTTATTGAACTTCAGGAATCAATGAAATTATTAAATTTCAATATCAAGCAAATGAGGGACAATGTTAAAGGCTTTATTTCAGTGATGGTTAAAAGACAGTGAAATTATTTTGCGAGAAGTGCACCTTCCTGTCCAACTAGCTGGCTTCTTTTGATAGAAAATACTAAATTTGAAAGCAGGATTTTCAAGCCTTGCACTCTCCACTCTCCTCCCCACCACAACCCTGCTCGCCCCCCCTCCTCAGTACCAACGAAAGGTTTGGACTGTCAGAAATTTTATTTGTTTTTAATTTGCATAATTTTTAATATAAACCTTGGATCTATTGCCTTGAAACAACCAAAATAAACAAATCTCATGGTACTTTCTTCCTCTCAGTCTCGTCCTATGCCCTGATGGCCTTGCCACATCATAGTCACCCAGCAGAAGGAAGTCAAATTCCCCCCTAAACACAAACTTGCCATATTATTGCCAAAAATACCAAGCAGCATAATAAACCAAAGGTGTATCTTTCAATCTTATATGATAGCAGACTTGACAAGCAAACCATGTAATGCAGTCATTTTTGCTCTGCTATGAAGGGAACATACATATTAGGGAGGTCTCTAAAATGAAAGACTCCATTTCAGTAAGTCCAGCTCTTCGAATTGGAATGCCAAACGTTTAGTCTGCAGCAGAGAAGCACATCCAAGCAACACTATATATAATAATTTACACTCTGAAGATCAGAACTTGCTTGTTTAAGCTCATCTGTATGTTTCAAGTTGAGAAACAAAGTGAATTTGGCTTCTACTTAAAATGAAAAATTAATTCACTTCCAGAGAAATTAATTAAAATAAAATTTGACAAGCTTTACAGTTCTAGAACACCTCAGATTTTCTTTATTTATATCAGTGACTTCCTGCCATATTATCTTACAAGACTTGGAGCAGTTGCTCTAATTTCTCTCAATCAGAATTTGTTTCTTGGGAAACAACTGCACAACTACATCTTCAAAGTCCTTCTTCATGTATAGATTATCCATTAGAACATTTCTCCATCATTAAAATGATGAAAGTTCAAACAGAAGAGAGTTGTCATCTAAAAATGAATGTTAAAGAAAAAGCCCTGCATTCATTTCAGTGACTATGCCTTACACTGGTAACCCATTAGCCAGTCAGGGTTCAAATGCACTGTCACGATCTCTTAATTAAATTCTTCTTTTTAATGTCAGAACATTACTACTGATTTTAAAGGAGAGGAAAGAAAGGCAGCAGTGCTCTCTGCTTATTAAGGGTTCCTGGTACATACTGTTTCAATTTATGTCCTGCTCACACTGAACAGATCTTGAAAATGCTGCTCAATTAAGTTTTAAAAATTCAATTTAAAATTAATGTGGAGTTATACTAATGGGTAATGGCTGTACCCTGTGTGATCCTTGGTTCCTCCAGTCTCTTGCTGTCTGATTTGATAACCCTGAATTGCTCATTTAAGAGAGGTCACCACCAGGCAGTTTTCCTTTGTGAAAATAACTCTGGGCTTTACAAAGGACTACTCTCTCTAAACACTTGATTAAAAGAAATATTAGTCTGTGAAAAAACCTCCCTAATTCTGGCATTCCAAGCATTTAAAATTACAATCTTAAATAAATCGCTCTGACTTCAAGGTTATTTTTAATTTGATAGGAACATGATTTCATTAAACTTTTTTCAGGCACTGAAATTAGATCATCTATATTTTAAATAAAGTCAACAGCAAAGCCTACACAGCATAAAAACAATCTTGAATAAATTAACAAAAATTAGTCTTAAATATCTCTCTTTTGCCTTATGAAAGAAATCAAGCATTTAGTAAATATGAAATGCCATTTTAATGGATCTTTTAGAACCTGAGTGTAACAAAAACAATCTAAACTGCAAAGTCTTATTTAATTGGTAGAATTTAAATGCATATCTTATATAAATTAAAAACTTATCAGCCTTTCTCCCTTAACTTTTCAGGTTGAAAATTTGTGAGCTTTGTTTTTTTTGGTTAAATAGCAATGAGACACCTGTTTGCACCGATGTTACCTCTAAATTTTCCAGAACCCTTTTTTTCACACCAGTGATTTTTATAAGCCTGGACAGTTCAACCTTACATATCCCCATCCTTTTCTTACTGTAAACACCTTAAAATAAGCCCTCTCTGCTGCTAATAATTAGAGTCAACTCTGGTTGCCTTCTTGGGCTCTCGGCTGGATGCCAGGACGCCTCCGGAGATCAGAGGATGTCAACGCTTTGGCCGCAGTGACACCCGCGTTGCTCTGGCAGCAGCGCCCCATCAGCTGCCCTGCACTTGCTCCCTCCTCACCTTCCCTCCTGTGCTCACTTACAAAAGCCAACCTGGAATATGAAAAATCTTCCTGAGAAGTCTCTCCCTCCCCATATATTATCATCACTAAATGGATCAGTTTGTGACCGGATTCACTGCACAGCCACTGGGAGCAGAGGAGAGGGCAGGTTATGTGTGGTAAGTGGGGCACAGGTCCACAGTTTGTCTGAGCAACCCAGTCCCCCAAAGCTGCAATCAGAACTACACCAGCGGCACAAGGGCTGGAAAGATAACCCCATCTGCCCAGGGCATTAAACCTCTGCTGCCTCGAGCAAAGGGGCATTTGTAAACAGCATGTTCCTCAACATTCCTGGGTTTACTCATTATGTAAAGGAAGAAATGTCTCTTTTTGATGGGGGAAAAAAACAAAGAGGGATGACTGTGGATAGTTTGAATACCAGCAATAACATACAATCTCTGCCAGATCATATTTTAAAAAAATTTAAAAAAAGAGGAGTAAAGACACAAATAACCACAGTGCTTAAATTTTATTTTATATGCACCTGTCGGCTTTCCACAGACATACATATTCTTTTAGAGCATTTAAGATACAATTTCCAAATGCAGAAAAATCTAAAGCCATTTCTGTATTATTATTGTTGTTGTTGCTGCTGTTGCTACTGTAATGATCATATTTCGTTCTTTTTACACAAACGTCTCAACAAATTCTTGGCATTTTGAAATTTATTAACATACTAGGAAAGCAAGACATATTTATTAGCGGAAATTATAAATAAAATTTTAATTTTTTCCCCACAAAGGATTTAATTACTGAGCAAAGTGGGATTATTTTTCCAATTTTATTTATATGTACAAAATTCAGCCTAAGAATTTTTTCAAGATAATAAATTAGAAATACATCTGAAGTAATATGCCTAAATAGTCTTATCTTCTAAGAATAAAAGAAGGTGAACTAACAATTTTCTAAAATTGATTATTAAGGGGAAGCATTAAATATTTTAAGTAGGAAACGAGTAGGACTTGCTTTAACTTTCTGGTCTCCTACATGCATAGCAAACCAGAATAAGATTCTACTTTGCAATGAACTATGTATTCATTTATTAGCAAGAAAAGCTGCACAACTTTTCCCATGCAAACATACACTGAAGATCATGAACAAATGTGACACTCCAAGCTTTGTCCTGCATGCTGCACTGCAGTAGAGAAAAATCCACGATTACTTAAAATGTCTTGATATCATGCACTGCTGTTACTCAAACTTGTCTCCTTTGAAGTAGCTCAAATTTCTAGCACGCTGAACTGACCCTCCTACTGAAGAAATCAAGGGCTCTGATGACATAATATAATTGAGAGCCATCTGGCCCTTTAGAGGTAGCACTTATAATTTTTTTATTATAATAAGAGCCACCCGAGGCAAACTAGCAAAATTCATAGTACCGTGTCCCTGGCTGTGGCACCACACAAACAAAAGCCACACTCACTTTCTCTGAGCATTTTAAAGCCTCTTAGTTTGAGCCTAATCGAACTCATGTTGAACATTCAAAAAAAAAAAGTATATATATTTTTTTTTTAATTGAGCTTTTCAGAAAGCCTTGGTTCTGAAATGCCGTGTTCTTGATTTAAAAAAATAACAACAAGCAACCAAAACCCCATAACTCACAAAAGTATGGGTTCCTGACACAGTGATTTAAGGTCTATGTCATCTTGAGCAGTGCATAGTGAGTTACAGTACTTATCCTGCAGCACAAAAATAAAATCTGCTTAATTAGAAGACCATGAAGGAAAAAATTTGCAGAAGAACCCACCACTGAGGGCTGACACACCACAAAATAGCTCCTCATAAATTTCTCAGCACACCACTTTACCCTTTTCTAAAAGCATCCAAGCCTACCAGCTGCTCTTATTCTTCTGTAATTCATTAAGTCCTGCAGCTATTTGAGAATAGCTGGGGTATTAGGCTACCTACCACAGATCACACTTCTGAGGAGACAACCTGGATGCAGGTGATAACAGACAAGAGTCCCAGGACAGAATGGCCAAGGAATTTTTAACGACATCTTTTTGTGTACATCACCTTTATTTCAGGTGTCTCACGTACATGGGCGCTTCAGCCACTGGCTGACTGAGGAGTGACTACCAACTACACCCAAGGAAGGGCCAAACTTCCACTGCAGCCACTCTGCCTGTAAAGTACGAAATGGCAGGAGAGAAGGAGCCACCACTGAGGCCACAATCAGCAGCACAGCTCCCAGCACCAGATGCTCCAGCCACCACAGGACCCCAGGGAAGACCTACAGGGAGGGCAACTCCAAAGGTTGCTGAGTAAACTAAATGACTGGTAGGTATGCAAACCAGAGGACTTAGCTAACTGGGGCAGAATTAAATTAAGACCAGGAGGATTACAGTATTTCATGTTGTTGAAACCTAGGATGACCGGGCATCTAGGGGAAACTGCCATATTTATCCATGAAGCTGATAAATTGAGGCAGGAGAGAGGGAGAATGGTTGATTCAGGGTTAAATGACATAGATAGGATCAAAGGTGAACAGAGGGGGAAGAAAATAGAGGGGGAAAAAATAAACCTTTGCAAAACAAACACGTTATAAATACTTTAAATTTTCATGGGTTGAATATTCTATATTACCATGTCTGAGTCAGGAGTGTGCAATACAGAATAAACTACAAGTCAAGTAATTTACAAGGAGCCTAATAGATCACTTCAAGGCTGCTTTTCATACAACTTTGGAAAAAAGGTTTGGGAAACAAGAATGTCTATCACACACCATAAACATGATGAGGTGAAAGTGACGGTAGAATAGACAAGTCATTGCAAAAGAGTCCTCTATGCTTCCCTACACTGCGTCTTCCTTTCAAAAACAGATTTTCTGCAAGTAAAAGCAACTAATATGAAACAAATGAGGAAAGTGAAGTTTCTGTGTGAGCCTCAAGCACAGGAAAAAAAAAAATTATATCCTCCTTAGCCACTGTCAGTAATCAAGATAAAGGTAAGGTGAAGTAGACTTGAGCAGGATTTTACTGGCCGAGGAAAGGAGGTTTGGCACAAACAGCCCAGTTTGCTGTACAGATTAGTACTTGCTTTAGGCAGATGATGCTGATAATCCAAAAAAGTCTTCTGTCTCCCCAGAGGCTCACCCACTGCCACCCAGGGAGAAGAGCAAAACCAGAGCCATAGGCCCTCTCTCTTCCTGCAGCCTCCACACAGCATCATAGCCCCACTCCTCCTTAGGGCAGCAGGCCTGACTGACTTATTTCAGTTCAAAACCAAAAAGCATCAAATTTGACAGTTGACCAAAACCAAAAAGGGGATCAAAACTCTCCATCACAGTTCCACGGCTGAAACCCTGCGGATGCTAGCAAGGCATCTTCTCTGAACCCTCTCTAGGCAGCACTGAATAAAAAAGCAAAACAACAAAGCTTTTCTAACATTCAGAGTATACTCAGCCCTCCTTAGCTTTCAGGGATCATAAAATTTGTGCAAACCAGCAAAAAACATTCTTCCAATGAACACGGTAAATAGGCAAGTGCACTGTAACAGTAAATGTTTTATCATCAAACTAAAGAAAGGCTATCTTAACCAGTTAATTAACTGTATCAAAATGCAATGGCATCTCAAAAGGCAAAGTTACATGAGAAAACTCACAGGAAGCAACATGCATACAATGTAAAACAAAGTTAAATTGGACATGACTCTCCTATTAGAAATGCACTTTATCTGAGACCAAAAGCAAGCCTCCTAGCATTCACTGTTAGGTTAGCTAAATGGTTTACCCCAAAGACCCACAGCCCACACCCCAACCATTCTGCTGAATACTAATCCATGTCTTCACCTGGGAACAACAGGAGGAAAAGACTTCTGTTGCACAACTTTTCTCCTTTGAGGGGAAATAGCCCTTCCAGAAAGCAAAACAAAATAGTTAATGTTTTGTCCCTCAATCCTTTGCCAGAGGCATGAATTCTTATACAGCCTTTCTAATCTAAATTCCTGGAATATTATGTTGGTCGTGCACAATGCATCATCACAGGACACCATCTGCATGTGCCCAGTCCAAAGACTTGTAAAAGAGCGCATATATGCAGTACCTAGGAAGAAAAATGAATGCTAAATATCACATCCTATTCTGTGGCAATCAGCACCAAAACCCAAGATGATGGTGAACAGGGCATTGGGGGATTACGGCAGTTTCCTCTACAAAAGGATTGGGACGCAGCCAGTTGTTTGAGCCCGAACAGACGCTTGCTCATCCTCCAGTAACAGTTGGTACCGCTGGGAGGTCAGCCCGACTCCATTGTTTTTGCAGCAATTTGCATTTTATTTTCCATAATGCTGTTTAATTTCACTTTTTCAATTATTACTCTCAGGCAATTGCTTTAATTATCTGTTATTCCATGAGGAAAGACACTTTCCTCTGGCAGAGACACGGGCTGCATCAGACCGTATTAATGCTGATGAGCCTCTCCACGGGCGAGCACGGGGCTGCAGCGCCAGCCTTGGCAGCGCGCGTGGAGGGCGGTTAGCCAGCACCCACAGCTATTGCTGACAGATTGGCCCGCTCGCCACCGCTCAGATGGCAAATCTGCCCAGGATTACAAGGCGCATATTAAACCTTTAAATGCATGCAGCCGGCACCCCTTTGAATTTCAGATTCGCCAAGGCAAATGGTATCACCGCAGAGCGTGGCAAAGCGCATCTGACTGCAAAGCCAGAACAAGCCGCTTTCCCTAATCCAATGCTGTGTTAATGCAAAGCTCAGCAATGATGGATGGACTCATTAGTGCCGCAGTTATCGCCATCTGAACCAGGTGCCAAGACATATGGTTTAACAGATGTTCCAGCAAAAAGCTCTGTACGCTGCACTGTATGAGTGTCCAGCTGAACCGGACATCGATAAGACACTGAAAATCGTATTGGGCTTCTGGGAGCCACAATGGTTCCCAGCTCAGGAAGCTGTTAAACACAGCCCGATTATGCAAAAAACCCTATTGCTCTGATATCCCAATTAGATTGACTAAACAAATGCTGGACAACACACACACTGCTTTCTGGAGTCTTGGTGTACCCAAATGTTATTTAATCTACCCAGTCCATTATATTTCTCTACTGTATTTGAAAGAAATGAAGCTTTCTTTATACAGAAATCATCACATGAAATAAGTAAGCAGAGCCCCCATCCCACTCTTGCATTTCCATGTTTAGAAGGCCCTGTGTGCAGTATTCTTTCAAAAATTTAATAAATAACACATATCCATTCTGAGCATAGGATTACCATGCAGAAGCAACTTGTTTGCAAGCTTATTTACTGACACAACTCCTGTGGAATGCATGACATTTCATAGGGAAATAAATAGAATAAAACAGGGATACTTCTTACAATAATTTAGCAAATCAATGTGCACAAAGCAGCAAGGTTCATCAAATGTTAATAAAAGAAAACTCCTTATTCTTTAAGCATCTTTTCAAAGAAAGAAAATTCATAGGCTTTAGAAAGAAAATCAGCAGTAAGTGGGCAAGAAGCAGTTAATTATTATATCTATCTCTACACACTATATTCATTTATTTTAGTCTACACACACACACTTATGGTCACCACCTACAGGAAAGCATTTTCCAGCAAGAATTTCTGCTAATTCCTAAAGCTTGGAAATCCGAGCATACCAAAGCATAACAGGTGCAAAACCACCTAGGTCACCACCTTGGGTTTAGGAACTCCTGTGACACAACTCATCTGCTTCAGTGTGGGCAGTAAAACCAAACTACAGCTGTTGGCGTGTGATATATTACAGTGGAAATTTTAAGAGCAGTTGGAAAATACTGAAAAAAAAAGCCTCCCAGCATTACATTCTGAAGGGAACGACAAGTAAAAAATATACTAAGCACTGTGAATGACTGAATGCGCTTCAGAAACAACATCAATGTTGTTTAACATTTAAACAAAAACTAAGGACTTTGAAAGCCTTTCAGAATTTGCTAATAATTGCAGGTCATAAAGAGACTCCTTCAGCACATAACCGTAAAAGGTTTGATAGCAGATCAAGTTGAAAAGGTGAAGAACAAAAGAACCTGAGCTGCATTTCTGTCCTGCTCCCACACCTACTATTCACACTGTCACAAAGGTGTGTTTCAGATCATCTTGTTCAACCAGTTAAATCTCTTTATCTGTGCAAATATTTATTCTGTATTAATGCAGCCTCAACTTTTGAAAACTTCTGTTATCTTTACTGCTTACTTCAATGACAGAGCTTTGACTGCCCCAAATATTGGTCCACTGAGGCTGCAAAATACAGAGGTGGCAGGAAAGGGATATCAAAGGGGATAAGAGACCAGGTACAATCCAAAACCAAACAAACAAGAGCAGAATCTGCAGCCATGAAAGTCAAGAGAAGTTCAATTCAATGTTAATCCCTATTTGTCTGAAATGTTTACAGACATACATTTATAGAAAATGATGTGTTGATGAAAATACTGTCATTACAGCAGTAAACACACAGGAAACCCTGCATTGAAATGCTGTGCCTATTTTTGTCCATTTTTATTTTTAGGCACATAAAGCTATGTGCACTGAATTATATACACTGGGAAAAACATAAGCATGGAAATGTACTTGCAGATAGAACATCTAGTATATGATCAGGGCCCACTAATGAAAACAAAATTGAATTTTACATAGGTCTACAAGGAGACATGCTGCCATATTCTCCACTTTTATATCATGGGGTTACAGGCTTTCCCTCTTCCCTGCTTCTAATCAAACATCCCAATCTTTTTCCATCTACTGGCATTATTTATATGGGTAACTTAGACATGAATCAAGCTGGGGAAAAAGACACACGTGAAAAACAAACAAACAAAAAAAAAAGACCAAGTAAACAAAATAAAACAAAAACACAAAACCAGAAAAAACTTGAACAAATCAACAAAACCCAAAACAAAAAAATCCACAACTCCCCTTCCCCCAACAACAAAAATCCAATTGGAGTCAAAACCTTCTTCAGTCAGATCACTTTCCTGAACTGACTTACTGGCGACCTGCAAAAGCCCCAGACCAGTGCAGAGAGGGATCAAGAGGGTGAAGCTGATCCTGAAGCAGCTCAGACCAAGCCCTGCCAAAGCAGCCATGGGACTGCAGGACTTAGAACAGAGAGCAGGGTGGCTGCTATTTTTTCCTACATGCTGCTGAATTTACTTTAATTCTTCTCAAAACAGAAGGCTGCAAGAGCCAGGGAACACTGGTAGAGTCTTCAACAAAATCTCTGCCTGGACATATTTGCTACTTCAATGCAAGCATATGAAATCTTAGATCTCCTCAGATGCAAAAAAAGCCTGATGTCCCAGATTGCTCCTCAAACTTTTCCTCATGAAAGAATGTGTTTTAATAGCAAATTCTTTGCTGTTTTATTTTCATTTTTTTTCTTCCTCCTCAAGGAAATAGTTTTTCCTTTTCAATAAGGACATAACCAAAAGCTATTTTCTCTAAAACTATGTGCTTGGCAAGTGTACTCTTCCCCACCATCATCCACTTAGTTTTCATCTTTGCACTTTGTCTTTTTTTTTTTTTTTTTTTTATAATGGCCTTTCTTGTTATGAGAAAAATACATTCCTGGAATGCTTCAGCTCAAGGCTCTCAAAAACAATTACTTAGGCATTTGATTTGATCTGCCAGTTCTTCCTTTCAGGCTATTCGGGCTTTATGAATCTTGAGTTTGGTCAAAGGTTAAAGCCAACCTTTCCCAAGTTACACACCAATGTTTCACGAGGCCCAGACATATCCATGCCAGTTTTTAAGGACAAGGAGTAAATTCACTATTAGCTATGTACAACAACAGTAACTTTGAGTGCAATCTAAAGAAAATTATCCATATAAGGAAGGTTGCCAATTCACACATATTGGGAAAGTAGGATTGCGAGGTGGAATGATGAGTGAAAAAAAGTCACCCTTAAACTGCTGAAAATTCATGACTGTTTACAAGAGAAAAAGAAAGAGAACAGAAGCTCAAGTATCAAGGTATCTTCAAGAGTATCAGGGCACTTCACAAGCCCAGGCAAGAAGAGTTATAACCTCTAAAGTACTTCATCTATCACACTGTGAGAAATTATCATATCTGTGATCCATACACACACACACAAAAATAAACTACCCATGAAGCATATGGAGGGACAAAACATATGTTTTCTGAGTTGATCTGGCTGCTAGTTGGGCTTCTCCAGGGAGTGAAAGTTAGAAAGGATAATCTGTCAGAGTTATCTGCCTCCAAGGACTGAGTGAAAGGGAAGATTTCCAGCTGGCTGTCTCTACTGGGTCTTTCTGACCCACAATCAACTGCAAGTGGCGCTTCATAGGTTTGCTGGAATGCTTCTCGTGCTATTGTCTTGCCTTGGATATAGCAAAACCCAGGCCAGTTTCATTTTTTGTTCTTTGTGTGCTCTGTTTGGCAAGTCTCTGAAATCAAGCTGCTTTTTCTGAATGAATGCATTACATGTTTACTCAATTTAAACAAACAAATTACTGCTCAAAGACATGGAGTACAAATCATTCCTACTGCTGCGATACCTTTTCACTAAATGCAATGCAGCTACTGCTTCTGTTCCTTTCTAATGTTGCAGCATATTTGTCTGATAATATCATTTGCATCTCAGATTTTTCAATCATCTTTTTTAAAAATCTCTTTAAAATTCCAAGCTTACCACATGCCTATATGCAACAGCTAGCCAAGGTTCATCAGCTCCACTATTAAAGCAGAAATCAAGCTGAAATAACTGATTGTAGTTCACTTCAAAACATATTTGATCAAAAATACATATTTCAAAGTTCTGATTACAGATAATTAAAAAGTATGTTTCCCAAAAATTACATAGATTCTAGTTCTGAAAATAAACAGAAATACATATTATAGGAAAATAAAGTTTTAGAGGATATATTTAGAAAACATTCTAAAGGGATGTTGGTGCTTAAGATTTACCTTTAAACTAAAGAATGCACAGAAGTAGTACATGTACCATTTAGGTGTATTTTAAAATCCTTTTCAAGTGGCAAAATTTAATTTTTTTAAGAGCAACTGGAAACTTTGCCATTATGTCACTCAGCCAGTGGTCTTAAGTGTAAGTACTCCATTGCCATAATACAAAGGAGACTGGGTATTTTGGAGGATGGTGGTGTTCATTTCCTTTTTTTCTTCTTTCATAGTAAGAAGGATTATATTTTGGTTAGAGTCATCTCTTAAATTCTGACCTACATAATATTCACAATTATAAATGGGTAAAAGTTGAAGCTCCTCCTATCATGGAGACAGAGAAAAAGGAAGTGCATCAGTCCTTTGAGGCTCTTCCAGTTAATATGTCACTGAGTGAAGCTGATATGCACACAAGTGCAGCCACATTCCTCCAGCCACCCGCTTGGACAGGTAATTGATGCGATTAAAAAGTCCTCAAAATTCACAACAGCTCTGTTACATCTGTGTGTTACTAGATCCTAAATGCCAATTATCTGCATTTAATAATAATACATTTTTAAACGGAGGAGTTGATTTACAATGAGAGAAAGCACACAATGCTTTTAAGGGCCAACCTTTTCCCAGCACCACACCAGCTCTTATTTTTAATCAAAGCTTTACAATGTTGCAAAACTGATTACAAGTTTCTCCACTGAACAGACATAAAATTCCATTTAAACTACATATTTTACATGCAGAAAAATAAAAGGCTTTGAATTTTAAACATTTCATCTCCAGAAAGCAGCTTGTCCTCTAGCCAAACAGACTTGCATGAGTTAGCCTTACCTGGAGCCATAACTTGTTATTCACTGCATCTCTCCCTGTAGCAATGCACTGAAATGTAGCATTCTGCCCTGCATTGACCTCTACATCCCCCAGCCTCAAAAAATGTGGAGATTTATCTGTAGAGGAGGAAAAAAAAAATTACAAATGAAAGTCATTATAAAAAAATAAAGGTGCCAGAAATATTATCTCCCTCAACCTCCATGTTTTAACAATCTTTGGCTAAAAAAGAAACAGAAGAGAGAATATTATTTGTCTCATCAATGTTCAAGGAGTGCTTTCAGTCTTTCCTCTTCTCCCCTGGTGATTCTACTAACTTTATGTTATACATGTGTTATAATAAAGTCTTCTTAAAAAAGAAGTCAAAAGAAGGAGAAGAGGTGCCAAAATGTCAGCAGCACTTGACAAGAATTATCCCAAAGACTTTTGACTGTATGAAATCCATCATACTGAGAAAAACCCAATTAGCAGCAGCATACCGCTCAAGCAAATAGATACTGCTCATGTTATTTGCAATGCAACTCAGAGCTCTAGTTTTGGAAAACAAAACCCTTGTGGCATTGAATATAATATTTCAGGAGCTGAAAAATATATTTTTCACACTGAGAAAGGCTGTAGGAAATCTCAGTGGCACAACCACCTGAAGGATTTACTAGACCTACAAAAGCCAACAGAAACATTTGAGGAATGGGCACGTTACACAGCTCACCCACCCTTTTCTGAAGAACAGCTAAAGAAAACAGTAGCTGAACTGTTCTTTCTTTGTGCTTACTAAAGAAACATGACGCACAGGAAAAAACATTTAATTGGAACAAACAGGCTTTAAACATGAGTAACAAAAAGAGCTTGTCTGAATACCATAACATACTGATAATGTGCTGGGATGACTGTACCCGAGTGCCTTTTGTTTTGGCACTTCAAAACAAAACACAAAGAAGAGGAGGAAAATACATATGAAAGCCAGATATTGAATCCAAGCAGAGCTTTGCTGAGTACAGGCATCAGATAGCTGAGATGGCTGAAATATTAAAAAGGTAACTCACTCAAATACCCTGTAAGCTTGGTAGCTCCCAAGAGCTATGATTCTAAAAGGAGTAGAAGAAAACATGATGTGAGGCTGCCATTGGAACTTTATTATTTGGCATCATTTTGCAAAGTTGGAGCAGGATATTGTTATGTCCTGGTCATTTCAGAAAGCAATTAAATTATCAGCCATGTGGTACATTAGAATGAAAACATATTTTAGAGAGGGTATGTCTAGGAGAAGATGAGAAGAGTTAAACAGAGAGAAATTGCAAAAAAATTTTGATAACAAGTGCTAGAAATGCACAGTAACAATTTCTTCCTCACAACCTTTTATTCATAGAATATTCTCATTGTCATAACTTGTGTTTGCATGTATGCAATTAATCCCCAGGATTAGCAGAGAAAGGCAAACAAACGCCTGAAGCCTGTCCACAAAACAATAAACAAAATGCAATCTCTCAGTAGTTCAACAGCCAGAAGCCTTTTTTTTTATTTTTATTTTTAATCTATTTTGTCTGTTTGGAAAAAAAACCAAAGAAAAAAGAAAAGGGGCATAAAATCTGATAAAACTCCTACAAGCATCTGCCAATTCAGTCCTCTTTAATCAGTGAATATATACATTAACATTAAAACCCATTTTGATTATACACACCAACTGTGTATGAGTGAAAAGACTTTTTAAGAAAGCCCTTTTTTTTTATCCCTGTACAATTTACTTCTGGCAGAAAAAGATTTCACCCAGGTAAATCACTCTTGCAATCACATTTCTTCCTGGAAGCTGCAACAAAAATACTATTGAAAGAACAAAGAATATCAGTGATCCAACTGAGAAAAACTGAGCAGTTTGAAAACTGAGCAGTCCACAGCAATATCATATATGTCCTGAAAAGACAGAGAAAAATGCAGCTCTTAATCATTACTTACCGCAAGGGTAACTCAAGACCTGGATGTCATCAATGGCAATGTAGCCATTTCTTCCATCTGAGACTTCAGCTTCAAATATTACCTGTCAAAATGAAAGAAAAAATGTTTACAACACTCATTTCTACAGAATTCCCCCGGTGGCAAGCGTGTAGATATAAGACATGTTGCCTTTTTCATTTAGTAGAAGTTCCTACAAGGTTTGACAACAGAATGGAATATTTATTAGTCAGTGTAGTGCAGTTCCATACCATTCATATACATGCTTTGGATTTGCTGCTCATAGCACACCAGACAAATACATGTTTAACTGCAGACTGCTTTATCTCAGCTAAATGTGCAAACATGATTCAATTCTGAAAGAAAAGCCATTCCTTTCAGGCAGGTTAGACATCACAGCACACAGGTGATCAACCAATTTTAAGAAAATTTGTTTTATTCCTGGGGGTCACAATATAGTCTCCTGTAAACTTCTGCAGCTCAGTTGCACAGGAAAACACAGAAATAGTGCGGCACTCCCCAGTGGCAACAAAATGAACAGCTGTGACATGAGATTTATGCAGTTGTCATTAACTTCATTCTTCCTTCTTGCAAGGCAGCAAGGAAACTCCTATGTATGAAGAAAAAGAAGACACTGTCTTCACATCCAGTGTCTTGTCCCACCCCAAATGGGCCGTTAATAACAAAGAATTGCTTGGTGGTGGTTCAGAGAGTTCCTGAAATTGTGCTTTGACTGCAGAAAGAAGATGCCTGTGGGGAATGTATATTTTGATAACACTGGACTGTAATCCTTCTTCTAGTTTCTCCAGACATTCTTGCTAAGACTGCACTTCTAGCCAATCTCTTTTTTTTCCTTCTAATTTTATTTGCACCCAAATGGAATTTAGTTAGAAGAACCACTTCATTCTCTGCCTCTTGCTCCTGCCTTGGCCAACAACAGCATGATGGAAATTATTTGAGTGTCTGGAAGTCCTACTTTCATAGTGTGCCTTGTCCATTGAGCTTTCTGACCAAAACACTGTTTGACAATGTCTATCCACTCTTCAGGCATTTTCAGAGAGCTGGCACTTGTTCCCAGTAACAAACATCAATATAACTATCTTTAATTCTTTAATAGTTTGGATTATCATCTCTTTTTTTACTTAAATGGTTGCATGGTATGGAAGACAACTCAGTAAGAAAGAAACATTATAGTTAAAGTCCTTCTGACAGACTGGTTTCTTTAAAGCACAATACAGTTCTATAACATACGCAAACTCTGAAAGCCCATTGTTTCTCAAAGTCTAGTTAAGAAATTTTCACACCAATGCTAAGAACTGAACTAAATTTGTACCTCATTCTAACTGGGTTGTTATGGATTCACTTGGAAATAACTTAGATCCAATTCTCAGGAAAGCTCTGGCTATATAAGTGTGTCCTTCTCCTGTGTGTTGATACCTTCATACACTGGGAGTCAGAGGACAGAAAGCTACATTTCTTGGGATACTGCTGGGAATTAGTTTACTTCAATTTTTTTTCCCCTCTGCTAGATGCATTTTAGTAATCTCCACCCTGCAGAAGTAGGAAGCTATCAGAAAAGGAGAAATCCACAGCAAATAGAAAGATAAAAGACATGGAGAACCATGAGAAAAGTAACAAAAAAACCCCCCAGAAAACATGGAGAAACATGGAAAGATAGGAATTTATGCAAAGTTATAAGGCACAAGGTTCCCAAGGTAAGAACAAGAAAAATACAATAATTAAAAAGACAGATATTAGAGAGCTAATATTTCATATACATAGTATAATTTTTATATTCATAATTGGTACAAATACAACTATGAAATATTCATAACTATGGATGAAATAAAGCAAAAAACTGCTGCTCAGTTAAAAAATTATTATCAGGCTTTAATTTGATAACATCTGTTCACATTTAAAATGGGAAATGGAAAAAGGCAATTGCATATATAGGTGAAAACAGCAGTTCAAAATGCTGACAAGTCAGGCAAGAATCTGAAGTAGTTCTTTTCCTCAAATACACAAACTTCTTGAGAAAAAACAGATTGTTGAGCCATTGCTTTCACCAGAGGGGTCTTATCCTAATAAGACACAAGTCTTCGAGAGTGAATCCTGCACTTCATCTGCACTGCTCTTCAGTTTGCAGTCCTAGAAAGAATGGCTTTGACACTTTTGTTTTAGCTGAAAAATAATTCAGATTATCACTCTCAGCAGAAAACATTAGCTGTCTGCGCAACCATAAATGTCCTTCCACTTATTACAATTTAATTGCATGTCCATATAGTGCACTTCTGAGAGATGCTCACTTACTTTAATGGAGAAGAGAGAGAAACTGTTTCCAGGGGATGAATTGGGCTGGCACAGAGCAGGCTTATGGAGACAACTATCCTGTCTCATTTGTACTAGAACTGACACAATGAATGAGAATGGGAACTGCTGAATATTTCAGGTAATTCAAATGCTACTCAAGGGAATCAGACTTGGTCCCAGAATGTTCTACATAGTTCCAAGATGATACACAAGTAGTCATTTTCTTCTCCAAATAAAATTGCATATCCTTGTTTTTGAAGTACCTACATTCAGACTCAAATTAATATCCAGGGCCAGAACTCCCTGAACCGGACACACTCCTACATATTTAGCCATTCCTAATGTATTTCTTGTCCATATACTGGGCCATTTTCTTCCTAAAACCACGCAAGTTTTAGTGAAAACAGTGCCATTTGGAAAAATCCATGGGTTTAATACTGACAGCATTAAGAGACATTTCCACTTGTATGGTTTATACCAGACTTCATTTAATGACCCAAATCAGCGACAAATTGATCTTAGCCACCCTTTTATATTATTCACAACTTGTAAACCTCTAGTATATATCCCAAATGTAAATGCAAAAGTAATTTTGTCTCAAATTTGAAGAGTTCCAGATTGTTCAACCAAACTCATATAAAAACAATTCCCTTTTCTTTAATTATGCTCATCCTTCTCTATAAGGTCTTTCTAGCAACAATATATTCTTTGAAGATAACGAGAGCAGAGGTGGCACACAGTAATCAAAACATGGGTGAGTCATAATTTATTCAACAGCTTAACACCATTACCTAATTTATACTGAACTTATTTAACTATACTTACACTTCATTTTCTTCTTTCGACCATCACGGGGCTCTATGCTGATGTTTTTATGAACCGTGAGATTTTGCTGCAGAGTGGCAATGGCAAGCTTCCACTGAGTCCATAATTCTGTGTGTGAAATTTAGATTCTATGGAGTGTGCATTTCTTTATATCTCATTATCAACACTAAAATGTGCCTGTCATTTTATTTCTCAGTCACTTTCAGTTGGTGAGTCCTTCTACAGGATCTCATAATTACATACTGTCCTTGCAATGGCAGCTCAGCTTTTACCTACAAACTTCTGTGTTATTCTATTTTTGGCACCAACTCTGGTCCCATATGAACATGATGACAATTCTGTATCTAAGGAAGTATCTCATAGAATGGCAGCTTAGCTTCAATATAAGTTTGTGCGAAGGGACATTTGGAAATCTAACTAGATCTGGATTCTGTTAATCACATCACTCTTACCTATATACTTGTCATCTGTGAAGGGCTGCAAGCTAAAAATTAGGTGTGAAAATGCTAAGAAGAACAAAATAAAAATAAATAAATAAATGAAAGCTGTTTTGGTTTAGGCACTGGAATACCTTTTCATATCCCAAATCCAAAATCCAAAAGATGACAATCACTATTTATCTAATATTATTCCAGAAATAAACATTTTTGACCAATTTAAATACTCAACAGTGTTTGAACGCAATGGAAAAAGTAGTAATTATTACAGCAGAAACTCCTACAGGCATGTAGTTATTGAAGTTTAATGCTTAAGCATTAACTTCTCGAGCTTAATGCTTAAGAAACACTTCAACCTCCACATTGCAGGATGCATTGTTAGGGCTGTGAAGCAATCATCACAAAGGCTAAGCCTGCACTTGCAGAAATATAAGAAATGTACTTCTTAAGGACTGGCCTCACTGAATTTTTAACTCTTGTCAGGATCCAGAAGTTTATTTACCATCATCATTAGCTCATTTGAGGCACTGATCAAAACAAGCCCTCCTAAAGCATACCTAGTCAATTAACGTAGTCAGAAAAGAGTGAAAACAATTCTGTAGCCCAAAGTCTACCCTTAGGAATACAATTCTTCCTAGGATTTGTAAAAGCTGTTTTCTAGTAAGCAATGCAACATCAGCAAGAATGGTGTTTTCAGCACAATTTGGAGACCTTCTTTGTCCTTTCTCCACTTGACTAGTTCTGACCAGTCATGGTAGCATGGTAGTGAAGGAGGCACAATCTCCCAGTTTTGACATCAGTTCTGATACATCATCATATATAGAAAGCAATGCCTCAGATAAAAGTCAGTATTAAAACGTTTAGTTACAACAGAAATGTGGTGTTTCATTGACAATTTTTTCCTGCTAGACTCTAATACATATAATTAGGGAGAGATGAAGAAGAATTGGGAGATGAAAATATAAAGAAGTTTTTAAAAGGAAAAATTTAGATACTGTAATTTCCATAAAGCATTCAACCTACAATATACTTTTTTTCAGGCATAGTAGGGCTCTACTAGCTGGATTGTCTGAAATCCAACTTGTACATGGATGAATTCCAGTGCTTGGTGGAAGGTGTACGAGAGAGCTGTGTGCAGACAGAAGTTAACACATCCGTGACAAACTACAGTAAAAGCAGAGTACAGCACAAAAAATAAAACCAAACAAGAACAAGCAAAACCACTGAGAAACAAACTAAAAAAAAAAAACCCTACAAAAACAAACAAAAAACTCCAACCAAACCAAAAGAAGCAGTGAAATTATATCAACAAACTTCACCAGATGTGTTATATTAACCTCATCAGATATAAAACTTCAGTCTTTCAAAAAAATATAAAAAGGAAACTTTAAAATTTTTTTCTACTTCATACACACCTCTTTCTTTCATTATTTTTCAGTTTTGTAACAGCAGTAGGGTATTCCAGATATACCCATACCTAGTACTTGCAATAGAATTGATAAAGGTTAAACAGCACATAGAAGGCTTGTTTTGCAGTAAAATAATTCTCTGCAGATGAAATGCCATGCAGAGCAAGACCAATTATAAATAAAACAGTTACAAATCCTATTCACTGACAAGTTTCTAGCCCTATTCAATGCTTTCACAGTGTTAAAGGCATTTTAAAACACTGAATCAAAGGTTTTAATTACCAAGAAACAAAAAATTAATATAAACATCAAAACAGTGTCATGTTACAAAAGACACCACTTAATGGAAGCTAGCTGAGAGGGACAGCTAAAGAAATTTTATCTAACATACAAAAATTTTGTTGACATAATAAAAAGCATTTCCCTTGTGAAAGTTACAGACAATTTTGCTGAACTAATTTAGAAATCATGAAAACATAATTAATTCCACTTGAATGCTCAAGTAATCCTGTGAGGCAGCCTTCGCAGCTGACATGACCCAGGAGAATTTTAGCACAGCAAATCAAACACTTGGGTGAAAACCCTGGAATCTCAAGTCTGCCAGGCCAGCTAACACGCAATCACTTCTTTTTTCCTCAATAAAACACCTCCTGACATTGGAAACCAAAGGAGTTAAGGCTATCTTGTCGCTGGTATCCAACTCAGCTGGTCATCTCAGAGCCACCTGCAAGGAGCCCTGACATTCACAACTCCTCTCATCCCTAAAGTTACATTAAAGTTTCACTTGACACAGGGAAATCTGTACTTCAAGATTCATCTGTATTCATGCTCTCTGGTGAAGAATCACACACAAAAAACATGCCTTCAAAGGGTCCTAAAGGGTGATCTTTTAAACAATTTATTAGTGGTTAGTGACCTAGCTACCTATTCAGTCCCTGAGGAAAAAATAAAAAACCAAATAGAAAACAAAGCCACACCACAAGTGTAAAATCATCTCTTTGTGTGAAAGCAAGAACTGTAGGTTAGGTTTTGTTGAGCTAAACAATTTAAACATGATGAGAGCTAATAACAATGTTTTACTTTCACAAACAAGATATATGTTCCAGAAAACAGATAATTAATATGAAGCATTTGGAAGGACCTGTATGACAATTGTCTGATGGCAGGAAAAGCTAGCAATTAGACTTGGTGACCCTGGAAACCATTGTGTTAGTAACACAGTGAACACCAGAAAGGAAAAAAACAATCACATCTCTGCACTTATCTTTGCTTACTTCTTTCAAGTTACTTATGCCAAATATTTCTAGGCTCCTCCTAGAAAATATCTGGATGAAGCACCACACATGGATGAGTTACAGCTACTCTGGTTTTAGAGCAGTAGTAGTTTATCATGTGGGAATATTTACAGTTTTGTAAAATCCCACCCTGCTCCCACCCTGACTGAAGAACTTGAGAAAAAATATCCTTATGTAGCCCATAAACACCAGGTCATCAAAAACCCAAAGCATTTGTTTAAGGGTAGAAGCTCTTACATGACTGAGAATTTAAAATAACAGTAATGACATGTACAAAAGCATGACTCTTAGCCATGGGCAACAAAATATTGATAGCACTGTAAATCACAACATTTAAAGGCTAAAATTGGGAGAGCAGCAGTAAGAGACAAGTTAAGAACCCACATGAAATGCTCAGTGCTTTGCTTATTTTTGTGATAGACTAAAAGCTTAAGGAAACTCTTGCCAGTAGCACAGAAGCAGTCCTTTGGAACCTGGGTAGCTACCTGAAAATGCAGGAATGCAAGCTTGGCATAATGCCACTTGTCCAAACCTAGAGCAGAGGTCAGTCCTTTTTGACTTCCAATGACCTTTGGGAATTCCCTATCATGTGGAAAATTTTTGAGCAGGACTTGACAACCCACAGAGGTGCCTTTCAACTTGGACCATCCTGATTTTCTGAAACTATTGTCCTACAAAATAGTTTTATTTCACTTACATTAAACAGAAGGGCTTAAGTTCAGTTTTGACTATGTATCTTCCAGATACTCACTATGGGTTGGATTGAATATAATCCTTTTCTCTGTAGAAACTGCTAATTGAAATGTTTCATGTATGCATTTTACAACTTTTAATATTTACTAGATGTATTCTGTCAGAATGCTGGCTACCAACTAACACCTGCTTGTTTTATGATGATTCCTGTCTATGAAATATTTGTGGGATGATTGAAGCACTATTTGAATAAGTCACCTAGAAAGGTTTGCTATCCCCTTCCCTAATAATCTAGTAAAAATATACTATCATCCATCAACAAAGTTCTGAGCTGTAAAATGTTCTTCAGCAAGCATTTTTAGGCACAGAGAAATAGAGACACATTGAAGGGACAATGCAATGCAACAGCCTTGCCCTACCTTCGTCACTTGTAGGGTGATCTCACAGATACTTCCCTGACAAATGCTGACATATGAATAAGCAAGTTTTTTTTTATAATGCAAAAAAAAAAAAAATGTGTTAATTCCCATATTTCTGTGTGAGAATCCAAGCCTAAATGATCATGCTGACCTGGACTATGGAGCTGACTCCATCAACTAACTTGTATGCTTTTTTGGATACTTTTTATTTTTTGCATCTCAAAGCTTTTCTGTGTTTTGTCTTAATGGACCAGAAGTTTAAGAGGGCAGTCATTATAGTCTTTTAAGTGATGACAGTTTATCAGCAGTAACTACAGGCCCAGCAAATCCATATATTTATCAAGGATAATCATAGGCCCCTAATTTTCAGGTAAAACATTTGCATGGAAAAGGCAGAGCAAGCAAGTTCTCCAGAAGCACATTACTGCAAAGAAATCAAGTATAAAATGGCTTTTGTCACAGTGAAGCAAAGGAATGCAAGCTAAAATTTGTTAGCCATTATTTATTGCTCCACAGAAGCTTTGAACAAATCAGTTTGACAGGTTGCACCTTTAACGTAAGCAGAAAAATTTCCACATAGGGTTAGAATAGAAGAACAACCCCAAGCCACGCCTTATAACTGATTCAACACCTTTATTTTTTATTCCTACTACAACTGAAAGAAATTAATTCGTCATGGTTGGTAAAGTGACAGCAAAGCCTACAAAATTCGTATTTGTCAATGAAAAAGCAGAAGAACCAGGTGGTTTTCGAGAGCAGGATACATGGAAATTGAGGTCCTGAAGAAGAAAGAGCTTAAAGTTTTGTCTCTGTCTCTATAAACTGATATACCTTTAAAAAAAAAAACAAAATGCATCTCCACAGATACACAATGGTACCCACAGCTTTTTGCTCTAAAATTTAATTTTGTGAAGGAAAAAAAAAAGGCAAAACAAAAAAACTCAACACAAAGCCAAAACCACCCCACAAACCCTAAACAAACAAAACTAGCTGAATCTTTCAAAATATATTAACTTACATCCTTGTACATGTCTTATCTAGGGTGCACACTTGGGACCAAGTTTTGATGATTTTGCCTTCATTTAGATTACCTAGAGAGCTACAAAGAGAAAGAGCTACAAAGAGAGAGACCTTGTAAAAGTCTCCAAATACTAGATATTCCAGGCCCCCACATACTAAGATGTAGTTTCAACGAGTCTTTCTGAATATTATCTTCCTACTTCTCAAAACATTAGACCAACATTGAAACCATTTAAATTGTCACTACTACTTGGTTATACATAATATCACATGCCTTGGTTAATGAAATCAGACAAGTCAGATTAATTCCCTAATTTCCTACTTAGAGAAGAAACTTGTATTTGAGATTGTGACAGTGAAATAATCATTTTTCAGGGCAGTATAGGTAGTAAAAAAGAAAATAAAGAAGATGAAGCAGCAAAAGCAATAGCTGTGAAATCTGTCTGTGATGCTAAGTAGATAAATGTCAGTCAGAAATGATACCAGATCCACATTTCCCTGCCACTAGCAGTGACCAATATGTTAATTTAACTCAGAAGGGATTTTCCAGGTATATTTTCCTGGGATATTTTTAGAGCTTTTAGGCATTGCATCATTAACAGTAAAAGAATTAAATACAGAATCATTGTAGTTTCTTAAATTTAATTTCGAGTAGAAAGCTAAAGGTATTCAGATTATATTCTCAGTTTGCAGGGAGAAGGATGAAGGAGTTACACACTATTAAGGAGCTCAACAAATGAAAGTGGATCACAGCAGAGAAGACAAGTTACTGACAAGTCAAGTAGGGCACATCACACAAAAATAAAAATTAAGCAGACAGAGACGTGAGGCAACGAATTTCCTCTGTCCTCCCTTGAAACCCTTAACTTCAATATATCCACTAAAGTCTTACTAGTTGTTTTCCTTTCCACCTTCCCTCTACTATCAATCTGCAAAGACATCTGATACTTCAACTAGCCTTTGAACAAACAAGCTAATCTGAAAAGTCAAACAAAGGAATGATGAATCCTAAATCCAAGAGAAAAGGGTCTCTCTGTTCTCAAAACAAATCCATTTTATATTTTTTAAGTGCTGAAGATTAATACTGAGCAGACCTTTAGGTGTACCACGTAAACTATTTCAGAATTTTGCCTACCAAAATGAGTAATGTTTCTGGTCTCTGGTATTGCACTTGAATGTATCATTTTTCTCTGCAGAAAAGGGAAGGCAAAAATACTTCCCAAATTAATATTGTCTCCCAAAAGGGAGAAACAACCAAGAATCATTCATAATAACATTCTTTGAACTTTTTCAGGATAATGCACCGACTTGTTTGGGTTTTTTTTAATTGTTCAGAAAAATTGCTGTGAAACCCAAAGCAATTACTATTCTTGAAACACAGCTTAGGTTTTATAATGAGCAGAGCAAACTTACCATAGCTTCTTTTAATTTGAAACACATATTTTTAACATGCCTATAAAATAATTTTCTAACAGATGGATTATTAAATGGCAGAAAAAGACTGCATAGATGAGTACTAACCTTTCACCTCGTAAAATTGCAATTTTTATCTACAATGAGCAGATAAGAGAGAAGGACATCCTTACCAGTAACCTTCAGATAGGTTAAGATAAATTTAAAGCTCAAGACAAACATATTTTAGAATCTCTGTTCTCAAGGTTCATTGTTCATTATTGCAAGCCGTTGTAAGTTATTAAAGATTGTGCCACTGGCTATTAAAGGAAAGTCATAACCTCTATTTAAAATGCCCTTTTTTCCACTGAGGGGGCAGGGACATTATCCCACCAGTGGATCCAGTTGATATCTGTATCACAGCACTCTGCATTTTGTTCAGCATAGTGCTTTTCACTTACGTGACATTTATAAAAGATGACAAAGGCAATTCTTAAGTGGGAGTAAATTAGGGTTTGCGATTGGAATGATGATTTCTCTCCTTACCAGACTGAGGCTTCTGCAGTCACAGCCAATTATCATCATGTTCAGTTCACAAAGGTTTGCAGAACACCACAGGCCACAAGAAATTCCCAACACAGCTTTAACAACCACAGACGAATACCAGACAAAAGTCAAGAGTACATTGCTCCACCACAATAAATACTGAGAAGGCAGCGCCAGTATCTGTCACAAATTCTCTTCTGTTTCCTAGTGGAAAATCCATGTAGATTTAAAGTAGCAAAGTTCACCATAGAATATACTTTTACTTTTTGCTCACATTTTAAATACATGTGCAATAATATTTATTTTCACAATTCTAAAGATGAGCTACAAAAATTATTCAAAATCCATCTCTGTGTTAAAAACTACAGACCTTGATCTGTTTACACTACTTCTTCTGGATATCAATTGCCAAAAATCTTTTAAATAAAACTACAATCCTAAATGTAGTACAAAGTTCAACTACATATACACAAATATATATACTATCATACATATACATATATATATGTATATATAACATCTGGTTATATATATATAATGTCCAAATGAGATACTAGAGACACTAGAGAAGAACAAGCCATCCACTTATAGCATATAAAAATTTGTCTGCATTTAGTAATTGATATAGAGATGTGTGCAAGAATGTGCTTACATGTGCCAATACATAATTTGAATTTGGACACGATATTGATTACACAGAATGAACAGGGTACTGTGTCTTAGCAGATATTAACTATGTTTATCCAGAGATGCTGATAAGCTGTCAGACTCATGATGTCATTTTTAATTAGCAACATTTTCATATATTTTCATATATTTTCTTAAGTTCCAGTGATCCACATAGAGTTACCAGATTCCTTTCTGGTTTCCCTTGCATAAAACAGACACAGCTCTTTTCCACGTAACTTTTAGGCTCTACTTCCCACATCTCTTGGCAGCTATGATCTAAAGAATACTGATTGCAATGTGTAATACCTGCACCTGACATACAACACTGACCAAGCTCATCTTAACTCCATGAAAGAAACACTCCCTTAAGTCAAAGGTAACTCGTACAAAACTACCAAAATAAACATGGAGATCCTAAACCAACTTCCAATGTTTTCATTCAATGTCAGACTTTCCAACACCTTTCTTAGGAAATAAAAATCATTTCAGGGAAAAATTAACACATAACACACTCCATATGCAAACTTCACTTCTCCTCATTTTTCCTTTCCTCAAAAAAATGTTCCCTTCTATCAGGCATTTCTTGACAGCTTTCTGTGTTCCAGACTCTTTCCTCATTTGCCACCTTGCTCCCCTCACTCCTTCCCAGAATACACTCAATTTGCACATGTGAAAACAAGGCTTCCTGCAACTACAGCTCCATCTTCCTTAATTCTCTATCTTTTCAAAGTTGGCATGTCCAAAAGAATCATTTCACTACTCCATTTCCTTGGTTCATCTTTCAAAGCAAAAGTACCATCACCAAGCTGCATCCCTCAATAAAACTAAGATTCATTTCCATCCTCATCTGACAAGCTTAGCATTGTCTCTTCCAAAACTGAGCGCACTTAGCTTCCATAGCACCATTTTCTTTTAGGTCTTCTATTTAGGTATTACCTGAGGTTTCTCTTATTCCTGTAAGCACTGGAGCTTCACACTATGCTTAAGACTCATTCTCTGCTTCATCATTGCTGACACCCTGAAACACTAAAATAGCTATAAACCAAAACTTATTTCTACACTTTTGAAATACAAAGTTAAAACGGTGGGAGAACTTCTGATGAGGTAAGTAAACATTTTCCATCTAAGACCAGATTGAAAGGCCAGAGCAGAAATGAAATAAATGCAATTATGAGACTGGAGACACAAGCATCAAGGCATCACAAAGCAACAAAGACACCAAACTAATATTCAGTTGGCACAAATTCCAAACTCCAACTAATTACTTTGTCACATCTTGTGTAATGGGCATGTCTGGTGCTGCCCACTGTTGTCATAATAATGGGTATCACCAAATAGGGAGGAAAAACCACACACATAATGACTGTAGATCACACTACAGCTAGTCCTAGATTTTACCTCACTTCCAAAACGTCTAGTAATACAAGAGCCAGTGCTGAAAGAATTTTGGAAATAAAATAGTCACAGATTTCATGAGTTATTTGTATTGTTCACATTCTTCAGATTTTCTTCCAATAATCTGTCTTTAATCAGTTTGGAAATTGGAGTGCTGTACTTTCTTTTGCTGCTGCTTCTCTAACACTTTATCAGCTGATAGTACTTTTCGAAGTTATTTTGCCCATTTTTCCATTTCATCCACAGATATAAATTTTGCTCGCACACACACAGAGGAAAATTCTACTCTTGCTCGATATGAACAGACCATATGTCTGTGAAGGCAAAACTTAACATGAGAGAGAAATATGTAAAAAATAATTTCATAAACAGAATTTTGCATTGCTTCCAAGTATCTTAGCCATGCATTTCAGACCCTCTCTTCTTGCAGCTTCAAGCCAGATATGCCAACCATGTCAGCCAAACCTTAGCCTGAGGTTTCAAGGCATTCCAGTTCCAACACTCAGCTCTTTGGATTCCAGAATTCTAAACAGATCTAATCTCCCCACAGTGTTCATACAGCACCAACAATTACATTCTCTCAGTGGAGTGTGTCGGCCGCGTTCAGGCAATCCCTGTCCTGACACTAACCAAAGCTTGAGGTGTGCCAATTGCAGAAAGCTGATAAAGTCTCCATTGTTGGAAACTAGATACCAGAACACACACACTCACATATGAAACATGCTGTCTCCTCCACTGCACTTTCTCCTCAGCTATCCTGGCCTGAAATGACAACCATTAAATTTTGAATTTAATTGCTCAGTCCGGTAAGTTATACTTTGGCTAAGGATGCATAATAAATAACATAACAGTAACCAAATACTAATAAAATATTAAATAAGAAGTATTTGTGATATGTAAGAAAATTGGTGCAATTATATCTTGTATCATGGTGGTGTAATGCCCCAGAGAGGTTCAGTTAATAATGTGTCACCTAAAGCAGCATGACTATTACTTCTAAAAAGCAAGCTGAAACTGCAAACTTAACAGTAGCTTTAACTCAATACCCATGTTTACTTAAGACCTCAACTCATGACATTTGAGCACAAAAGCTCTACCCAGATTTAATTATTTTAAAACAAACACCTCACAAAACCTATCCTTTTTAATTTACTTCATAACATTTGCTAAAATTACTTTTGCAGACCTTGCTTAGAGAACCATAAATATGATTCAGTAACTTTTATTGCCAACTCCTTTATAGGCAGCAAAGAGAAAACTTTTCACTAACAAACACACCAAAATACTACAAAATATTCAAAGATCACCTTTAATTTATCAGCATTTTCTGATAGCTGCAATGACTGATATCCCAGTAGATGGCTTCTCCTCTGTAATCAGAATGGGAAATAAACCATATACCTTGGCAAAGCAGACTTCCATTTCAATCAAGGTAAACAGTGATAGGACAGGGCTATTCAAAGCATTTCTGTTCCCCTTTCTCACAGTGATTACTGTTTAATAATGGCAGATACGACAAATTGAGTAATAGTCATTTTGTCCTTTGGCATATCTGGCTATCCTTGGCTTAAACTTAGTCAATCCTGTGCACAGAACCAAAGTCAAACATCACGGTCCTGACAAAACTAAGTGATGAATAAGGACTAAATACAAACTAAAGAAAAAAACCTGTGTGATCCATCTCTGCGCTGTAAACAGGTCTGTGGATTGAAAAAATTCAAGGTATTTGTAGAACAATAAATTCAGTGGATGTCAGAATATCTAGGGACTCGAGGGCTATTCATCTTGTGCCTGAGAGATATGGAGAAAAATCCCTTACTAACAGTCATGCTTTCTTTTCCTCCTTCCTCTTCATCTTATGCCATTTCACTGTAAGGTATTGAATGCCTCAAATCTTGCATCCAGGATGGACTCTTGAGGACAAAATGCTTTCATTGTGAGCTAACACATTTATTATGGATATGTCGGGGTATTAACACATACCTGCATGTGCACATAGGCTTTTTTCCTGTCTAAATTGCCACTCTCTCTAGCAGCATAGAAGATTTCAAGACACTCTAAGAGACCTTCAATAAAAACTTCTGTTTGCTGTAGAAACTCCATCCACACACAATATAGAGTAGAAAAGGAAGTATACTATTACCATGACAATTGAGTATAAGGAAACATTAACAGATGGTTATAATATCCAAGCTGAATAATTTATTGTTTAGACATTTAGACATGTCTGATTTCAACCTAGAAAACACTTTATACCTTTTATGCAGAGTAAACTTTTGATGCACACCAGAAGACTGAGGCACTCAATTATTAACAAAAAAAGTGATTAGGTTCCAAGGCTTTAAAGCACAATTCTATGAAGTGCAAAACCCAGAAATTCAGCAGCATCTCTCACTACACCTCAAATACTCTCCTGCTACTATTATGAGTTAAACAAACACAAAAATACCTTGGACATATGTTAAAAGGCTCTTTTAGATAATTTTGAAAGAAATAACCAAACATATCCTTACCACAAACTTGTGATAGTAGAATAGTCCTTAATTGAAATGGAAATACATATGACCTACAAAAATAACTACTTTTTAATCATCAAACATTTTAATTTCCAAGGGGAAAATCCAGAATTAAAGGGAATGCTTTGGACACTGACACAGGGTGGTTATTTTCAGACAATTATCTTCTGCAGACCCTTGCATCTCTGTGTGATTAAGTTACCACAGCACCTCATGATTCCACCAGCTTACAGAGCTTGAACATAAACCATTACATTAACTACCACACAAAAAATAGCTTGTTTATTCTGAAGATGCTCTTCCATGCACATCCTCCATGCTCGTATACATCCATACATCAAAAACTGTAAATATTTACTATGTAGTCTCAGTTGTTAAATTTTTATTTAGTTTCAAACTCTTTTTCTACCCAGTGAACAGTGGAGAAGCTAATCAAAGGATAAGACAGAAAGAAATAATCAGGATTTGAGTTTGGTTGGTTTTATGTTTCCTCATTTTCAAAAAAACCAAAAATATGAGATAAAAATTGTCACTGCAGCAAGAGTTCCTAAAATTGATGCAATGTGAAATTAGGCTCACAGCAGTTAGCTGAATTAATATTTTAGTGCCTGCAGCCTGAGGAAAGTGAAAATAAGGAATGGAATATTATACCTATAGAAATTTTCATGCCCTCTCTAAAAACTAACAAATTAGAACTATATTCCAATATTTACATGTGAGTAAGACTGCTACTGAGATGTCAGACAAGAGTATCTAGACAACACATGCCATACTTCACACACAAACTTTTCTAGGTAAAAGTGGGGAAAGACACCATTTTAATAGCCCAGTTTATAACAAGGGCTACCTTGACAGGTCAACACAAATAATTTTATACTTAAACTAAATTACATGAAAGTAATTACTAAAATTTCTTCTAAAATTAAAAAAAAAAAATTTATCACACTTAAAAATGAAAATTTTTATATTGAATTCACATCATTCTTAATTTGTTGTCTCTTTTAACTTAGCTGTCTTTTTGATCAGTAAGACTAAAGTAGGGAAAAACCCCCAAACCAACCCAAACCTTCCCACTAGGCCATTAATGAATAGATTTGACAATAAAATGAGGTCAAGTCAAAATGCTTTTCACTGACAAACCAGAGGGTAGCATCCCTTTTCATAGGTTATTAGCCAAACCAGTTGCAGGAAGACATTTAAAGAAAAAACATTCCATAAAAATAAGAGCGTAACCACTGTATTCAAGATGATGTCTTCATTTATAGGTTTGTTCAGTTTATCAAGTCAGAGTACACATAAAAAGAGATGCGTAATTTTCATCTTTCAAGAAAATCGTATTTCCCAAACCATCATTTTCTATGTTTCCCCTCTCCAGTCTTTCTGGCCATCTCCTCTTTTACTGTTTCTCACCCTCTCTGCAAAGGATAAAGGATTTTGCTCTCCTCCAAAAGGAGTTTCGAGGTAGTAATTTGATTTCTTTCATTTAAAGTTCTGCAGTTCATTCATAAAAAGCCATGAAGCTTCTATTCGAGAGGTATTAATATATTTTTCAAACAGATATCTGAAAGCTTCCTACATAAACAATATATTCACTTATGAGGTAGTATAGTAAAAATAAAGTCAGAAGTTGAAACTGTCCCATAGCTGGCAGCAAAAGTTTGGAACAGAAGTTTAAATTACTTAAAGCAAAAATAAATTAATAGAATCATAAAACAATTTAGGATTGAAAAGACCTTGAGGTCATCACCTCCAACCATTCTTTATTCACATGCTTATCTGAAAATACCTTTTAATGTCCTTTTAATTCACTCATGCAGGAGCCTGTGTATAAAAATTAAGCATATTAGCTAGGAAAAAAAGCCTGAAATCTTGCTTCTTAACTCCATACACTATTTTCTCCCTGGGAGGTGGGAAAGTCTCTTAACTCATTTCAAAGTTGTCCCTGCCAGCAAAGCATACACTTACTTTGATCCAACCAGCAAGAGCAATTTACTTGAAAGGCACTTTTCAAAAACACATGTGGCTAAATACTCCACTGAAACAAAAAGTCTTCAGTGTTTACTAAGGCAAATTTGACCAATTTACAAACTGACTTCAGCAAATCCAGCAATTACATACTTCTCTAAGAACAAAGCACTAAAGTAACTTCTAAAAGACAAAATAAAATATATGTGAAACAAAGCTGTGTTCACACAGCGTTTCTGAACGGCAGGCAAGCATTTATTGGCCATTTCCCTGTGCTGTTAATAGAAGCTTCTTGCTGAGAATAAAAATCTTGTCCAACTACAGCAAAGCGTCAGAGGATTTGAAACCATGTTTTCCCCTTGTCTTACACTGCTGTTGTGTGTCACCTGTTGACATGACAAAAAATGGTCAGGTTCTCCCCTTCCTCCTCAGTGTTCCACAGTCACTTATCCTCTTATCCACTGTGGTGGTTTGACCAGGAAGGAGTGGGAATTCTGGGAAGCTGTGGTCAAACCAATGAAGGTTTTGGGTTTGAGACTGGCACCTGGTGTAGCCAGTGGGGTTTGGACACACCTCCGAGAATACACAGGGGTTAAAAAGCAGGGCACTGCCCTTGGCACTCTCTCTTGGGACGTCGCTGTGAAGAGGTCAGATCACCCTCCCCTGTCCAGCCTTGCTGCTGGGCGGGGGAGGGGCAGCCATGCGGTAGGCCCGGGGCCTGGACAGAGATGGGGGTTGAGGGGGCTTCGAGGATGGAAGGGTGGAAGATCCCAGGGAGTCAGCCCTCGGGCAGCCATCCCCCCTCAGGAGAGAGAGAGAGAGAGAGGAGAGCCGGCGTCTGAATGTGATAGCAGCCGGCCCAGGAGGAGAAAGGGGAGGGAAGAGTGCAGCCCGGCCGGCCGCAGCAGCAGCACGTGTGGGAGTATCATCGTTCTGAGATAGACAGAGACTGAAAACTTTTAACCCTTTCTTTCATGATTGGGGCCTTGCAAAAATGCTAATCCTCCTCGAAGCTGAATAAGAAGGGAGATGAGAGATTAGATGAGACAAGGACCTGGCCCGAAGAACGTGGAGATGATTGAATGGGAAGAGATGATTTGGAGTGGCCTTTTGGCTGGACTTTTCTTGTGGCCATGGACTCAGTTGTTCCTGTGACACAGACTGCATTTAGGGGGAAGCAGTGGCTCAAAACCAGGAGGGTTCATTCATGAGGACCCCCCGGCCCCAGGGGGTTGGAAAAATATGGGGGGGACAGATGTCCCAAAGCAGAGACTGTGCCTTTTTTGGAGTGAGACAAGGCATCCTTGAAAGACAACCCTAAAAGCAGCTCTGGCCATGCGTCAGTGGTGAGAGCACTGGGCATGGAAGGAAGATGTCACAAGCGGCAAAAGGACTTTTTTCCGGGCGGTGCCGAAGTGACAGGGAAGCACACGAGGTTTCAGTGTGTTTCCAGGGGAAGCCTATGGAACAAGAAGGACTCCTTTCCTCTTCATGAACTGCAGTTTGAGTATACTAAAATGTGGGGCCAAGGCTGGGCAGTTGATGATTTGGGAGAATGTATCGGATTGGGAAAGTCAGGTAGTGGGGAGGGGGGAAAGTGGTTTTTGTAAGGTTTTCAATTTTTTTTCTTTTCCTTATAGTCTTTCCCTATTTTCCTGTAGTTTAGGTAATAAAGTGTTCTTTATGTTTAAGTTGGAGCCTGTTTTGCTTATTCCTGGTCACATCTCACAGCAGACACCAGGGTGAGGACATTTTCATGGGGGGCACTGGCTCTGTGCCAGGCTCAAACCATGACATCCACTTACAAGCCAAACCTTAGGATCCTTTGCCCATGTCTGGGATAAATTAGCAACCATCACTGGTTTGTTTTCTAGCCCTACCTTCTGGAACCACACAGTTTTGTACATATAGGGCTTTTCTACCTGTTCTGATTTTTCCTCTGTTTTTCACGCTCATATACAACAAATGTGACAATGCTTCTTAAGAGAGGTCTGAAATCTGACTGTCAGCAGCACAGGAAGCAGTTTGGCAGGCTAAGGTTTGAAAATACAGCCCTGTACACCACTGCTTATCAATGGGGCAGGGCTTGCCAAAGGAGCAGGTCTGCTGCTTTGCTAACTGACATAGAGAATGTACATGATCTGTACTAGGAAACATGCATCCTATTGTACATTCATGGACCATGAACCCAAACCAAAAGTACATAATTATTCTTGAAAAAAAAGGGTATTTTTATCACAAATGAATTCAAAATGCCTGTATCTAAGAGAGCAATTATTTTACCTGGTAACATTTACCAATAAGCGATCTACTTTCTATGGTGCTATAAATATACATAGGAGTATTAATGACTACATTATCATTTAAGCGACTTAACTCTGTTCAGTTTTTGTTTTTGGTGTTGTCTTGAAATAGTAGCTCATAACCTGTCTGGAGTACCACCTACCTAGAATTATTTCCCCTTACCTAAGAAGATTCAATGCATATGCTTCAGCACATACTGAAAACAAACATATAAGCATTTCTTTTACTGGCATATCAGACTGCTCACATTTATGAAATTATTCTTTTGACTCACTGTCATTCACATTACATATTTTCCCTTTGTAAAATAAGCTGCTTGCTGCTATAAAAATGTGCTTGCTATGAATCAATAAAACATAAATCTATTTTATACAAATCAAAGACCCATCATGTGTCAATGACTGCAAAGAGCACTGTGTAGCAGTTATGTTTTCAGCCCACCCATGAAGATCACACACAGCTTATATTCTGCAACCTCCTATGGTGATCAATTCAAACATATTTGTTGTAAACTTCTGCTTTTTAAGAGTCATGAAGTGCTCTGCACTCGCCTCTTTTCCAAATTTTTCATTCCATACATAGAGAGGAGTTTTGCCTTCATCATTTTCCTCCTCCCTATATTTCAATCCATTGAGCCAGTGAGGAGCACATTGATTCCTTTTTCCTCAAAAGCTCCAAGTCTTTTCTCTGCAACTAAGAGCAGCTAGTTTTGCCCAGGTGTCAAGAGTTGGCTCTTGATTTCACAGGACAAGTTGTGCTTGTGAAGTATGTACCAGTGATGTGTTCCATCCACAGAGTCAGGATGGTGTGCAAAGTGCAGACAAGGAAATTAATAAAGCTAAATATACAAATAGGCATGGATGGTAACACCAGTGCTTAAATTCTCATTTTTTCCATACATCCAGTCAGACTTGTAACTACAGTTTTTGCTGTGCACCCCTCAGAAGAATTCGGTTCTGTATTCTCTTGAACATCTTCCAGGCAGTAGATTCAAGGTCCACACTAGGAACTTAGACAGTTTTATATTTGGCTTGCAGCTTGCTTTTCCACATTCTTTTGAAAAACAGGTTCCATATCTATATGCCTATTCACATACACATATAATTCATGAATGCCAGTCAGAGAAAGCAGAGAAAAGGATCAAAATGTGATTCTACCCACAAAAAAAAAAAGCAACCTGTTATCCAGAGGTTTCTGATTATTAGGAGAGATCTCAAGCTCTAAAAATTCTTTATTATCATGTGCCATTCTAAGCAGCAGTTCAGTGATTTCCATCTCCTAGCTAAGGAGATGTATGTTTCCTTAGCCAGAAAATGCTGCCAACAAGAGCACAATGAGAAAGATGGTTACTATTCATTTTTTTCCTTTCTGGAAATGATTACTTACAGGACACTAAAAAATAAAGAACTTTTATTTTATTGCTTGCCCATTCAGGATGAAAGATGGTTAAAATGGAAGACCAAAAACTACAGCTCTTAAGAAGACATCTTCTTTAATGCACTAAAGAAAAACATCAGGAAGTAAGTGTGACACTTAGCAACATGAACACCATTTCATATCTGAAGAACTCTTTAGATTAGAACTTATTCTGAAGTATATGGAAGCTGAATAGGTTGAGAATAGACAACTTTGCCTTTCCTCTAAATGGCTTAAAGCCAAAAAAGTGCACTAAACTATTATAACTTGTATCATTTTACTACCTACAACATAAGCCTCTCCGGCCTCTGTAAGAATGTCAGACGTTTCTACAGGTATCCTATTAAGTTCTCTCCAAAGCTCCAAAAACTTCTTGTCCTTTTTACTTGACACAAAATATAATTTTTCCTGTCAAAATGTGAGTTCCAAAATTAAATATAACTCTAAAATTGCTCTTCATACTTTGACCAACTTTACAAATTTTCATAAACATATGAATCAATTGCTGTAAAGTTAACAAATATCATATAGATAGATAAAACTCAAACCAAATTGTACTGTATTGTATAACACTACACAAAAAAAATACAAAAGTATTTACCTGACATACCTTAAATGGCAAGAAAAGACCCTTTTCTCCACTTGTTGTGAAATACATGTAATGAAAGTGCATATTCACTGTTTTCCTTGCTCTTGAAGGCTCTTTTCCTATGCTGAAATTTTAGGGAGTTGTTTCTCCTTCTTAAACTGCCTTTTTCTTTTATTTAACCATAGTTTACCCAGCTGTATGCCAGGTACCATTTCAGAACAGTCAAAAACTTGTGCTATTAGAACTAATCCCAAAAAGCTTTCTGGTTTATTCTTTCTGTATTAATTTTCTCTTCGAAATTTTTAATGTTCTATTTTTCTTTATGATTGCCTTTTAGAGCAGTGATATTCCACAGTCCCTCCAACAGCTTTTTCCTCCTGGTGAGCTTCTTTGCCATCATCTATGATCAACATGAGATGCTAGTAGTTGGAATTTCTCCTCAAACGTAAATTGATTCTGTAATATTTTTATCGTTAAATTTATTCAGCTCAGTCTTGTGAGTATCCCTTTCTCATCCTTTCAAATGTAACTTAAGCTTTCAAATGTATTTTAAGACTACCTACATACTTTCATACCTACTACCTACAGGAGGGGGGCAGGGAGAAGTGGTTTTATTTTAGTCATTAATGCTTTAGGCCTGGTGTGTTACTGCTTTACATTCTCACTCCCTTTTTTATTACTGTCCTTAGGGTATGGCTTGCACTGTTTAAAAGTGCTCTTCCTCCTTGGAATGATCACCATTGCTCTGGTCTTAAAGCACAGCAGCTTTTGGGTTCAGTGGTGTTGGGATATCCTTAGCCCTCTTACACTTATCCTTCCAGACCTCTCTCACACAGGCAGGTAGGTCCATGTTAGCTGAAATTGCTTTAACCTTTCAGCTGTTCCTTTTGAGGTACTTCTTTATTTTGCCATAGAAAAATCTCACTCCTGTGAGACTGCTCCTATGGAACGTAACAGGATCACTCCTATGAAATCGCTATCAAAACCACAACAACCCCTCCACGATTTTTTCTAAGGCTAGACAGAGGTTTCCCTTTAGGTAAGTTTCCTAACTAGTTACATAGAGATATAACCATTTATACAAGTGAAACCTTACTCTCCAAACTGCATCTTAACATTCATCCCACCAAAACCATATTACTAGCTTAGTATATCCCACTAAGAGTAACCATCCCAGCAAGGTTGGGAGCATAGTTCTAGGATAACAGTTGTAGGACAGTTCTAACAGTCATAGCGTAACTGTTCCCAGTATTCCAATTTTCCATAGGGTTTTTGCAAAAAAAAAATAAATCACATTTTTCATGTTTTTTTGGGGCTGACTCAATTTTGAAGAGGCTTCTTAAAAGAGCTATTTGCTTAGAAGCAAAAGATTCTAAAACTTCCATAGTAACAGAGAGAATAGTAGAGTATTTCTTAAAGAATTTAATTTTTTTTTCTTCTGCATATCTTGCCCTTTATTAAGGGAAATAAAAAGTAGTAATGGACCCACATATTCAGCAGAATAGAAGATTCCAAGCTTGTCAGAAGACTCAGGGGGAAAAAACCCCATTCATTTAAAGTCACACTAACTTTAAAAAAAATATCCAATTAAGTGTATTTTGTTCTCATTTTAACAATAAAAAAAAATTCCCCAATTAAGTATACTTTATCTTCATTTTAACAAACTCCTTAGCAACCAAACATTGTAAGGTTTGGTTGCTATGACAAAAATTACTATAATTAATATGATTGGAAGCAAAATAAAAACTGCTGTGCACAAGAGAAGGTATAACAGACCACAATGAGAAAAGGTCATTAGATATTGTAGCTAATAATCATTAGCTGCTCTGAAAGGTCCCAAGAGAATCTTCTTTTCAGTGTCTGTATTCTCTAACATTCCTTGAATCACAAGTGAAGCTTAAGCTGAAGTATGGACTTGACAGCTCATCTACCATAAACCAGACAAAACAGCTGTCTAGTGCAAAACTCTGGTTTTCCATCCTTCAGTATCCTTCAAAGGGCAGGAATGCAATTTCCCCATATTTAACAAATTGGCTTAAGCAGTGGGAGTTGTCTCTCTTGAAAATCTAATATGAAGAACATACTTAAAGCTGTCTTTTAAAAACAGAAGCAGCTGTTAATTATAGCTTGTTCCATATCAACTTTCCCATCTTTACTACACTGTAAGTGCTACTTTGAAACGCTTTTAAGGCTTTTCAGGTTCTTAAAAATAATTTCAGATACATAATTTTTTAAATAACCATCTTTAGATAGTCATGGTTACTATTAGAGTAGTTACTAGAAGATAATGATAATTTAAGTATCAAAGTGAAGACTATGTTTAGAAACCTACAGCAAAAATTACCTTTTCAGACAAATAAATACAATTTGGTAACATTTTGACCCAGCAGATTTAAAATATTTTTTTTTTTTAAGTAACCAAACTGCTTTATAAAGCCCATTTAAACTGTGAGCAAAATATTTATCTGCACTCAGATAAATAGTGAATGACACTGAATCATGAAAGGGATCTCTGTAACACAGCACATATGATATGTGATTTTTTTCCCAAAGCTAATGCAGAATACTCAGTTTTTAATACATAAATCTATTAAAATTCCTCCTTATTTCACAGCCCCAAGAATAGATCCCTGCTTGTTCAGAAAACAAGGGTAAAAAATGCTGAAATCAAGACAGTACATTCACAGGATTACTCTCAGATCCCCAAGTGTTGCAGCAATTTGTAATTTCCAGCTTTTGATCATAAAAGCCACTGGGGATTTACAGCTATATAAACATAAGTAAACGTTTTAAATGAGCTAATAAATTACAAACACAAAAACTTCATGGATGAAAAAAAGTATTCTTTTTTTGAAATTTGGATAGTTTTGGCAACATTTTAATAAGCAGCTGACGCTTTCAGCGCTTTCCTATTAGCAAGGCTGGTTTCCTTCTTTCCTTCTTAGTCTCACCTGCTCCTGCCTGCCCAGTGCTGCCTCTCAACGGCACCAAAGCTCATCCTTCCATGAGGAAAAGAAACTCTGCTGCCTTTTATTGAAGGGCTAGGTCTTTCTGCCAGGCTCAGTGGTTAAGCCATTGGGTTGGTCCAATGAGTTCTAAAGCACACAGACTGGAGGGAGTGGCCCTGCATAGCCTCAAATAGGAAGGGAAAAATTAGGTACAATTAATTTGAATTGTAACAGCTTTTCTGGGCAGTAACAAAACTGAAATCACAGATGAAGCAGCCTCAGACTTTCCTGTGGCCAGGTAGTGCTTCCCCTACTAAACCCTGGGAAGGTGTCTGGGGCCAAGCCAATGCTGGCTGACCCATGCTGGGAATAGTGGGGAGGGAAATACATTCCTAATCTCATGTGAAAGTGCAGCCAGACTTAACAGCCTCATTTTACAGTCATGCCCCAAGGATGCTCCTACGCCTTCAGTAAGTAAAGCTCCCAGTTCAAACTGCAGTTGCTCAAATTTTCAAATGCCAGTCTTCTGACAGTTTTAATCTCTCTGTACTACCAGCTTGTAAAACCTGCCCACCAGGTTCCCTGCTCTTTAGACTGGGAAAGTGGGTGAATGAAGTCTTCCAATGGAAAAAATAGTCAGTTCTCTGAAAGTGCTGTAATTCAGGCAACAAGCTGATCGGAAAAATCACTGGATGTTTCCTACCATTTTTATCCAGTATCATACCATAAACCCACTGTTAAAAGTTATGGGGAGACAATAACAAAGTAATATAAAACTGAAACACTTCAGAGAAAGCAAACAAATCTCCCAGTGCAGTAGAAAAACAAAAACTACACGGAAGCCATAGGGTTCACAAACTTCACTTCTGAGAGCTAACATGTGCATCCTAATTAACTGCGCTTCAATTTAATGAGATGGCAATAAACATCAGAAGTATTTGTCCTTTCAATTTCCTGTCACCATCAGTCCCTTCCAAATGTTTCTTATTAAAGAAGAACTTATACTTCTAAATGACCAATGGCCTTAGACATACTTCAAAAACAAAACAAAAATATTTTCTCAGTTATTTTCTGGGATAGATATGACAAGAGAAAAATAAAAAGGACAAGTAAATTTTCAAAATTGCAGAGGGTTTAATTTAACTGCTTCAAGGTACATAAAAAAGTGACCCTTTGATCAGTTTGACTAAGGAGAATTTATATTGCTCAACACACTTCAAGGAAGAAAGGTTTCCCCTTCTCACAAAAAATAATGAGGGGTTCAAGATGCTGGAAGTCCCTGAAAATCACGTTGAAAAACAGTGTTCTGAACAGTAAATTAAGTATTTTAAGATTTTATAACATCAGCAGAACTCTGTTTCTCTATTTAGATGGACAAAAAAACCCACTTCAAGTCCTGACATTCTGTCTTGCAAATATCTATGTTCTGCTCTAAAGAGATGACAAGGAGTTGCTCTGATGTTTCTTTCAGAACTGTTATTTAACATTTTCCAGTTCTGCAAAGGCATGAGAACATTAAAAGCCTTTTGTTGGAAGCAGAGTGTTTGAAAGTTCATTGGCAGAGTAGTTACATCCACTTTTCAGGAACACATGATAATTCTCCCTTTGGTTTCCCATATAGAGGAGGGGGAAGAGCACAGAAAGAAGGAGCAGCGCACACAATATGTTTTTACTTCCATCTGCCATCTGTTAACAGTTTCAGCTACTTGGATAAATATGTATTTGTACTCATCAGGAGAGATTGCAGTCTTGTCTACATGCAGTTACTCAGTACAGCTGTTCATGAACAAGTCCAAGGTAAGGGCATCCTGGCAGAACCAGTAGCTAAGAGTGAACAGAAATATATTATTTTGAAACAAGAATAGCTAAATAAAGATATACTCAATAACAGGTGCTTACGAATAACTAAACATAAAGCAATCCCCACAATTCATCACAATAGGCTCTACTTACTCGTACACCATTATCTACACAATGCAGAATCTGCCAGCATAGCCTGGTCCTTCAGAAATCAGAGGGAGAGGAAGAAATTTCGTGTTGAGCAAGTGTAGTTACATGGAGAAATGCAGAAACTTTTTACTGCTACGTATCCTCTTATTTAGGAGGTTGAATTAAACCACACATCTATCAAAAGGTTCTTTTATCTTGAGAAATTTAATTGCTTTTCCACTGCAGTTCAGTTGCCTCTTTGGTACACTAACTGTAAAACCTTTGCAGTTTTGATGAACTCAGCTTGGCACCAGTCATCTCAGATCCTTCCCACCTTGGCCCCTTGAGTAAGTGAAAATAACCTGAGCTAAGATGACACAATTGTAGCTACACATGAGAAGTAATCATCTTTTATTTCTGATGGAAGTGATTTAAAGATAAAAGAGGGCAATTGCAGCCTTGTGAGAATTTTTCAGTTTTCCCCTGAAATTGCTTGGTTTTCAGCTTTCCCCTGAAATAGAACTGTCCTGCAAGGACAATAAAATCTACATGACACAGGGCACTGCTGAGTCAGACTTGTCACAAGCAGAAGCAAGTCAATATGGGCCCAACTCCCAGTCAGCTGCTTCTGAAGCAGCCCAGAAAGGCCTTGCCCGGACCAGGAGGCTGTTTGCAACATGTGCATGCTCAAAAGCCACAGGGGACTATGAGGCTACAGGTCAGTTTACAGCATATGCCTGCAAAGTGTGAATAAAATTTGTCTCCAACAAACTTTCATAACTGGGGGACTTGCTACTAGTAGTAGATTAATACAAACAATACAATACAAAATATATAATTTATTTATTTTTTTAATCCTTTTATTAGAGGTAGTTACTGAAGACACCAAAAAAAAGTTAGCCTCAGCACTGCTAGCTGACATTTGATACAGCAGTACTGGTTTTGTTCCTCAGCTCCAGACCCACAGAGAAGCTAAATACGCAAAACATAGTCATCATGTTATTTTCAAGTAGGATATCTCATTAAATCTCAATGCTTACTGTATGAAATGCATACAAAGCTAACACTCTGTCCATCACAAATTCTCCTCATACAGACTGTCTTTGCAAAATGAATAATTGCTTTATTCTCCAGCTGCTCATTGCTCTCACTGCATCTCTGTTTGTGTCCTTGGAAGAACTAAGATGGGCCCAGTATGGACTGTCTCCATCTCCACTGTGATGCCAGGCAAACTGAACCTGGTGATTGTGTTACTAACTTGAATGGGAGAGGCTGAAGTCATTTCCCATCAGTTACTACAGTGAACCTTCCCTGGGGATTTCTTGAACTTGTAGTTCCACTGCACAGCATTAGTTGTCTGATAATAATCCCACTGTGCTGTATTCTGGCTGTGTTTTAGTCCTGATTTGGGCTTCTGTACACCTAAGTTGTCCACTTTGGTTTCACTGGGAATGAACCAGTAGACCATTTGTTAACACACCTCATGCAAGTCATCTTTAACTATAGTTAAAGATGCTCAGTTAATTGACCTCAGTCTCTTTTCTGTACAACACTGACAACCTAGAGCTGCCACAGTGACTCAAAGATACTGAATGTGTGTTACCAAAAACTCTAAACAGGCTGATTTCAGTGACAGATACAAGCCTGCAAGACACGACAAAGATTAGTGGCACACAAAATATCTGTATCAGTTATCAAGGACCAGTTCTTAAAAACTGTTTACATTCCACTTCAGGAAATGCATGTCCTGAGCTGCTGCTGCTAATCAGAAGAGACAAGCAATTCATGCTCAAACTGAGCTGTTATTTGTTTTCAGGACCCATGTTTCCCTTGGCCTGCACCATGCCTTAGCATGCAGGCTCAGCATCAATCATCCTTAGAAAAGGCAGCTTACAGCCAGTACAATACCAACAACTCATTTACAGGAAAGGAAACAACCATGAAGGAGCAAATTGCTCTTTTGAGAAAAATAGCAAAGACTCATTTATAAAATTAAAATACTGAATGCTGTAATATGGGTGATGAATTTTCAAATTAGGTAGAAGGTGGTGATGGAAGACAAGGTAGAAAAAAAGCTGCCAGAGGTTTGAATCTTAGGTAATTTGGTGCTTTATGCTGCCTAAATGAAGCTACCAATGAACTCAGTGGAAATGAAGGGATAACGCAGCAACACACGATCAGGGGATGGAGCATAGAGGGGTATTTTTCATTTTAATTGGCTTGGGAAAGAAAACCTGAAGGAGAAACTAAAACACCATATTTAAAGTTGCCTTTAATTACTGCTATCTGCCAAGGTAATAAGAGCAAGAGGAAACACTATTCCTACCTTTATGTGGGAACTTGCCTCCAATGGCAGCCAGCGGATACATCTTAATAGTAAGAAAATCAAAGCTTAGGTACATTAGCTACCAAAAGAAACAACAACAAGCAAAAACCTATTAAAGCCCACTGATTACCATATCTGGATTCAGCAGTAAAACCCACAGATTCAGCTAGGGTGTGTGAAAATTCTCCCTGGAGAATTTCAGAAGAATATCAATCCCTTCCTGAAAAAATTTATACCATAGTAGCATCTAGAATACAGCCTTATTTAGCAATGTTTATATATTATATACAACAACAACAAAATTAAAAAAAAACACAAAAAACAAAAGCAAACAAACAAACCCTCTAGAAAATACTCTTTCCTGAATTCTTAGCATATTGCTGCAGGTAATCTTTAACAGTTCTGCAACCAAGTTTTATCCCAATTCTCTACATAGCCAATTTGACTTTGTAATTGCATTAGAGCAGAAATACAGAAACTTCTATAGCTCTAAATGTTGAAGTTTAATTATATATTAAATATCATCACTCTGGAACTAGAGGAGGATATACCTGTAAAAACTTCAGCATTAAATAACATGGGTATAAACTGTTTATCACAAATTCACAACATTTACATGGAATTGAAGAATTTAGAAAAGCAATTAAGATCTGTAATAAGGCTCCTTTGTACACCATGAAAAATTACTACATTTAAAATTACAGTAATTGAACTGATAAAATTGAAGCAGTCAAATGAAACCACATTTTAGTGTAAGCCAAATAATTTTCTTTATTAAACAAATCTGATTTGAAATTAAATGAATGATACCAATGGAAAATCAGAGGTCCAGTTCCTGTGATTGACAAATTTTCCTGGATCATTTTTCAGATGGTCAGCTTCCTCTAGAACTTTCAGAGAAGTGTTGGGAAAAAAATAATTTTGTGTTTGAGCTTCTACACAAATCAGTTCCATTTGCAGCTGCATACCTCCCCTGTGTGATATTTGGAGGGATAAAGTATCTAGCCCTATTCTCACTCTGGAATTAATTGACTTGACCAAACAATACTGCAATTACTGCAGTTCACACAGTTGATATGATTTCAAATTGATCTGGTTTTACACTTTTACAAAAGCTGCACTTGATTGTTTTTTTTCTTCCATTTTCAAAAGAAATGAATTCCTTTGGATTTTGCTTTGTTTTGCAAATAAACACACTAAACCTGTTGATTACACTTAGGGAAACAGATTCAATTCTCACTTTGACGTGTATTTTCTGAAAGCAAATATTTAATCATTAATATTTTTTGTCAAAAATACACTCTCCATAGAAACACCCCCAGTATTCATTTCTTGCAGCCATTGGCTCTCCAGAGGCAATTTAACTGGCCATTACATGATGCCTCCAGAAAGATCTTTTGCCTCGTACTGATATCCCAGTTCCAGGAAGTTGCAGCTCAAGTGACAATTCTCCATTGTCCTCCCCACCTTTACCCTCTGCTGCTGACTGTTCCAGCAGCTTGCGCTCTGCATTTGGAGCCTTCCCTGCAATTTACTCCTTTGTGATCAGCTGCAATTTCTGGGGGGGCGGGGGGGGGAAATCCCTACAGGTATTTTGCATTTGCCATGGGTTCAGACACTTCCTTTCCCAAACACAAAGGCTACAAACCTACCTTACCTAAAGTAAAGCCAAGTCTTCAAACAGCACTGGAGCAAGCTTTTGTCCCAGTCAGCCCTGAGGAAACCTCCCTGATCTTAAATGGAAATACAGCCTTTTTTTTCCCAAAAATCAATAAGGACTGGTTTGCAGCATCAAGTTAGAAGTCTCAGGTAGTTTTGACACAGCCCAGGTTGAGCAAACAGAGCTGTCAGCATCAAAAGCAGCACTGTGCTGATCCATAAGCTAAAAGTGTAGGAGCCTCCTGATCCCCAAAGCACTCCCCTGCATCCCCTCCTGTCCTGGCTATGCAACCCTGCCCACTACACGCAGCAGGGAAGCATCGCACTCTTCAGCAAACTTAGGCTACTTACCAGCCCAGAATGCAAAGGCTTGGGTTTTTTTCTTTTTCTGTGTGGTATAGTCAGGCTTTGCTTTGCAAAGCTTGCAAAATTTATTATGCAATTTATTGAGTTTTTTTTACATATACAGCATGAACCTGCTTAGAAAGGAAGTTAAACTGCATCAAGATGGGCAAGATGGGCTGCATTTGCTAAATAACACAACTTATTTTTTCATGTGCTATGCTTTGCTCCCAATCATGGCCCAAACTAAAGCAGTCTTCCCTCAAAATTACAGAAAAGATTGATGAAAAAAGTACAAGAATTTGGAATACATTAGTTAGCAAGGTGCTTTCTGCAGAGTTTTGGTTGAAGGTCTTTCACAGCAGGGAAACTGCTTTGAATCTCAGCCATACACAGGACTTGCAGAACCAGTTTTAACTTTACAGTAGACTTGCTGGACTATTCTGGACTTTAAAATGGAGAAACTACTTTTTCCAATTTAATTAACAATCTAACTAAGATGGAGAAGAAAACTACTTTCCCTTTGCTGTGATTTTACTTCTGAGTAAAATTTTAACCCTCTACATGATTACTAAGAATATCTGTAAAAGAAACTAAGTTTATTGTCTCTGCTACTGGCTCTGTCACTTCTTTTTCAGAATAGGCACAACACTTGCTCAAAATAAAACTCTTTTAACTTCAGAAGTGAAGACTCCTGAATTTCAGCAGACTTCACCATTGTAGATCTGACCACAGCAAACAAGGCTCTGAAGCAGCCACACTTTTCAGTACTATCTTATCACACACAATGCCTTTGACAAGGGGAGGGAGAGGGCAGAATAAAAATTTTAATTTTTTTTTAAAGGGGAGGGGGTGGGGGTTGGGAGGTGCATTCCATACTCTTAACATTTTGGAAGGGATAAAAATAAAGGGGCTGGCGGGGGAAACAGTTTCTTTAATTTGGGGCTTAGCTCTCTATTCAAATGTGTTGAACCTAACCAATGGTTCTGTAAAGCTACAGCCAAAGAAAGCTTGTGTCTGTTTTAACTGCTTTGTTGTGACAAAATACCCACTTAACACATTTTTCTGTTTCAATGCGCGATGCCACGTTTATCTAGCATATGTAAACAAATAATACATTAAAATGCATACCATGTTCCATTTCAGTAGGATTTCTGAAACAAGACAAAACTGAAACTACTTGCATAGCATTTTAAAAAATATTGGTTATGCTACACATTATACTTTGGACAAATAGTAGTAAATCAACACCCAGAACTGTAATTCAGATTGAATCCATCCAATGCTACTAAGATAAGTACATCTGATGTTCCAGCTCTTTTTGGAAAACCAGACAGCTGCTGCTAATTTCCATTTTACTGTTCAAATACATGCTGTTAAGACCTCATAATGAAGTGCAGGGACAAATTTAAAGCTGTACTTTAAGGCTCATTTATCCTTATAATAACAAAAGTAAAAAACATAGGCACATGCAAACATATGCTTGCTCATATACACACAAATCCCATCACGTGTATCATTTTTAGTTAAAAGGGAAATGTGACAACCAAACAAATTTCAGCTTTGTTCTGATTTCTCTGTTAAACCACACAACATATCTTCTGGCCACAGAAACCTTGGTTTAGCAACCTAGGAATGCATTGAAAGCTGCTTGATACTTTTACCTGTATCAAAAAAGCATAACCATATTTTGAAAACTTGTCACAGCTTTCACTACATTACAAATAGTTTAATAACACAGCTCGTAAAGGGATCAATGTGAAGGCTCATCTCTGTCCCACGAAAAAAAGCCCAGATTGTTATTTTGCATTTAAGTTTTACATTAAAAAACATTAGAAATATAGTAACAAGAACTTGTCATCCCCTTGGCTGATCATTATGGAAAAAGGGAAGGGTTTGGTTAAGGCTGGATTTTTTTTCTGCTTGCCTGCAGCTGTGGGTATAGCAGGAAAGTGAAGCAGGGAACAGAATTAGAAAAATGCCAATGTTCTATTCATCAAAGTTAAATATGGCAATTCAGGTGTACCAGTGGTTGATTTTCTTTTAGCCACTAAACCTCTGAAAGAGAGAACCAGTTGCCAGTGCAGACACACAACAAAGTCATTATATTGGATATAAAAAGTAACAAAAAAAAAAAAAGGTGGGGTGAAGACAGACGATGCAGGTTGTAATTGCTTCTTAATTAAATTACTGGAGGTTCAAAAGTTTACAGCAACCCCTCAAGCATGGTGGAAAAGAAAAGGGTGGAAAACAGGAGATCAACTCATATGAGAGAGTGTGGACCTGACTATGTGCATCTTTAAATTGCCACAAAGCAAGAAGAAAAAAAAAAAAAAAATCAGACTAAACAAAGGCTATCTTTCTCCATTCCAGCCTAAAAGTCCACAAAGACAGAAGACTTTCATTTTTGAACTGTTTGGATGTTGGGTTTGTTTTCATTTCTTGAGGGCTCTTTTCATTTTCAGATGAAATCTGCTAGTGAAGTGAACCAGCCAACTGCAACACCTGAAGCTAATCTGGTCCAACCAAATCAACTAATGATCAAACCCACCAAAGTTACATGACATGAGCATAATGCTCACCCAAAGGGCAGACACATGCACTAGATAAAAAGTGTTTTACTGCTGAAGTTTGACAACTAGAAGATGCAGTATCATCACTCATTCCACTCTCTTTTTCTATGGCTTGCAAGGTGCATTGGTAATGCCCTAAACATGCCCTAATCCCTAAGATCCTTTAGGTATCTGCTGTTGGATCTGGCACAACTGCTGTTTCTTCTCCCATCTACAAAAATCAGCGGCAGGATGATACCCCCAGAAATCCCTATCTCCACTGAGTTACAAAATTCTCTTGTTCTGTCTGGTGCCTTAAGGCTACCACTTGTTGAGTGCTACCACTAATATTTGATTTCTCTTTCAGTAACTCAACAATGCACTACTAAGACTGGAATTACAGGACTTGTGTAATTTAATTTTTTAAAAGCTTATCATAGTCATTCACATTGAGCAAATATGCTTTCCTTGCTTGTAAGTAATTTCATTCCATAAATAGTAGCAAACTGCTACTACCACTTCCAGGTGAGAGTTATTTTGCTCCAACAGACGCCACCTACTGAATAATGAGAGATACATTCACTGCCTGGAGAATGTAGCAAAGAGAGCAAAACTGACAATTACAGAAAAAATGTAACCCAAGCCAAAAAGCTGACTCTAGACTAAAAGTTTACATTATGAAATTTCTAGAGGTAAGTCACACACAAGCACTAAACAGGTACACACAACCACCCCCAGTAAATATGATGTGCACACCACAGCAGGTCAGTAAAGTAATACTGCAGCAACCTCATTAATTCCTCTGCTCTGCATTAGCAGGGGTGCCCACACAATCTGTACCTTCTGTGTGCATGGAAAACATGTCTTTGCTCTGTCTTGCAGTTGTCCAGCACTAACACAACTGTTTGGGCTTTCATTTGCTGTTGCTTGTCTGTGACATAAGGACAGATGCAGTAAACCTGGCAAACGCATCAAAAAAAGCACAAAAGTTTCCAGCTACAGGACCCACTCCAACAAATTAATAGGACATGAAAAAGTCTCATGGATGACATACAAAAGGCTCCAGAAGACAGAGGGAACCAAAAACCAAACCAAAAAAAAAAAAAAAAAAACCAACCAAAAAACACCAGGAAAAAAACAGCTCAGGGTGCACTTTCAGCTAGTCAAGATACTTCTCTGAAGGAGTCCACTCCAAAAAGTTTTATACCAATTCTTAAGATCTTATGAGAGTTGCATAAAGACATTTAAAGAAAATAGAAAAAGAGCTCCATACATGACTAGGAAGAAGAGGAAGAACTCTCTAAGATGAAAATAATATGTCTATAAAGACACCAATGCAATCATTCCTGGCCTGGAGCCAGAACAACTGTCTGACTGTGCCATTGCTCCATCTCCCACAGGGCAATCGCCTGTTTGCAAACTTCCCATCACTATCTTAGGGCCAGAAAATTGCTCTACTTCAGATGGTGTTTCAGAACTTCCAGAACAGGGGTATAATTAACTTCACTCTGGTAAGAGGGGCAAGGAGGGTGAGGGTGACTTTAAAATGCTTTGTAATGTCTCCCAGACAAAGCAGAAAATTCAATACCAGTTTGTTTGAATACATGGACCTTGTACATTTGATCAGAATGTGATTCTAGCACAAATAAATTGATACACTTTCCCCCATCTTTGAATTTTGATTATTTTCTCCTTCAGAGCAACTATCACAGTTATTTTTCCAATGTCACCTCAAACAAAGTCTAAACTTCAGAAAAGAAACACATGCAGAGTAGAGAGGATTAAAAAGGTATGAGGTACTTATTTCTCTCTGAGGAGGTCATATCACCAGTCAACATGGGATTCCGATTACATACTAGTCTGGATGAAGAATACCTTTTGACTTTACTCCAAGCCTCAGGCTTGTTCACCATTTAGCATTAGAAAAAGAAAAAATATTTTAAATAAAACTATCAAAACAACCAATACATTATAGTATGGTGTGCACATACTCAAACTCTTGAGTATTTCATCTTGCCCTAAATAACAAAAGTCAGAAAAGGACGAAAGAAAGTTAAGTAGCTGCATAATTCCCAGTATTATTTTTTTTCCAGCTGTACTGGTTTTGGCCTGGAGAGAGCTCATCTTTTCATAGTAGCTCATTTTTTTCATAATATGGCACTGTTTTGGATTTGCTCTGGAAACAGAACTGATAACACAGGGATGTTTTAGTTACTGCTGAGCAGTGGTTGCACAGAGCCAAGGCCTTTTCTGCTTCTCACACCACCCCTCCAGTGAGCAGGCTGGGGGTGCACAGGCTGGGAGGGGGCACAGTCAGAACATGTGACTCCCCACACACGCACAAGTGACCAAAGGGATACCCCACACCATATGGCAACATGCTCAGCATATACAGATGGGAGAAGAAGGAAAAAGAGGGGACATTTAGACTGATACCATTTGTACTCTCAAGTCCTGTTACATGATACGAAGCCCCGCTTTCCTGAAGGTGGCTGAACACCTGCCTGCCCATGGGAGATGGTGAATTAACTCCTTTTGCTTTACTTGCACTCACAGCTTTTGCTTTGCCTATTAATCTGTCTTTAGCTCAACATACATGTTTTCTTGGTTTTGTCGTTCCAGCTCTCTTCCCCATCCCACTAGGAAGGAAGGAAGTGATGAAGGGAGTGTGTGGGGCTTCACTGCCAGCTGGGGTCAAATCCCCAGAGGCCTTGGGGCTTGGTCAGGGAAAATACAGGCTACTGGCAGCATACAATGCTTCACAGCGAAAAGTGCCTAAAAATACACTTATTAGCATTGAATTGATGAGTTCAGACTTTTAAACTGAAAACCCTGACTCTTCAAGGCCCATGAATTTGGAGACTGACTGGTTTCCAGTTTTGAAGTACAGAGATTTTAGTGAACTTTCTGATAATGATTCAATACTGCACTATTATATTTCTTTCTTTTATTCTCTTTCACTTAGAGGTAGTCCAAAAACCCCTAGCAGAGTACAATTCATTACTCGATCTTTTCAGAACCCATATAATGAAATGGAAGTATTATCAATTTCTGCTTTCTTTTAACCATCTACTTCAGGCATATATCACTGATTTCTGCCATAATCCTCTTTCATTCACTTCACTTTTCATGTGAATAAAAGAGCCAAGTGGAAGAGTATATCATTGCCAGCTCCTTGATAGTGTGATATTCACAATTTTTCTTAGAAAGGGATAGGATCTTGCAGAAGCTGATAAAAATATGACAAAATCTGAGCTTCTTATGTAACAAGTAATTATGATTTTCAACTACAGACTGAAATCCTAAAAAAGAATAATCTCTACAAAAGGAACCATATCCAGAACTTCTTTATTTACACATGATGATTTAAGTCAATCTTGAATTTTTGGAAAAAAAAAAAATCAGGCGTTCCGAGATGGCTGATTAGCAATACTGTGTTTTCCACTTCACTGCCTGACACTGCTTGCAGTATGACAGGGAGGAGAATGCTACAGGCTTTTCATGATCTTGGTAATCAAGGTTAATACAAAATTTGCATACCACCTTGCAGATGCAAGGAATGTTTCCTGGAAGAGAGCTTGAGGTTAAAGTCACATATATCTCCCCAGAAATTAGGCACCAGCTAAAAATATTACATATTTATCTCAAAGTAAGTCCTCATGAGCCAGTAGTGTTCCACTTTTGATTTTTAGGTAATTATTAAGGTAATTCATAAAACAGATTCATATGGCATACTAACCTCCAAATCTTTCACTGCCTTGGAAAACACCAAGCATCTACTAAATTTTCATCACTTCACCCTGAAGACAATCACTATTTCCCAGGGAACAGTGAAAAAAAGGTCAAAATCTTTATCAGCCTCATTGGTACTACATTATTTGATGGAAAGAGAATTGAAGAGTCTTGTATGTAGAGCTATGCAATTCCTTACAACACTTCAGTACTTCAAGTATAATATTTCTACTCTTCTTTAAGTGCAGATCATACATATGGCAAAGGAAACCCAGAGCACAGTAGAGCAAAAGAAAGCTCCTTACAAATTGTAATATAACAAAGAGAAGCAGTGGAAAAGACAATATTGAAAATTTTAAACAAAGGAAAAGGGAAGGAGTAAACTTTTTTTTAAAAAAAGTAAAAAAAGTAAACGTCTTTTTTCAGAATACAAACTCGTCAGCTTCTAAATTCTGTGAATTCAGTTTTTCTGTAGGACTAAGAATAGAGCAACAGAAGCAATTGTTCAGATTATACAGCTCTGTGGCATGTAAAAATTAAGGCATCTGAAGTAATTTCTTCTACATCCCTGCTGGAATGGAGTTCTAGGTGTTTTGTGGAGGCAGAGCCATGTCTGCTTGCAATGGTGAAGTAAAGTTTGGATCACTGACTTAGACATGGCTGACACATTTTACCCAATTAACAATAATTTCTGCTATTTTAAATTGTTATAATTCTTGGATACTAATTAATCAGCTTGTCCCTTTCCCAAAGCAGCAGACCCCAAAATAAATTAGGTCTCATCAAAATATGCTAACAAAAGTCAAACCCACCAAGCTAGGAAAGTTATTATATACATCTCTTTAAGGCAATTTTAAATTTCTTAAGTAAAGAAAGCAAGCTAGTGGGCAGGAACCAACATAATAGGTGAGAGAAAGGCCAACAGCATAAATCATCATTATTTACCTGCTTCCCCACCACCACCATTTGCCTATCCCTCAGGTAGTTCCTGTGCCCATAAATGAGCTAACTCAGGAAAGAAAGAAAGCACATTGTAGCTGGCCTGCAGAACATCCCCTGCTGAAACAAAGCCACAGACCTGAACTAACAGTCAAAGCCTGCTTGTTGTCTCTAAGAAATAATAAAAGAGTTTCCAAGAAGTCTCCAATGGTGTTAATGAAAACCTGGATGCTGGTACTTCAGCTGTGACGAGGCTTGTTTGGCCAATGCTCAGTTTCACTCCCTGCACTATGGTTTCCCAGTTTGAATACTGGAATAAGTCAGTACTTGTACAAGTCCTTTGAGAGCTGTGAGTGCTCTGTGATCTGCAGAACTAAATTATTAAAATGGTTCTGGTAATTACTTTATTGGAAATTATGTGGGGTTTTCGTCATCATCAAATCAATAAACATCTTGGAAGAATTGAGAGAGAAATGTGACAGATATGCTTGCAGGCATTCGTGTTTATCCTAGCAGTTTTAAAAGCTGGCATTTTGTTTGCACTGGCAAGGCTTGGAAAAGCAATAAGGAAGACTTTAAATAATGAACTTTCTCTAACTAACTCTTCAATTAACTGTATAAAGAAGAAGTCTTCTGATTAAGAGCTGCCTAGCAAGTAATAGTCAGGAGAACACTAGGGGTTTAGAAAGTGTTTCTGATGAGAAAAACATCATTCCTCTTTGGAGATATTTTCAAACATTAGAGATAGTGGTAAGTAGTGAGTCAGTTAGAAGTGCTTTCACCTGGTGAAAACTATGAAGGAGAGAAGGAAGACAACGGAAACAAATGTATAAGCCATTTCATTGTGCAGTAATGAAGTAGAAACAAAATAGCTTCTTGACAGTCACCTTCAACTCTTAAAAGCTATGAAGCATTCTTAATGGAGTTATTTCCCAAAAAGAGTGCTAAAGAATGATGCACCTACACAAGGAACATTTCAGTGACTTATACTACCTGCAAACACAAGCTTTCTAAGTTTAATGAAAAAAAACCTCTCTGTTTATTAAGTATTACCTTAGATTTCTATAATTATACAGCTAATCTATCTTTTACCAACACATTTGCAAAAAATTATAGCTCTGGTAGGATGAAATACCAACCACCCTCCAAAAAGTTCTAATTCATACCTTATTTCTGAGAATCCTTAGAAACTTGAATAATTGAACAGGCCTAATTTTAAATTTCAGTTTTAAAAAGTCCCAAATATTATGCTACCCCATGTGAGATTGAAAGGAAATGGTAAGGGGAAAAGAGCCAAGAGAAATGGGCGGTAGTGGCAGACAAAGTTAGGTCTTATTTCTACAGCCAGACAAAAATTTACACAAACTATGACCAAACTGGTTTAAATAACCACAGAATAAAAATTAAATTACATTTATGAATCCAGAAAAAAAGTTAAGCACACGTTGACTTGGGGGGTGGAGAAGGCTAGGCATCCACAACATATTTCTGTCAGGCACATTCATGGGTCTAAAGCCTGAAGTGTGGCCAACCTCTATTCTGATTTTTAGTCTGGTTTAACCACCAGACCAAAAGGCCTCTAATTCTTGAACTGGAAGAGGATTCCCCTTCATATTAGTGAGGGTTTTGCATAATTCTATCATATTCCTCTCAATTGGGTTTTTTCCCAGGCCAGATAACTTAGCCTGCTTCAGCATTGCCTCTCACACACAGTTACAGATCGCTCTCCTCTGCCCCTGAACTCCTCCTCATGGTGAGAGTTCAATCAGACAATTTTCACTGTCTTGCCACTGAGCATCCAAGACTTATACAGAGAGTTGTAACATTAACTGGCTGGCTGCTTATCAGTGTTGCTCAAACTTTTCAGGAAAAGCGCTTTCCATATTACAATCAACTAGTCATTCAATTTACATTCAATTAGTTCTTTCTCATCAGAAACACTTTCTAAACCCCTAAGTGTTCTCCTGAATATTACACTAGCTCCAAGTTTTACTTATAAAGTGTGTTTTTGGTATTATTATCAGTAATTTTGTGTATTCCAAAATATTTTAAATAAAGGCCTATGAAAATATCAGTTCTTTGGAATGTTGCTTGTTTTTATTTAATAAATTTTTTGTACTTTTTTGATAGTGTTTCAAGGGTAAAGCACATCTATAACATAAAGGACCTTAGCCTTATAAGAAAGTTGGAGTTTGGGAGGGTGAGTTTCTTCTAAAGTTACCATATAACTCAGTTCTACACAGGTACTTTCCATTTCGCTTGTGGCTTTCCTTCCTTAGCTATACAAAATGACTAAATCGCATCTAAGCCCATGTCTTCCCAAATCTTTCTGCATGCAGCTTGTTTAGAGTCTCACATGTCTACAAGTTCAGAATAGTGATCTGATATCCAAAAAGGCAACAAATGCTCGTATTTCACAAGAAATCTGTTTCCTACCTTATGTGGCATATTGCCCAAACTGTACACACCATTACTCAATCCTCAGTCTACCATCCTCCTGTTATGCTTCTATTACAGTTCCAAGACCTTTCAAGATCATAAAGGAAAGTAATTTTACAAGATCTTTGAGCAATTTAAAATTTTGCAAATCCAATAAATCATCAGTATTGTAATCAAGAACAAATTAATTATCCAAATCAGTATTCACAATTCTGCAAGAATATAATTTGGCTTTCCAGCATTTTCCTGCAGTATTTCTGAACTGATTAAAGACCTGCTCAGTGCAGTTCAGTATTTTCACTTTGGTAGCTATACTTCCAGGTGCAACATTACTGCTATGAAGCCAGTATCCCAGCCAGCACATTGGCTAAACAAGAGCACCACTAGGATATAGTGAATTTTTAAAGAAACCAAGTAATTGGCATTTTACAAGTTAGAAATTTATGGTTCCAAGGGTTTATTTACCAGTTTCTGATATAAACATCAGCTATGTAATATAAAACCAAAACTGAAAAGCCCATGGTTCACATTTCAATGTGGACCTCATATGTGAGCAACCACAGATGTGATCCTGTGCAAGCAAAACACATCTGCTGAGGGTGAGATCATACAAAAACTAGCAAACAGGGACCTTTTGGGAGACAGTGGCTAAAAAAAAAATAAAATAAAATCAAGCATACCACAAACAAACAAAATCAAATTGAAAGGAGATGACATAGGTAGCAAGGCAAGTGGGAAAATGACTGATAGAAGCAGAAAAGAGATAGTCCTCAGTAGTCAGATAACCCCTACTGTGCAAAGCAGGAGAGAACTTGGGGAAATGAACAGAAGCATTAGACAAAACAATTCATTCAGACAGGAATAAACATCTCAACTAAAACAGATTAATTACAGTAATAACCAACAAAGAAAACAGAAAACTCCTAGTCACTTAAAAGGTTTAAACAAAAATCCCAAAATAGTTTTCTTTTGAAGCACACTTGAAAATACGCTACCTTTGACCTGCCTCAACAGAGTGATAAGAAAAAGATTACAGAACTAACAAGTACCAAAATCAAATCAACTTTGATCCCAAGGCATTGTCTAACCAAACCCTTTTCTTTGAGAGTTCATCCACATGTTAAACAAGCAGAACAGCGGCTGCAGATGCATTGCTAGCAGGAGACAGGAGACAGATTGCATCATTACAGGACTTCTGAAACTCCCTGAGTGCAAAATATGACAACTGAAGAATTACTGGCCCCAGGCCTACAGAAACCCCCAGGAATAGACCTAGCATGGAATTTACATCAGAATTCCTTGTCATGTGCACTGTAGACACTAGAAGCTTAAATCATTGCAAAAAAATAAATACTATCAGGAAGACAGAAAGGCATCACCTAGGTTCTTAAGCTCAAAGTTCTTGAGCCACATACATGCTCGAGGCTGGAAATGTATTCTGGGAAAGGTACAACCATGTTGAGTTTGTCCTGTTCCTGAGCTTTTCTACAAGCTTCCACTGCTGTCAGCCAGCAGAGACAGGATACAAGATTAGATAAAAAATTTCATCCAGTAAAGCTACTATATTAAACTGCTGTTTTGTCAGAAAATAAATATATACATAAATGCCCAGCAGAATGCAGTTAAAGAAAATAAAGGAAATGGATTATTTGAATATTATATTCCTGTGAGCAAAAGCAACTGTTAAATTCATCCAAAAAAGCATAAACTGAATAAACTAGAGTGACACGCATAAACATTGTGCTAGTTTTGAACAGGAAGCAGCAATATTTCAACAGAGCACAGCAGAGTGCAGGAATGCTGTTTAGAAGCTAATTAGCCCAGGTGCAACACTCTTGTTGTTACAACCTACTTGGCCACGCTCAACCTCCAAGTCACCACACAACTTCCTTAGAGTGCAACCTGTGCTATTCAGACCCTGATAATCTCTACTCTCCTCCCTCACTTAAAAGTCAAGGAAACAGCAGCAAAGTCTACCTGATTGCAACAAAGTACATGCAAGCAATTGTGCTCAGCTGTGATCTTTAGCAGTGACCTTGCTTGTACAGGCAAGGATCCAATTCCAAATCTTGTTATAGACACCAGTGCTTATTTTCCTCAGTGCTTGCTAAACTCGTTGACCAACAGGTAGATAAAAGTGCCAGGATCACAAGCTGCAAGTGTACAGCATGGAACTCATATGAGAAAAATGAAAAAAAGATTTTCATTCCAAAGTATAACTTGACTCAAAACTACAGGGAAAAAAACCCAAACTAAACTCTCTCCCCCCCCAAAAAAAACCAAAAAACAAAAACCCAAAAACCTATCAAGAGCAATGTTTAACCAGAACTTTGAGAGCCAAAAGAACCAAAACCACAAAAATTCCAACCCCGTTGGTGCAACTAGGCATTTGTGCATAGATAGGACACAGATTTCCTCTCCTGTTCATAAAAGCAGTTGCGCAAGTTGGCCACAAATCAGAGCAGGTTGCATTAGCAGTCCTCCTGTTCTACTCCAGGCTTATGTTTAATTTAAACATAAACTGGGTTACACATGATTTCAATATTCTGTTGGATGACCAAGCAAGAGAAAGAATGAATTTAAGCAGAGTCTATGGAGAGATAATGTGAAGGTTATAACATAAGTGAAAAATGGCCATGTTGCTAAGATAAGGCTCCAACCACCAATCTCATTGTCAAGCCTGGCCATCTGTCAGCAGAAACCTGATTTACTGCATATTATGCTGCTATACTTGATCACTACTGTTCCGTTATAGAAGGCTCCCGAGGTTTGTTTAAGGACACCAAATGGTACTCTCTAGCAACATAAAAAGGGTTAATAAAACACCTCCTCAAAAGCTGAGCTTTTTGGAACCAGGCTTCAGAACTTTAAATCAAATTTTACCCAGTTTCAATGCCACTGGTAGAGGAAACTTCTCTATAAATAAAAACATTAGAACCAGGGAAACAAAGCCCAAAAACGCCCAAAAAAAAAAAGACAGCAAATCACATCATTTTCACCATATGTTTAAGGCTGCTCGCACTGAAGTCTGCTTATGGATGTTATTTTGATAGTGGGGAATTGCAACAAACTTTAGATAAAGGCACATTTAAGATACATTTCTGCAATATCACTATTCAACAAAACCATTAACAAAGCAGCCACTTTCTTTCATTTAATAATTACTCGGAATACCCAATCTGTTTGCAAGAGCACTAATGACAAATATTTAGATAGGGCTCATGGTGTTACAATTCAGGTAAGCACATGTAATCCAACTCTCCCCACTTCTAGACACCAGAACAAAAATGCCCATGTATGAGATTCATCCCTCACACCAAATACCCACTGAGTAAAACAGCTGCAGGGACTTTCTCAGGTTAATCAAACAAATGAAATAACAGCATCCAGTAATAACAAAACAATTTTTCCCTCCAAACAACAGGCCTGCGCTGCAGGTGGTTTTGTCCCATAGCAAGCAAAGAGGAAAAAAACACATCCTGAACAGCTGCTCATTAGGTGAGCACCATTCTGCCTGCACAGCAAATGAAGCAAATGTCGTGTGGAAAAAACCACAGTTACGGTCATGTAATTAGACACGATAACACAGGCATACACAAAAGAGGAGGGAAGACAAGTACAAATTACAATTGCTCAGGCAATGTATTTCTGGGAGTTCATAATTTTTGATGTTCCTGGACTTTAACCTCACCATTTCTTTTAACAAGGCTTTTTTTTAGCTAAATTTTTTTCTCCTATATTCAATAACAGATAACTTTGGACAATCACCTGCTATAAAAAATATCCATTCCCAGACAATTATTTATACTGAATGGAACACTTCACTTGAGGACACTGGGAGAATACTCCATCAAAACAGCACAAAGTGTATAGGACCTTGCAGTTAATATTCTAAAGTGGTGTGAATTTATTGCAAGCTTACCTGATACTCATTGGGCCAGAAAGTGCTGACAGCCAACTCTGCTCGAAGCCAGTCTTTGCCAGTGGAGCCAGTGACATTCCAGATGGGATTAGCCAGTGGTCCTTTGTTCACCCTAACCAGGATGTTCAAAGTGCCTGGGTTTCCTCCATTCTTGCTGTACAGAAGGTAGCTGAAATCAATGCAGTGAGTATCATTTTCTTTCATTGTTGGAAGCTGAAGTCGAGTCTTTTCTCCCGGGTCATGGTCTGATGAAATCACTATCATATATGATCCTGAGAAAGGGAGGAGTGGGAAAAGGGAAAAAAAAAAAGTGGTATTAAGGAAAGAGATAAACACCAAGAAACTGATTGTTCACTGTGAATAAAAGGAAATGTATAGGTTTTCTTATCCCAGAAACCTCAAAATTCAAGTGGCATGAAATCTAACAAGCTATAAGATGGCTAGACACATGACTGAAGTCGTACCTACAGAAGATACCACATATCTCTAAGGACCTTTCTAGATATCTCCACCTACCAACTTTTCTTTTTCTTGTTTTAGGATCAGATAATTGGAAACATGGTCACAGATGGAAAAAAAATAAAAAAAGCAAAGGATCATCATTATTCTGAGGTCACTGAGGCCAAAATTCTCTCAACTTGCTCAACAGATTTTCTGAAAACAAAACAAAAAGGTCCATATTCCTCGAGGCAGCTTTATAACACCCTTCTGTACCAAAAAAGAGGCAGACTTGAGATATATTAGCAATGGAAATAGGTGACTTAGGACACCAAGACAAATTTCATTTCTTTGAAAAAGCTCTGTTTACTGCTCCATTTGCCAATGGATTTAAGGGGATAACAGAAGTTTCTACAGCTAGAAGAGTGTCAATCTTGTAAACATGTGTGACAAATACACGCAGGACAAAACAGGCTGTGCCTGTCTAGCTACAAAGGCAGGAAGTGGAAATCATATGTTTAACATGTTGTACAGGCAGTAATAATGAATGAGTCTGTCCTGCTGTCCTGCAGAATGGATGGTAAAGACAGGCTGCCTCTAACCTAGCCCAGAGCTGATCCACTTCTTCAACTGTGACAATTCCAGGCCAGGTACTACCCAAGTGAGTGACCCCCACAGAAGAAAGCTTGCCAGGCAGGGTATGCCAGGCTGAACTTCCCAACCAAGTGAGAAAATCCAATTCAACATACAAACTGAATCATTGCCACAGCAAAGTTCCCTACCCATCTGCTTAATGATTCCAGAATCTTCCTATTGACACATTTTCCTCTTACTTTTAGTCCTAAAGGGCATCACAATTAAGAGTCTTTTCTTGTGAGGAAAGTTCAGGTTAAATCAATCAAAAAGAGAGAAAAAATTTACCCTAAACTTTTAAAAAAACAATGGATTTGTGGACATTTGCCCAAATTAGTAGTCTCACAGAAGTGCTGGGAGTATGTACATGAATACTGGTGAAAAATCTTCTATGAAGTACGTTTACATAAATTATTATCATTTTGTTTTTCAGATTTTATCCTTAGATTTTTAGGCAACAAGGAACTATCGTGTTCTATTATGTCCTAAACAGTTGTATTAGGCAATCTGAAAATTGTCCACAAGCTGTTGCTCAGGAAAAGATGAAAATTTATGTACATGGATTAAATCATCTGTGTTAGATGCTAATTTACTAGCCTGTAGAACAAGTCTCTGCTAAAAAACTCCAGGGAAAATAAAGAGAGAAAGAAATACTATAGAATGAAAGCTGTTCTTATTAAAGCACTGTGCATTGAAATCCATATTTTTAGTAGTCATCTTCATAAGAAGGTTTAAAGAAAACTACTACAATGTAAGCAACAAGTCCATATTTAGAATCCGTTATTTTTCTATTGAAGAATTCGGTAGAGTAGCAATTTCTTGGTTATTTCTTCATCATTAATAGCCATTTATAAAATCACAAGGGGATCTCATACTATTTAGGTTTACTGGTACTTTAAGTCTTTAAAGATTATTTTCTAGCATCAGCTGATGACTGCCTGAGAAACTGTAAACCACATCCACTGGTGTGCAGTTTTTATGCTCCTTGACTCTAGAATTATGATAATAGCAATAAATTATTATTTATTATTATTTATTATAATAAACTTAACAATATATTTGTTTGTAATCTCGACAGTAATCTCTATTTTAGTAACACTCATGTTCTTATAAGCACCTGATCATAAGACTAGAGAATAAGATTTCCAAAAGCTTTGTTACTGAATACTACGCTTGTGGCAGAGGAGGCCGTGCAAAAGCAATTTGGGGTTTTTCCTTCCACATAAGAGTTGGAAAACTAAACAGATTCAGCAAGAAATTACAGACTGCTTCCCACAATTAGCATTAATTGTCCACAGCCATTTAAATTGCCTCTTTGCCTTTGTTACTTGTATCTTCCAAATATTTCTAAGCAACACATGAAAAGCAACTCAGTCTTTCCAAAAACCAAAAAATCATTTCTAGTATTTCTGAAGAAATTGAAAGAAGATGTTGGAGGGTTAATCTATTGAAGAAGATTGTTTTCTGAAAGTGAACTTTGGGGGAGAAGGGGGAAAACAAAGAACTAGAATATAGCAATCAACTTTTGCAGATTTTTAAAAATGTTTCTCTCCACTTTTCTCAAGATCAAACCACTGGAAGGAAAAGAAATCCAACTCAAATTGCAACAAATAAACTGGAAGTATTTAAAGGTCTTGTTTCTATAGTAAGGGAATCTGCTATAGCCTTTGGAAGCTTCAACATACATTTTTAACATATCAACATATTTTTCTAGTACCCCACTTTCTCAACCTCATTTTTCATAATTTAAAAATACTTAGCAGTGAATTTGGCTACATCTATCTATGTGTAGTCTTACAGCTCTTCATGAAATGCTCCAGACAGCATTCATAGACCATTTATCACAAAGCCCAAGCATCTGTTCAGCTTCTTGGAAATTACTTCCCTTCTCCTCCTTTTTTTAAATTTTAGCAGCTGTATTCCAGAAATGTACAGAACCCCGCTCCCCCCTCAGACATCTACCTACTCCAAGAACATCAGAAGCCAATGCCAGAGTAAACTATAAAGCAAAATTATATCTTCTGAAAACATAAAAAATATTTGCTTTCACGTTTCATAAGAAAGTCATTCTTTACTTGTAAAGAAATGCAATTGCAAGAGTTAGGAGTTTTCCCCCATCTATATATGTTTGCAATATCCTAATATTTATTATTAGTAATTATATTATCGCACAATCTTCATAATATCTTAAGATATTCTTGGAATTGGCAGAAATGCAAAGCATAAACAATGGAACTGTTCACAACGTCAAACCCCCAAGATTATCTAAATGTTTGGGATTTTCAGTGAGAGGTTAGAGCAAGTGTAACAGGTAACTATTCACAGTGCAGCTCCAGCCTGGAGCAGGGACAGGTGAGGAGGAAGGAGCAGCAGACACCAAGTGCAATGGACTGACTGCAGCCCCAGCTCCCATCCCCCTGTGCTGGGGGGGAAATTTGGTTAATTTTTCCCCAGTATGAACCTGTTTTGTCTTTGACAGTAACCGGTGACTTACAAAATAGTGATCTCCTTGTCTTTGATTCAACCCATGAGCTTGCTCACATTATTTTTCCCCTTGTACTGCTGAGGAAAGGACCAAAACAGGCAGGGTGGTGGGCTGGCCAAGGTCAACACACCGCAGTGCCCAGAAAGGTAAAGAGCAGCTAGCTAACACTAGCACTAAGTGCTTTTTTTAAATCCCAGTAGAGCCAGGCTCCATGATTTTTTCCCATTGTTACTGGTCTAACAAGGTCAGGCACAAGCAGACAGAAAACACTGTATACACCTACTTCCCTCGAAAACAAGGAAGAAAAAACACACTAAACTGCATAGCTTTCACTAAGATTATACAAAAAAGAAGATAATTGCAAGTGAGCTACTCCATTAAATCCCAAAATGGTAAAAAAGAAAGAATTAAATTAATAAAAAAAATAAAAAACACAAAACCAAGCCAACATATTTGGAGCAATGCAGAAAGAAAAACTTAATATGAAAAAACAGAACTTCATTTTTTCTTCTTGAAAGACAGAAAGGGCAAATGCTACAAAGAAATGAAAGAAGTATCTCAAATCATCATTTGTGCCTGGATAAAGATCCATTGCTCTTAAATATTCCTTTGACTCGCTATTTTTTACTATGCTCCAGCATGTCATCTTCTGTTACTCTGGCAGTTACTGTAGTTACAAAATGCACACAACACATCAATAACATTTTTCTCAAAAATTTTTCTTGTAGTTTGACAGTGATGATGTTTCATCCTTCTTTCAGTAATTCCCAGAACAATCTTCTACATTCTTGTCAATTTACAATCTTTAAAATTCATAACTATGTCCTCTTTCCCCCAAGAAGCTTAAGTGTTAATTTTTTCTACTTAAATGTAGTTTAGATTTCTCCAAATCAAACTCCAACCTCTCATTTAGCTTTTCTTCTCTGAAGTGCCTTCTATCTATTTACCACTTAATAGTATCTAATGTTATTCCTGATGTAAAAGGTCAATCCAATTCTCTCCTACACAAAAAAGAAACATCAGACTATGAAACAGCTAAATGGCACTGCCTCCTAAGCTTTGACCAAGTTCATGCAAACAGTTCAGCTTTAGGATAAGTCTTTCAGGAAGATTTTGATGCCTATTTGGCATTTAAGTCATGAACTTGCTAAAAGGTGTCTACAGAGCTGTGGAGCAAGAGCTACGAGACTTTTCCTGAGCCATGTTATCAAACAAAGCTGTATAAGACCTCATTGTTTTCAATGCCTTTTATTTATTTTGATAAGCATTAAATTTGATGTCCTAGTTCAGTGGCAAGGACAGATCATTTCAGAATAAATGAATTCTATAACTAATTAATTGTGAAAAGTCTTTGGTTTTATCCCCTACTAAAAACCAAGCTTTCCTATCACCTTGCAGTTAATCGAAAGTAAGAAATCATACTAAGATTTAAAAAGGAGTCTTTATATAAAATAAAATGTGCCTACTGTAAGGTACCAATGTGACAAAGCAGTTTCCTGATCAAATTATTTTCTCTCACTTCCTTGCTTCCTGAAAAATGGGTTTGTATTTCAAGTGTGAAAGTTGTAATTTTCAGCAGGCTGGTCTTCAGGTCCCTCAAATCCTCTTTCCTCCTAAAAAGAACTAACTATCAAACCATCTCCATTTTGGGGACATACTGTGGCAATTTCTCTGCCTGTGAAGGGCAATGTCAATTACACAAAGTGGAGGGTCCAGGCACTCATGTGCCTTATCCTAAAGCTAGAGACTATGTGACCTTTTTATGTTTTAATAATGACTGTGGAACATAGCCCCTGATTACATTTTGGGCAACATTTGTGAGAGACTGCAGGCAAAGAACAGACACTGAAATGGAGAAATAGGCTTGCAACTGGAAGCAGACGGCAAAGAAAAGTTCAGAAACATCTATATTAATTCACAGAAAATTATATTTCACATGCAGTAGTATTCATGCCTTTTTTGCTCTTCAGAGAATGCCTTCCCTGTGACAGTTTGTGATAGCCCTTTACTTGTGTTTCTATAACGTGCAAGAAAGCAAAAAATAAAGGCTAATTATAAAAAGTCAAAAGCTCTGAAATTTTTCTGCTTGCAAGGAGGATATTCTTTTCAAAAGAAAAAAAACCAATGCCTATGAATCCACTAAATACACTCCAGGTAAACCCCTGTTTGCTCAGGTTTAATAAAACCTGAAACTATTATAATCTTCTGCCCTTCATTACCCAACATATACTACAGGTCTGCATCCCTAGGGCAGGAAAAAAAAAAAAAAAACAAGAAAAAAAAACCCTAAAGAAATTATGAAGAAAAACTAGAGACATTGTTAGGGTTTTTACTTTTACTGTCCTGCACTATCAGTTAAGCATGCCCCTTAAGGAGTATGTGTAGGGAAAAATGTTACTTTGCAACAATATAATATTACTTAAGACACATTATTTGATACACACTTAAAATATGCAATATAGTTATATCCTGGTTTTACCTTCTTTCATTCTGAAAAACTCAAAAATCATGTTATTGGTGTAAACAACACAAGATTTCTCCAAAATTTCTTCAGATGGCTACAACTCAGAAGTATCTTGCTGCTTACTTCACTTGTTTACAATATCATTCCCTATACCAGACTCAAACTGTTGAAGGCTTGTTTCAAGTTCTTTACAGATTGTCAAAGTGAAAGCGGGGGTGAATCAGGATCATGAATTTCACCTTCATTGCCTAGCTCAGTTCCAAGGCACCACAACTCAAATGCAAGTCAAGATAAGACTCTGAATTTACTACAGAGATTAAAAATAACAACAAAAACACACATTACAGACAGGGGAAATTTGTCTGGAAAATGCAAATCTTTTGGGAGGTTTCCTATTTCCAATAGAAAATGAGAATTATTAAAAGAAGCCAACCAAAGCAGGTTGTTAAGCTACACTGTACAAATAAAAGCAGAGCACTCAGTTTGAACAGAAACTACGCCTCATGGACTGCAAGAGCTCATCAATTCATCAATTTCACACCGACATGGCAATTTCACAGGAGGAGGAAAGGTGTCCTGCCCTCCAGGCTGAACTTGCTGATGCCAAAAGCTCTGCTCTACAGCAAGGTCATGCAACTGGGATTCCCCCATTACACACCCACAGAGGTCAAGCAACAGGGACACAGCCTGACAGCACTGACCCAGGCAAGGCAGATAAAAACAGCATCAAATCAGCCAAAGAATTATTATCATGGGCAGCACAACACTTCACCAGTATTTACAGCCATCATACTACTGTCTTGATCCTAACATCAGTCCTGAATCCTTCAATTCCATGAGAACAAGAAAAGGTTTGCAATTGAAAAAGAAAAACAAGACATGAAAAACTTCATGTTTCCAAGGCATGCAGGATTTGCAACAAAGTTCATGATGAACTTTTGACCAAAAACTGTTTCTTGGGCTGGTTGTAGCTACAAAAGTTTTGTTCTCCATAGTAATATTTTAGAAATGAATAAACATGAAAAATATTTCACTCTGGAAGTGTTGGAATTTGTAGTTTTCTCATACATAATACCAAAATCCTGTGGACTTGTTGGTTCTGATGCAGAGAAAATAGACCATGATGACAAACCAGTTTCTGAGGCATGGTAATTTTCTCCCTCTTTTTTTCACGTGATGGAACTTTAGCTAATACATACACTTTAGGAACTCCAAAACCTGAGACAGGAAAATTTCAGCAATTGAAATTTGCATTGCAAGCTTGTAGTGTCTGTACAAGAGAACATTTATCTTGCATTGTTGTCCTCTGAATTGCCTCTTCCAGCAAAACATTCAGAAAATTACTTTTGATACGGTGTGTCAGGCTGGCTTATGAAAGGACAGTGTTACTGAACAGTAAGCTGCATTTCAGTAAGCAAAAAGCACATGGAATAGTTTCATATTCCTTTAGGGATTAAGTGAGGTACTCTGTCATGGATTTTTTAACATCAGTGCCCATGAATGGATGGCTAAGACTAAAGTAACAGCAGCACTGAACTGTCTGAATTTGTGCTGCAAACCCATAAATACCCCACGGATAGTGGCTCTGTAACTCCAGGATGCTTCTCAGTCACTCAGGGGCTGCTCTGGCTGCCCAGAGCAGCAAACATTGGCCAGCTTTCTGTCTGGAAGAAAATGTCTTTTCTAAAAAAAGCTTCCAAAAAAATCCCATCTCTAGGTTAACATCAACTCGGGATGAAGCTATCCAGTTGGGATATCAAATAACTGGGTACCATTTGTGCCTGTCCAGCCTAAAGCCAGTCAGATGTTTTAGTCTGAAGATGTTCCCACAGCAGCAGCTAAAGTTCCCAACTCCAAGGCACTCCTGCACCTCCTGGGAAAATTTCAGTCCCATGAACACAAGAACACCTAAAAACACTTGCAACAACATCAATGAAAAGTAGGTACAGGGAAGTGTTTAAATCCGTTTTGCTTCACCATTCCTGTTAGCTGCTCTGATATTACTTGACTGGATAAGGCAAGCAATAATGCACAGAACTCTCCCTCCGTGTTAGCTTTGTTCCACCCATTTTTGTGACAGGCTTCCAGGATGAAAGACCTGTGTTGGCCCTTCTGTATCCACCCACTGCTCTAGGATGCCAGTGTATCACCACCGCTGCTGTACAGTCATCATTTAGATGCTTCAGATGCTGACAAAATAGACAATATATTAATAAGGGTGTTACAACAGATCAGAATCAAATTATCTGTTTCTGTGGATATTATTCATTTGAATAGAAATTAAAGTGAAATGTTAAAATATTTAGAGTAGTCTAGGGCAGACAGTCTTATAGAAAACATCAGTGCTGAGCACTTGTTGAAGTCTTTGTGCTGCTGTGTTTGCTGCAGTGCACAAAAACAAGTGCACAGAGAATTCACAAATGTCAGCCAAGGTGACCTGAAAACTCACAGCCACTGAAATTCACAGGACTTGTATTCCTACCCCATGCCCTCCTCCAGCTATGCTCACCAGACCCTTGCAAAGCAGCACACAAATCCCATAATAGAAGACCTAGATCTCCTGCATCTTCCTCTTGAGAGAGGCAAGGAGACAGAAATGTTTGATTTCTTCCTAGATGAGGGAAATGAACTGACTCCTGGAAAAGCCCAACAAGAAGCAGAGTCACATCAAGATAAGAGAGGAAACTGAAGAGGAAATTTCTCCCCTAAAAAAACAGTTTCAAGCAACTTCTTTCAAATATTTAGAAAAAAGGCAGATTAAAATGTATCTTGATGTATCTTTTTGACTTTTTTTTTTTGGTTGCCAACTAAAAAGTACTCTGCAAACACTCTAAGCTTTTTTCCCCTCCTAAGCGGCATTTAGATTTTAACTGAACGGGGAAAAAAAATTTTTGAATGTGAATTCGTACTCAGAGTGTCTTTAATACACTAGTCATTCTTCCAAAAGCAAGAATATTAAAAGTGCATTAGGAAGATACTTACTCCTATCAGCTTAACTGAAACTGGAAACAGAAACAAAACTGGCCATTCCCCAGATAAGCATGTAACAGGAGAAAATAAGAATCAACTATCTGCTGGGAATACTACTCCCAAGTATGACCAACAGTTAAATAAAGGCTCATTACCAGGCATGACAGCAGATTACAACTGCTATTACAGATCTTTCAGAAGAAGAAATTAAATGTCCTGTATTTTTTTATAGTCACCTTAGAATTTATTTAAAGCATGGGATGTTGATAAAACATTTTCACTGGGTTTTTTAGTGTTTTTGTGGTAACTGGAGGACTATTCATTCCTTTATTTTCCATCACTTTTTCTCAGCATCAAATAGTAATATTTCCTGTCATGAAATCAATTTTTCTCAGAACATTGCTTTATGCAACAATGGCCTGAAGAATCTCTATTTCCAGGTTTTATTGCTTTTACAGGTGTAGGGTGTACACTAAAGGAGTTTTATATTCCTTGATTAAATGCAGAACATAAGTTAAGAACCAACTGCTGGGAAGGATTACCACTGATAGGAGTTTTGAAAAACAATTTAAAACAATATTTAAATAATGGAAATAATATTCATCCTTTGCATTCAGAAGACAGATTTGTTTGTTGTTCTTCAAAATATCATCTGACCTCCCCTCTGAAGTACATACCTCACTGTGCAGTGACTCACACTCCCATTGAGTATAACCATAAGTCAAGCCTTTGTCAATACAACCACAGTACCCTGTAGTGAACTCAAGTACTTGCTTAAGGAAAAAAAAACTGGAAATCTTGAAATTTATTAAGTTCCAAGGAAGTCTTCCAGACCATCAACACATGGTTATGCATATTTGTAAAATAAAATCTTGAGCAATTTAGCAAGCGTGGTACATTGACACTGAATGCCCCATAAAGAGCTGAATATGACATAGATGGAAAGGAGCAGGCTAAAAAAGGATCATATACAGAAAGCCTCTTCTGAAATTATTTTGATTTTCCAGTTACTGATGGTAATGTTTATCTTGCAAGTCCAAGCAGTCCTATAGTGCATATCTCTATGAGAATTGTAATAAATAATTTAACAACACCTAAAGAGAACAGCCAAAATCCATGAATCATACATATGCAAAAAATGCACTGAGGAAGGCACTACTCAAGAGTATGGGGATTCATACACCACTACATTAATCACCACAGAAACTGGATTAAAAACCCTAAACACATTGCACACCAGAAACAATTCATACAGACAATAAAAATTACAAAAATGGACAAAAAACAAGGCAAAACAGTACCTAGGAAGGCTTACAAAACACATTAAAACCTTAAGTTCAGAAATTAGAATTCCTTGCTCTCCTAGACACTGGAGCTTGCAGTTAAAACAAAGACGTGAGGTTTGTGGTGTGTGACAACTCTGTCATGCTTCACATCTTGCTAACAGCCCTCTGCTCCACAGACATCAACTGCTCTTCTCTCCCAAACACTTCAACTGATTAGCATTAAGGCATTACACCCAGAGTAAAGGCTGTAACCTGCACATAGCTGGATGCCTGCTGCATCTCCATCAGCCCTGATGGAGCCCAGGATGCCTGAGAGGTCATCGTACTTTCCATCCAAATTAGCTGTTTTAAAACAAACAGATAAATAAGCTCCCCTTACAAAACCCTTGCCTCTCAAGTCATATTAGCAGCCCAACTGGTTTTACACTCTAGTACACACCATCTTTCTTCTACAGGGAAATACTCCTGAAATAGATGGAAACAACCCTATCAATTATAAAAATCACTCATGCTAGCATTTTTTATAGTGTTTTGAAAGAAATAATTGTGTCAATGTCCAGCAATAGGAGAACAACAAGGAGAAAGAGATTGCAGATAAACTAGGACTGCTGTTTCAGAGAAAACTTGGAAGTTCAACAGCTATGAAAGGCTAGGCTAGTCTTGGTGCTCTTGTAAAAGAAATTTTTGTTTTCATCTCAGGATGCACCTCGGTTTATGAAGATTCACATCTTTGCTCCTGACACAACACTCTCCAATTCATAAATTTTGAAACAGCTTTTTGCTTCCAAATAACTAGTTTATACATGTTAATGCTATTTAAATCATCCTCTATTTTGAATACTGAAGTTCACAATGCCAACAAAATACTAAACATATTCCATCCCAGCACATAATATATAGCTTATAACTTCATGCAGTGGAGCATTTCCGTGGCACCAACTAATGTGATTAACCTAAACTTCTGAAAAACACAAAAACAACTCATAAATCTACCCAAATACGTACCATATGAAGGATGAGAACCTCGCCTCCATTTCAGACAATTGGTGAACTTTTAACACTAATATTCATTAATCAAACACTGCACTTAATTCTTAGGGCTATTAGGACATTGAACCCATGTTCCACAGGTAATTTAATGCAAGAATCTTCTGTGATTTATTTCCCACTTCTGTTTTCTTCAGTGACACAGTACAGATAGAGTATCCAGTCATCCAAAAGCTACTTTATTTTCTTTTTAAAGCTGTAATTAGGCTTTTAAATAAAGGCTTTGCAGTTGTACTTCCTAAGGGAATGTATAACTTATCCTGAACTAGGAATATAATTTCAGACTCAAACTTTTCTTTCAAAATTAGGACTTGCTGAAACCATAAAAGAAAACTGAAGCTGTTAACAACCATGAATCATAATACTGCCTTCAAATGTTTTGAATGTCCAAATAAGATACTTGGGAATCAAGTAGCATCTCAGAAAATGAAGAGACATTATAGTATTGTCTTCTAACATTAAACTTTTCTAAAAAAAAATATATATCTGTGAAGGGAATATCAAACAAAGTTAGAAAATAAGTCCAGCTGTTAATCATGACAGAGTAGTTACAAAAAAAGGTTTTTTTGAGAAAAAGAGCTAGTATTTTTACCTCCTATATTTCACCTATCAATGCTCTTGGGACTGACCAAAACCTAACCAGAATTTCCCTGTAAATAGAATGGAAATACACAACAATTAGGGGCAAGAAAAGGAATTTTTATTCTTTCCAACTGAAATAGATAAAAATAGGCAATAGACTGAGTACGTTCTTTTCTCACAAACAGAAGACAACTGTTCCTGGCATTTATGCAGATAGAAACATTTCAGGACAAAAGACTGTGACAGTAGATAGCAGTACACTTCTGACTCTGCTAAGAGACAGTTATTAAGTACTCAATCCCAGAATTAAATTAACAGCTTATCTAATCATCAACCTGAATCTCTCTTACTGCAATTTAAGATTATTATTGTTTAACCTATCAGCAGCCAACATGAAGTTCAGTTACCCCATTCTTTGCACCAGCCTTTAACTCCTTGAAAATTTTTATTTCCTTTCTCTATCCCGTAAAAGACAGTCCTAATTTTCTTCAGACTTCAGAGGAAATGCTGCTGTTTAGCCCTCTGTCATTTCTGCTGCTTTCATCTGCGAATTCCCAGAACATGCATTCTCCTTCCATACTCCAAACTGAAAGTACCTATTCTTCTAACTTCACTAAGAAAAAAACCCTGAAAATATTATTTAATGTATATTTACACAGAGCATCATGTACAAGCCAATTCTGTCTGCCTTTTTCACAGCAGTGTAACAAGCTCAAGCAGTTTCACCAAACAATTTCTTTCTCATTATTTTTCAATTCTTCCTGATGAGCACTGTCCCAATGCATCAGTCATTTCTGAACCCCAGATTACCCTCAAATTGGCTCACAGGTAACCTGAATAGTCTCAGCCAAAGAACATCTGTTATTCCATCATCCATGGCACTACCAAAAACAATAAGAGTTGATGCTATCAGTGTTTTCCAAGCAGCTTTTCACCTGTCAAAAAACCTTTTCAGTTTCACAAGGTGTTTATTCTGTAAGCTTAATGAACAAAGTAGTATCTACTGCTTTCCTTCCTTCTCCTTGTATATTCAGAGCAATAAATTTGCACTTTGTTAAATATTATAGAACTTCTTTCTTGGTACTCTCTAATATCTGTACTTTAGCTCACTTTAAATATACAGTCAAGACAAAGTTATGGAGCTGAAGACCATCAGTTCTGGTGGACAGAATGCACTTCATTCCAATGCCTACTCCTAAGCTGCCCAGGACAGCAGCAAGAACAGCTTTTCCTTGGCCCACAGGTATCAGAGAGAATAGGGCACTCACAGGTAACTCCATTCAGGCCACCCAGAACAGCCAGGCAGCCTCTGCACCCCTGAGTCCTGTGTGTCACCTACACAGCTCTGGAACAGCCCTTTCCCATGCCCCTCCTGGGTCTTTCTAGGTTCAAAATGATGGAAATGGGAAAGGAGGGCAAGGCAGCAGCTTCTCTAACGCAATGCCAATGCTACTGATGGCCACCTCAGATGAGACTTCTGGAAGGAGAAGACACGATAGAACACTGGTGGACAGCACAAGGCAGTAACTGGCAGACAGCACAGCACCAGTGCTGGCAGCCAAACAGCGTCCAGGACTGCACCCCGAGGGCTTGGGCATCAGGTCCACCTTCTTGAACCACAGTGGTGTGCAAGCAAGGAAACCCACAGCTCGGGGAATGTTTTGCCCCTATTAAGACAAAGTTACCCGTAACACAGCAATTTCCATTTAGAGTATTAATCCATCAAGCAAAAATTAGATATAACAATAGAAATCAGCTAAACATGTTCACATAATTACATAGGAATCGCTGTTTGGGTTGTGGGGTTTGGGATTTGCTGGTTTTGGGAAAGCTGTGAGTAACCAAGGGTATGATTGCAGATAGTGGTGAGGTGGAAAAGAAATCCATCAGCTCTCGGTGAAAAAAGGCTTTCTGGCTCTATACAACTGCCATCTCACATTCCCTCCTCCAATGTTCTCATTATTACATAAAATATACATAAACATGTAAAGAAACAGATTCACAGACCCACAGGAATAAATAGGCTGCTACTTCCTCTCAAGAAAAAGCAAAACAAAAAAACCAAACAAATACCTTCAAAAGCTGAAAATAATTTGAAAGCTAATTTATACAGCTAATAAAGCCCATTAATTTCTTTTAATGCCAGGTACAAATTATGATTTTAGTTGGAAATTTACTGAGAAACTTAACAGAATAAAAACAATACCTTGAGAGATGTAAGATGTATTTTGAAAGAAGCAGTATTTTCCTTTAATATTATCAAGCATTTTTGAAACACTCAACACAGCAAGGGCAAGGCAAGGCTTGAAGCAACCATATGGCTCAGTCATTTAGCAAAACAGGAATTAAGGCAGTGCAGGTGGCTATGGAAGTATTCAGTGATGTTTAATTTTAATGAACTAGTTTGAACAATGTGTGATAAAATCAGCATATAAAATGATGCATATTACTAAAACTATCAGGAGAAATGCCTCTCTCCTGCAAGGCTCAATTGTTCTACACAAAAGACACCTTCAGACGTTGTGGGTGTGCGGGGATATAGGAGGGTGAAGCCAAGAGAATTAAATGAAAGTGTGTATTGAATACATGTAATATTTACACCTATGTAATACCAGACACCTGTAGCCCATCTAAAACAATTACTCCAAATTCTGCCCTTAATTTCACACTTTTTTTGCCAGAGCTTGTTTCTGTATCATAGCAACAAATTGTCAGTTTATTTTGCAGTTTATATTCAGAGCATATATTAATTTTTTTGCAAATTAGCATTTGCTAGAGAATGCTAATTCTTTCATATTACATGACAACCAATGAATCAACAGTTTTCATGAAAAAAAGCAATGATAATATTATGTAAACCATGCTGCTGAAGTTTAAAATCACAGACAGGTATAACTTTTGGGAAGAAAAACTACCAACAGGCCATAATTTTTAATATCTGCCACAATTTCTCCTTTAATTCAAAGGTCAGCAAGCACATTTGCTACTGTGAATGATCAGTGCCTCACTGTCTTGATTCGGCACAATTACTTGGACAGCTATTAATCATCATTCTAACAATTAGAAACACTGCTCCTGTCTTCAAGGAAGGGATGATTATGAAGGTTCACCTCCATTCAAAGCCTTAAGAATTGGATTACTTACTCCAAAGCGACAGGGGCATCACATTGGTATGAAAAGAGAATTCTATACTGATAAATCGTAACACTATTGAAAGAGCTGTGCAGCCAGAGACTGACTTGAAGCAACATACTGGAAAATTTCCATTTGATGTGAGTCATAACAAGACTCTTGCTCTTACCCTTTCATTTTAAACTGAACACACATGAACCCATGGTACCCAAAGCAATGAAAAGCACTGGAGAAATCCTGCACCCCCTCCAGACATGTAATTTTTCCATTGGATTCAACAGAAACTAATCTTTGCCTTCCATTAATCATTTTGGGTGGTGTATAATTAAGCTGAGAAAGGGACAAGACAATAACATGCAAACATAAGCACAATAAACTTCAATATTGCTCTGAATTATTTCTGAGAGATAGCCAATAAACAGATTTAATACTACACAATTCTCTGTTAGGTTTATTAATTTCTACTCAAGACCACTCATTACAAGGAGATAAGTAGGCAAAAACAATCTTCTTCACATTGAAGCTCTATTCTGCTAGCTAATTCACACTCCTATGGCACAAACCTTATTGACCAGGAAAAAAAGTAAATGTAAGGCAGAAGAAAGTTAAAAAAAGACAAACAAAAAAACCCTCGCCTAAACAAAACAAAAAACCCAAAGGCAAATTCAATAGAACATATAAATATGGAACACCCTGAAACTCACATTAAAAAAATAACTTCAAATATACTGGTGAAAAAAAGTATCATAAAAGCAGATGGAACAGCAGAGATGAAAAATAATATAAGTGAAAAGAAAGCATAGCTAGACATACACAAAAAAAACACGCACACACAAACACCTGTTAAAAGGCAACCACGGGGCTGCAGAGAAGTTAACAACAGAGTTCCACAGGACCAGCCCTAAAACATATCACAGTGCAAAAAAGAAGTAATATTCTGCCAGACATCTTGCAGTACAAGCTGTGAGACATCTCAAAGTATTGGAGAAAAGAGCATTACAAAGGTGCATATTAAAGAAAGGGAGAATAAAGGATGAAAAATAGTTGTACGAAAAATGGTCAGAAATTTAAGACTTCAGAGGCAAGACTTTGATATGTGAAAAGACAGAAATGGGAAGAGAGGAGTTCAAAAGAAAGATAGCAATAGGCTAAATAAAGAAAAGCAGTGTGCAACTTGACCAAGTCCAGCAGCACAGTATAGGCACTATATGAAAAATTAACCTCCTAAAGTCCAGTCAAAAGAGAGTGTTAACTAAATTGCTTCATGTATTGAACCTGTGGAGAACATTGTTCCCAAAACAAAACCTTGTAATACTATATTTCAAGAGTTCCAGGATACACCTTTCTTACACACAGGTCTTCTCCACGTTTGAAAAGTAAAACCTTCCACTTTTAGTCTACCAATTTAAAAAAAAAAAAAATGCTGCTAGTAAATACCTACTAACACAGTTTGTCAGTGGATAGCTTGAATTTAGTGACTTCAACACACTTAAAGCCAGTATCTACCTCACAAAAACCTCTTTATTACTTGAATGTCATAGCCAGCATTAAGAGAACAAGCAGTAAAAGCAAAGTACTTCAGGGTTTTGTTTCACCTAAGTAAGCACACAAGTAACAGAGAAGCCAAGACTGGAACTCTTCCAGTCCCTGTCTGTGGATAGCCAGATAATTAGGCTTCCAGACTACAAAAAAACTTCAAATATTTTGTGAGCAATAAAAATAGCCTTAAAAGACCCAAACAAAGCCTGCTCAGGGCTCTACTCAACCTTCCCCAAAGAAGGACTGAATGAAGCAGAACGCACACAGTGAGACTGAATGCAGGTTTTCTGAAGCTCTGTCCCCCTCTAAATCTTTGCTGAAAGGCTATGGAAGCAACCACTGGAGGGCTGCTTTGAAACATCTCATTTGAAGATTCTTTTTTTTTATTTTTCTTTTTCTGATGTGATTGTTCAGATGCAGACAAGTCAAGTCTGCAACATCCATGTACATTTATTTCAGAGGACAAGTGCAACTGCAAATTTTATTATTTATTCCACTTCTAGCTCCATTTTAGGGAAAAAACCCCAATAATTTTCAATCTTTCACATTAATCAATGCTGTTATAGGTGTAAATACATATATATAGTTAAAAGAGCTCAGCTCTGGTGAAACACTGAAACAAACTTCCCAGAGAAGCTGTGGATGCTCCATCCCTGGAAGTGCTCAAGGTCAGGCTGGACAGGGCTTTGAAGGACCTGGTCTAGTGAAGGTGTTCCTGTCCATGGCAGGGGAGTTTGGAACTAGATGATCATTAAAGTATTTTCCTACTCAAATTATTCTATCATTCTATGATTCTAAAGAAAATATAAAAATGAATAATGGTATGGTTTTTCGAAGAATAGGGGAGGTATAAAGGGTTTTAAGTTGTGGAAGTAAAACCACAACAATACTCTTAAGTGTCTTGCTTCTCTTATTAATACATGGTAATCATACAAAAGAAAACTAAGTCCAAAATGTAGAAGGGCAGAGAGAAGAAATTATGTCTAGGAAGTAGAACAGCCTAGAAGAGAGGGCAGAGAACAAGAGTTAACTGCATGGTTGAAGATAAATTGTTACTTCATTCAAAAATATTACTGAGTATTAGGGGAATTAATAATGTTGAGGTTTCAGAAAGACTAAGTGCCCCTGGAAAATAACACCAGCAAAGTCACCCTTTTCTCACATATTTGATGCAGCAGTAATGTGCAGTATTAAGTGAATGGTATAAAGAAAATGGCATGCTTCTGTGTGATGATTATTTTCCTCAAAAACATGCAGTTTTAAATTCTTTATTTCAGACTCTATAATAAACCAGATTTTGAGGAACTGCTTTCATTTACTGTGTTTGGGGGCAAGGGTATTAGGGGAATGACAATGGTTATTTGTCCCAACTTCTAAAATTAAAATATGCCTCATACCTAACCTACATCCAGAGCCAATTTCCATATCAAGATCGGGATGAAGACAGGGGTGATGAAAACACATTTTAATCAATCAGCCATACTGAAGTACTACCAACCCTTGAAAATATGTCATTATTTACCTTCTACTAAAAGAAAAAAAATTCTCAGCAACTACAGGACCAGCACAATACTTGAGAACAGCAGTTAGAGAAATGGACAACACAGCAAGCACAGTCCTGGACCCCGTAACTCACTTTGTCATCAGACCTTTGACCCTTCATGTAATCTCTGCCACTTACTCCTAGATTAACTTTTTGCGAGACAGAGATGAAATCTCTTCCATCCCTGACAAAATGTCAGTTTTTATCTTCCATCTCCTTGCTCTTCAGCATGTGTACTGTGGTGTCTCCTGTGCCAAGCAAGGTTTTGCCTCACTGCTGAAATGATTCAGCCTACCACAGGCTCCTTTCTGGCTCATATGAATTCTGGGTCTCCCCCAGAAACATTTTGTCCATGCACACTGCTACCCTAATACAGCCTGCTTAATATGTAATGCTTCCCCTTAGGCAGGCAAATGCAACATGGCATTAAAATGGGGCCCAGGTACTAGCCTCAAATAAATCAAATTACTAAAATCCCTGGGAAACTGTGTCACAGAAAACTAAAAAAATTACTAGCCCTTGTCCATCCTACCCATATAATTCATAAAAGACTACCTACATTAAACTAAGCTGTTTGCCAAACCTGGACTCCCCTCTGAATTTCAAGTCCTTCTGAAAAATATTTAAGAATTGACTAATCTCAAGACTACCTAAGAAATTTCATGTCCCTACGAAATGGGAGCAGAATGACACCAACAGGGGCTGGTGACAATGCACTGAAAACAATTTCAGTGTTTATTTCATGACACTCACCATTGATCAAGTCTATAAAACCTTTGAAACTAATAGAAGAACAGATTACCGCTTAACTTTATTACTGGATAAAATCTTCTTGCAAATACAGCAAAAACTAAGAACCTGTGAAATGAACACTTGTAAAAAACCAATTCCTGTCTAGCACGAACACCCTCCAGACTGCTACAAACGGCAAGGAACAGTAATGCTTAAGTTTAAGTACTCACTGAATGCAAAAAGTGATGTGGTTTGTTTTGTTTTAAACTCACTTTTTTCATACAATTTAATACTTCCCATTGACCAAGGCATTTTAATAACTTAAGAAATGGGAAATGTCCTTCAACACATATGCTCATATCAAAAAGCTAATTGAAGTTAAATGCTCCTGCAGAGACCTACTAGAAAATCATCTCCATTGACTTACATGTAGCTTGCTAGTTCTACACTTTAGATTTTGGGAGAAGCATAATAAGGGAAAAAACATGAACAGAGAACAAAGAGATAAAATGTTCTTCAGGGAGACACTAGTTTTCACTACTTTATTTTCTCAGTGCAAAAGAATGAGTAGTATATATATTACAGCGACTTTAGACGGTCACTGTGGTGAGAGAAGGACGAGAATCTTGTTTCTTGATCAGAAGGCTGATTTATTTATATAAGATATATAATACATTATAACTATACTAAAAAGAAGAAAAAGAGAGGTTGCAGAGAGCAGCTATGCTAAGAATAGAATAGAAAGAATGAATAACAAAGTTCTTTGCCCAGGGAATCTGTCCCTGAGCTGCTCCTGTGATTGGCCTTTAATGGTACACAAGGAAGATGAGCCAATCACAGGGACACCTGCTACATTTCACAACAGCTGATAACAATTGTTTACATTCTTCTTCTGGGGCCCTTTGCTTCCCAGAAGAAGGAGAAATCCCAAAGAAAGGATTTCTATGAAGAAATGTCTGCGACATAGATACACAGAAGACCTCACCATTTTTGGAAGCTTATGAAGGCAGATGCCTAGGATACATAAATGAGCCAACTGCCATGCACAGCTTCCTAGAAACTGGCTACCAGACTCCTCTCCCTTGCTACCACTAGCAATGGTGAGACTGAAGATGCATCCGCCTCTGTCATTCCAGTTTCAGGAGCTGTCTGTTGCTGTCTAAATTTTCAACAGGAAGGAGAAGATATGGACAAAAAACAACATCCAGAATTTTTCCTGCATAAACTGAGACTATCTAATCAAATCTTCTATGTAGTAGAAAGGAATGTGAAAACATGGTTGGTCCGGTTGTCTGTTCACAGCTTGTCAACACTTTTGTTTGGGTTATTTCTTTATAGAACATTTTTATCTGAACCAAAATTCACACCTCAAATGAATGAAAACCAAAGCTGAATGCTGCTTTCATGCTTTCCAGCGCAGAAAGAGGAATGAAAGGCAAAAAGAAAATTATTTTAAATAAACTTTAAAAATTATAAATAAATTTGTTTCAATTACACCCTGTAGAAAAGTAAATTTTCACAAAATGTAAAATCTATTTTCATAAAAGTATATTTTCATTCATTTCTAGGCAGAAAACAACATTCTTTACTATATAAATAAGTTAATCAGAGATTCATATTTTTTATATTACTCAACATGCATTCTTCCAGCTTCAGGACAACAAAGATCTACGTAACTCACCACTCAAAAAAAAAAAAAAAAAAGAGAGGTTATTTCATCAAATGAATGTAGATCAGAGCTCCTCCTGAGATATTTTCACTTTAAGAATCCCTAATCCAAGATGTTGAAGGTGTTATATAAAGAATCACCAAATGCAAAAAGGCCCCACACCTTTCACAAAGTGTAACCAAATAACAGTACTACAATAAATCATGTTTTCTCAAAAGAGCAGAATGAGTAAATTCTCCTTGCCTGCATGTGAGAGCCAATATTTTAAGCGATATCCACAACTACAAGCTAGCTCCCAGCGCACCTCTTCCAGCTGCCACTAAATCTTGCAGCATGAAACTGTTATTATTCAGCTCCTGTTATTACCCACCACAGAAACAATCAGTTTTAAAATAATTTTTATACCTACTATTTGGAAAAGGATCAGACTTTCAAGAAGGTACTTAGAAGGGCAACTTCGCCAGCCACTTTAAAGCTATCTTTCATACCCTTGGATCTATTTGTGGACCACTTCAAACCAGGTCCACTTCCTCCAAAATTTGAATACTAAACCGTCATACCAATGCCCTTGCTTGCCAAAGGCAGTGAATAACCATTTTCTCTCCAAGTCATGCCAGAATAGAGCTGGAGAACGCAGTAGGCAGGAGGTGCTGAAATAATCTCTTAAATTATTTCATAAAATAATATTTGTGACCCAGGCCATTTGGGATGTTTAAAGCACAGCACAAGAAAACACTTCATTTTCTCCCATGTTCATTCTTCCAACAAGCAGGACAGAAACGTCATAAGCCACTATATATAACCAAACTTTCATGCTAGAAGTCCTACCATTGTCTAGTTCACCCAACACTTTCACCTGTCCACTCAGTATTTATTACACTCAAATATGTGTATCATCCTTCATTATGTTGTGCTCTTTGTTTTAATACCTACTAAAATAGTACTAAGAAAAACTGCTCTGTATTCATATACACTGTTTGGTTTATGGTTATATGTAATGTCTGAAAACACACATGCTTTGCTTTTTACCTTCTCTTGCTCAAGCTCACCTACACTTCATGCTGTTTTTCAAAATTCATCATCTTCAAGTAGAGGTAAAAACAAAGCCATCATTCTTTATCCCTTTTTCATTCTTTTCAGATTTTCTATATCCTTTAGATAATACCCACTCAATCCTGATCATGTGAGGCATGAAAGCACCATTGGTAAAGAAGATTCCATCAATCCAAACCCACTACCTGAACACACTCTCTTTAATGACATAATACATCTCCTGTATTATTACAATAGCACTTCAAGTTTGTGAAAACAGATTGAACAGATTGGTATCAGCATGGTAATGTAGGTCTGCAGAGATAATGCTACTAGAACTGAGTTGGACTGGAAGATTGTGTCACCTGCAATCATCAACCACTGGAAGGCTGTTTGCATAGAAGAACTACCTAAAATTGCCTAGGACAAGGAAACACTACTAAGTATTGGGATTTGCCCCCTCCATTTTAGCAAAGTAGGCCCTAATAAATGCAGTCTCTCTCTGTTGCATCCACATGCAGCACAAAAACGCTATTTTCTTGCAGCCTACAAATGCTTTCCATTTTCCCCATTCAACAGCTTTCACAGTAACTCATTTCACTATTGGCCAGGCACTTCTTGCAGTAAGCAAAGACTTACTCTGAAGTCTGAATAATTAAATTGCAGCACAATTGGTGTATTGTGCTTCACACACTTGAATATTTTGATATCAGCCAGCCACTCAATAACATTTTTCTGCAGCTCTCTGGAATATGATGCAAGTTTAATCCTCCTACATAATTTTATCTTACATGGAAACCTTTTAGCCCCAGAACTTACCTCCTTCCACAAAACGTTTCTGATGTGGAACAGCAAAGGTCACAGGATCTCTTGTGGAGATCCTGCTGAGAGCTTTTCCCACTGTGATGACTGGCTATTTTTACATCTTCCTACTCCAGCCCTTTGCAACGGATGACACCAGGCTTTATACTTTGAAGTGTCAGCAGTGGTCAGACTTAATATTTCCACAATTTCACACTTTGTTTCTTTTGAATCCCCAGAACAGAATTCACTGCTGCCAGTGATCCCTTGCAGTGGACAGTACCCAAGGGCTTCCTGTAAACACAGCCATAGATGTTTTAATACAAAAATTCCTCTACTCCTCATGTACATGCATTTAAATCAACACATTCAGTTTCCCTGTAATAAGATGACCTGGAATTTTCTTTTTAATCCTTCAGTATCTGTTGTCCTCAACAGACCCTCCAAGCACTTAGCTTCTAACCTCAAAGGCTTCTCACAAAAAAAAAAAAAAAAAAAAAAAAGGGGGTTTCAATTAAGTTCTAAGCTTTTAGCAAGTTCCTACTAAAATTCTGTCATGGACAGATGTGTTTGCAGAATTGCATTTAATATCCCAGGCTTTGTACTCTTTGTATTCTTGTAGTTGTACTCCTGTTTTCCTCATTGATGCACAGGTCACACTTCCAATACATTTGATAGAGAAATAAGATCTTGAGCATTTCTGGGAACCTCATTTTTTCATTATGGCTAACAAAGCTTGAATTGACAACTCAGGCTGCTGCCTCTCTTTCCAGCTTAATTCCCTACTTCCCAAACAGCCAGAAAACATGATGCCACTATTTTATGCACACATACCTACAATATATCAAACATCACACTCACCAACAGCAATTGTCTTCATTTTATTTTAAATATGCCCTTACTAAAAAGGCACAAGAAGAAAGAGGCCTTACTACATTAGACTAAATAATACTTACACACTTGCACTCAGGAGTGTTAAGCAATTGCTCATCCTTGTCATGGCAGGAATGAATACAAACCCAACCCTTCAGTGACATTAGTGACAACCTTCACAAATCACAGAAGAACACAACCCAGTCTTCTTCAACACTACAAGAACTTTATGCAACACCGGAACAATTTAAAGTCCACTTGTTTTCCAAGCTACCAAAACAAGCCAGTTTTTGCACTCATGTGAAAAATTGAAGGATTAGAGAGATAAAGACACCACCACCATGGAGTTATCTGATCTGGAAGAGAAATTAACTATACCTGCATAACTCATTTCTTAGTCAAGAAAAACTTGTCAGCCAGTGAGCAAGGCGGTGCTCACAAAAGAACTTAATTAAGCTGGGAGAACAATTTCAGTTTTTGAGATGGACAGAATAACACATTCCTTAAAAATCCAGTGCCTTGCCACAGCTTCACCTGAAAGAAATTTAGAAAGGTGTACCTAACACATCTTTGGAGTAGTCTATTTTCCTTGAGTGGTTTTCAAAATTTCACACTTTTTTCAAATAAGTGAAGTTACTCCAGCCAACTTGATTAGAAAAACAACAAATCGTAGAATACAATTGTCTCCTCTTATTTGTCTCATCCCTCATGCACAGATGATGCATGAAGTACAAACATCAGGAAAGAAAAAAAAAAAAGCTAGAATTCTGCTCTCTTCAAATTTAAAACAAAAGCCTAAAATAAGGCCAATCTCAAGGAAGACTATAGGCTACATAATGACCACTCCAAGGTAGCTTGTAATTAGTGAATGTGTGTTTGTCACTATAATTTTATTTTGGTTTGAAAAACCTTATGTTTATACAAAATCTTAAAACAGTCCTGTGGCACAGTTAAGACTTTGCAGACAGGACAATCCTGCCAAGAAAAAAATCCCATACTTAAAATTCTTATCTCTTGGAACAGCTTACACCTTTAAGTTTATTATATCTCATGTGTCATAACTATTACATGGGCTTTCTGAAAAAAAAACTTGCCTTCAAGGGGTGGCAAGAACAAATTAAATTTATTCTTCTTTGTGGGGCACTTAGGGCAAATAATTAAATCATACTTTCTGGTTAGCAATTGATTATTTCTATAAATTTTCAATGGTATTCCTACAAATTTTCATAGAGGAAAGAATACAGTATTATGATCCTGATTTTAAAAAGTTGAAAAGTCTGTGATTTAAGTTTAAACTAATAAGTAATACTAGGATTTATATCTTTATATCTGTTTTTCAGGCTTTGGGGGGGGGAAATAGCTTCAGTAAGAAAATCAGACACAGTTTCACCCCCTGTTTTTAAAGGTTTATTTGACTAAGTTTTGGAGTTTTATTCAACATAGCTGTACAAAAAAAGAATGAAAATATGTAGACTTTTCATTGTCAATGACAGTCTTTCAAAGACTGAATATTTCAGGCAATATTTCAAGATTTTAAAAAAATATTGAAGAAAAACATGTAACAAAAAAATGCAATCTATGTAGGATTGGCAGCAATGTTAATAGGTAATTATAGGTCTAAAATGTTAGTTGCCATAACAACATGGAACAGTTCTATATCCATTATAAATCTTTTGCTCTCTCTTCATATGTATGCTTATTTTTAACCCTGACTTCCTCCTGATGCACTTTTTGCTAAGAAACCTCATTACCTAAACTCCTACTGTGTCAGATTGGCAGATAAAATTGCAAGCATTCCCACTGCCAAACAAACATTATCTTCACACAAGCTGCCAGATGTGCCATATATCTTATAAATGTGGGTTTACACCTCCTTTAATTATGCTCTCCTCTGTTGGATAGCAAAAAAAAATCTCCAAAATCTCTATCCCTTAATAGAGTGCTTAAAGATTTGAAACTACTCTATCATGCCAGTTAAGGGCACAATGCACTGCAAGTTGTGCACGCACTTAATAACATATGGCAAGTCATAAACCTCAAACTTGAAAAACATTAAAAATCATAACTATCTTCTGCAATTCTACGAACTTGTACTGTCTCTGAGGAGATTAAGTCTTTAGAAATCATTTATTTTACAGCTATATTTTGATTTAAAAAACCAAACTTAGGCAAAGTTTGAAGAAAATTTGAACAAATCTACACTTGCCTCCTCTCTTCCTCATAAATCTCTAATATTGTCATGCATACCATTTATTTGTAGGTCTCAATATAATGAAAAGCCATAACAATAATAAAACTGTCTGTGTTGCCACAGGAAACTGTATATAAATTAACACTGACAACATGAGAAATCCATCAGAAAAATCAAGCTAAAATTGTTATTATTAAAAAAAAATAAAGTGGCATAAGATAAATATATTGTGCCATAGTTAAACTTACTCTGAGATCCAGGGCCAGCATCAGAGAGAAAAAGTAACACAGGAATCATAACAGCTGTGCAACACTTGAAAAGGAAATGTTTTTTCCAATGAACTTCCAGTTTGTTCCTAATAGAACTGAGGACAAAATCAAATCTGCTTTCAAATGTACCGAACACGGCAATTAAAGAGATGGATAATACTGTCAGAGCTGGAAAGCTCCTTTGTCTTGCTATTCAGAAGCATTAAATCTTAATAAAATTATCTTACAGGTACAGAAAATAAGAAAACATAATTCAAAGATTTCACAGAAAAAGAAAATGTTGAGGTTGGAAGGGATGTCTGGAGGTCATCTGATTCAAGCTTCCTGCTCAAGTAGGGTCACCTAGAGGTCCATGACAATGTGTCCAGCATTCTCTGAGTATCTCCAGGGATGGAGACTCCAAAGCCTTCCTGAGCAACCTGTGCTAGGGCTCAGAGATCCTCACAGTAAAGCAGAGTTTCCATGTTCAGAAGGAATCTCCTTTGTTTCAGTTTATGCCCACTGGCTCCTAAAAAGCCTGGCCCAGTCTTCATTACACTCTCTCTACAGGTACTTAAATATACTGCTAAGATTCCCCAGTTTCCTAGTTCTGATGCGCAAGACTCTACAATTGCTCAGATTTAGAAGAGCCATGGTGCTAGTGTCCGTACAGAGCCTACAGGACAAAAGCAAGCTCACAAGTGAAAATGAAGCACCCTGTAAGAACTGTGAATTTAAGTAAATAGAAAACACTTGCCCAGCAGCAACTCGGGCAAAGGAACCCTTAAAATATTGGCTTTCCATAAAAACATCTAATTATTCTCATTGGTGATATAGTTTTTCGTTTCTTTCAAAAGTAGAAGTTTGGCTGTCATTTTATGAAGCTCAAAGCATTAATAACTTGGTCTTCATCACACCAATTTTACCCTAACAAAATGTGAGTCAAAGCCATTCACTTTCTCATCTCTCTCATTATGATAGAACCTCAAATTCCAAATCAAATACATTTGACCTAAATTCTGCCATTTACTACGGCAATAACTCTCTATATGCTCTGGATTATAAAGCAATGTGAACAATTCCCTAAACATTATATGTTAAGTCGCCCTTTAGTAAATAAAAAGACAACAAATCATCCTGCAAACCCTAGGTCATTTGACATACTCCTTGTTTACATTGTGTTCCAACATACCCACCGACTCTAGAAGGGTTTAGCCTTCAGGACTTCTTTTCAGAAGAATTAATTTCGTGAATAACTCCTTGATTATATTTCAAAGGTCAATTAAGAATTCTGAAAACAGCTCGCATCTCATCAAATTGAGAGAAGATTAAAACTCAAGTAATTAATTTTTTTTGATAAGCAGTGCAAATATGTATGAAAAATGCTAGTTCTTTTGCCTCGGGCTTCCTCAGTGCATCACTTAGTCTCATTTAGCACATAGGAAAGTACTTGAGGGAAGGAGAGAAATGAAAGAAATAGCAGAATCCTTAGGATCTTGTGCATATGTATTAATGTAAGCAAACAAACTGATTGTGAAACACCAAAGTCATGTGGCTGCAGCTTCAGATGTACTTTTATTTTATGACCTTGTGTGTATCTATGCAAGGGTACCTAAGAGCATTTAATGAGAGTGGGAGAGGGATGGAGATAAGTCAGAGCAAAAAGGGGAAGGGATGACTATGAAATAGAGTACAAAATCAAATGGTTTTCATCATTTTAGGCAGTGAAATAAAATGGTAACTATCTGTAATTCTAATTAACATGTAAGGTCAAAGACAAATATCATTATGTGTAATTTTTCTTTCTGCCATTAATTTCAATCAAGTACAAAGGCATTAGGGAAGCATGCAAATTATTGTATGTTTTTAAAAATACTAAAACTTACTTTCTTATTTAACACAAAAAAAGTATTCACTATCCTATCAAGTTTAAGGAAAGGATTAATACATGTATTTCAAGTCCAGATCTTTGATCAAAGTTTGTTTTTCCAAGATCTATAGTGGTTTAGATCTTACAGGGAACTAATATGCTGATGATATTGCAGAACAAAGACTTTGCTGTGGTAAATGATGAATTAGTAGCAATATTAGGTTTGTGTTTTACATGAAACATTTCATATTTTTTAACGATCTGAGAGCAGACTGGTATAGTAGTCTACATTTAAAAATACTTGCATTTTAGATTAGATCATGCCTTTGTTTTATTTCTCAAACTTTACTTTAAAATATGAACATTTAGACAAAATCATAAAATATTTATGAAACCTGCCAAGTAATTTAGACATTCAGTCTCTTAGCTTATGATCTCACACTTTTGTCAATAAACCTCCTTGACTACAACTTCCAGTTTTATAATAACAGTGGACTTTCTTTTTCTTTGTATCTGTACAATTGTAGAACTTCAAAGAGAAGCGAATCATGAGACAAAGTCTGTAGTTCCAGTTTACAGTTTATATTTGGAGGAAGGGATGGAAGGGCTCAACAGACCTTAATTTTCAGCTGACACAGTTCTTTTCCATTAAGTCAATTTTCTCAATCGTAACGCTCAACTGCCCACAAAAGATTTCAGTACATTTCTAACAAGTCACACCAAATCTCAAAGGGAAGGAAGACAAACAGGTGAAGGGGATGTGGCACTCTCCACACCCCCAAAGCAGCTGTTTTACAACTTACCGGTGGTTGTTTCCATGAACAGCAATCTGCAACTGGACTAGCACAGTGAATTACGTTCTAGAATGATCCCTCCTGCAAACATGCTGAAATATCCTGAGCACTTATCTAGAGGACTATGGGTAGGTAAATTATAAAAGCTTTTACACAAATCATTAGAGGAATTCTCTAGGATACTCCAAATGTATTGTGTGTTTTAGAACCCCAATATTCCAACATGCATAAGTTAATTTAGTCCAAGATACTAATTATTTTCTTCATCATTTTTGCAACATAGTTTTTTCCCACTTTATTTAACTGTGTAAATAAAAGCTAAATGTAGGACACTTAAAAAATAAAATAAAAAAAATATAACCTACTCCACACTTGAATAACATTGAGATTTAGAGTAAATAAACATAGTTTATCTGTTAAACTCAGTACCTACACATTATGGCAAGCATCAATTGTGTTACTTTCTCACTCAAAAGTGTTTCACTGAACTAGAGAAAAGGTGAAAAATACCTTCTGATTCCCCCTTTTACACTCTTAACCATGACATTTGATTCCCTGTACAGAACAGACTCTTATTAAGGAAAGAATCAATCAATATTTCAAGTTTACCTTTTCAAATATTGCTGTAGAAATGATAGATCCTATATAAGTGATATCATAGTTTCCTTGTGGAAAAATCATAAATGCTATCATAATTAGGATTTCAGTTAAGGATGAAAGAGATGGAGCAGATGGAATGTAAGAGATAAACACTTACATGCAAATATCTTTGTTAACAGGAAATGTTTTAGGAGAAGCGATCAAAGCACATGGAAGATAAATGTTCATCTCTTTAAGTCAGATATATTTGAAAGTTTCTCCTAGCAGCAAAGTCAGCTAAAGTCTGCAAGCAATCCAGAAACAGCACATGACTCAAAAAAGAGCAGCAATGATTTTTTTTTCCCCAGTTGCCTTCTCAGAAGTCAATAAGAGGCAGCACAGATCTGAAATACTGATCCCTACTCTTGGTAAGAGAGCTTGATGCTCAAGTTAAGCAGAACATCTTAAATGCAGTATTTGAATCTGCTGTTCCCCCGTGACAACACTATTTCTGATTTAGTAATGAAAAAGTTAAAACACTCATTAATTCCTAATTTTCACTTATTATCTTGTAACCAATTAGCTGACATCAGGAAGCCTACCAGAGGTATCTGTTCAAATCCCTGGCTTAACAAGGGCCTGTTCACTAAATATACACCTGCCACAGCTGTCATAATAACAAAGAAAACACTCTTGCTCTCTATCTTAAAAGGCTGAAATTGTAAATTATTGCTACCTCTAAAACAAGTTTTAAATCATACACAGAGTTCCCCATCCAAGAAGCTGAAGGTACAGCTTGGGCAGCTTTGTATGCCATGCTTATTTATGAAAATCTTATTGAGGCCTTCTTTAAATAAATGAATGTTATATTAAAAATACATAACAATATACAAATACTGCGGGTCCCTCAATGAAGCAACCTCTCCCATCTGGGGATCACACCTGCAATGGACCACTGGATCAAGGAGAAAGAGAGGCAGAAGAAGAATTAATTTTCAAGGTACATATGGTTTCAGGAGTGACCACAGCCATGGCACCAGTCCCAGCTCCATTCTTTGGACCTTCTCGCTGGTGCACAGAGCAGGTGGGGTCAGCCCTGAGATCTCAGACCTGAGTGAGCCTTGGAGCAAAAGGAACCCGTCTCAAGGAAGTGGGGGAACAACATGGAGAATTAGTTGGTTTTAGAAGATGGGAAGGACAGGTTAGCAGACTGGAGGAGCTCTGTGCTGGTGAGGGATGATCCTGATCCAGAGACATGGTGCTGAACTCTTAACCACACACCACAATCTACAAATCTAAAAATTCTGGCAAGCCATGGTACAAACCTTAAAATGCTGCCATACTCTGAAAATATAAAAATTAAAAAGTAAATAAATCTTTCCACTGAGCAACTTCCTGGCAAAATAAACTACATTCTTCCCAAGAGACAGGCCTAGCTGCCTTCAGGGGTTTGCATTCCAGCTCATTACTCATTTTGCACATTCATAACACACATTCATGCAATCATTTCTCCACTTCAGACTGAACATATAGTTCTTTCTTCAGTTTCACTTGTGGAAAATAATAAATACATAAACAAGCAACAAAATTGAGATCTGAAGTAGGCCAATTACAGTCACTGAAAACTTAAAAGTGACAAAACAAGTAACAAAAACATCTAAAGTAACCCAAATTGTTTTAATGTTAACTTCCCACAGCAAGAAAAATGCTTAAAATAGGACAGAATATTTGATATGACTTCTGCTTGCAGTCGCTAGACACTGTTTTTGGTGGCAGGGTACAATAATCATCACCAATTAAACCTTTTTCTCATGCAGCCACTCTGGCCCTTCTCACAAGAGCTGAAATTCCAGGTTGACTCAACAGACTCCCTCTTCAGTCTCAACAAAAGGCACTTAGCAAATCCTTCACATTGTTGACTGCTCCATTCTCTGTTCTTGCCCATTTCTCAGCATCTGGTTTTGAAATAGACAACATCACAAGGGCAAATGCTCTCTACAGATGCAATTGCATCTGCCCACCAACAATTTATACTCTAACTGTATTGATGTCCATACATGGTTGTAAAGTCTCCTGTCATTCCTGAAACCTTTTGAGTCATTGTTTTTCAACCTGCAGTCCCACAGAGTTAGTAACAAACGGCTGAGTACAGATACCAAAACAAAAATTACTCTATGAATAAAACACTACCTTCATAAAACAACAACAAAACCTAGTTATGCAACCACCTTTAAGCCTCATTCATCCCTTGATATTACTCTACTGTCAATATCATATCAACTGTTTCCCAAGCAGATTATTTTAAAAAGAACCAGAAGTTTTGGATAGTTTCTGGTCTTCAAAAAAATCCTAGTTTATAAAATGACAACATTACATCAACAAGCTCACCACCACACTGAAAAACACAAAAACTTGGAATATCCTATAACCTTTGGGGGAAAAAAAAAAAGGTCATCTTAAATGACATGAAAAAAATCTCAAATCAAGGGTTTCATTCAAAAGGATCTGCATGGATATTGCCTGTCCTACCAATTTAGTATGTATTCCTTTTTCAGCAGTTGCCATTTTGTATCCCAACTACCAGTGGGAGAAGAAAATAGATTATTACCGAAAGCAAATGCATTCTTGCTAGGATAAAGACTACTGCATAGTTTCTGCTCCTGAGCAGAACCTTCAGCTCCTGCTACTGCTGCCTAATACCAATTTGCGGTAAGTAAAAACCACAACATTTTCCATCTCATTCAACTTATTAGTCTATTTTTCCAATTTAGTTTTTAACATCTTAATTTCCTAGTCCTTGATTTATATTAATCCCTAATCAACACGCTCATATATAGATGTTTTCATGAAGTCACAGAGTGATTCAGGTCAGAAGGCACCGCTGGAGACCATTCTAGTTCAACCCACTGCTCAGATCAGACTACATACCAGGCCTATCATGCCTCTGGGCATCGGCTCTGATTTCGACACTTAAAAAGAACAAACCAAAGTTTTCCATATTCTGACTTGTGTCCACTGCCCCTTATCCCACCACCATGAGAAAAACACATGCTCTACCTTTCCTGTATCTTCCAAAGAGGCATTGCTTGACCATAAAGGTCTCCTCCAAGCCTTCTCTCCTCCAGACTGAACATACACAGCCCTCGCAGTCTCTCCTTGAATGTCCTGTGATCCAGTCTCTGATCAGCTTGGTAGCCTTTTTCTGGACTCATTCCAGCATGCCCATGTCTTTCTCATGATGGAGAGCCCAGAAACAAGCACATCACTTCAGACATGCCTCACCAGTACTGAGCAGGAGGAAAGGACTGCCTCCTGCATCCTGAGGAGGCTGCTAGCCATTCTTGTCGTAAAGATGCCCTGCTGCTCCAAGCTACACAGGACTCCCAGGTTCTGCAAAGCCATTGTTCAGCTACCTGGCCCTAGCCTGCATGAGGCTGCTGGACCTCCCCAGAGCCAAGACCTTCCACCTCCCACAGTTGATCATCATGAAGTTCCTATCAGTCTATTTCTTCAACCTGTCCATTGTTGTCATCTTATCATAAACCTTCTATACCTTCTCAGTGATTTCTTATTTGCAGCTCCTCACAGAACCAACTCTGTCTTCTTTGCAGCACAGCCAACAAACAGCAGCCCACTCCACACCCAGCTAACCCACTCTTTTATAGCACTCATCCTTATTGGACACAGCTGTGGCCTATTAAGGGCAGGCCTGTTCCTAACCTTTGGTAATTAGTACAGCTGCAACTCATCAGGGGTGAGATTGCTTTCTGCAACTCTCTATTCTCTTACATTTTATCCCCCCATAGACCATGGCCCTTCAAGCACAGCTCTGCCCTCCAGTGAACTAAAGACAATAAACTGACCACCAGCAGGACTTTGCACCGCTGATCACAGCCTTGAATCTGGGAGTTCAGCCAACTTGCACTCATCATCTATTTGCAGAGTTCATATATTCCCAGTTCAGAGAAAAGTAAACTATGAAAGACTGTGTTACAGGCCTACTAAAGCCAATATATGGGACATATTGCTACTTGGTTCATCTCATATTACTGAACGCAGTAGGATTCATCAGGTATAATTTGTCCTTTTCATACCCATGTTGACTGCTCCCACGAATCCCTTTCTTGCCTTTCATGTGTTTGGAAACTGTTTCTAAAATGATCTCTAGTTTCCTGTATCCTTTTTCTAATCCATTTTAAGAACTGATGTGACACTGTCTTTTCCCAGTCCTGCAAAGCTTCCCACAAGAACCATGAACCTTTGAAGGTAAAAGAAAGCTGCCTCACAGTATCTGCCTACCCTTGGTTGCATTCCATCTGGTCCCACAGACTGGATTCACTGGTCCCACAGTGAATGCCCAAGTGGGTAAGTGATCCCTCTGTCCACATGTCCTCAGGTACAGTCTCACTCTCAGAGACCCTGAAAAGTTTGGTGACAAATCCTCATCTCTGAAAACTGAAGCAAAGAAGGCATCAAGTACATCCTCTTTCCTTTGTGCCTAGGTCATAATCTCACTAAACAATGGGGTTGTTGTCTACACTCTCCTTAGCCTCCTTCTTGTTGCCAGTGTACCTATGGAAGAAAGCTGTCCTGTTGTACTCCAGGTCCTTTTCTAGCTTGAAATTCTAGATAAGCTTTGGCTTTCCTGACTCCATCCCTATTATGAGTAAGCAATGTCTCCATATCCCTCAAAGTGGCCTCTCTCTGCTTCTGTCTCTGTGAACTCTTGATGCACAGGCTCTGTGGTGCCATTCTGCCATGCCTGTGGCACAGTGCCCTGTGCTTCAAGAAGCTCTCCCTTGATCAACCAGCTCTCTTGAACCCCTTTGCCCTTCAGGGTATCTCCCAATGGGATCCTTCAAAGCAAGTCCCTGAAGAGGTCAAAATGTGCTCTTCAAAATTCAAGCCTGTAATTCTGCTGTTAGCCCTGGGGATTATTCTCAGGATCTCAGACTCAAGGTTCATGATCATTTCAGCTGACGCTGCCCTTAACCACAGCCAAACAGCTCTTCCCTGTTGGTAGCATCTCTTGGAGTCTCTGACTGTGAGGCTTTCACCAACTGCATAAAGAGGGCTTCATCTGTTTCCTGCTCTTGATAGAGTGTAGCAGACACTCACAGCAAAATCACCTGTGCTGATTTATTCTCTGATCTTTACCCATAAGCTACGTACACTGTTTTGCAGCTTTGCTTCTTTCACACTCCTTAATCAAAATCTTCATATAAATTCCACATGAATATTACATGACCATAATTTTATATAAATATAAATTATATATGCAAAATAAATTGTGTACCTTGTGAGTAACATGAATTTCATACAATGTAAGTAAATCTACATAGTAATTTTAAGGAACTTTTTTTCATACTAGATCAGCTGGTTGGGTTGCAAAATTTATTTAGTCTAGAAGAAATCATCAGACTTTTTTATCTAATAAGTTCATTGTACACTTTCACCCATGTTTTCTTTAAGCCATTACCCAAATATGTCCTTGTTGAATGTTGAATGTCCAATGTTGATACAACAGTTGTCTTTGTGCAGTCATCTGCTCCCAGGTGTATTTCTCACTTGGTGGTAACTTCCTCCATCTCCTTATACACTTAATGAATTCCAGTGGAGAACATTTTCCAGCAACGTGCAATCAACCTACTGAAAAGTGTGTACTTGTCTGAATCCTCCGAAGAAGCTGCTTACATGGTTCTCCACATTTGGAAAGAGCACTTACACACAAGTGTGAATACCCATTGTCTTATTCATAAAATGAACAAACCCTTGTTCCCAGACAAGATCCAATACAAAGGCATCAGCAGGACCATGCAAAGAAAACCTTGAGGCTGACAAGGTGGAAATTAAGATTATATTCATCACAACATTCAAAACAAAAACTACTATTTACAGCTTACAGGTGACATGACCTAATAACTCCCTGTGTCTGCCTCTCCTCTTGTTTTTATGCTGCTCATCCTTCCAGCTTCTTCATTCCCTTGTGCTGCTGGCTGTGATGCTTGTCAGACTTGAGTCAAGTCAATTCGCTAAGCCAGATGAATCCAGAAAAACAATAACATTTTCTCAGGGATAATGAGTTGTATCAGCTCTCCATGAGCTCTGACGAGTAAAGCTAGCTGAGGAAGCTAGCTGAAACATGAAGGCAAGGGAGGAGAGGGAGTAAAGATGAGCAGAATAATCCCTTTACTCAACAGTAAGGTATTAGGATGGCTCACTGTGACCTGTGAAGCTGCAGCCTAATTGGAAACTTATACTGGCTTAATATCTACCTTCAACTGCAGTCTAATTGGAAAGCAGAGCTCTTACTGCCAGTCTGGAGGAAAGTGATAAGAGACCACCTACAAAGCCTGGGGCCAAGGCAGCCTGCTCCCTTGCACTGTAACCAGCAGCCATAGGAAGCCACCTCTACTGCTTGTACAAGGGATACTTGCTAATGTCACTGCCAATGTCACTCAGCTGCATATTTTCTTTATTTCTTTCAAGGAAGTCCACAAGTTGGGAGATTTCAAAGCCAGCCATAAGCCTGGCACACACAATGGAGAAGCTGATAGAAGGTAAAAGCTTTGTTAGCAGATGTCAGCTATACCAAAGAGGAAAAATTAATGACAACAGCTTCTTCTGTTTGTATGCTGTGTTCTTACTGATCCCTCATTCATGGGAATAAGTTAAGAGAACACAAATGCATGAGAAAGATGCTTAGTTCATGCTGCTTGTTGACTTTCTCTAAATGAGTACAGTGGGTCTGGTTCATGTTTATACAAGGCTAGGTTTTTGAAGCCAAAAATAGTTTGATCCTAAACAGACTAAATAGCTGCCAAATCCTCAGAATTGTTCTTTAAAAAGACAGAAGAACACAAGGAATTTTGGGAGTTTTGCTAACTCAGCAACAGGTGGAGAGCTGGGTCATCTCTCCCACCTCAGGAATACAAGGTTAATGGGAGTACCTTGGGATAGTCCAGCACTACATATTGTAAGTGTACCTCTAAGTTCCACCTTTTTTTTTTGCTATTTTTTTCCCCTGAACCTGTGGTTATACTGCAGAATAGACTAGGAGCTTTAAAAGCTGTTTCCTCTAAAACAAATAAAAATCAAATCCTTCTTTTTTTTCAAAAAATAAGAAGCAAAATCACCACAAAAAAAAAAAATCAAACCCACCCTTGAGCTTTTATTAGGTCAGAGTATTACTTAATTATAGCTCTCCAGCCTAGAAGAGTCTGGATAGAAGCAGGGCTCTGATAGAAGACAGGTGTTCCTCCAAGTCTGCTGAGGTGATGGGGGGAGCTAGAGAGGATGGGGAAACTGTGCTTTTTTCCTCTGCAAGATAGACAGTATGTAAAATGCCAAACAAATTTAAAATGTATGATCTAATTTAAGTTTTCCTGCTTGCTGATTTTGACTACAGCCTAAATCTGATAAAAGTCCACCCTTCTTTGAACAGAAGCAACATATTTTGGAATGAAATAATGTATAGCATTTTAAAAGTAATATTTTTCCAGTGGATCATATCCTATGGATTTAATTTCTTGGTAATATTCTAAAATTTTCTCTAAAACATACTTAAATAAGGTTACTCTTTCAAACCCAGGAGGAGATGAGACAAAAAATAAAAAAGACATCTTTGAATGTCACTCTGTGTGTGGAAGAAACATTACACATGCTAATGACGAAACAAGATTCTAAAAACAAACACAAACATCACATACAAGGCAAAGCAAAGCAACACAGCTGAATCTGTTCCTGTACCTGACACAAACCTGCTCCTTCCCTAATAAGCACCACCTCAGCGAGTGCTTCTTCACAGCCTACATGCTCAGAAATGAGATTTGTGCAACCCTCATAAAACAGATTTTCCTTTTCAAGATGTTTCTATGTAGCAAGGTGAGAAAGGGAAAAAAATAATCCCAGCAGAGGCTCTGGTGTGGGGGAGAGTGACAGAGAAGAAAATAAAAAAGGAAGGGGAAAAAAAAAGGAAAAAGAGATTAAACAAACCTTACTAACTAGCTCAAAAAACCAAACTGAATAAGTATCTATAGCAAATAATGATAGAAATACACAAATTAAATATTTTTGCAGTTTTCTAATAGTAATTGTTTTATTTGCTCACTACAGCCTAAGAAAAGTTTGAACCTTCTCTGTTGACTCAAAATCTGTTCTGTAAAATAATAATTTTATTAACACTGCAGTTGTAGTCACTATTAACAAACATCAATGACTGCTGCATCAGCATGGACCTGCAGCAAAAGCACAAGGGAACATAAATTACATGCTGAGCAGTAAAAGGGTTGGAGCTCAGAAATCAATATTTAAGCAGACAGGAAAATTTCAGACACTGTACATGGAAAACATTAAGTAAAGCATCATCTCCCTTTGTTGTTTTTGGGGGTTTTTCTTTTGTTGTTGTTGGGGTTTTTTTGGTTTTTTTTTTTTTTTGTTTTTTGGGTTTTTTTGGGTTTTTTTTGCTATTTGGCTTACTGAATTTTATCTCATCTTACTTCCAGGTTTTTGTTTGTTTTTATAGGCATTGCTTCTTCTGTTGTTGGAGTTGCCATTGCTATAGATTTGTAGGTAATTCACATATTAGTTTACAGTTGCATAACAGATCCTGTACTAAATTGGGAATGCTCTGCAGTGAATTCAAAGTATCTCACAGCTTGCCTTCCATGAAGAGGCTTCGTATCTACTGTGACCAAAGTCAGAAGTTAGCCCAGGGAAGGGGAGGTACCCATGCACAAAGGGTTACCACAGCACCCTAGCAACAGAAATACATGGCACTTCTCTCTGAAGTTTACTGCTTCAGAAGTAATAATCTGCATTAGCAACCACTGTACATTACTCATTCTATCACAGGGCTTTTTTCCGTCTTGTCTGAACACCAGTCTTTTTCATACATCAAGTCCTTCACTTTCCTCCCTAGATAGTTCCTAGGTTCTGTTTTTATTTATCCTCTTCCAAATAGTAAAATTATTTTACTTTTTTCCCCTACTTCTAATCTGGCTTCTTCTCCATCTCCTGCAAGTCAAGATGTGGTTATATTACTGCTAAAAATTGCACACAGCTGAGTGGGAGCAGAAAGCAGAGCAATGAGGTTTCCAGTCAGGGCAACCTACAGAAATATTAAAGCTAAAGAAGAGGAGCAGACATAGACAGGGACAGGGAAGGATGCCACCTACACTTACAGCAAACTGAAGCAGCCATGCAAACATAAAATAACATCACATACACTAGTTGTCTGCTTGTTATCTTTTTTATGAGAGGGTCCAGCCAAACAGAGGGTTCAAGGTTACCAGATGTCCTGACCCTATGCCTTCCTCTGTAAGCAGAAGAACACGAACTCTCCCCATGCTCTGAACTAAATGAAGATATGTGAGAAGCAGCATTACTTTAACTTGGGTCAGTCCCTTCACTGAACTCCAAAATAGCCCAGAAAATTTGAAGGTGAGGCAACTGCTATCTTCAGGAGAAAAAAATAAATACATATATACACACACGTGAGCAGGCTGAGAGTGATGGTATCTCAGCCTGCTCATGTGTGTGTATATATGTACATGAAAGTGATGGTAGGACAACGGTACAACAGGCAGACACAGTACTGAAAAGCAGAGCTAACTTGCTCCTCTCCATGAGGGTAAGCTGTGAGAAACCAAATAAGCACTTCTCCTTGCTGTGTTTTGGACTTCTACTCTTGCAAAACCTGAATGCCTCTAAATGCTTCGTATAACCTGTAGCACCTTCCAGGCTACCAAGGTGCTATGCAACCCTATTTTCCCTTCAATTCTGAAAGGCTAGCACATCACCATTTTGCTTTTTGTTCACCCTTCACAATGCTACCAAAATAGCAGTTCCAGGTAGAGCCTCTTACTGACATTCACAAATACCAAAACAGCAGCTGACTTCATACAAGCAATTAAACACTTCCACTTAGAGCCCAGGCTTCTGACCAAGAGTGTGACAGTGTTCACAGGGGTTCTTGGATGAGGGAAGAGACGAGGATTTGACTCCATCTTTCAGAAGGCTTGATTTATTATTTTATGATATATATATATATATATTACACTATAACTATACTAAAAGAATACAAGGAAAGGCTTCATCTCAGAAGGCTAGCTAAGCTAAGAATAGAATTAAATGAATAACAAAAGTCTGTGTCTCGGACAGAGAGGCCAAGCTAACTGGGCTGTGGTTGGCCATTAATTGTAGCCAAGATGGGCTAATCAGAGACGCACCTGTTGCCTTCCACAGCAGCAGATAACCATTGTTAACATTTTGTTGCTGAAACCTCTCAACTTCTCAGCAGGAAAAAATCCTAAGAGAAGGATTTTCATAAAAAGATGTCTGCGACACAAGAGTGACAAGAGTTGACCAGAGCTGGTCATTTCTCCTTGCTCACAATGCTGCCCAATCCCATTTGAACTTCTTGAGATACAGAAGTTAGAAAGCTGCAGCACTCAGCAGAAGGCTGTGTAACAAGCAGGAAGACTGCTACAAATGCTCTGATGGTAGCAGGATGGCAAAGGTGGATTTGTCCAAGATTAACCTACTGCTTTGAAACTCTATCCATAACAAACTGATTTCTCCCCTTGTTTTAATTTAGTAGTCCAGATTCAGAGCAACATCCTAATAGATTTCAAATATTGAACTAGGAAAAAAAAATGACAAGGAAAAAGAAGGAGCAGTTTCTCAGAAGGCTGCATTTTATACACTGGATGGAAGGGGTAAGGCTGAACAAAACTTAGAAGAGGAAAAGAAAAAGCAAAGCCAACCAAATCAGTGTAGATATGCAGGTATAGTAGTTAGCCTTGAAGGTGAAGTAATTTTGTGTAGATTAAGCAAGAAATCTGTGTCAATGAATGAAAACCCAACACATTTGTTACTCCTATGCCAAAGTTATTACTATTACTACAAAAACTCTACTTATACTAAACTCATGCCTAAACGTTTTTATGAAAAAAGTCTTATCTAAATGTAAAAAAGCACTGATGCACCATACAATATCTATAAGTCCTTTCCTGTCCCTCTCCACTGTTCAATTTATGCCAAGTGTATTTGAGAACAACAGGGAATCCTTGGAATTGGTCAATAGATGGATTGTGCACTGTACTGAATGAACCAAATAGGATCAGGATGTTTACACATGTTCTTTAGGCAGACATTAATTGCACTGGACTAACAAGGTAGGTTTCTTTCTGTTACAAATGCTACTAACAGACAAAAAAGCAAGCACAAAGCTGACTGAACGAGGAAGGCAGGAAAATATGTTTTTCTGATCAAGGAAGTACTTCTAATAAATTCAGCTCCACAGTGCGTTGACGAGTTAAACAGGAAATAAACATCAGTCAGCTTTTGGGGTGAAGGAGAATATGAAGACTTAAGCATCCAAGGAAAAAGAATAAAGCCACCTTAAATAAAACATATATATCTTATCACATAAAGAAATGTAAAAGGGAGAAAGACAATCAGAATTTCTCAGCAGCCCCAAACACAGACTCAAGATTTTGCATTTATTTTGTAATGTAATGATACGGAAAATCTTTCAATTATCAAATTTTAAAGCCACTACATTCCTGGATTGCATTTGCTAATCTATGAACTCATCAAAAAGTTCTCTTGGTCATAGTTTCTCTGATCTTTACAGCAACAATGCAGTCATAGAGCAGGAAAATATTGAAAATTCAGTCTTAGCTGCTCAGTGGACTAGTAAGCTTTGTTTGCCTGTCTATTAAAATAAAGGGATCCAGTAAAAGACCCTGCTTGAACTTCACCCTTCTGTAGCACAAAACAGCAAGCTGCCACAATATGTGTGGAGCAGCAGAGCTCAGTAGCCCAGGACATGGTGAGGGTTCTCCTGCTGCTGAGCTCTCAATCCTATCCATGCCTCAAGAAATACACTTTTTTTCACTAAACACGGCTTCACAGATGGCTTTTGTCTGACTAAATCCTTACACATCCACATAATTTGAATTTATTCATGGGTTGGTGGATTCATTTTTACAGCAGAAAAATTCAGGTTTAAGTGAAGTGAAAGGCCAGAAGTCTCATCTATATGACATTTACATTACAGCTTTCCTTCCTGAGCTAAATCCATATGAAATCTATATTAAAACACAAATTTCATGACCTTTTGTCTCCCCTCTCTCAGTCATACATTTCATAAATGCTTACCTTGGTCCTGTGCTGAAATTCATTTCGCATCATGCAGGTGACACAAAAGTTATTTCCTTTCTGTACCAGGCAGAACTTAAATAAAGCACAACTGACCTTTCAGATCACAACAAATACTCAACTTTATTTGTACGGGAACATTTAAGTTTCACGCAAATCTAAGGATATAATTTTCATATTTCTTTCAGATGCCTTAGAGGTTTACACAAGCCCACCAAGCCACCAGCTAGCGTGGTCCTCATCAGCTGCATGGGCATAGCAGATCCCTTTACAGATGCACAATGAACTAGCTGGCCCATGCTGCACACTTTCTTTTTTTTTATTTCCAATCCACACAAGTACACAATCATATGTATATCAAAACAACTGGGAGAAGGCAGAAACATGAGAATGCCTCTGGGTATAACAGGATGTGGTAATGAGCAGCCAGATACTCTACCTAAAAATCATAGAAATGAAATTATCATGAAAGTACAGCCTAAGTTTTTTTGTCAACACATTTCCTCCCATCTCTAATACCTTTCACCATATACATGCTCTCTTCTGTGAGAAATAGCTGTGTAGGCTTCCACCAAAATACCAGGCTAAACCAGAATGTGTTGATGTTTTACTTTTCAGAATTGTTTTGTTTCTTTTTTTAAGGAGTAATGAATTTAGCTTTATTCTTCAATGGGGAGGCATAAAATGTTATCTATAATTTCTGTAAAGTGAAAAAATTATTTCTGCAATACTCTTCATTGTAGCTAGTTTGGCATTTGCAAAACTCTATAATACTAAGGAACACCTTTAAAGATTTAATGGGGTTTTTTTCAGTCATGCTAGATGACAAGTGCAACTAAGACTTCCTTCAATGCTGTTAATTTAGTTTACTTAGATTTCTATAAAATCAGTTTTAAAAAATTAGCACACATCCAATCCAGGCACATTATCCATCTGAGAGACCAGAAATAAGATGTCCATCTCAGCACATCAGTATTGTCCATAATAATTGAGACATCCTTCAAAATGCATCTGTAACCAGGAGGGTAACAGCCCTTACATTAAAAAAAATCCTTCATTAAGTGGCTCCCATCACACAGCCCATTACAAGCTCTCATGCCCTGACCTTGCATAGCCTCAGATTAATGTTGCTTTTAACAGGCAAAGCAAACAGGGTAAATAAACTGTCTTCTCTATCTACGGGTAAAACCATCAGTAAATGTATTATTAATACAGATAAAATCCTCCTTTGCACATCTCCAGTGGTATAAGAAAGCACTATTATTTACTCTGTCTACCACAAAATTAAGTTATCCACACACAATGAATAATCCCCTAAAATAACTGGAAAATATCCACAGACAAAATTGGATTTCTGCTTAAGAGCATTCTCCAATTGCTATCTTGTGTAGCATAATCTATAAAAATAACACGTGAAAACATAATACATGCTCTAAAGGGTTTGTTTGAACATCTAGAAAATGTCTTTCTTTAGATGGACCAAGACCACAAGGTAAATATTTGCACTTCATTTTTTGTCACCGGGTCTACAAAAATACAACACTTGTTTACCAGCCCTGCCTCCCACAAAGTGCAAAAGTACAGCTGCAGAACCATTTACACCTATGGAACATCTCAGTAGTCTTGGACTATATGACCTAGAATGATGGTCTGGAGAAAAGTCTGTGTTTTATTTAAGAGGTATTTAAAAAAAAACTGAATGTGTGGAAGGAGACCATTAGTACTCAGTTTTGCACATGTCCTGTGCACAAGAACAACATGTTTAAAAGGGAAGTCATGTGCAAGTCCAAAAAAAAAAAAAAAACCAAAAAGAGCTACATTTCCCCGTGTTCCATAACAAAACCTGACACTCTGTTTTAGCCCAAAGCAGATACTAGAAGCCTTCACACAGTAAGACAAGACTGACAGGGCAAAACCATAGACTCCTTGAGAATATTATAAATAAAGACTGTTTCTAGTTGAGAACATTCCTAAATGCCAAACAGCTGGAAAGTAGGAGAGCAGTCAGGGCTCAAATCAGCACTTTTTTGTCACAACTTCTTGCCTAGGCAACTGCTAATGGCTACACTCAAAATCAGCAGATCTTTAGCTTGATCTAGCACGGCCACTTTTATGTGCTCTCAGAAAGCTAATATTGGAAATCATGTGTTTTCCCAGGTCTTAATAAATAATCCAAAGATTTTATCATGTACACCACAGTTCAGACATTTTACAAGTTGGTATTTAAATCTGTACTCAAGACCCTGCTTTAGGTGTTCACTTTGTTTTTAAATTAATCATTATGTACTGCATTTATTTTTCCCATAACAGATGATAAGTGCCTTTTGCCTCTGCTCAAAGCTTGAGAAATACAATGTAGGTCAGTCTAAAAAAAATCTGAAGTTGCATTAGTTACTCAGAGGTAATTACATTTGCTTTACCAATAGCATTTACTATTGCTACGCTGGTAAATTGTTTTCCATTAGCGGAGGTTTTCATATTTTCATAGTACTCTGAAGCACGTGCCATTAGGTCTGAAATTTCCCATGATTCATCATCACTCTCCAAAGCACAACATTGATTTCAACTACCACTCCCCTTGAATCAAAAGTAAAACATTGGCACCTGTCAATGTAGCACTTGCCATAACATTAGCAATTGTCTGTTGTCCCTCTTTTACTATTTTTCCATGTCCTAGTCTCTCTTCCATGCTTTATTTTGGGGAGTTTTGTTGTTTGGGCTTTTTTTAATAAGTCTTTCTGAAGGTATTGAAGACTGAAAATTGAGTATAATCTTCTATAACTGCAATGATTCTCCATGAATGTGGTGAAGTCAGAGCCCTGAAAGCTGCAAACTCCCTGTAAGGGTATTATCTTGTTATCACAGTGGTAAACCAGTGCTCCTCCTGAGACAAATCTATACCTGGAGCCCCACTTTATTGTATTCTAGAGAGATGTAAAAGACAAGGGCCCCAACCACTACAAAAACATGTCCATGTAGAGGAGGTGTTGATCAGAGGTTTGTGCCTAGCTGAAGGACTAGAGAGCCCGAAAAGAAGAGATGGAAAGAAAACAGCCCCTACTCCAGGACTTCAGTTCCTTAGCTGTTCAGTTTTTCTGGGTACTCCTTCCCTTCTCTGCTGCCACTGACAGAACACAAAAAAGTGGTCCCAAAGAGATTCCTAGCTTCTTCTACAGGTTTTACAACACAGCATTTTTCATAGTGAAAACTGCAGTAGTATTTGACCTATACTTTAATTACCACATCTAATTCTATGTGGGTAACTTCTTCATGAGCAGTAATCAGGGTCACCAATGTTAAAGCACTGCAAAGCAGATGACTGCACACAGTTAATTCCCTTCTGCTTTTGCCTGAACCTCTTGCTGTTCCATTTCCTGCAGATCCACCAGAAGAATTCAGCACTCATTCTACACCCATGTTACCTTTTCAGATTGAATTTAAAATCATGCTATTTCAAACACAAATGAACTTGAATATCTATGTATAGCATGCATCTTCAGAATCTGAAAACATTGAACTTCTTAAAGAGAAGCTCATCAGGTCAGAACAGGTTTGAAGTTTAGTTTTAGTCCACATCTCGGTCACCAAACATAAAGTTTGATACAAGAAATCTAGCATTTTATAATGGGAAGACCAAGTGAAGAAAAAAAAATAATCAGAGCTTCTTCTGTATCTCTTTTGGTCTATCTCTGAAAAATTCCTTTATTCTGATAGAATTTTTTGAGCAGCCACAATTTTACATACAGATGCAAAAAAAAAAAATTGTTCTGAAAGAATGCATGTGCTATGCACAGAGAAAAATGAGTCTATAGCAGAACTGAAAAGAAATCACATGCCAGAGAGCAGTGTGTCATTTAACTTCGAGAACTGCCTAAGGATGACAGGTATGTTATTTGGAATAAGCAAGAAGCTATCTTGTCATTTAGATTCATTCAAAATACAATTCCTCAAATTGCTCTTCTTCCTGTACAAGGTGTACCAAAGGTCTAAAAATACCTAATTTTTCCCAGAATGGTGTTTCCATCATAATTAAGATACCCCCAACTTTTATAAAAAACATGTACATTCTGAAAAACACAAACTGAATAGTAATTAATTTTGGCCTTTCTAGAGGATATATTGTTTTGAAATTTTAATATAAGACCATCACAAATGTTGAGGTTTTTAAATTTATTCTGTCTTATGCAAAACTGAAGCACCAAGAAGTCCATTAAATAAAGTGTGGGTCTTGCTTAATTAACTTATTTTGCAAGTTCTTGGGCATGGTAACACCTGCTTGTATCAGTGACTCCAAAGTAGGGGGAACCCACTAGGCAGCAGTTGAGTAAAATTATATAGATCAACCACCATTAATAATTCACAACAGTACACAAAATGCAGGGGAAGGAATGGTGCAGAGGTGAGGTTACTTCTGTGTGGCAACATTTCTCACTTCTTCTTCACACATCCCTCACTTCACAAAACCTTTTAGATACAAATAAAATAGCCATGACCTTTTTTCCTCCTCTGCATGATTAATTACTTAATGTATTATTAATTGGAAAATGTAGCTGAATTTCAAATGCTTTCATTCTCTCAGCATATCATGCTGTCTGGGAAGCGCCGATTAAGCTGTTCGTCAAAGGTGAGCAGGCAAGGTCATGTAGGCTGTGCCTCTTCAGTTATTCATTACCTGTCCTAAATAGTAATTAACAACAGCAATATTTCCATAAATCAAGCTTTTCTGATTACCTTCAGATGATAGGAGGTTGGGGGCGGGAGAGGAAAAGAAGGAATCAGTGTATGAGGTTTTTGCATGCATCCCTTTTATCACCATTTTTTCTAGTGCCTGCCTGAATAATTGAATTGATACATTGGCTGTCATATAAAACACAGCATTTTACTTCAAGTCAACAGGAATTCCACTCAGAATAAAGAGGAAATTATGGCTTCCTTTCTCCCTTCCCTATGCCTCACCCCAGCTATAAAGGGGCATTTGGTCTAAGAAGGTTTCTCAATTACCAAGATTGCTATATTTATTACTTTTGTTCCTTTATATGATCTCCATCACCAAGGTTAAAGTGGGGATCTCTGACAGAAGGTCATATTCTATATATTCTATAATAATTTATCCTTCAGCATCTGTGAGGTTTCTCACCTTGAGGCATTTCAGGTGGCAAATAGTGAGGCTCTTGAGCACTGACATGCACCCAGTCGAAATCATCGTACAGGTCTTGGTGGTAGTCACAGGGCCCAGGACCATCATCGAACGTGCATCCTCCTAGAGAAGACATTTGTTATTAGTTTATTTGAAAGCAGAGACTTTCCAAGAGTCAAGCAGAGGTGTTTGTCTGGGGCCCACCTCAACTGCAGTGCCAACGCAGCCTTGTACCACAGTTCACAGGCTTCCATTTACAAAGGTAAAACCTGCAAACAACTCACCCATCAGTTGTTCCACTCTCTTTGGTAAAAACATCACTACTCCACACAACCAATTTCCCCCAAGAGCACCTTCTGTCAGAGCAAATCATAGCCTGAAGTCACCAATTCAAGTGAAACCTATCTCAGAGTCTGTGTGACAAAAAGCAACATGCTATCTAAACCACAGGGGAAGCTGAAAATAATAGACCAAGATCAAAGATGAAAAACAAAAACTCTGAAAGCAAAAAGAGTCCAAACACTGACAACAAGGATAAATATTGTGCCCAAAACAGTCAGAAAAATTAATTAAAATTACTTAGAAAATAAATAATTGCTGCAGAATGAATTGGGTAATCTTGATTTACTAAATCAATCTAGCATAACATAGCAAGGCATTTTTTCAGGGTCACACAAACAACAAATACAAAAACCTTACAACAAAAGTTGTGAGAAGTGACAGAGAGAAAGAAGAATGGAAGGAATGCAAATGATGGGAGGAAAAAAAAGACAGAATTCCCATATAGCACAGTAATGTCTGCCCTGTCTCATTCAGTAAGTTTTTTATTCCATTCTTAACTCAAGGCCATTAAGCAGGCTTGGAAAAGAGAGAGGAAAGAATTTCAATCTCAGAAAAAGATCAAGGCTTGAGAATGAAGAAACTAAGGAATCAAAAGAGCCTGGTCAAAGAAAAAGCAGAGCGTAACGGCAAGAAAATACAGATGTCATGCACACAATTCTGCAGCAGCTGTTATCTCTATGCACGGCACACAGCCCTGGAGTTTGCTTCTCCTACTCAAAAACAAAAGGCAATAGCAGGATAGAGTGAAAGAAAAAACAGTGCCTTCATCATTACTTAGATGGTATTTTTTATTCTAGAAAAGTTATATAAGAATTAGGCTACAGACAATTTTTGAAAGTCAGGGGAGATATGTCTGCTCTTCTCCCTGTCCTCAGTAACTCGGGCACATCAATCCAAATAACAATGCTTATCACAACAAAAGTTCCTTTTGCTAAGATGCTCCTGGAATAACAGGGGTATTTTTATTGTCTTTGTTGTCTATCTTTTTAAATACAAAATATGGGACAGGTACTTCGAGAACAAACAAAAACCCCTTATTACAATAGATTCCAGTGAGTGCTGCCTATGATGAGTCACCAGCACAGCACAAACAGCGTCTCACCAGCTCACACTGCACTCAGGAGGTGAATGGGCTGGAGGTGGATAAGGGGGAGATTGAGGACCACCAAGAGCTACAGCCTGTACTCGTTCCTGCCCTCTGTACAAGATATACACAGTGTGGAACTCAGAAAGACTAGAGAAAAAAGAAAGGAAGAATGTGTATGTATATCACCCAAATGAGAATGAAAATGTTTTTAACCCACCCAAAACAGCATACTCAAGTATTGCCATAGCAGACAGAGTTTGCACAGAGCTCATATATAGGGAAGAGAAAGTTCCTTTTACTAAATTCCATAAGCAAATCTGCACTGTGTCCCACACCAAGAGATCATGTTGCATCTTCAATTAGAGATAACTCAAATAGCTCCCACAAATCTGTAGAAGTATTTTCATTTAGAATGACTGACAAAATCAAATTTTAGATAATCCTACATCACCAAAACCCATTGCCAGATGGGTACCCAGGTACTCCCAGAATTATCTTTTAACCAGTGTTTCAGCTGGAATGAACAACACCAGCACAGAAAGAAAATTCTACACTGCAGCAAAATTTGTGTTAAATCCTTGAACTGTGAACCCTTAAAACTTCATATGCATCTCTGTATTAACAACACTTGCTCAAACATCACCCTGTGACAACATGATCAGAGCATCAACAGCAGCAAAAAAGTACCACAACATTCTATTGCCTGTACTAAGCTGGTTACTACATCAGTGTCACTGTCAAAGACTGCAAGACAGGAGAGAAATATTTGTGTCTCAGAGAAATATTTATACTTTTCAATGTCCCAACTCCAGTGCCCTCTGTTACCAGTGAGACACTTTTCTAATTAATATCTATTATGGTAAAGCCAAAAAGACTTAGAACATAAATCTTGCACTTTGATTTAACTTACACTTCTATGATCACTCTACAGCAAAAAAATGTACATTTCCTTCAACATTTTACTGATAAATGAATAGCAGTTTCCTTTACAGGGAAGTTATCAGTCTGCTGTCCCAGCACCAAAATGACATATGGCTTTGAAGCACATGCCTGCAGGGCACCCATTACCCTTTTTAATGGTTTGAGTGCCCTCAGTATATAAATTTAAACTACCAATGAATCTTTTAGACTCATTTGGAAGATGAATGTCCTTAATTGCTTGTCTTTGTGCCCACTATTAATTTTAGTTATCAGAGTTCTGATTAGCAATAACAACGCGCTTGTTAATACACAGCAAGCAATCCCAACCTCCTTGTGTGCACATCATGGCTGCTGCACCCACAGAACAAGCAAATGTGCATTTATCATATGCACATGAGCAAAGTTTATCAGAACAGATTATCAACCCACCACAAAATCAACCCTGTAACCATTCCTTGAACCAATGGCGGCTTCTCACGGAGCACACTGCCACCTTACCTCTTACCAACATACCGAGGCATTTCAAGGCAAGTTAACAGCAAATGCTGTAGTGTTTTATCTAGCAGAACACAAGACAGGCCAAGCACTTCAAACCCCCTACAGACTACTCCTTAAGACTTAAAACATGGGCAAATTCAGACCTCTCTCTGTCTGTTTTAACAGTCAATTGCCTGCATGCTATTTTGATAACTCCAGGCAGTAAGAGACAAACCTAGTGAAACATGCTGTGTGGAAAACACAAGGAGAAGAGGTGGTGGGTGGCTGAAACCTGCAGTAATGTTTCTTTTCCCAGCCATTTGTTCAAAACTGTCTACATTTTAAATCAAATCTTAAACTACTCAAACATAACAACAAACATCTGACAAAAGTACACAGTAGGTCATGACTTATTAGTACCCTCATTCAGCTACTGGGCCACTGTCCACAATAATGCAACAGCATTGCTCAGGGAAGAAAATGGATCAGCTTGATGAACATGCTCTACCTTCCAATGAAGTTCAGCAGCTGAACTCAAGTACTCATTCATATTTGCTGCCTAACATTTTGACAACAAGCCTGCTAATATCCTACAAACGACAAGTCAAATCTCCTACTAAGCCATCTATAATTTCCCCCAAAACTGATAAAACAGTACTATCAACCACTCTCCCAATACCTATGACCAGCACATTATTTTAGCTACCACTGATGTATAACTTTTAAAATTTTTCTTCAATACTACTCCACCACTGGAATTTCTCCATTGCTACCAATACACACATCCTGCCACAGTGATCTGTACACCTCTGCTCAATCTCTGGGCTGGAAACACAGTGCTGACATTCAAATGCTCTTGGATCTTGCAGTACCTAAATCCACATTTACCTTAGATTTTGATTATGCTTCTGAAGAAAATGGCAGCAGCAACAGTGATCAAGAATAATACACCAGACCGATCTGACCTCAGCAACCTGATGAGGCCTCAAAGCACAGCAGTACTATCTCAGTTCTATCTTCTCCTCTCAAACAACACTGTCATCAGGACACAGCCCAGAAGAGCTGGGTGGGACAGCATCAACCAGAGCCAAGAAGTGCCACACCTGCAGTGGTGGCAGCAGCCATCAAGTCATTCTCAACAATCAAAGACAAACTAAAAGAAAAAAGTGGGTACTGCATCAGAAACAAACACCCCACCAACAGATGGAATAGAAAACTAAGACAGAATTTTAAGTGTCTATGATTATTTTGTCAAACCACTAATTGTATTTTGGATCAATCAAATTTGTTCAGTTGCTTGTGAAGTATTTGGGAAACATTTACATTTGATGGAAATCAAGCAAAACAACAATTCACTGTATCCATTATCTTTTCTCATAAGCTGCACTAGGCTATCAACTTCAGCTTAAACAGACCGAGAACTCACACACTCCCCTTCAATGTCCTTCTAAAAGATACACGATAAATCAAACTAGCCTCAAAAAATTTCCTGCCTACATGTCCATTTTCATTCATGAAAGATAAAGAATCTTAAATGTTCATTATAGAAAGAAAGATTAATATCCCACACTGAACTCTCAAAAAATAAATTAAAGCTCTGCTTAATAACAAGGTCATCAAGATTAACCTAAATTTAATCTCAAAATTAATCATAAAATCCCCCAAATTAACCAAAATTGAATGAAGATTTAATAAAGATCATTTAGTCAAGAATTTACACATCATCTATTGTGTGGGCTTGACCCTGGCTCAACACCATGTGCCCACCAAATCTGCTCTATCAATCCCCTCCTCAGGGGACAGAAAAATATTTTGAAGGACCTTTGAGTCACTCACCAATTACCATTGTGGGCAAACCACACTCAACTTATCAGCAATCAAATTTGAGCAGTGTAATGAAAAAAAATATCAAATCTTAAAAAACCTTTTGTCACACAGAAAACTTTTCCCCTTAAATCTGTTCTCCCAGAGGCACTACCACTGTCTCTGACAGGCTCAGCCAGGGTCTTTCTTGGAGCCTGGCATTGGTTCTATCAGACACAGAGGAAGTTTCTGGCAGTTCTTCACAGAAGCCACCCTTGTCTACACAGAACCCCTCAGCCACCAAACCTTGCCATACAAACCCAAAATACCTATAAAAAGCTATTTTGAATTATTTATTTACATTTAAAGATAAATTACATATTTTTTAAAATTATAATAGTAATTCCTTGGCAGCAGCACTTGGTACTGACATTGCCCTGTTATTTTGATTTATCCTACCTCCTTTATAACAACCCAGGAAAGAAGAGCTAAACAGACCTTTTCTTCACCAGGTTAAAATATAAATAAGCTTCAGACTAGAAGAAGCATGTGTCAATAACTGCCACTGATAAATGGATGTCCATTTACTGTGGACTTCCAGCTCATCAGCTGAGGATGAAAAGAAAAACTGATTCAGAATTTTAATAACTGATCTTTATCTAACAATTCTGAAGTTCTCACTGCACTTCCTATAGATTGTTACTTCTACAATTTAGAATAGAAACATTTGTTTGCACAACAACGTTAAATTAAATTTACAAAACTTATAACACGTATTATGAATAGCATTATAGGGATGATGCAGTGGAGATCTACTGACTTATAGGTAAAATATAATATTCCCTAATAGCATGCAAAAAGTCTATATGCCCGTTTTAATATTTAGATTTTAGAAGTGTTCTCCATTTCTTCTTTCTATACCCTATTAACATGGCAAAGGATTTTTTTCAGCCTCAGAATGGCAGGTGTAGAAACAGTTGAAAGCATCCAGCTTTACTGTTTAGTTCTGAGATCTGTTTTTGCATCTGACCCCTTCTGATGTTAGGCAAAACATAAAACACACTAGTAATATCTTAAAAGTTCCTCCTCCATTTTAAGGAGCTGGTTGTTAGCCCAGAAACTCATCCACTAGGACCAGGCTGATCATTGAAACAGGAGGAAAACAACAAACAAGAGCACAAGAGAAGAGTTGTACTAGAGGCACACAGGAACGTTCTGTCAGCACAATTTCTCCTGTGCACAGGGCTCAGTTACCAATGGTTTCTTTTGGAACTTCCATGTATGAAGGTGTCACAGTAGGGATTAAATACACTTTTCTCATTCAGTTCAAATGACTACTTGGAACAATCTTCTCCTTTTATTCAAAAGCCTACTTTTATTTTTCTCCACCACCTGCTGTAAAAGCATAATGAATAGTTCTAAATCTATTAAAGTAGATAGCTCCCTGGCAAGAACCCAATACAAAATTATGTTGATCTGTGATGTCAGGTAAAAGTTCCGTGAATTTTTTTTCCTTCTCACATTGAGTAGTGAATTCAAAGGTTGAAGATAAAGGTGCTATAGCAGGTGTCTTTTCTGTGGTATACATCCAGGTAGAAGTTCTGCTTTTAAAAATCACACACCACAATAATTTACCTGTTTATATTACAGTACACCTTGCAGCACAGGATGTTTTCATCTTCTAATGGCTCTACATAATTTCTGTTATGAGCATTTTAAAACACCTTGACTGCAGAGCATTCCGACACCTGTTAAGACTATACTAAGAATTTATGTTAATGCAGTTTGAGAATAAATCTTAATGACTTATGTTAAAATGCTTATGTTAAGTATTACCAACTGAAACGTAACACTGAAACAACCTAAATTAACTATGGCATCTAAAAAGGCAGAAGATCAGCAGCACTATTTAGTGTTAAAAAAATAAGCATGAAAAGAGCTGCACTTAAGGAGAATTATAGATTCTCCACTACAGGGAGAAGTCATACTAAATGCTAAGAATATTCATCTTCCTTAGAGTGGAATCTTATCTCATAGTACTAAAATTCATTATATAAAACAATTGATTTCAGATAATAGCAATAAAAATCAACTAAACTCAACTATCTGCAAATGGTTTTTTTAGATTTTTCTAGATTTATTCTTAATATCAGGAAGTTTTAATCATCCTCTTAACTTACGAACTTCAACATGGAACTTCAAGTCTCAAAAAACACCAACAGCAAAATAGGAAATATGGCAAATTATTCTTAAATTAGTATTATTATATTTTAGGTGTAGGGCTTTTGTTGGTGTTGTTATAACAGTAAAATAATCTAAACATCTCTACAAATATAAATTTTTCTAAGAAGGAAGCGGACAAACCTCTCGTATATCAGTATTTGCTATAAATCACTGTGAAATTAAAACCAATCCCACCCTCCAAAAGTAATTAAGTTGTGCCATAGCCAAGGAAAAGAGTAGGGGACAAAATGATAAAAAGCTCACCATCTAATCTGATCTATGCATATTCCTTTTCATTGTCTCTCTTCCACATTCCTTATTAATAAATAACTAATTTAATAATAGCTAATTTTTAGAATGGAAACATAGGAACTGGATATTTATTAGGTTCAAGAATGCGTGAAGCTTCAGGTAGACATTCTTTCCTATGCTCTATAGGGTAAGATGCCAGCATTTATCTTAGCCTCAAATGTTGGAAGAGTATGAAGATTCACAATTAGATGTGGTCTACCTGACCATGCCATTTATTCAATTTCTTCTATTAAATTAGCCTCTCTCACTCTCTATACCCAGGCTGGAAAAGGCTTGTACATCTCCAATTTCAAAAAACTTCATATTCACTGCCAAGAGGAATCTTTTCTATGGTTTACCAGGAGTGAACAGAATGGAAAAACAAAAGAGACAAAGGGGAGAAAAGAACAATCTCTATTATACTGTCTGACTTTCAGTTTCCAAACTAAGCAAAACATAATCTAAACAAAAGTGTCTTTAAATTTCTCTTGTTCTCCAGGGAAAAGGAGTTCTTCTGTTCTTTACTGGAGAGGTGACAACAGGTAGCTGTGAAAAGTCACAACTGCCTAATGTCTTTTTCATCCTTCATTGACATGGGCAAGGCAGCAGAGAGCAAACAACCCTACATATGCAGATCCCTTTTATATAACTGAAGTTATCAAGACAATTTCCATTTCAGTTCACAAGATATTTCTGAAACCATGAAAAGAATTAACAGTTTCATGAAATGATGTACAGATTTTCATTGATATATAAGTTAAAACATCCACAGAACAACAAAGCTATTTCATATTTCAGCTTATAGGCTGCAAGCTTCAGTATTCCTGTGGTATGCTGAGCAAAATTCTGACCAATTGCACTGGTGACAAGAAATTATACCATTATAACATAAAAAATTGGGGTTTGAAGGGGTGGAATCATGCTCTTGAAATTAGTAAATATGTTTATAACATTACCAATAGTAAAATGCCACAAAAAAGTTCTGTGTCTTCAAGAACACAATTGGAGTTCCAAAAATAAATTATTTACTTTGATGTTTTTAATGGATATGTAGTCTTACAATGCTGCTTCTGAAAACAACACCTTTACCAAGACAATGTTAGTGCTTATCAATAGAAAATCTAATGTAGATATCTCAGTCTCTGGCATTTCTCCTAAACATTCTCACAATATGCTGTTACAAGGCAACGGATAAGAGCAAAATTAAAGTCAGGAGGAGTGTTAAGTGAAGACACCCCTACAAACAATACGTTAAAACCACAACATTTCCTAAATTGAGGGTTACGTTATTTTGCAGCTTATTCTCCAAGGGAAAAAAAAAAGCTGAAACAAGGGCTTGGAAATCCTTTTTTCAAGTCCACAGCTCAACTTCTATCTCTACTAATCATGCCACCAACTCAACCACAAAAACAGGCCTAGCAGCTACACATCACTGAGTAAGATGAGTTGGAAGGGACCCATCACAATCACTGAGCTCAACACCTGGCCCTGCACAGCACCATCCCCAAGAGCCACACCCAGCACCTCAGAGCATTGTCCAAACACTTCCTAAACTCTGGCAGGCTTGCTGCTGTCACCCCTGGTGAGCCTGTTCCAGTGCCCAACCACTCTCTGGGTGAAGATCCTGAAGATTCAACCTAAACCTCCCCTGACACAGCTCCAGCCCATTCCCTTGGATCATCACAGGTCACCAGAAAAGAGATCAGTGCTCCTCCTCTTCCCCTTACAAGGATATTAAAGACCACAATGAAGTCTCCCCTCAGTCTCTCCTTCTCCAGGCTGAACAGACCAGGTGACCTCAGCCAATCCCCATATGGCTTCCCCTCAAGGCCCATCCTCATCTTTGTTGCTCTCCTGTGGACACTCTCTATAATTTAATCTCTTTTTTATATTGTGGCACCCAAACCTGCCCCCAGCACTCGAGGTGAGGCCATCCCAGCTTACAGCAGAGCAGGACCATCCCTTGCCCAGCTGCAATGCTGTGCCTGATGCCCCCCAGGACATGCTTGGCCCTCCTGGCTGCCAGGGCACTGCTGGATCATGTTCAACCTTCTGCCAACCAGGACCCCCAGGTCCCTTTCCATGGCACTGCTTTTTAGCATCTCATCCCACTCTATTAAAACTTTGACAGTTTAGCCATAAAGTAGTGTGACAGGGGACAATACAAGTTATTTAAAGTTTGTTCTAGGACTCATCTCTTTTATTATTAGTTATTAAAAGTTCTTCAACAGACAAAAGCAAAAGCTTCCAGCTAAACAATAGGAGCAAGTATTCAACAGAAAAAGTCTCCTATTTGAGCACAATAAACACTAGTTACCACAGCATCAGTGCAGAAACCAGACAAATGAGTAAATGAAAGAGTACATAAGTTATACAGACTGAAGTTTAAAAAGAGCTCAAGGAACAGATAGGGTACAGAGCTCAAAATCAATGTGGACAACATGAAAGCTGAGGACTTCCTAAGGGGAGGTAACCATAAGACTGTGTATAAAATATTAAATTGTCATGCAAAAAGGAAGATCAAATTAAATGCACAGAAATGGAAGAGTTCTGGCATTGAAAATGACAGAAGCTTTACAAAAGGTCATTTCTGAAGTCTCAGAAGGAGGTAAGTCTAAGAAAGTAGAGAGATGATGGAAGGGTTCAGTCATCGTATAAATCCAGAGTCTCAAGAGGATGATGAGACCCTCTCAGAAGAGATCTTTTGAGAAATAACATCAAGGTACATAAAGAATTAATCTAGCAGTAAATCAATCACAAAACCTGGGCACATGAATAGGAGGGGCAATGAGCAATACTGAGTTTAAAAATATACCTTCACACACACAGGCACTGCCAAACTAAAAGCCAAATCTTTGTGTATCAGAAGTGAAGATACTGCTCTAGTTTCTTATTTTGTAGTAAGAAAAGGGGTAAGTACTTTAATATGAGGCATATCTTTTCATGGAATCCAGCAAGGTGAAAGGAAGGTTAGAAAGAACAGTGCAAATGTATTTTGAAAGCATTGGAGTTTTCTATATCCACAGGAAACAGCTAAGCTTCCAAATTTAGTGAAAGATCCAATGAGATACATACCAACAAATAACAAATTCGAGATATAACGGGCCCCAATCTACAAAATCAGAGAATAGTTGAGTGTGGAAGGGACTACTGCAGACCATTTGGTCCAACCCCTCTGCTCAAGCAGAGCCATCTAGATAGAGACAGTTGTCCAAGACCATGCCCAGACAATACCCCCAAGGATGGAGATTGCACAATTTCCCTGACCAGCCTGTGCTAGAGTGCAGTTACCCACACAGTTAAAAGAAAAAACAACCAAAAAAACCAAACAAAACAATTCTCAAACAAAACAAAACAACAATAACAATATTTTTTTTAAATGTTTGTAAGTGTTTCCTTGTGCTCTGTGGCACTCTCCCTGTTTGTAAGACAGTGTCGACAACCTCACTGATGTCCAAGCAGACAGTATTTACTGATGTTCCCTCACAGATTTGGAAATGGCTTCAAATATGAGCTGTTCCATCACCTTCCTAGAATCAAGGTTAAATGGAGCAGCCTATCCTTTCCTGTGCACCCCTTGCATAATTTCCTATTAAAATGGTGTCTTATTTTAAACTTTTTTCAGTGTCTTGGTTTGAAATTGCAACCTAAGACACTCAGCAATGCTTCATACTTTCCCTGGTGTCAAATTGAAGCTCTGCATTTCCTTACTGGCTTTAACACCTTTTATTCAATCATAAAGACATGTATAACATTGCCTTCTGCAACGTTATGGTAAAAGATTGATTAAGCATCACAGAAAATCTAAGATTAATACCAGAATTATATGTAAACTTTTCATAATAAACAAGCTGAGAACAGCAAACACAAAGAAATAGAGATTTCTCTTTTATCTTCTGTTTTCTACCTTTCCTCTTTAGGCTTACAAATCTAAGTCTTCCTTTACAGGTGCCCTACAGAATCAAATGGATGATTCATGTCAGACACTCCTCTTTCTATTAGTCGTTACTTCATTCTTCAGCAGAGTAAGATTTATCAAAATACTTCCTAATTTTGGTGAAAATATTTTAGGTAGAATACATTGGGAGAGAGTAATCTGACAGCAAAGCTCTTCAACACACTCAGAGAAATATACACGATGCTAACAACTCACTTTCTTCCTTTATATCTTGTAGCCAAATCACTACTTGCAGTTGGACTGATTTAGAATATAAATTGTGCATGTAAGCAAATAATGTGTCTCTTTTCTCATCAGATTTGGTCCTCAGCAAGACCTCTGATGAACAGAGAGCACAAATCATCACATCATTTTGGATAAAACTTACTGATCTGCCATTAATCTTCGCTTTACTTGTGCAATTAAACAACCACTCTTAACAGAGAAATTGCAATAGGCATATATACTTCCAGCAAGAAATGGCTATTTAAGGGTAGAAATATTTATAATCAGAATAGTAAAAATACTAAAATTTAACAAACAAATATAATGTTATTTTATGGCTTCCCAGGGAATTGAGCTCAAGGATCTTAAACTTGTGTTTTTATCTGCAAATCTGCACTTGAGTTCCAATAAAACTAACTATTACAAGAAAACTTAACTGTATTATAGTATTTTCCAAGCAGATACAAGTTGTATTTAATCTCTCCACTTCTTAAATGGAGAAGCATTTTCACTGGGTTGGCTTTTTATAATAGTGTAAGCCTGAAGGTTAGATCTACTTTACACTGTGCAATAAAGTCATAGCTTTTGAAGCCAATCATCTGTGCGTGTCCTGAAGGCACAGTGCCCAAAGCACAGCAAGGAGAACAGAGAAACACTATTCTGACAAATCTTACCACTTCAGCACACAAGTGAAGCCATATCCCTTCATGCTACGCATTGCACAGAAGCTAAGTGCAAGAAAAACTGTGGCTGAAAACTGTCCTGGTAGACATTGATAGACACTGCCAGTACTAGTCAGAGCTTAAATTCGCCACTCAGTCTTTAGATTTAAGGCTGAATTAAATATTTTCAGGAAAACATGAGCTTGATGCTACATAATAGCTAAAAGATAATTCAAGTGTTAAAATAGAAAATTTAGAAAAGAATACTGAACATTTCTTCACAAAATTATAAACCACATCCAGAATTCTTGTGTGGTTCTAGTTTTCCACACCCTAAAGGTTATAATAGAAATAATAAAGGCTTAGAGAACATTTGAAAAGAAAGAAAAGAAATCTCACACTTCTCTATCAGACTAACTTCTCTTTTTGCAAATTAGACAAGGCATTTACATATTCAACTAGAACATGTACAAGTATTACATGCCCATATTTTCACACTAGCTTTTCAGTTATCCTTTGGTAGTACATTCACAAAGGTGTTTATGACAAAGCATTTTTTGGTATGACATTACCTAAAACAGCATGCAATTTTCTAGGGAAACGAAAGAAGGGCTGCAGCAGGATAAGCTGCTAAAAAGTATCATTTTAAAAATTCCTAATATATCTCATCTGAGAATGAAAACCTCATAGAAGGAGAAAACATTCAAAGAGCTTCACCTTTGGGGCTTGTTTTGGTTTTTTAAAGCCAGAAGAAAAACTGTGAACTGTTTCAGTGGACAATGTGTGTTCTAATGCTTGCATCATTTGTCACTATAAATAAATCTTTCAGAAACAAAAAATTAAAATAAAAACACTAGCCTCTCCACAAAAGCTGTATTCTTCTCTGTTTCATAATTTTTCTGTATTATAACTTAAAGCTCAAAATTGGCTCTGCACTACCAAGTTATCATTTAAAGGTTAAAACACAGAACATAATGTAGAGCTACACATTCAGAAGAAAATACTTCATAGAGATTAAAACCCAAGAAAAGCATAAAAATTTTAATACAATATAGAAATCAATACTCAATAGCCAACACATAATCTGGATGCAATGAAGAAACAAGCATAATAAAAATGTTGCTCATTTTGAAATTAAACACGTCAGTACCAGAGAGATATAGGCAACTTGTAATAAAACAGCCTCAAATTGTGACCAAAATTTTCCTCCCTCATTTTTTGCCATATCACAATACACCCCAAAACATGTATGAGACAATGGAAAAACAGCTATGTTTTGTTCATACCATTAATTTGTTAAGAAAAAAGAAGTGACAGGTACTGAAAATTGAGAATGGCTGATTCAAGTTGAAGTACAAACCCATATCACCCACAAGCATGGTGAGGTTCTGTCCCCTCCTTGCATATACTTTGAAGGAACAAAGACAGACTCCAGATGTTTTTGTTTGCATGTCACCTCTGTGTGTCCTCACGTACAAATACACTTGCAAGCCCTTTTTCTGTGGGGTTGACTCCATCATACCCCTCATCTGAAGTGGTCTCCTTCTGTCTAAACTGAACCTCAGCCTGCCTTTCTGACACTCTAAGAGAAGAGCAGCACAAGTTACAACCACCCTTTTACTCTTTCACTCCACACTTGATCTCAGGTCAGCACTTCTTTTCTCAAGTATCACAGGTACCATCATTCAATATTGACATGTTCCTTCAAGCCTCTTCATGTGTCCTTCACTCCTGCCATACACAGGTTTTGAAGGATAACTAAAAAGCTTCTCTGAGACACACTCTCTTCCAGCTTTCATCTCCCCTTAACCCGTTCACTTTGGTGTCTCTTTTCTGCCCTTGATAAATGAGTCTTCTCCCACATTTATCTATTCACAGTGCTGCTGAAAAGACTTTTTTTAAAGTCTTTGGCTGTATTCCACTTTCACTTCCTCTCTCTCCATTTTCAAAGAACAAACTTTATTTTTGTTACCTTTCATTGTTTATGCCCACTTAGAGAAAGCCAGCCGATTCAACTCAACAAAACTCATGGCAGCAACTGGCAGAAACCCATTCCTCTGTTGCTGCTGTTGGATTTGCTTGCCGCTGGTTTAGACAGTTAAAACAGCACAGTGGGTTAGAGGGGAAGAGGGAATGAGGGGTTAAATAAGCACCAAAAGAAAAAAAAAAAAAAGAAGATTACAGGACTCATTGCTAGAATAAGAAATAAGACAGATGTGTTTAGAGGGAGATGAGAAAGCACAGAGGCTTTGGAAAGCAAACCCTTTGGTTGTATATGCTTCCTCCTTGTAGTTGCCCATAGGTATCAAGTGTGGGGAAGAGGAAACCTTACCATATACTCAAAGTTGTCAACAACATCTGTTTAAGAGTCAGAATGGTCAACCTGGCAAAGGCACAAGTGTTGTGGGTGGCTAACAAAATGCAACCTTTTAGACTTTTTTAAAGATATTTTAGTTATAGCTGCCCTGATACCATCTCTGAAGTTGAGAATGAAGTGCAAGTACAGCTCTGAGCTGAGAGCCACACCAAGAGGCCAACAGCATTGTTCTGCAGTCTTACACTGCTTGCATCTCATACCATCTACAGAGCAAGGAAAATTGAAAATTACTTTGCCAGCACATCTTTTACTATCCAAGGACAGAGGGAGACATTTGTCAGCACCTTCTCTGTAGTGACTGGCGACCCAACATTACTCTTTTGCTTTGATCTTTATACAGACCAGTTATATGGAAAACACTCCTCATCTTCCAGTCCAAATTGGTACCAGCTAGAGTTAACTTGGTAGACACCAACACATCATTACAGCTGCAAACTCCTAGAGACAGCCTTCATTTTTGTGATCCAGGAAGGAAAATATGCTTCAGGGGTTAGGGGAAAGTTGAGGCATATCAACACCATTTTGATCCCATTAGCACAACATCTTTCTTGTCCACAGCCCTCTCACTGAAGAGAACTATCACATTCTGGTGGCAGAAACAATCGCCTTCAAATCAGGATAAATCACAGAATGGGGTGGATTGGAAGGGATCACAGTGGATCATCTGGTCCAACCCCCCTGCTCAAGCAGGGTCAGCCTAGAGCATGTTACTCAGAATGCTGTCCAGACAGTTCTTGCATATCTCCAGTGAAGGAAAATACACAGCCTTTCTGGGCAACCTGTTCCAGTGCATGGTGACCTATTCAGCAAAGAAGTTCATCTTCATTTTGGGTGGAACTTCCTGTGAATCAGTTTCTGACATTGGTTGTATTGCTCAGCTGAGAGAAATACTACTGAGAAGAGCCTAGCTCCATTCTCTAAACACTTTCCTTTGAAATAAGAAACAAAACAAAAAAGAATGTAAAAATTCATTCTCAGGGACGCCAAGATCAGTTGCATCAAGATGAGTTATATTTTGTAGAACAAAATCACCCCTCAGATTTGCTGCAAGATTCTCTAATAATCCATCTCATAGACTAGTCAACGTGGCATAGCTAATTTTTAGCACTGGCTGTGTTCTGAGGTCCTAAATTTGACACACCCTTTTGCAGACTTATATCAGAATATGCTGATGATTGATGCCATTTAGGAGGTACACTGAGACAGTCCACTAACAAATCTATCCAGAATAATCCCTAAATTCCTGCTCTGCAACACCAGCAATTGTTTTCAGTCTCTGCAAGAAGAGCTCAACAGAACAGATCATAAGAGTGGGTATGAGCACACATGCTCCACATTTTCAAAGCTCTAATTGGTGTTACCCTTCAATCCACACAGTAGTTATCTATGCTGGTGTCTTCTGTCTAGATAACTATTGTTAATACTTTTTAAATCCTGAGGGAAGCAGGAATTGCAAACTGGCAGTTACAGCGTGCTCTTACTGCAATTGGCATATTTTCCATCTCTAGAAATGCTTTTGTGAGTCAGTAGCAGAGCATTTCCAAAAAAGAGTTCTAACAAAACAATCCACATCGGTTCTCTTTCAGCAACACTCTCAGTAGGTCTCTGACTTACTATGGCCACCTGATAAAATTGGATGCAGCACCCTCCCTCTAAGCCCAAAAATCACAATAATAGCCTACACAGCAGCAATATTGGATCTACCCAGGGATCCCTCATACTCTCTGGACATCTGCTGTTCAGTGCTGCTACTGTACAGACTGAATATCCTGCATCAGTCTGGGCCCACCTACCTTGCACGTAGCTCTCGTGCGACTCCCCACTACTCTGAGTGTCATTTCAGACTACAGATGGCATCCCTACCCCAGCTGCCACTGCTGAGTCACACTGCTCTGCCATTTGCTCACTTTGAATACACATTTGCTAAAACAGTCACAAAGACTGAAAGCTCATCTGACTTATTGTACCCAGATTTGTTTTGGTATCAAACATCACGGTTTTTTTCTTACTTACTGCCAGGTTTGTCACGTCACAGTTGGTCAGCAGCAATTCACTAGAAAAGGACAAGAAATGACACAGAAATGAGGTTTTACTCAGCCTCACTACTTCAGGATGCTTCCAAAGCACCTGCATGCTGGCCAGAGTGGCCCTTGGTGCACACAGGCAGCCTGGGACCCAACTGCATTCCAGCTGAGTGGAGCACAGCTGCATGCAGATATGGCCAGCAACAAACTCACACAGCACAGGCTTCAACCCAGAGCAGTCACAGCCTAATGCAAGACATTTCATTTCCAAAAACTGCTGTGGTTTGGTTTTTACACACACATCAACAGCAGCAGTAATGAAATTTGAAAGCTGATTGCCAGAAATATTTTGCTACCAGCCTTCTAATCCATCCACTTCAACCCACTCAATACTACTACATTCAATCCATAAATTAGAGAATTAGAAAATATTAAAAAGCTAAAGTGCTAGAAATAAATTAATTTATTAGCTAACAGGCAACCCAACATGAAGGAGACTGACTGTCAGAAAAAAATTTCATTGCTTCAGCATTCAGTTACAAAAAGGCATACAGGTCCAGATCCATTATAATTTTTTGTGCAGGCAAGATAAGTGTTCTCAAATATTATTCAAGACATATGACTACCCACCACATGATAGTTTTGCAATTAATACTTATAAAAATAACAGAAGAGAGAATCTTCACTAACTCTGAATCAATTGGCAAATAAAACCCACAAAAAGACAGGATCCCACTTAATCCTCAAATCTCCTTTGCTAGAGTAGGAATAGCACTGTCAGGATACACTGGCAGGGTTTTAAGAAAAGGAACTTTCACCATACCGATGAAGCAAGGCCATTTCCTCAGCTCACCCCATCATCCTTAAATCTGTACATTATAGAGAGGAAATACAGAAGAATACATGAACTTTATACCACCAAATCCAACCATACTTGTTTAGAAATAGTGAAAGACTATTAGAAGCAGTTCAGATGGCAGAAGACAAAAAGAACTAAAGACCTTTTCCCTTAGGCCAGAAAGTTTTTATATGAATTCTACTCTGAAGAGAGTTGTCTTTTTTTGCCAGCAGGAACAAGTGGACATCTTCATTCTTTGATACAGTAATTTAATTCTTTGCTGCTTTTAGGTCTTGCAAACCAGAAATTCACAACTCTAATTTCTGAAAGTAAGCAGAGGAGGATCTAATTTGAATTAGTTTTAAATTATACAGCCATAAATAAATTAAGTTTATTCAATCAACATTTTCAGGTCACCTTTAAACCTCCTGCTACCAATTCATATGCTGGACTAATTGCTTCAGATTCATCTTTCTTTCCTCTGAAGAGGAAAATCATGAAAATTAAATGCTCTTACATTTCTACAAGATGCAAACACTGGTGCTTTAATCTGCAAGCAACTAGCTGACAGAAAGTAGTCAGAGTCTTGAATATACTGGATGTACAAATATACTAGTCGGCCTATGGATGGGGGCACCGAACATTGCTGCTGATGTAAAGAATTCAAGAAAAAGAAGGTGTCAGTTCAAGAAGAGAAAGAAGATGAGGAGCAGCACTGGAGTGACACAGTTCTGCCCTAGGATATAACCCTGCCAAAGAGTCCTCTCGTCATCTGTGCCTGAAATATGTATAATCAATGTGAAGTAAGCCTTAGTTGTTACTCAGTATTAAATATAGTAGGAATACATAAGTGCAGATTGATGCTAAAATTACAAGAAGTTTTTAACACAGATATTTGAGTTGAGATGTTATGCATACAGGGGCTATTTACACACATGGCAATGCTTCAAATGCAGCAGCCTTCTTCAACTCAGGCTGTCAAAAATAGAAGGGAATGGGTAGGAGGAGAGGTGCTCCTCTTTATCAGCAGCATCTTAATTTAAATGGATAAGGTAAAAGAAAAAAAAAGTATTAAAATGTGCAAGAGAAGGATAACAGTGAATAAGCATTAGATTTTATACTTGATTTTTTTCCAAGAAGAAAAGACTTGATATCAAATTCTTTTTATATAAGTCATCAATACAAATCAAACAGAATGAATACTTGGAAAAAATCAATAAAATATTCCTAGTTAAAATCACTGTTGTTAATTATTTCATGACGAATTATCACAATAAATGTCAAACTCCCAATTAAATGAACAAGTCTTAAGTCAGTCAGTGCCTAAAGACACCAATTACAAAAGTAACAAGTAGCATTAGTCAACTTTAGGCCTACTCATTTATAAAAGGAAGACTTCAGATACTGTTCCGTGGGAAAAAAAATGCCTTATATAGCCTCTTAATATAAGCAAATATCAAATAGTGGTAAAATTTCTGCATTTTTGTTTTTAATCAAATATGTAATATTGGAATGAACAAAAATATACTTACAACTAACATTCTTAATAAAATGGAATTTACCCAGGGAAACTGCTAATAAGACACTTTTTCTTGGTGTTGCACTCTCCTTGCACTGACAGAGGGCTGATGATCAGAGGCAGCTACTGCTTTGGTTCAACAGACCATTTCTCAGTATAGCTTCATTGTAAAAGGCTTGGAGATTTTCCCCTACCCTATTTGAAATACTCTGTTCTAATTATTTCTACTCCATTTTGTGAGAACCAAGTCCTGCAAAAACTAGAACAGTTTCAGCTTTTATTAAGAACTACCTGTACTACACTTGTATTTCTTTAACAATATAACAGTGTTTAAAAAATCCAAATTTATTCTTGCATATTCACTTATTTTCAAATTATCTCTTGAGAGATTAATAGGTAGCATGTGCTTTAAAGGAATCTCTAAAGATGGGGTAGATTAAAAATTCCTAAACAATCAGTTTTATTTCAGTTTCATCTCAAAGCCCACAATACATCCTGAGGTTTGATAACAAACTACTTCCACAGCTCCTTGCTGGGCCATTGCTGCTCCTAATAAGCTTTTCTGGAGTGTCAGAACATGAAACTTCCAGAAATGATGGTCCCTACCAGGCTTTTGGCTGTGTATCAGTCACTCATTATAGCTTCACAACTTGCTAACTGAGAAAAAAGCAGCAGAGAGCTTTAAATTAATAGAAAACAGGACCAATGTTTTCTTTGTTGAAACTTTCATCAAATTGCACAAAATTTATTTTGATATTATACATGCTTTATTATTGTGTCCCAAGTACAAAATTTTCCTGTCAGAAAGTGAGAGAGAACATGAAGCTTCCACTACATACAGGAGCTTTGATAGAACCACCCACCTGACCACGCACTCTCCTGGTTAGTAAGTGAAAGCAACTGAATGGTCATTAAATGACTCCAACTCAATTTACTCTACATTTAGCACTTCCTTCTTGCTTACTAAGCAGAGAGAAGAAAGCAAAAATTTGGAATGAAGGGAATTATGCTACAGAGAGTAAGAATTACTTTCTAGAGTTCCACAATTTTTCCTCCATAATGCATGAGTTGACAGGGGACCAAATTGCTTTGATAGCATACAAAGCCTTCTCACTGATTTCTCTTCAGTCTGACTTTTCTTCCAAACATAGCACTTGTGATTGCCTTCCATCTTATCTGTCTGCATACTAAGAATTGCAATTTTATTTCTATAATTCATCCTAAATAGCAGCAGCTAAAACACAAAAAATACAAAATAGAGAGTACCAGTGCTGTGTTCTGTCCTAAAAGCAAAATGTGGGCACACAGAACAGCAGTTTTTCATCCTAGAGGACATTCCCAACAGTGTTAGCTTTTGATTAAAAGGTCAGTATAGATTCAGCCTAGAAGTGAAAATACATTGACTTAGTGCTAAAACGTAGCAATGTGCAAGAAACCATTCCCATGTATGACAAAAAAATGAGATCTTATCTACATCATGTTTTTAAGATTTCTTGTGAACTATAAAAGTGTTTGCCCATGTTTATCCCTCCTCTCCAAGAGATATTTCTGTGCTTTGTCCTGCGATGTAAACCAAGTTTTGTCTTTCAGCAACATCATGCTAGTATTTTACAACCAGAAAAGTAAAGTATAATAGCTTTAGAGGTTTAGTAGAGTGGGGATTTTTTGGTTGCTTGCAGGAAAGGAGGGGATGCTCTAATAAATTGAAAGGAAAAAAGAATTAACATTCTAAATGTAAAGGCAAATGTAAAGGCAGCAAGAATAAAAGTGTCCAGTAACTGTAGCTATGGTTTAAAACATTTCGTCTCTGACAGTGAATGATTAGGGAATGAGACAATCTGAAAAGCTTAGTCATTTTGATTTCCAAGGTTAGTAACTTGGCTAATGGAGTAAAGAACACCAAGCCTAATTATGTCCTTTATTAATGAAAATGCATATGCAACTAAAGATTTGTCACCACCACCTGAAAACCATCTACTCTCATGTGCAAATCCCACTAATTACCAAAATCCAGAGTCTTTTTTATAGAAGAGACAAAGCTGAGTCCAGGAAGAACAGTGAAATCTCTCTTAATGAGCAAAAACATAAAAGGTTCCCTTTTCTAATAAGAAAAACTGTGTTCCCATTATCAGGTAAGTGTTGCAGCTACATCTTCCTAAGTAATACACACAAAATTAATCCATGCTTTTCCATAAGTCGGTGAGCTCCTCACTAACTACCGACTGAAGGGATGGAAAGTGTCCCTGCCACTCCAGCCATGTGCCCACAGCCCCAGGGCCTCCCTGCATGTGCTCCTCCAAAGTCGTCCATCTGCTGCAACAACAGAACATCAGGTTCTGGAAAGCAGTGATTTTCAAGCTCACTAAATACAGTCAGCACGTCCACACTGGGCAGACAGGGAGTTGCTCTGCCCTGGTTCTACAGCAGAAGCAAGTTTACCCTGCCAGCACTCTGAGCCACTCTGTTAACATAGTGGCCAGGCTGAGCTAAAAAGCCGAGACTGGTAAAAAATCATATTAGCCTGGCCTGAGCTTTGCATTGGGCCAGCACAGCCCCTGGATAGGAGCTGACGTGATGTTCCTCAGGCTTGGAGCATGCTCAGCCACATCTGATGCAAAACACTCTACGCAGCAGAGAGCTGTCATCACTTCTGGAAAATGGCCATAACAGCTTATACTAGGAATTAAAGCAGGAAAAAAAGTTCAGTTAGGATTCAATATCCTAAACACTCCTATGAAAATTAGACAACTTTCAGTGCATAAGGTAAAAACTGTAAAGCCAGTAAACAACAATACTTTTATACCACAGCCCAGCAGAAAATGTTTCCATCTGTGGTGACTTTTTGGGATTTGTTTTCCATAGAGAAGTGGAGAAGCCTCAAACAAAGAGTTGTGGTGCTTCCTGGCATGAGGACTTAATGGTAAGTTTTCCCCCATACAAGCAGGGGAAAAAAACCTTAAAATATTTTGCTCAAAGTCATTAAGCATTCTGATGTAGTTTGCCACTTTGGAAAAAAAATGAGTCTCACTGGAGCAAAAAGCCAACATAACACAGAGAAATGGCCAAATTTACATTAGCAATAATAACAGTGAAGTGAACCCTGACCTCCTAATAGAGAGTACTGTGCTGTCAGCTAAATACCAGATTTATGAACAAATCTTTGGTCAGAGCGGTTTTGCAGGTCTGACCTAAATTTATAAGCAAATCAAGAAAACTCAAACTCAATTTAGCTGATAAAATCCTCGAATAGGTACATTCTACATTGGTTTCTCTAATTAGCAGGCTCACATTTTTGCTCACACCTACAAATCCTCTTGACCTTTTAGAAGGCAAGCTTGACAACATATTGAAGCAAGAAGAAATAAAGGCAAAGTGATTTCGAATCTAGAATTGTATAGGAGCAGTCCTAAGTGGAACAAGAGATTCCCAATGTGTTTGAAGAGCAATGAGCAGCATATTAACACTGCAGTCTGGGGTCATTTTATGGACCTATTTCAAGAGAAAACAGGTCAGACAAACCAGCATTGTTTGAAGAAGAGACCATGATCTACACAAGTGTTCCAACCAGTTTTAAAACTGGTCAGAATATTTCCAGTGCATAGAGCCCCAAAGGCAACATGATCCATTTTCAGAGGAAATTAAACAGTGATATTCAAACTGCTGCTTCTACTGTCACCAGCTAGATATTCCCAAATCCAGCCCTGCTGGATATTCCCAAATCCCTGTTGGATTCGTATCATGAATATAAAGAAACAAAAGATTCTAATGACCAACAATGACAAAATTAATGAACCTGGAAAAGTTTAGTAGTTATAATAAAGAAGATTAAGCATGGAGAAATAAAGCAGTACCTGAACACCTGAAAAATATTTTTCATTTTTAAAAAGTAAATATTACTTCTATGTGTGAAAATAAGAGTTTATCTGTGGGGATGTGGGACAGGGGGGTATAAATAAGGCAGAATATGATTGACAGCTCTTCACTCTGAAATATTCAATTAACAAATTAATAATGCCCTGCTGACAACAGAAAATTCTGAAGCCTTTTTGGACTTCTCCATGGTTTTAAAAACCTGCCTTTCCATACTTTTTCTGATGTTACTTAAATGACATGTCTAGAACTGTGGCACCTAAGAAACAGCTATTAGAGCGGAGTCTGCACCGTTCACAGTCTGTTGTTCAACTTACTGTCACTTCACATGTCACAGCAGATTGTTTCAAAGCAAAGACTACTTTTAGAGTAGCTAATCAAATTTCAGAAAGCTAGAGCATTTTTATGGCCATGACATCACTTGAAGGATACAGGGGGGAAAAAAGCAGAAAATTAAAGCACACTTCAAATATTTAATTAGGTCATTAGGCCATAATCAAGACACACTACATCTTTGTCTTCATACTTATGTGACTAAATCTTTCTAAATAAAATTACATTGCATTCCACTAGGTTGAAACCCTTCCTTACCACTTTCATTTCTGCATAAACATGACTTATTTCATATAAATGAAGGAATCAGATGAGATTGATTCAGATTAAGCCATGAAAAAGGTTATGAAAGGTAGCCCTCAGAGGTTAAATAAAAAATAATCAACTGATTATTGAAACAATAATCTGAAACAATAATCACTTTAGCATGGCAAGTCTCTACATTTTAACTGTGCACTGTTTGCATGATTAACATCCGCTATATGATGGTATAGGAAACTACTTCCAAAAGCAGCTGAAGGTGTTCAGAGTTAAATGATCATATAACAGCATTGCCAGTATCACAAACAACATTTGAGCAAAAACAAAATTCCAGCACAATTACACCAGCCATGCAAAGAGCCCCACACAAAAAAGTCAAACCTGGAATCACAAGAGGTTTGTATTACAATGCTATCAAACTCTGCTTCATCTTAACATCATTCTCTGTATTCACACAAAATCCAGCTTGAATAAACCTGCTTGCTTTATATATACAGAAATGCTTTTCAAATCTATATCCATGTTTCATATCATTTAAGTCGAAAACAACATTCACATAAAGTCCAAAAGTTTGACTTACTAGGTATTTTCTCCTACAGATTTTTCTAAGTATCCACAAAGTGGATTGTACAACAGTTTCAACTCCTCAATGCAGGTCTGCTAGGTTCATATACACAAACTCTGGATTTTGAAACCACAAGAAGCCAGGGAACCAATAACTGATTGCTTGCTACAGTTGACATGTTCCTTTCACACTAATTTGGTATGTGCAGCTATATGCATCATCTCTTTAGTCTGTAACATAACATGCTTTTTTTAACTAGCCTAAGTCACTGAAAGTGGTTATCACATTTATTTAGGGATACAGAGATGTAACTTCTCAGTAATATTAAGAGATAGCAAGTACTCTCTCCAGTGCTATTGGTAGATATTGCCATTCTAAAAATAAAACCCAAGAACACACACAAAAAAAAGTGACACATCTACCTTAATGTCTTCCTCAAAAAAAAAAAATTAGAAATTCATGAGTTGTTGATAGATGCATCTAGTCTATCTATGGCTGGGCCACAGTAAAACATTTATTCTCATTTTAGAGAATAAACTCAATGATTCATTCAGAAGATGCAAACATTGGAAAAACCTCATTTCTATGAAGCCTGCTTGTGAAACATCAGAACACTTACTTCTGAATTCAAAGACTCATCTGAAAAGTGAAATATAGATATATAACTTTAGTAAGAAAAAGCTGCTATACTATGAAGGTCATTTTCTCTTCTTAGCAGGGGACAGCAGTGGTTCAAGGAGATGGGGTGCCTGAAGGGATAAAAAGGCATTCCCTATCCTCCATTAACATTTTTGCAAAACCTGCACTCTTATCAGCAGCTCTTGATACAGGCTGACTCCAAGGCCTCAAAATAATTGACTGGAAGCTATGTTGAAAGAGCCGTGTTGTGTCAGCTCTGTGATAACTGACCAAAGGGGGAAGGAGGGTTACACACACAGCACAGACTGGGTTACAACCTATGACTCATTAAGAAGCTATTCAGCACTTCCAGAACAATCCACATGAGAGGGGAAGAAAATGGATGTCTTTTGAAAGCTAGGATTATACTGCCTTACTGCACTATTGTCACTCGAGCCTTGTACGATAGCCAGCAATCTTCTTTCAAGTCTATTTGACCTGGAATTGTCAAAGATTTTTTTGGTAACTCTTAGCAACAATTCATAATGTTCTTAGCAATGACAAAAAAAAAAAAAAGGAAAAAAAAAAGAAAAGAAAGAAAGTGCTCAGCAACCTAGTGTGCAACCCTCTACACAAAATCCCTTTAGCTGCCCATGTGGCCACTGGCTCAGCAGTTAGGATCCAGGTAAAAACCAGGCTTTACCAGTTCCCTGTATTTTCAAGAGAAAGTTTATTACATTCACAGTCTTCCATCACTGAATGATTTCAACTTAAAACAGATTTTTTTTTTTCTTTGATCCACCTCAGTACTCTGGGGTTTTCCAGGCAGACACCTGACCTAGAAGATAAATGAGCCAAATAGGCTCACAGCAGGCAGAGTGCAAGCAACCACCTCCCACTGCCCATACCTTAGGATGCACCTGGAAAAAGAAAACAGCTTTGGTTTGCAGAGGTTTACAAGCCACAGTACTAATCTTCCTACTGAATTTCAATTTCTTCAATGAGATTCCATGTTCTTCATTCGAATTCCTAGAAGAGAGGTTTTAGCCTGGTCTCTGGAATATATCCTAAGTATTTAGGAGGAAAACTGCACATAGAAAACCAGCCCTGATCATGTCTTGTTCATAGCATGCATCTTTTGACTGGTTTCAATAAAATAGCTTCAATAACTGTTCTGCAGCTTGAACCTTGATGTAAATCCAATGCATTAGTTCTGAATTGCATATCTCAAGTCTAAAGGATTTTATATTAACCAGCATAAGAACAATAAAGGCCAGAGCCTTAAATATACATAAACCTATATATGAGTGCCTTTATATGTATCTAATTGACAGATGGGTATCAGCCATTCACACTGGTACACACATTCACGTATTTCCAACTCACACTTTACCATCATTAATAGAGCTTTAAGAGCTATGGGGTAGAACCAAACAAGGTTCTACTCATTCCATAAAATCACCAACTCCAATTATCATCAAAAATAACAGTTAATGGTAACAAGTTAAGAATAGCATTGAGTTCAATGACAAAATGTTTACAACTTGTCTCTCTAAACATTATTGAGGTGTGACTAAAATTCAGAAGACAAACTCTCAGGGTATCTGAGGCAATTCAGTGAAAAAGAAGAGAGTTCAAGATCCAACAGACATATTCAGCCATTGATTGACTAGTGCATTTGCAATGCACTCATTTTAGTAATTAGGGTGGGAAGTCCATTAATACACTACCCATTAAATAACGATCTGTAAGACTAATGGCTAATTGGAATTTAAAAAAAAGGAAAAAAGATCTTTTGTGCATGGCATTAAAATTCAAGTGAGGACCAACAAGAAAAATACTGAACTTGTTACATGGTCAAGGTATATTTTATCACATACAGTTTAGGATATAATAATTTTGGATTACTTTTCTCTATTAAACACATGCCTACTGAAAAAGCACAATTCAAACTCAAGAGCTGCACTAGTACCCAATAAAGCTATTTTTGAAAGCCCAAAATTGTCTTTAAATATTTAGGGCAAGTTTTATAAAACACAGCAAGATCACAAGATTCCTTTGTGGGTATTTAAATAGCCAGCCAGCATGCCAAACTCTTTTACCAAAAAAGTGCTCGCCAGTACCCCGTACAGATGTTCAGTATTCATTACGCATTGATATGTCTTTATGCAATCTGCATTATAGATGAAAATTGGCACGAACAAGCAGAGTGAAGACAAAGCCAATAAACATTAACACTGCTTCCCGCGCTATGGGTGATTATACATCAATACCACGGTAGCAGTGTGATTCAGGAGGTAGAGGATAATGAGGATTTGCAGAGCTGCACAGCTGCATACAGCACCACTTTCTCAAACCACTGCCCCTCAGGCCCCTGCCTGTGATTTTGTCCTTCCTCTTTTGGGCCCAAGGAATGCCACAGTCTGGGGGTAAGGGATGCGGGCTGTCCACCTCTCTGGAAAAAGCCCTGAAGCCAAGTACAGGCAGAATACATATGGTCCCAGTGGTGAAGTTTGCTGTGTGCAGGGCCTGAAGACTACATTAGAAAGTAAAACAGAGGGAAAAACCCAGAAGATTCCTTACTGGGCTTGCTACCACAGCCTCAAGGCTATCTGTGTCACATGTTCAGCCAAACTTCTATTGCCTCCTCAGCTAGCAAGGATGGCAGCAACTCAGCAGCGCACACAGTTTTAGCATTGTGGAATTCTCTAACCCAAAATACACCACCGTGGCCACACAACAACACCTCACATACACTCAAAGGAGGCTGATAACAGCAACAGCACCTGGAAACCAATCAACCACATCATTTGTTTCTGTGGTTGAATAATCAACATTCAGCATTTACATTTAGCTCTGAAGAGCAATGCAGAAAAATGAAGGTGCATTTAAGCCAGCCTATTGTCTCTAAGAATATTTACTGTCAATTAAAAGTTCATTGGAAGATTACCTCACATCCCCTTAAAAGCATGAAGACCTTCCCAAAATTTTCTGTTCTGTACTGGTTCTCACAGGTTAGATTGTCTCTTTGCAACACACTAGCAAAGAGAGCCCTGTCAAAGGACTTCATCCAGTAGAAATTATTTAAAAATAAATTACAAGAACAATTAAGGGAGAGCTTACTATTGTAGGCAAAAAGGCTTAATAACAGTGGCTGCCTTGCTTACTGAAGAAGGCTCCATGATTCTGAATTAAAGAAGTTTTAACTAGGGAAGAAAATCTAGTCTCCCATTCATAAAAGCAAATAGGAACTAAAAGCACACCTGGAAAAACATTGTCCTTAACTCACTGGTAAAAGACACAAGACATGACAGACTACCTTTTCCAGTTAGACAACTGAGTTCACCTGACTGATAGACAAAGAGCCCTATCTTCAAGATTCAGGATAAAATTAAGATAGATATGATTAACTCCAAATCAGACTTGGACCGCTATGTATCTGCTTTCCATATTGCAGTGAGCAGGTCATGGAAGAGCAAACAAAGCAAGCTATTTAAAGTCTGTTGTATTTAGATCAGGCATAATAAGGAGTAACAAATTTCTCAAGGGCCTATACAAAGCTTTACTAAGCTGAAATTTGAATTAAAGGCTCATATTATCATGCACATTTCTTCATCTTTCATTTGTACAGGATTAACATTCATTAAACACCTACACATATTCAAACCTGAGAAGAAAGTCTTTCAAGTCAAAAGGGTCAAGTCATAAACTCTAAATGAGCACTCCCATGGCAAGGGCTATGTCCCTCACAATCCAAACAAACAGAAGACTTCTTGGAGTGTTTTTCTTTGCATATATATATATTCTCATATATATATATATATATATATATATATATATATATATATATATATATAAAATAACCCAGTGTAACTATATAACACAACATAGTATAGGAATAGACTAGCAAAGATGATAATCATAGTTAAGATGATAATCTGAGAAAGCAGTATGGGACAGATAAAACTATACAAGTCTGAAGGCAATGGGAGAAAATAGAAGGAAAGAGTACAAAGTACTATAAAGATTTGTTCCTTGTTACAAGGAACAGAGTAAATCCATTACTGCCAATGTGGACAAAAGGAGGGAAAAGGCAGGGGGTAGGTGATCAAACTCGGACATTTCCAGTCCGTATAAAATCAGGACTGTTCTTTAGTCCAAGTCTGCTTTAGCTAAGTCCAAAGAAGGCATCCTTATTTTTATGCAGGGAGAAAAAGCAATACTCAGAGCATTCATACCAACAGGGTACACCAGAAGCTTTGTATTTTGCCACTCAAAATTATTTTAAAAGCTCACCATAGCTTCATGTCTATTAGAAAATACTGCATGCATACAGTGTGTAACAGAGAGGCAGCAAAGAAAATTCTCACTCTTCCAGCAAACTTAAATATTAAGCTAGCAGGCATAAGAATATTTTTCATTATTTTTTAATATATCTGAACATATATTTTTTTTAATCCAAAAACCAGCTACAAGGAACAGGAGCTGCCAAAGCAACAGGCAGGTGTTTTTGAGAGAATATTAAGTACAATAAAATAATTTTTTCCTATACTAAGAAATTGAAATAGCATATTTCTACATTTAACAAATCATCTTTGTTCTGAAAGTGCCCTCCCATTTGTTCTCACAGAGTAAGAGATTGGGTTTAAGGGATGATTTAGACCTGAACCAAGGACAAACAGTACTTGGGACCTAAGACTCTTGGCTCTTAAGAAAACAGTTTCTCTGCATGAAGAACCACTCCTTCCTCTATAACAAGTTTCTGCTACCTCAGCATGATCTAGGGCAGCGTTTTTTTCACATTTTCTTCCCAATGACTGTGGAGCTCCCCTGAGGGTGAGCGTCAATACACACTGGACACCTGAAATCTTTAATACCATTTTACAGGAGACACCCTGGTCTAAGGTTGCAAGCACTGGAGCTGTGCAAAAAAAAAAAACTCATGCAGAAATGCTTGTAACAGCTGCAGAGCCCTCCATAGTCTCACCAGGTGACCAGACAAGACTGAAACTGAGAATGAGAATCCACAATTTCTAACTGCCCAAAAACAAACAAGACAGAAGATTTCAACAGCCTCCTCTGCTGCTGTAATACCAATTCTCAACCTGGGCTTCCCAAATGCTTTTTAGATGCCTCTGTGCCAGGGAAGGCAGCTGTGAGTGCACAGCATCTCCCTGGTCCATCCTCAGCCACTCCCTCCACCATCCATGTGCAGCCTGTAAAGGGACTACCACCCCACACTAACTGGTAGAGAAAGCAAATCATATGCAGGCCTAGATTTTATCAATGATGATTAATCCTAGAGAAGCCCAAATTCCAAGTTAGGGAAAGTGCATATACTTTACAGAGCTGCAAGAACAAGAGAGGCTGTAACCATGCAATGTCGCACTATGCCAGTCACATGCGATCTGACAAGAGCAAGCATTGAGAAGGCTTTAATATAGACAATAAGTAACAGAAGGCTGGTATGTCTACATTAGAAAATAAATTGGCAGCCCATCTATTTAAATGTGGTTAAGTTTCAATTCAAACTGAATTACATGGTTTGAAATTAACCACATTTCATGATCCTCAAGTTATGCTGTCACTTATTCCCATCACCTGCAATACCTGACTCAAATTATTAATGACCAAGGGCAAACCTAGAGAAGTCCAGTAAGATATTTCACAGAAGCCTTGTTTTACTTAACACACAGGAGTCTATTCCACATTCAGATTGTAGAATCTGAGTCACACAAATCTGGCGGAAGATTTTCCACATCACTTCAAAGGATTTGCCCATTCCGCCTTCCACAGTCACATTGATTTTTACTTCAAGTTTACTTACTGTGTAAAAGGAAGATGTGTGACGTAAATGCTTTCTAAACGGAAGTCTATAAGAGCTATCTTAGGCCACACAGAATGGATCAAATGACATGAAAAGCATCAAGAGGGCTGGCAGAGGAGAGCAGGTGTTTCACAACCTTCATCTTCACTGAACACTAGTCTCTCAGCTTGTTCGCCCTATTAGAATTATGCTCTATGCAAAAAAAAGCTATATTATATTCTAAATGACGGGGATGACCACACGTCCACTTTTAGTGAATCATCACGCTAACCTGAGATTTCTGAGAGCGCAGAGCCTCAAGCATAGATTCACTCTGCTTCCATAATCCATATTGCAAACCATAACCTCACCTGGATGGGTTCTTCTCCACAGTTTCTATATTGCTACTCCTTGAACCTCATCTCTGCTGGTGCTTTCTTTACATTTTGTATTCAAAAACACACGTGAAAGAGAAAGTGTGAAACAAAACCTGGATGGAGGGCATGAGATTGGCATGAAGACATTTGACTTCATAATTTCATAAAATTATCTTTCCAGTGTTGCAAAATACACTCTTTTGGCCTATCATCAAGGACCGAGTTGAGCAGACAGTAATTCAGAATCTATACAAAGGCATCTGAATTGCAATAAAGATCAAGGAATAATAAGAAGCTTTGTCACAACAAAACAGACAATGTTCTGGCAGTGCCTGAAGAGAGTTCTGTTAGGGTAGGGGTTAGCCTGGTGCCAGAATGGATACCACTTAGAGCAGGAATATCTGGGGGCACACAATTAAACATGGAAGAAGACGTTGCCTAGCAAACAATTTCCCTCAGCCATAAATGTGTTCTCCATTACCATAGGAGGGATGAAGGATGTGGGATCTCAAACAAGAGAAAAGTCTTTAAGAAATAGTGTGCTGCTATTAAAGTGAAGAATTCTACAAAAGACTTTGCAAGACAGAGTTCTCATAAACTTCTCTGACACAATCATCCTCCTCTCATTTGCCCTCTTCCCAGTTATCTCCCAGCTGTGCTATTCAAAATTGAGGGTGGGCAGGAAATATAATTAAAATTATATGTGCTCCTGATAGCAGCACACGTAAATGTTTCTTTATCAGTTTGGAGAGAGCCATGTAATTTTAAACTCAGCACTTCTCAGAAATATTTTTACTTAATTCACATTACTAGGGAAAAAGAAAGATAACATGTTCAACTGCATATCCAACAACATTTGCCACCTCCTTACACGGTTCCCAGGCATTAAGAGCACAAGACACTATGCAGTAAGACACTATAATTTTTAGCACAAGATATAAGAGCAATAAGACACTATGATTTTTAGGCAACTCTGGAATGGAATTTCCCAAATCCTACCATTTAACAATATTTATTATGAAATGTATAGTTAATTTCTTGCCTTAATTTAAGGATTGGAATTCATATACTCTACTTGACTAGCAACACGTCACAGATACCCTCTGAGATACACACCCATACACAAACAAGCTTTCAGTAACCAGAGGCAAAGGCTTGGCTAGACCCAAAGCTGATTAACCCAACACTGTCCTACCCCATCTCCACACACAGTTTTCCTCAGTGCCTCCAAAAAATATCCCTTGTCTAGAGCAGTTCAAAAGCAAGCAATCCAATTCCTGCCATTGAACCCTGCAGGAGAGACAGGGGAAAGTCTGACCTACTGCCACTCATCGCAGGAAAGGTGAAGCTGTCACTGCAAACCCTCAGTTCCTGTCATCCTTGGCCTCCCCTGCTTCCTTCCACTTCTCTAAAAATAAGCAAACATACTGACTCACAAATATATCAGGAAACAGTGGCAACCAGGTGGTCAAGAAGACTGTTTCTCCCCCTGGCGAGACAAAATCAGCAGACTAGCGTAAATGATAAGAAAAACTGTTGGTGGGGCACAGAGAAAACAAGCATACAGCAGCAAGCCTGCAATCCCTTTTACCATCATCAACTCAAATTTAAAGCAAGGCTGAAGTGGCTGAGTGTTCCATAACTCACTGAAATTTGAGTCACTTAATGAAGTCCATCACTGCAGAGAACTAGTGAAAATGCAAATACTGCTTCCTCCTTATGTTACCGTATATGTTGGCTTAAGAGGTGGAGAAATCAATGTGAACCAATTCCGGCTAGAAAGATTTTGCGACTTACTTCCCCTCTGGTTCCAAACAGCCTTCTGAAATTCTGCCAGGAAATACATATAGATGAAAACACTTTGCATGTTTGCTATTAATTCAATTCAAATTGTTGTGAGATGTTGTCTAAAAGCAGGTTTTTTAAGAAGAAAAATCCTGAATAGGAACAATTAGGAACAGTTTTGTTTCCATGTTCCTCACAGAGAGAGAGAAGGGAAGGAAGAACCACCGGCAGGGCAGTCTCACTTCTAATTTTAACAAACATTAATATAAGTCAAGAAGACTGCACTGACATGTTTAGACAAATTTAGACCCTTCAAAACAGAAGGTTTTCTTTAAGAGAATTTTGAATGAAACGGCTACATAAAGATAATTAAAAATGTACTTGTTTGTTGAGCTGAATTAAATACCAGCTTGCACTGCTGTATCCCTTTCCACCTCCCTCACTGTCTTTCTTCTCTGTTAATAAGTGAAACCAACAGATGGAAAAGAACTTTTAAAAATAGTTTTTGTACGTACTCTGGAAAAGGGCAAAAGCATTTGGTTTTGCAAGATAGGAGATGATATAAAAAGAATATGAAAAATGCAAAAAAGCCTTCAAAATGTGAACATGTGCAATGTTGTGCTTTTAAGCCACTCTTACAGAAATCTGCTTCTGGCCAAAAATAGCAAGAACATTACTGTAAACTACAGTCATTCACATCATGATTACTATACTCTACCCACCCATCAAGCTGCTCCAACACAAAATATTTGGAAAATGGAATGCATAATTCCAAAGACAAATCTTAAATAAATTTAATCTGCACAGATACTTCCACAGGTTTAAAGAGGCCTTGGTTCACACATTAAACATTTGTTTAAGAAAGCCTATTAATACCAAGTGAGCACATGCAAGGTTAAAGTACTTCATTGTTTGTTCAGCCTGAAGCTAACACACATAAATTAAATTACAAACTTCCCTTTGTCAAGTCCTGAGAATATTTTAAGATTTCCATAAATAGATATACCCACTTTTAAGACACTATGAAATCGCTGTTAAAGCTCCTAAGGAAATACTGACATCCTGCCAGTGACTAAGGATGACTGGAAACTCAGTATGCAAAGGGAGCAGGGGCAGTGAGGGGAACAAGAGCAGGAGGTGGGGGGAAATGCTTACTTACTTTTCTGTGTTAGAAAACTAGGCAAGACCTTACCCTGAGATCTTGCAAGACCAGATTGGTTTCTTACAGTTTCTCTTGACAAATCCAATGCGATATACCTGACACTCTATGACTTCTCCCTCCCAGCCCAAACTTCTTTGTAATCCCTTTCACATTCACTGTAAAGCTGTGATCTCTGTAAACCTCATCGCTTTTCTTTTCCCTGCTGATTCATCCTTCTTTGTTCTCTATTCCAGACACCCTTGCCTATGAATTGTCCTCTTTCTATTTCTGTCTCAAAAATTTTTGTTGCCCCAGTTGTCCACAAATCTGGCTGGGATCTGCACAAAATCTAATAATCCCACTCCATTTCCTCAGGGCACAAAAAAAATACATGCACTACCTCATCACACACTATCCTGGCCACCCATCCATTGTTTTTCATTCATGAAATTAAATTTATGAACACTTTAAAATCTAATTAAAATGCAGGATTGGGATATGCAAGTGTCCTGTGACACAACCATTCACTCCAGCCCACTCCCTCAGCAGCGTTTCTCAATATGTCACCCACAATGTGATGGGGGTAGAAAGAAGAGTTAAACAGACTCATAAAGAAACAAAATCACTCCCAGATACTTTCAGCACATGCAGAGATAAAAAACCACATCATCATCACCATCATGATTGTAATTAAGATGTTTTTAAACTCTAAGAATTAATTTCTTTACCCTACAGCTGACCGATTACACGTGTTTAAAACAGGCCAGGTGTTGCACTGAAAGGCTATGTCACATTTGTGTACCATAGAAAGCGTCAATGTCAAGGACAACAGAAGGGCATCAACACACCTTGTCTGGCCTTCTGGTTTTGATTTTCCCCTGATGTCTTAAAATAACTACAGAGGAGGGGTTTTGGATGAAAAAAATACCTTATGTAGAAAACATTAATTTGTTCTAAAACAGGATAAAACCAACATCCTAAACACATTTTGTGTTTTAAAACCAGGGCAAATCAGATGGCTCTGCCTATTTGGACCTTGTAGATTTTTTCAGACACCTACCTAAGATCACAAGCAGCTGGTTTCTTCCACATTTTTGCAACAACTCTTTTACCTTTTCCCATTCTCTTGCGCTGTTGCAGGTCCCCAGACAAGAGAACAGCACATAGCATTGACAGCTCCCCAAAATGAGAGCTACTGCATTGTTTTAGATGTAAGGAGTGGTTCCAGATTAACACAACACCATCCCTGTTATCCTTTTGAAATACAATAACCCCAGAAGTTTACAAGCACACTATGTTGAGTGAATCAAAGCTGACTACTCAAAATTCTTAAAATATTTTGTCAGGGGATAACAGAAGGAAGAGTCTACAGCCTATTTGAGACATAATAACAGCAAAGTTTCCCTGTTTTTTCTTTTGAGATACACCTTTAAGAGTAAATGAGACCATAAGGTATCCACCCCTAAAAAAGCCAGCATTCACTTCAAGTCTGAACCACATTTTAAAGACATGAGCGATTTATCACAAGTCTCTTAAAAACATCTTAAATATTCTCTGCAGTTATTCCCAGACTATTGAGGAATTTCTGCCAAAGCAGGTAATTCTGGTGGATTTCTAGAATGAAGATCGAAACCTCTTAAATATTTTCTCTCTGTAAATTGAAACCTCCTAAATATTTTCACCTCTCCATATGTTGATGTAAGGATGCTGTATAACACTAGCAAAAGCATGTCCAAACCTGCCAGCTGCAGTAGATGACCTCCAACTTTCTGGGGCTGCCCTGGCCTCCAAACACATCTCAGCTAACCTGAGCAAAGCTGCACAGGGACACGGCAATTTCTGTGAACTACATCAAATATCACACTTAATTTAAATCATTTCCTCCACAAGAAAACACATTTATCTAGAAAGTTGCTATCATGACTGCAATTTTGTCCTCACATTAAGAGGAGAGGGAAGGAAGACTCAGCTAAGTAAGGTAAATGTATCAAAAGTAATTAAACAGAAATGTTTGTTCCAAACTAGCTTGTACACATATTTAAGACCAAGCAATAGCTACTAAAAAGGAAATGCATTGTCTTCAGCAATGGGCTAACATACAGCTTCAGTGAATGTTTCCAATAGTTATCTCACACAAACACACACTCCCCAAAATAATCCCTGTATTTAAAGATAAAAAAGACATTAAATAAAAGCAACTCTGGAATTGCCCTTCAGTATCTCTAAACTCTTGTTACATTGTATTATTTACAAAGTGATGCATTTGTCTTTTGAAAAAGACAGCCAGGGCGTTTGTTCCCCACAAGCTGACAGTTGGTTTCACATTTGTGCCAGGGCAAAGAGCATGGCATGACAAAATGCAGAACAGATCAACTTCAGGACAGCACTTCAACCTTGAAAATTTGCCTAAATTTTTTTCAGTCTGTCAAGGCAGACATCTGGGTCTTTTACTGAACTAAATAAAAAATTCCACAGTTATATAATGTTTAAATCAAGAGATTCAATTAAGCTCAGATGAGTCTGTAAGGTGTGTTAATCAATAGACAAGGATTGATTCTGATCTCTTCAGCCTTTGCATTTTGCCTCTCACTGAACTCATTAACTCAACACATAAAACAACTTCCATAACCTTGTTCAACAAGCAGTGGTGGAGAAAACACCATAATTCAAAAGCGGAAAAGCTGTGCAGTTGCAGAGAACCTACTCTGGTCCACAAAGTATTTGTGTCTGCAACAAGATAAGCCATACACTGTCAAGCAGGAAAAGCTGAGTGTTCTCCTGTACATCTGAATATTGGAGAATTCAAGCTCAAAAATACCTTTTTTCCCAATCTAAAAGGGATCCAAAACTGACAGTCTTATCAAATAAAAGTATGGTTCTATTCATGAAAATCTTCACTTGAAAAATTACACACATTAGGGTAGTAGAAAAGAAAATTCAGTAGCTGTAAAGGGGACACAAATTTTAATAAATTAATACATATCTAGCAAAAAGATAGGCATTCTGAATTTGTTCTGCAGTTTAAGAACAGACTGTTTGCAATACTGATGAAGTTCGGGGCACAGGTAACCTCCCTGAGATTTGCCATAACTTGTTAGAATAGTACCTGACAGGGAACAACTCTGCCATTCATCCTTCTCAATGCCAGAAGATGCAACAAATAGATATTTTAATTTCCAATATAGTTACAAATAAAAGTGAACATAATCACTATTTCTCAAGTTTTTATCTTCACAAAAGAAAGGCAAAAGAAATTTACATCCTCCCATACATGACTTGTATTTACACCAAATTATTTTTATATGTACACTTCATAGAGCACAAGTATGTATATTTTAAAAACAGATATGCACCCACATATGTATTTATGCACACACACGGACTCCTGTTAAACCAAAAGAGGAGTTGACAGGAATGATATTTAACCTAAATCCAACCATCTCTCTCTTTGATTAAAACTAGGTACCTAAATGTCAGCTACGGTGTTAAAACCTTTTTGAAAGGCAGGAATTAAGTGAACTTTCAAAAATATCCATAACATATTATTACCTTATATATAATTCCTTGAAAATGTGCTTTTTTTCCCTCCTAAAATACCATTCTTATCCTTTTTCCTCCTCCTTAATTTGTCTAATCCATAGTCCTTTTTGAAGGAATAATGGAGTCAAATTATAGAAGAGTGGTAAATTCAAAAATCTTCTGCCATTACCTTTGAGTGCTCTAACCTGCCACACCTGCCCAGGAACAAGGTGCTCAGGGAGCACAGCCAAGCCAATGGAAGTAGGCAGCTGGCATCATGGTGCCAAGAGGTTGCATCAACTCAGGTGTGCTCATTCCTGATTCCCCATGGCTGCAAGAGGAAATGAGGTTATGGTGGTGGGAAGTTCTGTAACAATGGCAGCTGCCTAAAAGAAGTTATGACCTGCATTCGCACAATGGACAACCAACTGATTTTCATAAAGTAGGGATTTCATGAAAATCATTTATCACCATGTTTCCTCAACCATTTTTGATGGAAAGTCTAATAGATCTTAGAAAAAGCAACCAACACACCCACTCCTCCCAAAAAACCAATCAAACAAAACAAAAACAACCAATCAAAAGCCACACTGTATAAACTAGTGCCCAAAAGGTTTCATTAACAGCTAAACAATGTTTAGGATAAGCCTTTTGCATTCCTTTATCCTTTTTATCCTGCTCTCTTTCCCTTTGGTTGTAGGTACGTTCTTTGAAGGAAGCGTGTAAGTCGCCTTGTAGATTATCCTTACCCTCTGGTGTCCTTCAGACTACAAGTTGGGGCAAGGGTGGTGGTGCAGGGGGAGAGTAGTGGGGGTCAGGAGCCTGTGGATATTCCTGAAGCAGTATTTTAATACAGATCACCACCAAACCACCTCCTCTCCCAAGAGAGAGGATGCAAAAACAAGATTTGTGAAATAAGGCTCAAATTTCGATTTGGGGAATATTTGGAACCATTTTGATGAAAAGGAAAAAAACAAATCACAGTACATTGGGAGACTTTATATACTGTCTCCTTCAAGTAAACAGATAAATTAGATGCTCTGAACACAGGCAGAAGCTACAACTGCACAACAGAAAGCAGCTTCTATCAGCAAAGGCAAATAAAACCAATGTACCAAACCTAACTGCTTCCTGGGAAAAAAAAGAAAAAAAAATCAGAAAAAAAATCTTCAATGCAAATGCTTTTGCCACATTTTCTACTCACCAATGCCAGATCCTTTATCAAATATATCTAAGAAGCCATTTTTAACCAAAGTATCATGAAAGTAGAATGACTAAGTCATTGATCGACGAGATCCTACTCATTTAGGGTCAAAACATGAAGACCTGGGATTAAAAAGCAATTATGTCTGTTATCTTTTCATAAGCAAGCAAAAGTAATTTAAAGGACTTACAAACTAATGAACAAGAACTGAATCTTGATCCAGTTGTGGATGTATTTTCTCCCAATATAACCATTTTTCCTCTCTTCCTGATGCCATTCCTTCATTTTTCCACTCTTCTCATTTAGATGCTTTCTTTTTCTAACTGTGCAAGCTATATTGAATCTTGTTTATTTCTTCTAACTTTTATCTACAATTGTTCCTGCCTTTTAAAAATATCCCAACTAAAAATAAGCCAAAAACAGAGATGAAAAGCAAACAAGTTCAAAACCCAGAACATGTGGAGGTCAGTCAAGAACAGACCTCCTACAGACCCTCGTCATCCTCCAACAGCCTCCCAAGTGCACATCAAGGAAGGAAGATTTTTTTTCCCCCATCGCTCCAAAGAGACACAATCACCATTAACCAAGAGGAGAGAATGTCTGGTTTTGATTCCTTCACTCTTCCAGATCAGCTTGTAAAAATTGTTGAAAAATAATTCAACAAAATATTTTTTCCCTTATAAGCCACTCAACAAACAAAAATGTAAAGAAAAAAATAACTGCAATTGAGAAGGAACTATAAGACCCATACACTTCATACATCTGTATTAAAACATTCTAAGCCCTGCCAATTTAAGAGACTCCTCTTCTACCACCTACAACTACTTCCTTTTATCTTATCAGAAAAATAGCTCTTCACCGCTGTAGGCTAATTACACCATCTGTTTAGCCCCAGTACAGTAACACTGAGACATGGTACATTAATTCCTTAACTTTCCCACATGGAACTGCCTTGTGTTACCCTCATACTCAAAAAGACATGGGCTGGGCAGAATGAAGGGGGGGAGGGAGGTGGAAATCAGCCTCACAGTTATTTGTATTCCCTCTTCCTCCACCACAGTTCTGCTGTCAGCCTTCACAGGGATTTAAGCAATCTGACAATTTCTCTCTACCTCACCTCAGTACAATAGTGCCACTTGTCAGGATCAGCAATGAAAAACATCAATCACAGGCGCACACACAAAAGAGGAGGCAGAATCTATGTATCTACTCCTAGTGGTATCAAGCCTGTTGCCTCTTTTCACAGTGGCCAGAGATCACCAAATCTCAAGTTACAGCCTTCCTTGGGAAACCAGGAGATACACAGCCTTGCAATAAAAAGAAGGATTTCTCCAATATTTGAAAAATAGAACAACATCCTCTCTACCTCTCTAAAGCAATCACATCCTGTCCCATCCAACAGGACTAGAGACAGCACACTGACTGGCAGCTGTACCCCACACCACCCAGTATGGACCACTCATGCTGATGTGCTGGGAAACAACATCACAAGATCCCCAAATCTTTCTCTTTATCTTCCTTTCCCCAGCCCTTTAAATAAGACAGCCTATTTATGAAAAAATGCCATTTGGAATTCTTTACATATGTTAGTTACCAACTAAAAATAAAACAGTGACTTTGGGGGGGCAAATCCTGTTTTCTCAACTGATTTGGAGAAGAGAGAATGCGTAGTGAGGGGAGGCAGAGGCACGAGGGCAGTCACCTCTGCATGGCAGCAATTACTAGCAGCTACATCAGCCTCTTCAGCCAGAAAAGCTTCAGCAAGAAGGGAACACCATTCTGCATCCTTGCAACTTGCAAGAACTCTCTTGTATGTCTCTTAAAGTTAGAAAACTTGTTCCTAGCTTTGATTGCATCTGCGATTCTTCATATTTCCTTTCCCTCTTAGAAGCATTCCTGTTTTTCTAATCAGGTCATACGAAGCCCCTGTAAACTGACATGTTCCAGTTTAGAAACTGTTCTCAATAGGAAAAAATACTGCTACTGATAACCACTAAGATTACACCAAAGGTGAAAGGAAAAATCCTTTGACACTTCACATAATTTTGCATTGCTTAACCAGAGACATTTATTAACAGTTATTTATAGATTCATGTTTCTGCTCTGTGTCACAGGCTTGGGATTTATCCCTTTTTTTTTCTTTTTTTGACAAGGCATGGTGGAAGCTGTAAAAGAAAGAGAAATAAGGGAATGCTTCATCTTACAGATTGCTCAATAAGATACTTATATCCATCTATAGAACAGCAAGGGCACAGGTCACAGGGAAAAAATTGTGACAGAGAGAAGGAGAAATAAGAGAAGGTGAATTGATTACAGTCAATATCTCTGCCCTTGGCTCACAACCAAAATGAACACCAGGAGATGTGGATGGGATAGGGAGCAAAATAAAACTACCACATCCTTTCTTTTGTAAAATGCTATGTATAAACATATCTTGGTTTCTAAGTTTGAAATGATAAGCAAAGTATACACCTATTCTGCATATTGCACACAGAAATTAGAAAATTTTCATCACCGTATTTCTCCTGAGCTTTCTAGTGACAAAGCTACTCAGAAAAGGAGCAAGAAATTTTTTTAAAAAAATTAAAAAAAAGAAAAAGGAAAAAACTAAAAATAAAAAGAAAAAGAAGTTACTTAAATTAGGTAATTGTGAGTAGGGAAACGGAAAGCGCTTGGTCAAAACCACACAGTAAGGCACAATTGAATTGTAGGTTTCATCCTACAATTCGGTAGTGCCTTACACCAATTCTGCCTATACAGACCAAGTCTTAGTGCAGCCACAGCTCAGGGAAACCATCTGAGGAGTGGGCTGGCTCAGATTCAGGGACTCCTATGCAATAAGGTCAGGGATACACTGTGCAAGACACATTTCATGAAGCACTATACTTGTTTCTATTCTCTGAGGCACTCTCCTATCATGGAGATAAAAATTTAGAGTCAAGTATTCAGTGCTATGACAGCCATATCTGTGCTTCCAGCTAATGGAAAAGTACCAAACATCAACACCAGCCATGGAGCAGAGGATCTCGCACGATGGCTGTCACTTAACATGTTCCCTTCCCACTCACGGTCAACAGCAAGGCCAGGGTAAGTCACTAGGTAACTTTATTAACCAGGTAATCCATTAACTTAAATCATAGGGGAGAAAGTACAATCTGCAGAAAAGCAATTTATCAATTCCTTTCCAAAGTCACTTTGATACCCCAAGCGTGAAAATTTTGCCAGACAAACCCCAATTGAAAGACAATAAATTTTGCAAAAGCAAGTGTGTTCCATAGCATAGGAGAAATTCTACTAACCAACCTATCACTTTCCCTTAGCTTCACTTAAAACACACATCTTTGTGATTAAAATGTGAATGTAATCAAGGTAGCTGTATTTTACTAATAAAGTAAGAGCTGTGTTTGCTTATAAGGCAGGGCCCTGCAACAATGCACCTTTCCCGTACGTACCATTTGTCTGCTTACACAAACAGTCCACACACAACTCCTGTACTTCAATTTATACCTGGTATAAATCAGGTATCCCAATACTGGTAATGCAGAATGGAGTGGAAAAATTCTACATTGTCATTCCGATATTAGTGAACGAAGTTGGGTTTGTCATTGCATAAACTGTAGCTCATTAAACCACAAACAAAAATAGCTTTAGTTTTATATGAAGAAAGGGATTTATGACTTGATGAGAAACAAATTGCCAAAAAACCCCACTGCAAATTTGCAACCTAATTAAATACCTTCTGTTACAAATAGCATGAAAATTACCACCCCTGCTTTTTATGACTATAAAACCACTCTTCCTTCTAACTGTTATTTACCTCCTGTTGGCCAAGTGCAGTATAATGCCAGCATGCACCCTCCAGAATTTCCCTAAATTCCTACAGACAGAATAGATCTGTGCACTGCCAGTCTCAAACTGGCTTGCAAACAAACATATCTATATCACCAAAGAAAGGAGAATTTTTTCTGAGTGGCATACAACTTTGACATTAAAAAAGCATTGTCAATAACTTAATTGCCTTATTGTGTCAAGTGCAATACATACAATCAAAGGTTAATGATGTAGACCATTTCCCTCACCCCAGAAGCTCACTGGAGGAGTCAGACTTCTGAAAGATGTCTCCCTTGAAACATCTGGCAGTCACACAATCAGAGTAAGTAAGTATACATGGAATGCTGAGCACCTCTTTAGTATTTCATTACCTCCCTGGCACATAGTGCCATTGTATCACGTACAGCACTTAATCTTGCACTTCTGAAGTATCAAAGCATCCACTAACATTTGAAGTTATTTAAAGCAGAACTGTAAACTCTGAAAGTAGATAAAATATTTCAACTGAATATGAACACTGTAAAGAACCAGAAAACAGAAAACTAGAGAAGTATACCAGCAGTCAAAACATTATAAAGCTTGATGCTTTTCAAGATCCTGCACATAAACTAAACTTCTGACCATTTCAGTGGCAAATTTTCACTATCTGCCTGCTAGCACATCCCCAAATCATTTAGAAATATTCCTTTCACAAAGGGCACCATAATTAACTGTAGGATTCAAGGCAAAACACAAGGGAACACTGTCAACATTTCACAAGTCCTTAAGAGAATTCAAACACCTATTATAGAAATGCCTATCCCATTACATTTTCATATCTGGAAAGCAACAGTTATCTTAGCTACTGTTCAGAAGTTTCACTAAAGCATCAACTAAGACAAAGCAGGAGGCACTAATTTCATATAAACAACATAAAATTGACTGGAGACCAGTAAAGAAAGGGAGGATGGCATTGTTAACAAACAGCAATGAAAAATCATTCCATTTGCTATTGTTCTCTGAGGCTAGTTTAAGTTTCTATGTAGAAAAAGTTTTCTAAAGTTTTCCTACTGGCAGCAGTACCATAACCCCTAAGTATTAAAAGATCTTCTGAAGAAAATAAAACTGACTTTTTTTGCAACAGTCAAACACACATACCCTAATGAAACAGATTTGGTAACCTGATGGCAGTGAAACTAATCTATTAACACATCCTGGCTCAGAAAGGCCCCCTGAAAAATTTGTCTTTAACTGTTCTGAAAGCTTAAACTGTCAATTGGACGGATAACTAAACAAGAAAAAAAAACATGTCAGCTAAGCACAGTGTAGACTCTTCCAAGAAACAGTCAAAACCATCTTTCAATAGCCTGATGGAAAAATAACATGAGAATCATGACAAAAATATTTTAATTTATACTGAAAGCAGATCCTGAAATGAAATAATGTCCAGATACAAGGCAGTTTTAAATTATCTTCTGAGAGGCTTAAATTTACATCACAGATATAGCCAGACCAAGACACTCTAACATCAAAATTTCATACATGTTACAGGTTGCTCATGAGTCTGATTTTTATTTTTTGAGTCATACATTTCTGCTACCACCACCAGGCTTATTTCTCCACAGCATTTTCTTACATATGTGGAAGCAGAGCTCCTAGAGTTAGCTTATCCTAACACATTGCCCAGTTACAGGGCAGATTACAGGCATCTGGGAACAGCATGTATGCATGATGACTTAACTCTTTTCTCAGTGTTCTACGAGCCAGTCTTGTAATCTTAAAAACACCTCATGCATATTTTCAGTACAAGAACACAGTCATAAGTCTTTTTATAGACACCTATAGTTATCACAAACTCAAACTATTTTTTCTCCCCCTATATTCAATGCATCCCAGAGAAAAAGATATTTTATCCAGGTTATTCTGCCTAACAACCCTCCAAACCATTTCCTTCATAGGAAAAGGTAATATAATTTTGTATTTGCTTATGGAAGAGTCTAAAGTGTCCTGTTTTTAATCCTACTGTTTGAAATAACCCTCATTTCACAGCAGCAGTAATTGGGACTACAAATGCTACCCCTACTCAGAATCAGGAACAAGGACAATCTCTCATTTCTTGCTGCATTTACTCAGTAGCTACACTTCATCCTAATGCAACATTAAAAGGAAAGAAACAGTTCGCAGTTCTTCTCTTCCTGCTTCCTTGACGAACCCTTAAACCCTGTTTCAACATAACTTAGGCACTAGGTTCTTTCCACAAGCACCCAGGACACACAAGGGTATCCAGCTGTTAGTCATTGGCGTGCTCGAGGTTCATGCCCTGCCTCAGCCTGTGACAACTTGCTCCAACACCTACACCTTTATCTACGCAGGAAAGCTGGGCACAAACCGCTGCTGAGAAGGAAGAGGATACAACCCCTAATTTTATTATTCATTTCATCTGAAGAAAGCATAAGAGAATGCAGGGGCATGGCAGATGCTGCCTTCTCCCGCTGTGCCACCTCTCAGCCCTTAGGACCACCAAAAAATGGCAAGAAAACCTTACATGTTTTTCATCCAAGCCTAATTAGCAAGAAAAACTTTCTTGATCTGCACTTCCCTGCTTGGGTACTGAAAGCAAAGTCAGTCAGCACAACACAAACCCTACAAAACAGAGATCACCATGAACATTTAAAACAGAAATCATCATGAAAACAGCCTAACCTGCTCATATCCTGTGTAGAGTTACACATCAAATGTATCCCACACTAGCCTTATTTTCTTAAGAAGTAAACATTCAGAATTTCTTTCCATTTCCCAAAAAGACATCAACAATAAAGAATGCTGTATCTAGTAATACTACCACAATTTATTAGATCTAACCACCTGTAATAACTAATGTATTAATTCAACAGTGACAGCCAGAATAATGAAAAAATTTTAAAAATCCTGAGATTTGAACAGCCTAAATTAATCAAAAAAGTCTCTAACTGACATTTCATTGCAATAAGATCTTCTGTATATTAAATCATCTCAATTTTTAAAAATGCCATTAGAAGTTGTTCTTAAATATTTAGAACTGTACTATGATCTCAGTGATGTGGTTCATTGGTGGTATCCCATGATAGCAGTGCAGCTCCTAAACATAACACATTACCTCTTAATAGCTCCATTAAACATGTTTCAAGATACAAAACAATTTTGCAAGGCCTGAGGGAATAAAAAAAGAAAGGGAAATTATGCTATGTGTGAGGCAATTGTGCTATCTGTGAGTCAACACTAGCTACTTTTCACTCTCTTAATATGTTCACAGATAACTGTTCCACAACTGCTTTGGACTTTTTGACACCACAGGATCATTAATTGCTTCCTCCTTCTGGGCTCAACAAGGAGAAAATTCCAGGAAAACCATCAGGTTTTAATAGTTCATGGTAGGTGGCATATGAAAAATCTAATATGTATTTGAACACTGATTTATTTTTATTTAAAAAGTTTATAATAAAGTTGGCCATCTTATTATCCACTAGTATCCAAATGGTTTTGTTTATGCAAGCAGCATTTTTACAATTTAGTACCCCAGTCAGGAGGGTGACAGCCAGATTCATTCATTCATTCATCCCTTAAAATCTAAACCTGCATGGGAACTCCCCACGAAAAAAGCCCATGCATGAGCATGTTAATACCACTTCTTGGAAAGGGTTATTTACAAAACCAAGATAATGATTCATCCTCTCTGTGTGTATTTGTTCTTCCATTCTTCTGCAATTGAACATAAATTTGGATTAATCATTCTGGGATGTTGCATTATCTCACCTCCCCCATCATGTGTCATTGTTTTGACTACTGAACCAGGACCACATAAGCACTTGTGATGTCAAATCAAAAAGCCCAATATCCTATTACCTGAATCACAGAAATAAAGCCTTCATCATAGTTTACTGCAAGTAAATATCACAGAAATTCAGAATAGCTTTGTATAGTTGTTTTTGTTTATTAAAAATAAGTCTCAGGCTTCAACAAAATAACTTTCTACACCCTGTTCCTAAATTCATGTTTACTGAAAAATTACTTTCTGAAGCCAAAGCAAGACTACAAGTACCTTTTTATTTATCTACATTCATTAGGACTATAGCATGTCCTAAACCTCTTGCAACAGTTATTACAAAGAAACTGTAAAGTACAAGGAAGAATAAGTAGCCTCATTATCAATTAGCCAATTTCACTTAGCAATCCCACAAGAGCACATAATTGGCTGTCAAGATGAGCATCACACACCAATTCTCCTTTGAGATTATGTAGCAAAAGTGAAATATCTGCAGTCTGCAAAAACAGCAGGTTTGCCTTACAACGACTATTTTCTGGAGTACTTGTCTTATTCCTCAATCAATTCCCCAACTTCCTTGAAGCCACAAAACTGAGAAACAATCAGATAAATTTAGACAATATATTGTGTGCCACCAGACAATTAATAAAGGCATTAAAATCCCTGTATCTACAACTTCTGACTTCCAGTTCTCAATACTTACCAGAGCACCAAATGGCCAATGGAAATAACACAGGTTAAACTTAGCAATGACTACAGATCTAAATAATTACACAGCCCACTTTATCAGAAAAATGCCAATATCTTATTTTTTATTGTCTGACTGAGACCACAGCTTAAATAGCTTTTAATCTGAGATGTGATGAAAATATATCCATATTTACAACTATGCTGTACACTCCTACAATCTGGCATTCAAACCACTGATAATGGCATCTCTCCCCCTAGGAGGTCTGCAACCAATCTGTCAAGCATATCCTATTTCAGCAAATCTTTCTAACCAAGCAAATACAAAACTTTCAATTAGGTGATCTGCCAGCATGTCTTTGAATGCATTAGATGCCAAATTTGAATAAAAGGAAAACAACACTGACAAGCATTCAAGCCTGTCAAGATCTATGCTAAAGCTGCATTAGTTCTGGTGAAGCCAGTGAGCATAAGCAGGTACTGTCCCTGTCTGAAGACGGGGCCACTCATCCTGCCACTGGCATCAGAGAAACAACACAAACCAGTGGAACAGAAGTCAAAACCCTCCCCTTCTGGCAGCAATACATACAGTATATGCATACAACAAGTTTTTACTACACAACAAGAACTGAAAACATCCTTCAGGATTCCCCTGCACCAGTACCACCATGACTCCAGTAAATTTCCTACTCCCATAAAACTTCCTGTGTTGGGGTTGTTGCCATTATGAAGAGGAAAGATCTACTTACAAACAATATAAATCTATCCTTTTGTAGCCCTACAAGTTCTTTCATGCTCTTCTTTAAGGAAAAAGCCCCAGTCCTGTACAGGCAAGTACAGAACAGTAAAATAATCCAAAATATAATCAAATCACTGGGAGTAGATGTGTCCAGGAAGAGATAGGAAGGTGGTCTGACTTCAGCATAGCTGTCTCCCCATACACCTGCACTGCAGACTGGCCATGCTGCTTTCATCCCTGGCCTTTGCCTCACTGCTAGTAAATCACTTAAATTCCACTTCCTAATCTATGCTACAAGAACAACAAAATTGTGAGTGTTACCTATGCCAGATTTTTTTTTTCTAAAAACAAAACAGGTTAACTATTTCTTTGATCTATATTTCATAGGCTTAGTGAAAGAGCAGACAGGTAAAACTAAAGGATTTGAGAGTTGGAAGGTGGAACTAACAGCTGGAGATTGTATTCACCCAACTGTGATAAGCAGCAGCCAGACTACTCTCCCTGGCTCTTTTTTAATCCATCATGAGAATAGGTAGACTTCAGCCTAGCTGAGGATTCTACCAGAAGCATATATTATAATTCCTTTCAGCAAATATTACATCTGTGTGGAAGGATGCCACACTTCCTAATGCAAGGAACTTTTAACCTTTCCCCAAAAGACCACCTTTAGTCACAGCTATTTTACAAATGGAAACAGACAACTTCCTGGCTCAGATAAGCCAAGTATCAAAAGGTTTAACTGCAGGGGTGACAGAATGTGTGAAGTTCCCTAACTCCTGCTAAACCATGGGTTCAACAGCAGCAGCGCTGTATTAAAGATTCCATGAATTTTAAAAATGCATTTTTAAAGCATCCATACCAAGGACAAGCCCATTAATGGTGTACTGAGAGATTAGTCTTCAACCTCTACAGCTTTTAGCCTGAGCAGAAAAAAGGAATGTGATTCACTAAACAACAAGGAAATAAATGACTGAAAAATACAGAAAAATTCATTATTTCATAGGACAATCAACAACATTTCTCAGTTTATGTTTTCTCCATTTAATAACAGACACATGAATCATGGACATGGTGTATTTAAGCACATTTCTGACCTATATCTTTTGTAGTTAGAGGGAGAGAATTGTATCTACACACTTAGGCAATTGCCACAGGTGTTTCAGTTTATTGGAACATATTTTGCTAATTTTAAACGGTTCGGTCATACTATGTTGGAGGAAGAAACCTGATTCTAAGCTCATTTAAAATGTTCTAAACACTATCTCTACAAATAGGGGAAAGTTAAACATAGCTAGAAGCATATTGCATAAAACAAATATATCATTATACCAGTGTTATGAATAACTGGTGGGAAATGCTTTACTCTCTGTTAGCATCTTCACTCAGTGGGATCAGCTGTATACAGTGCAAGAGAAGCAAGGGGAAAGAGACGTAGTTTGGCAAAGAAAAAAGAAATCTGTGAGCTAACTGCTATGTTAGCCCTCAGCTATTAATAGAATAGCCATTAGGAATAGCTTAATAGTTACCTACTCTTCAGCTATTCCTTGATTAACATAATTAAATAAAATTCAGAGAGAGCAATTAAGAACCTCAACCCAGTTTGAAGATGACTTGAATATAAAACTTGATTTTAAAACTGAAAGTGAATTTTTTCCAGGTGTTCTCCTTCTTCACTTTTTTCTACATGAAGAATGTCTAACTACTAGAATGCTCTCTGCAAATCTGCACACAATTATTAATTTTATATATTGTCTAAATTAATAGAGACCAACCTGGGGGAGGGGCTGGGTGAGAGGCAAAGGTAAACATAGGGGAAAAAGGGGGATTTTACTAAATTAAGGTACCAAGGGAATGTCATTTTCTTAACAACTACATAGCTGAAGATGCTGAAGATGAACGGTCTACAGTGATAAACATAATTGTTGAGGTGTTTCAATTCACATAGGTTTTCAGCTTGGTTTTTTTTTATGGTTCTAAAGACGGAAAAAAAATCTGTTCAGAGATACAACTTAAATGAACAATTTAGAACTCAGCCTTAATCTATAGATAAAAAGGCTGCAGTCTGTTTCAATGTACTTACAGAAATATTTGACTGATGCATTCAGAGTAGAAAAGTACATGACAGTTATAAAAACTAGTATTCAAATAAAGAATAAAATATTTCCCAAGACAAAAATTTTCCCAGGTTAAATGAACTTTTTAGAGGGCACCCAAAAACTGAACACCTAAGATCCTAACATTAGCACACCATAATATTATAAAGTAGTATTTGGTCAATCATCAAATGTTCTATTCATTCCCATTTCACTTGCATTTTAAAAGATGGTTAAAAGCTGCAACTGTAAGGTCTCCTCTCAATTGCAAAAGTAACTGGTATGTCTGAACTGTCTAACAAAAGTCTTTCAATTCCAGGATGCATACAATTTATTGCACACCTCTATATTATTAACGTATACTTAAAAACTGACCAAAAAAATAATCTCTTGTGTATCACAATAAAAATATTTCCTACTCTATAGCATGTTTTCCTGTACTTTGTTGTACACAACATTTTAAATCCCAGTAATTCCTGTTTTCCATTAGTTTGTAGACAGGAAAGTGTCTCCTATGCATTGCAGTGTCAAGTACACATGATTCTTGGTCCAAGTTCAAAAGTATTGTCAGCTCCCTATGTTTTGAATTTAAGGTGATCATTTGCCCTTTTCAAAGGGTAGTAACATTAACACAAATCTCTTGATATTTTCATGGTCTGAGGCATAGCAGATCACAGAAGATATATAGAGTTTTCAGTTATTTCATTATATTGCTTCCAATATCAAGTGACAAAAACAAATATTGCTGACAATCCTTAAATATTGTCTTTGGAAAATGTCTAGTGTCTCTGGGATTATGTTTTAAAAAACTTTGCTTCATTTCCTAGTACAATCAAATAGTTTATATAATAGGTCAAAGTACAAATAAGAGAAGGTCAAATTTATGTTGCTTGGCTACTAAGCATCATTTTTTTATATCTTCACAGTGACCAGCAGAAGAATTTCAAGAATTCCTTCTTATGCTGATGCATGCTATCAGCCAACATTGAAATAGGCCTGGTATATCAACATGTTTACATGTTCTGCTACATGCAACAAGCACGTTGAAGAAATTCTTCTAAGAAATTCTTATCTGAAAGTGGCTACAATTTCCTTCTTAATTCCGTTGATTCCTTCTCCTTTGAAGAAAACCAACTAGACTGCACATTCCACCAATGCAGACACTGTCCTAACCACAGAACAACACAACACGACCAGCCACAAAATAGAGTAATTCTGCAGTATACAGACTGCATTATAAGCTTCAGTGTACACTCTTTTGAATGTATTTGGCCAGTAAAATAGTAGGTAACTCAAAAACAAAAGCCAGCTTTAGGCAGTCAAGGCTTTTACCTGAGTGGCAATAATTTTGTAGCTAAGCTGAAAATATTTTCTCAAAAACAGCAAACTACTTTTTTGCACTGAAAGAGCAGTTGAGGTGACAGATACATGCACACGCTGCCACCAAATGTACACAGGGTAACTCTTCTAGGACTGCACTGCACCAACCTGCTCTGGGCCTTCTCAAAGGCACCAAGTGATCACTGCCCTGAACAGACACCATCACCAATTGCCACTTCTCGTTGCTGCTGCACAGCTGAACTCTAACAAGATGTGCCAATTTTCACCTAAAAGCGTAACTGAAGGATGATTTTTTCGGGACCACAGGCACAACAGAAAAAGAGTCCTCTACAGATAACGTAAACTTAATTTTCTAGGAGACTGGACACAGGTCTCCAAGTGCTCCACAACTGGTTTCAGGTATAACTTTGGCCATTTAACTTATGTCTCATTAAAATTAGTGCAACCTGCTTTCAATAGTCTTGAAGATAGCACTGGTGACTACAAGTGGACTAGCAGTACAGCAAATGCTGATGTGAAAACTCCCTGCAGGGGTTAAAAGCCTTTCAGTGCTCCCCTCCTTGAAGTCAGCCACTTTGCTGTTAAGGCTTTGGAACACACAGATGTGTGAGGCTGCTAACTACATACATACTGTCCCCAGGTTTATGGGAAAACTCTTTCTCATATTCAGTTGTAAGACTGAGACTCATACGAAAGAGTGATAATAAGAAGAGGCTCCAGCAACTCAGTTTAGAAGAATCAAAAATGTGGGACATATCATAGAACATTTTTTAAAAAAAAAAAAAAGCAAAACAAAAATGTTATTCAAGTCACACAAAAAAAATGAAACCATTGAATAAACAAAGATAACTTGAGTTGTTGCTTCACTCCTCTCCTGCTATTATCAAAGCACTTCTAAGGGTATTCCAAATCAGAATAAATGAAAAAATGGTAAATATTTTGCTTATTGCACTTTATGGAACATGTCTCCAGTACAATGCTTCCCAGCTCTCTATCAGTCCACATCCAATAGACATCAAAGTCTCAGAAGTACATGTGAATACAGCGAAAATTACTAAAGTAGGCCATCTTTGGTTTAATACTTTCCCTTCACTCTCTGACTCCAGACGGACAGTTAATGTGTTAAAGAGTCACCTTCCCCTCTTAAAGGATAGTGCAGCACTGCCCTTCACTGCACAGTTCAACCCCTCCATTTGTTTTTGAAAGCACTCTGTATAAGCAGCTGCTCTTCATGGTAACTACCTCCTTTGATTAGCTGCTATGAAAGCCTCTATCAATAGCATGTCTTTTTATCTCATATCTTCTGACATACTTTGAAAATCCTATTACAGTGGACTCTACCCTCAAGGTCTGAGTTTAAGCTGCACCCTCCTCGTTAACTATATTATAATTGCTGTCAGCCTGAACCTGTTTTTCTCCAGAGCACCACTAGACAATGCTGACGAGGTATTTGTGGACTGAAACATCCAGGCAGGCTCCCTCCAACACTGCAATGCTTTAGAGGTATTATTGCACAGACCTGATTAGTTGGAAGCACTGCACCAGCCTGTGTAGTGTCTCCCTGCAGGCACATCAGAGGTCACAAGCACAGTCCTTCAAAGTCCAGGCTTGCCCTTATTAGCATGCAGCTCTGTGTCTCAACACCACGCATTTGTTCTGTTTGTACCCTACGACCTCTTGCATGCACTGGGTGAAATCCTCTCCTGATATAACCCTTGAAAATGACAGTAAGCACCAGCATCGAGAGAAAAAAAAGCTTTTCAGAAGTTGTCCATTTCAATGACAAGAGCCTGTATCGAAACCAACTAATGCCTACAGTACATTTATACACCCGCACAAGCTTCCACACCTTGAATTTTTGGAAATGTTCCAGCCTTATCTCAAAAGTAAACTCTTCCTTTTTGTTAGCAGCCATTGATAAAAGCCCTCAGTTCAAAATTTGTTACTCCTAAGACTTCTCTCTGGGACAGCATTGCCACCATGGGCTCTGCTTCTACCCTGGAAGTTTCATGTGGCCTCGGAGCACTCAGGAGACTCTCAGACCCACAGAATTCTTTCCAGCAGCTTAAATGCACGCCTCTCATTTTTAGCAACTTCACTAAATCCCTTAAAGGATTTACAACTAGAGCCACAGTTCGTATTCAGATTTTTTCACTTTTATTAAAACTAATTTTCATTTCCCCACTTGAAATTTGGCATACCTGTAAAGAAAGCTTGTCTTCTTCTTTATAAACATGTTGCAAATATGCCTTATCTATTGCCAAATTAAATTCCAATTTAAATTAACTAACGTCTCTTACAATATTCTTCAAAGCCTTGCCACGAGGCATTTGTTCCTCACAGTTACATACTCAGCTAGTCCCGAGATACATGAAAAAAACTAAAAGGTTTCCTTCTCCTGTTGTCTCCTAGCTTATTGCTATTTTTGGTAGCTGCAAAAGGACAGAAACTACTTCAAAGTAGTTGATGGTCCTTGTGAAATTAACAGCAAGATTCATATTTAGAAACTGCTAGAAACTTGGAAGTTTAAAAACTAGAGTAAAAAAAAAATAAAATTAGCTGTTAGATGATATTTCTGCTTTCTGAAACAAGTTTAATACAGGGAAGATAAGCCCCTAAAAATCTTAGGAGATTTTTTTATCCTAAATAGTGACTGCAGCTCAAAATATCTATGCAATATTCCCACTGCCTCCCTGATCTTCCTTTTCTCCTTCTGACAAAGTGGATTCTACATGAGCAAGTCACCTGAAAAGACATACTAGGGATAAACAGCAAGTTCACAAAGAGGCCTGTCAGTCTTGCTGTACCACACAAAGTATAAGAACTATTAATTAACATGATCTTGGGACGATAACTCACTCTTCCCTGATGTGTAGAAAACAAACAGTAGAAATAACAATCAAGAAAATAAACTATATCACTTAACTTTTACGACACTTAGCACACTCCAACTTCTATTCCTTCCTGCCTCAGGTTTCCCCTTAACAGAGGTGGCAGGTAATAATATAAACGTAGTAGCAATTCTGTTCTAAAATCCAAAGTGGTAGTAGGTTTACTAAGTGGAATATAAAATTAATTATCCAACTGCAACATCAGAACAGTTGTACAAGATTGGACATAAATCTCAGTGCTCAGAATTGTTAATCCTGAAACATACTTTCAAAAATATTAAACACTGAAAAAGAACCTAAATCCCTTCCTCTCATAAGGAAGTTTCTCACTGTATTTTGCATGTCAGAAAATGCACAAATACAACTGCAGCAGAGCATTCCACAGCTGTGGGTACAAAGGACACACAGTGAGTGTTAAGCATTAAACCAACACAAACAGCAAATTGATTTTCCAGGAGAGCCTTTTAGAGCATTTCAAAACTTCAAAATGGAGGGAAGGGAGCAGAAAAGGGAAACTACAAAAACTGAACTGCTTTGTTCTCATGTGGAAGAAATTCAACATTAGATACAGACATCTAAGAAGACATCACAATTATTAAATAACAAGTTATGCTAATTATAACTTGGAATAGGAAACTATTTCAGTCCTAGAAGTCAAACAGAAAATGGCTCAGCATATACAACTAACTTCTATTCATGCTAACACTGAAGATACTGTTTGTTTACGCTGTTTCATGAATAGATTGTAAAATACTGAATTTTGTAAGTAAAATGCCCTAAAAATGAGTGTAGTTGGCCCCATAGAGTTAAGATAATTCAGAAGTACCTGGGCAGCCGGAGGGGATCCCCTCGTAGGTCACGCACCAAAGGCTGAAGAGGCCCTCCCCCACATTTTGGAGGTGTAGGGGGACACACCTAAGTCACAGGCCCTTGCAAAGGCTGTGAGCATCCTGTCTGCAGACAGCAGCAGCCCTACACCACCAGTGTCTCATTCCCTGTGCCCGTCTCTAGGCAGAATTGAGACACAGAGCGTGGTGCTCTCTGTTACCAGGCACACGTCTGATGCACCAGCCAAGGGATCTCCACCTGCACCAGCGTGCAGAACGGCCTTTCCCAAACAGGCTGTGAGCTTGGGAAAGACAGGGGGTGAGAACTAGTACTCATATGGCACAAGTTACTTGCACAGGCTTCTAAATTGGTCAAATAGAATTTACATTTTCGTGACAGCGTGAAGACAGAGGTGGGAGGAGAGGAGGTACTTCACTGCCATGATTGCTCATTCAATCTCCCAACTGCTTCAGCTTTCCAATAAACTAATGGGTTTTCCTTAACTTTTAACATTTCTCCAGTTTCACACCTCCAACTCATGAATTTCTACAAACCTGTGTGAAAAGAGGATGGCTGGTTAAACAAAATTCAAGCCATTCCAATTTTGCAAGACGAGGAGCCGATGAGAACAGATCGGCAATTTAGGACAGGAAAAGTTCACAAAACCTTAAATAAGTCAGTCACTGTTTGTCTGCGCTGTACTCTGGGTTTGGGAGGATATGTTTAATAACATGGGGATGCACATATTGCTGGGTTGCCTCTCTTCTGCCTAGTTTGTGCTAGTAAAATCTCAAACTTAAATAAAAAGGTATTAAAAAAAAAAATTAAAAAAAAGCTAACCAAACAAACAGCCTGTCGTCACAAGCAGCGTGTTCAGCACGGGCTCCGGGAGCGGCCGGCAGAGCGCGGATCCCTGCGCTGGCCCCGGGCCGCGCTCCGCGCTCCGGCCGCAGCTGTGCGGCCGCGGGTTCGAGCCGCGGCTCCGGCGAGTTCTCTGCCGCCACCTCCTGGCCCCTCCCGGCCCGCAGAGCCGGGAACGGCTCCGGAAGATGCTGGGAAAGCCGGGAGAAGGGCGGTTGTCAGAGGTGGTCTCGAGGGAAACTCGCTGACAGGGAAAACCAGAACAAAACTAAACAAATAAACAAAAATATCCAAGCAAACTACAAAAAAACAAGCTGGAAAGATATAGAACATGAGAGCTTTTTTGTTTGTTTTGTTTTAAATCTTCTTTTCCTTCCATCAACCAAAAGAGGAAAGAAAGGGTGGATCAAGGCAGAAAGAAAACCCAAAAAACTGGAAAACTGAGGAGACATGAAAACAAGGAGTATGACAAACTCAAGCCAACTGAGCTTCCAACAGCAGTTTCCCCTAGACCATATTAATTTTTAGTGAAATGGGAAAAAACTAGGCAGTGTTGTCTGTGTCAAAAAATAAGCCATCAGGTACCTACAAAATGCCTGCTCCACAGCAAGCCTGCAAGCCGAGGAGAGGTGGCCTGGATATTTATGCATCCTCCATCTCTTCTTGTCTCCTGCCTTCCTGAAGGCATCCCCTAGAGAACAGGGCCTCCATGGGTTGCAGCACCAGAAGGAAATGCCATGCACTGCCAACACCTACAGCTTTCAGTCAGCTTCCTGGCTCCATGAGCTCTTCCAGCAGAAAGTTTAAACCCCTCTGCAGCAGGCAAGGCCTCCCCCATCCATCATTCAGATAGGGCCCAGCTAGTTAGGAAAAGACAATTTGGGAACGCCAAAAAATCTCTTTATGCTCACAATTAAATTGCTTGAGAAGAAAAAGACACTTTTGTGCAAGGTAGGGAGAAGCAAAGCACTCATCTCGAGTCTTTTCTTAAAGCTTCTTCTCCAATGATTTTTTTCATTTTACTTCCTGGTTACTGACAAAAGGGATTTGTTTCTGCAAATAAGTTTAACCCAGCTTTAAAGAAAATTGCTGTGCATATGAGGCTTGAAATTCCAAGACAAATTAAAGTTCAGTCAAAAAATTAATATAGAAAAATGCATGAGTTTGTATCAGAAAAATTATGTTCTTGCGTTTTGTGCATTTCTTGTGGTTGTATCTAATTGTATCTAAAACGACCAACCAAAGCTCTATCTCAACAAAAAAAGATAGTACTCACATGTGCAATGCCTGCAAAAATAATACTACTTTAACATCTGGAAAAACATATTGATTTAGTGGTTAAATGTCAGGTTAATGCTGCATTCATATATAGTGCACATATAATTATACGACTTTATTTTTTCCTTAAAAAACATTAGCCACGATTCTCATAACAAAACAAAAAAGGAAACAGAACCCTAAAGAAAACAAACATACAAAGTAAGCCACCCACACACAACTTCTGTAATTTACAAATCTGGCTTACAAGCATCTGAAATTGATGCTTTCCGCTATCTCAGACATAGGCTACTTACAGAAAGAGATCTTGTAACAACATCCCATGTAAAATAAAATGTGTCCAACTTTGTTTGTTAGAACAATTTACATGCACTTGCGTGACACCACGCTATGAGCAACTCAACTCTACATTCCTGTCCAAACAAATCTAATCTCTTCCTTACAACCAGCGCTCCAGAGCCTTCAAGTTGATTTTACCCAAGAGTATTTCTGGGCTATCTTTGGAATGCTTGTGGGGTGGGGGGAGGGGTGAGGGACCAGGAGGGAGTCAAAGAAACCCTGGCAAGTAATAAGCAAATACAGATGGAAATTAAACCTTACTTTGTGTGCTGACCAAAAAAAATTATGCCATTCCCTATAAATCACTGCTTGGCTAACACTGACCTCTGTTAAAATGTTTACAATGTTAATGCTGTCCTGTAAATTCAATCTCTATGAAAAATGGCACTTTTGCCTCCTCTATTAATTTATGTTATTCCATTCATATGTGCTTCCACATTGGATAACAAATTATGCTCTCATAGCCTGCTCTATGTTCAGCTATCCTGTTTCCCATAAAAATAGGCATGTTTTCTACTAAGCTTCGATTAAAAATACCTTTAAAATCTGAGACTAAAATAAGGAATTTCATTTTGACTCAGATGCAGATTATATCTTTTTTCCTGCTCATTCTTTTACCTCCTTGATTTAAGCTACTGCTCCAGAGCTTCTCTTGTGCTACAGGTCATAAGCTTTTCAGAGAAGGGAAATCAGACACTTTTTTTTTTTGTAGGAAATGCCATTCACACTTACAACTCTCCAAAAACAACAAAAACATGCACACAAACTCCCTCACAAATTGCTTTGTTAGAAATATTTGATAGTTTAAACAAGTTCCAGGTTTAAATCTGCGACAAAACTTAGTAGTTACATAGTTCAGGTTCTCTCTTTGTCTTTACTTTGACCACCACTCACAGTACAAGTCCTCAGACTTTGTACTAGTGCTCAGAAGTTATGAAACTTTGTAACTTCCAAACTTTACTCCGCTACCTGCAAGAACAAAAGCCAAATGGAGGAGTGAAAGGACACAGGAAAATCAAGAGGAACATATAAAAGCAAGTTCTCAAAGGGTTTCTTCCACAGATAAAGTGTAGCAGTCAGTGAAGAGGAAGATTACTTCTTCACTGTTCTCAGTTAGAGTTTTTCCCACTGCAGATCCAAAAGAAAGAATAATTGTCTACAGTGAAGCCCAGGACTAGCCCATTAATCAGAATTAGGTATTTTAAAGTGACTAATTTTCAAAAAACATGAACTGCCATTCCCCTAAATTTCAAAGTTTGCAACCACAGCTTGTAAGCACTGACAATTTCATGTTTTCTGTTACCTCCAAGAGACACTTTGCATTTGTAACATGAGAGATTTCAAAATGCATTTCTCTGCATTATTCTCAACACTGTTTCTCTTCTTCTGTCATGCATTCTGCTGCTCATTTGCAGATATTGTCTGAGAGAAATTATTATATCACACAAACCTTCTTTAAAAAACAGGGAAGTTGTTGCATCACATTTCATAGCTTTCATAAAACATACAGCTATTATATTGATGTCAAGGGGAACATTATAAGTAATTTAAATAAATTCTACTGGTCTCATCCTCCTTCCATGACTTGAACAAAGGAATCAACATAGAATTCATGGCAACAAAAAATAATTAAACAGGAAGGGTGAGAAAATGCCCAGAAGCATTAAAATAATGCCTTACTTAGCACTAGCAGACAATATTGTAAAACCTGTCTCTTAAAATATCTAGAACCAGTTTTAACCTTCCAAACACATTCCAGACGATGACAATCCAAAACTGTAACTCTAGAAGGAATTTTATGGCAAGGTTATTAGTTAAGAATGCCATATTCAAAAAGCATGCTACCATATCCACCCAGACACTACCCTCACCTTCTTCACAGACCCTTTACATCCACTGCTGAAGACCAGAGATCCCATATTTTAGGAGTCTGACTGGTAGAACAGTCAATGCTCCATTTCACACTGAGCTAACTAACTCTGAGTTAGTCTCCTGCATATTATAAGGACTAAACAACAACAACAACAAAAAAGTCGTCTTTGAACAATTACGGGCAAAACAATCTTTATCATTACACATTTAACATTAGTGGATTTTGATATTTAACAACAAAATGAACTTTGGTGTTTAAAAACAAAACTTAATTAAATTAATGAGTATTGCTAATAGCAATTAGGTTGTCACAAACTCAACAAACACCTCTCAGATACATCACAGTGCTCTCTGACCCTCCCATAAAAGGAGCCAAAATCCAGACTGTAATGACAAGCACAGCAACCTCTCTAAGCTAGGCTTGTCTCTTCCCAGAATCCCTTTATTTCCCAAACTGGACATGAATGACAACCATGAGAATAAGTCAACAGCACTGATTCTAATTTGCCTGCACAATAGCAAACAATAATACAAATCTTTCTATTATTTCTCCTAGATATATCCAATCCTTCTCAAACAAAACCAGAAAAAGCCATGAGTTTCAACTCTGTGTGTTCAAATCCAGTTTTTGTTCATAGTGTGATCACCACGATGTTTCAATACAGGGATTCTGTTCTACATGCTGTTGAACTACAAAATCTGACTCAAAGTTTAGTCACAGGAGAACACAATGCTAAAAATTCAGGTGATTAAGCCAGGAAAAGATATTTTTAAAAAGTAGTGTTTTCTAAGAGCAGCCTGTCAAAATCAGATGCTTGTGTATTTATGTCCTCAAGGTCAGTACTGAATATGACACAAGTTTCCTGTCTGATTTTCTATAAAATAATTGCTTAAGATCACAGCAGCCCCTGGCAAGAATTTTTTTTTATTTAATAAATACATAAATAGGATCACTAACAACAAAAAACTTTCAGCAGTATTAAATGCAAATGTGGCAACATGTTAATGGTAGCATCAGTGCTGGTAGCACAGAATGGCTGTATAGAGCAGGCCCTGACCACGTATTTCACTTGTTAATCAGACTATCAATATTAATTATTATTACTTGTCTGCTTCTGACACCCTCAAAAGCCCAGAAAGCCACAGATAAAAATCCTTGAGAGAGTCACAATTTTTGAACTGTTCAGTTAATAAACTCTGGGATTTTAGTTCCATAACACTATCTTTCCTCAACTGCTCCAAGTAAAGTAAATATTTGTGCAAAGCATTGCAGTTACAACCTGGTTTGCACCAAATGGCACATGGAACTCATAAAATAAAAGTGTGATTAGAAGCAGCAGACTTCACCTCCATGAAACATTGTCAAGACCAAGAAATCAAAAAACAGAGCCCTGAAACCACAATCTGAAGAATAAATCTGCAATGTTTATCATTTACATCTTTAATGCCACCTAATAATGCTACACGTGCAATTACAATGGAAGGATATAATTAGGATGATTCATCTAGAAGAGGTAGCACTTTCAGTCTTTTATGGAAAATGACTTATTAAGCTACAATGCCAAACAACAGATTTGCTTTTACAAAAATACTATCCGTTTTCCAATTTATGAATCACTACAGAAACCTTCAGACAGGACTAATGTCATCCAGAAGGATCTCAAAGTTAACTTGAAAAAAAAAATTAAATAGTTTCACTTCAGCTCTTTCATTAGCCTGTCCTTTTCAAGTCTTTCAGCACAAAATTAGTAACATCATTAACAGTCTGCTTCCCTATTTGCCTAACCCTAAAGAAGTACTACTGAGGAAAAAAAAATCCAATAGGAAAAATGTTTCCAGCATGCTGGCGCACTAATTCTAGCATGTTCATGCTTCTAAAAGGTTTCCACGTGCTATCCAAGGAAAGTTACAAACAGACTGACACAAAATAATTGGTAAAAAAGGAAGCATACATTCTAAGTTCACTTCAGTAAGGGATGTAGATTTGATTACCAATTCTGACATTTTACCACTTGAAATCGCAGAAGAAAAATAACGTCACAACTACAAGCATGCAAAACCCTTTAAGGTAACACTGTAACCTTTTAGAACAGTTGAAAACAGATATTAACAAAGTGTCAAAGAGACCACAGGAGACAAAACGCAGGAGGCAGGAGGAGGTTTACATAGAGGAGGCTTACAGAGAATACTGGCATTTGAGTTGGTTAAACCAGCATATGGCTGAATATGACAGAGCACAATTTATTGGTTCTCTTCTAGGACTTCTGGCAACAAGCATTGCACAGTGTTTCAGAATGAAATAAATTGCATCCTTCCCCCAGAAGTGGATAGAGAATTCTGGAGAATTTCCAGCCTTTTAGCTGCAGCTGTACTGCAGGGAACCCTGGAAAACAGAGTGGGCACTTGATCCTTTCTAACCAACAGCAAGCAGCCAACCCAAGTTAAAGCAAAACTCAAAGCCTTAACTCTGAAGCCCTACAAAGCTACTCAGACGTGTCTGATGGGGGAAAATTTGAAAGGGTTGCCAGTAAACTGGATAACAGATGAAGGGAAAACCTAGGGGCATGATTTAATATTTATCACCTTACCTAGTGGCACAGCAACTACGGCCTCCACCCTCTGTGCCTGTACTCCTGCTTACCTGAGCCACAGAGCCAGGGATCCGGAGCTCTCTCGGGTCGGGAATCAGCCCGGCACTGCCAGGATCAGGGCAAAATCAGCCCTGCACTGCCGGGATCGCCGCCGGCCCTGCTGCCTCCCTGGGGCAACAGCACCGCTCCTGGCCCTCCCTTCCACATAAGGGACACCTCAAGGCATGGGTTCCTGCTGGATTGTCAGGCTGGACCGGTGCACCAGGAACTGGCAGGTTCATGCCAAGGAAAGAGAAAGAGAGAGACACCAAGAGAAGCACCAATTCAGGTCATCTGCCAAGGGACCTACTGCTAACCCTATCTCAAGGAAAACCAGAAAATGAAAGACTGCTTGTCATGTTAAACCAGATGAATTCACACTTTTTGAGTTATTTAGACAACAGTCAAAATCTACTCAAGCTTGAGGAGAAGTTTAAAAACCCCTTACTTCCACATTCCAATTGTAGAAACGAAGTAGGATTGAAGACGCAATTACCATAACCATGTGCATTCCAGTGCACTAAACCTGAATGTAAAGTTCAGCCCAAAGTCTCATGACAGCCTAAAGCTACCATGAGTAATACCACCTTCCACAGCTCACAAGTCAAGCTTCAGCCAGTCTCTCCCCACTTTCTTTCCAGTGTCTTCACAGGGAAGTTCGTTACCTCCCTCAGAGCGGGCTAAGCAGAAAGGTCACACAAATACTAAAGAAGACAGGCTAAAGCACAAATCCCTGGTGCCAGGGCAGTCTGGTACTCCAACAAATCCCAAAAATACACTGTAAAATCAGCTCCAAATTATACATTAGGCCAGACAAATCTATAGCCCCAGGATGGAATCAAACTTGCAGATGATAATCCTAGAAAAACGCAGAAACATTGCACCTGAATAAATCAATTTCAACTTGCCAGCATGAAAAGTAATCATTTCAGTTGACTCATGGTTTCTCTCCTGGTTTCCCTTCTATTTGCTTTAGTGAAAGCAACTTGAATGAGTGCTCAATAATTAGAAGACAAAACAGAGTAGGGGTAATAGTAATAAACTAATATGCAGAGAAGTAAAAATTACATTGGGATGCTCACATGCACCTTATTGACAACTTTTTAAATGTTCCTTGTCTCATGTAAAAAGTGGAGGGTGAATAATTCTTAATTCACAAATTTGCTACAGGCAGTTATAGTTTCAGAGAAAGCAGATATAACAATTTTGAAGCATTGCTTCAGCAATGCTTGAAAGGTTTCTTGTTTAATTAAGATGTTCCTAGAAACACAGGAGGGGAAATAAAATACCAATCTTCCTGAATATAAGCAAATTTTTTAATAATTTTTTTCTTCTAAAAATGCCAAATGCTCTATCAAATCGCCTTTCTCTCTACATTAGAAGCTAGCCTGAAAACAAAAACATTCAGATTTCTCATTTCTTTCCCTCCTTGTTCAAGTTAAGTATGTAATATCCATAACACACATGGCTCCACAGTGAACCGTGACTTCAGAATACTCACTTGACAATGAAGAAAGCCCCAAGGTCTGTATTTGTAGGAATAAAGCAGATCATACTAATCTGGCTCTAGGAATTTCAAGACTGGTATCATATTGCAACTGGCTACCCACTTGAACATAATTTCTCCTCAGGTTTTTCTTTCTACTTGAACTGCCAGCAGTGTTAACTCATTCAAGCAGCACACATTACCACTACAGAACACTAGGAAACCTCAGGATCCTACAAAGAACAACCTTCAAAACATGAAACTAAACAGAATTTAAATTTAATTAGTTTTGACATCATTCTAAACAAACCCGTCTTCAGCTAGCAATTTGGAAGCCTACCCACTATATTTGAAATTATTTTACAAATGCATGTTTGAAAGCTAAGGAGTTTTTCTTTTATTCAAAATAGCAAGCCAAAAATGGGATAGATTTTTCTTGTGAATGAGAAGTTTTAACTGGAAACCACAATGTTTATGCTAATTGGTTTGGGTAGTCCTGAAGTAGTCACTGAATGGGGTTGCTTAACTTTCCTAAGCACAGTCAGTTTAAAAAGAATAATCAAGAAAAACCCTTTAGAGTTGAATCATTTTCTCAGAAATTCCAGGAAACTAAAACTAAAAGGATGTTCAATAAGATGTAACACTGCCAGTATTTAAGAATGGGATTCAAAGGTCTAGGCCAATAAGTAGTGCTTTAACATTTTCTTCCTACTTCTTTTAAATCTTGGAGAGGGGGAAAAATACAGAATAATAATAAGAAAAATGAAAGCAGCTACTCTACTAGACACAATCTCTTTGTTTTGGTGCTTCCATTGTTTGTTGGCTTCTCATACTTTCCTCATTTTCATTAATATTGTGGCATTTCCTATTTAAAAAAGCATCTGAATCATCAGTGTTCCTGAATTTTTGAATGGCAAGGAGTGATCATCAATAATGTATCGTACAAACAAAAAAGAAAAAAATAAACCATATCTGAGTCAACAGTACTATCATTTCAATGGGAAATGTTATGAGTAACCAATGGGAGAGAGGGTTTTCCCTTCACCTAAAACAACTTCAGCTCCTGATCTTTCTCAAAGCAGAACTTTAAAGCAAACATTTTGTGATTATCTCTGTATTTGCCCTCAGCATATATTTTCATGACAACAGGTTGCTAACCTTCTACAGTTTTCCAGAGTGTGCATTAAACTCTTAATCAGAATGAAAATACAGCATGTAAAGAAGGAACAGAAAGTGACAAAGCAGGACAGTACACAATAATACACACATGAGATATAGAAGTGGAAGCAAAATCCTACAATCACAGCTGCCTCAAAGGTTAATGTTATGTAGGCCTGAACTAAAAGCACTTTAAATGAAGGACTGTTCCTTCAAATGCAGTAGAAGCAATATTAACTAATTTACACTGGATGATCTCTACATGTAGCACGCATCCCAGAGCAGAAGGCACCTTGTCCACAGAAAATTGCTGAAGAATTCTGTGCTGGCTAAGTGAAAGAAAACTCAATCCACTCTTTTAATTTTCTAGTTAGGCACTAAGAAACACAATAGCCAATCAAAATTACTTACTTGGATATTAATATTTTAGACTGAACATGCAGAAAATTACTACAAAATTTTGAACTGATCTTCTATGAAACAAAAACATCTATATTTCTGGAATGAAAGATTGTTTTCATTTCAAATTCTAAATTCACAAAATTCATCACTCAGTTTATCATATGTTAATAAAAATATACAAACAGGTAACTGCTTTTCCCAAATACCAAATAGTCTGAATATATTAGCTCAAAAAGTTTTGACAATATGAATTAAGCTTGTTTCACGAATACCAATATACATCACATCAAACACATGATGCATAAAGCTGTTATTCCGTGGGTTGTTTGAGTTTGAGGGTTTGGGAGGGAGGACATGTTTTTCTTGGTAAGCAGAAGCTTGTATCTTGGTTTTTAACCATGAGAAGGTTTCCTGTAACAACTTCAGAGCACACAGCTTCAAGCAGACTTAAACTAATCCCTTCCAGAATCTGCCGACACAGCGTGCTCGCTGCCTGAGCTCCTGCTGGATTGCTGAAAGCAGCTGAAGGAGTTGAATCCCCCCTTTGCTCAGCAGAAGCACAGCCCCCTCCCTGGCAGGAGTAAGGCCATCCACTGTGGTCACAAAGGACTAAACACACTTCCCTCTCCATGATCTGCATCTTGGTTTCAAGCTCTGACCCGGATTATTGGAGCAGACAGTCATGGATAACAATTCCTTAAATTGCCCCAAAACAGATCACTAGATGCCTTGGGGACCTTGGCTATCTGAAGTATTTCTGAGGCTAAAGCCAAGGTTTCTCAAAGAAAGCACTACACAAACAATAAATCAGTCTTGCTGATAGACCTTAATGCCATAACTTTAGTAAAGTGACTGCTGTTTGTTAGGGACTCCCCTTCATACACACCTCCTTTTGTGATAACTTTAAAAATAGGCTCGTAATAAAAGCTATGCAGTCTACACAGCTCAACTTGAACAAGCACAATATATCATCTGAGTACATGCTTATTCTCAAGCAAATTCACTGCAGAACCTGAAAAATGTACCTCCCTGATATACTGAGGAGAAAGGTTTAACAGGGCCTTCAGAGACTTCCCAAAAGAGAAGGATAAAACTGAAGCTCAACATTAAAAACCAGATTTGATGTTTATGCTCAGCAGAGCAAGGAAGGGCTGAATCATGTACCCACTGTATTTTAATCTTGACAAAAAAGTGCTTGTGTATCATAGGATGAACTATTGGAACAATGAAAATTAGTCTAAATTATCTTTAAGTTCATTTTATTTCACTTTGAAAAACTTTGAAAACCTTTCTCCCCAGAATTAGTCTACTTTAATCCAATTTACCGTAATCCATTCCTAAGGTGAATTATACTAAACTGAATTTTAATACGACATTTTAATACTGAATGAAAGCAACCCACACAGAATTTTAACATGATTTAACTAAACGGTTTTAAATTAATTTTTAATTTGAATTTATTTGATTTGACCTTATTGTCACATATGGACACATCACCTTCACAGGTGCTTCAAGAAATGATCTGATAACAGAGAGAAATTTTTCTAGAAACATTTTTATGACAGGCAGAAAACTTCACATAAGGTGTCTTCTGTGTTGGAAAGGGAGTGTTTTACTTCACCACCTCCTTTAAAAAGCCAAGGGTTAAACAGGTTTACGTGGTTTTACCTCAGCAAGCATTGGACACAAGTGTAAGATGCTTCTTTTGTGGAACAATGGAAATCACATGGAAGAACTTCCAGACATCCTCTTACTAGGAGAGAGGAACTTTCCAAAAATTAGTAGCAAGAAGTCAAACTCCAAACCTTTGCTGTCTTCATGCTTGACTTGCAGCATGAATCAAGTTTGTAAATGAGTTTGCATGCAGAAGCATAAATCTTGCCCAACTCACAGAGTTATGGGGGGGAAGTAAAAAAAGCAAAGAAGCCCATGTGCTTCTGCAAACCCATTCCTGGGTTATTTGTGAATGTATCATTTCACAAAAGAAAAAAAAATCCAGTCTGGCTGCTCAGAGAAGGAGCAAAGGTTATGAAAAAGTCTCTCTGGAGCAGAGACCAGCCAGCCATTCTGCCAGACTGGAGCACTTTCAACCTGCATTGACCTGTTCCCACACCCCATGAAATTGCAGGCTACACTTCTCCTGGAATCAAAGAAGAGTTGCTTGCAAGACACCTCTGGAGGCCATCTAGGCCAAATACCCTCTTCAAAGTAGAATTATCACCAAGACTATAACATCAGCCACAGCTTTGTCTAGCTGAGGACTGAAAGCCTCAGTGGACAGGGGTTGCCCTGGGCAGTCTCTTCTGCTCCACCACCCTCCTACACACGAGCAAAGTTTTATAGTGTTCAAGCTGAGCCTCCCAAGCTGCAATTTGTGTCTACTGCCCCTTGCTGTATTATTTACTGCTATCAAAGAGATCATCTCTGTCATCTTCATAAACACCCTTCAAGTTCTTGCAACCTCCTGTTAAGATTATCCCCTTACTCTTCTTCATCTTCAGACTAAACAAGCCCAGCTCCCTTCATGTGCCCCTTGGAGATCACACCATCTAGGTCACACCATCCAGGCCCAAACCTCAGTAACTTCCCAAGAGACTTCAGCTTCTCCACATCCTTCATGACCTGGGAGAAGGCAAGAGGCACAATTCCCAACAAAATACTCCAGATATACCTCACCAGCACTGAGTAGTGGGGCAGAGCAGCTTGCCCCAATCTGCTGGCTACAGTCCTCTCAGTGCAGTTCAGTATGCCATTCACTTTGCTCAGAAAAACAAAACTAAAAGCCCCACAGAAGCAAACAAACAAACAAAATCAAATAAACAAAAAAAAAAATCCCACATGTATACCCAGCCAGGTATCAACCACAAATCCCTTTCTTGCAGGGCATCACCCAGCCACTATCCAGCCTGTACCCACAGGTATTCCTGCTGCCAAGATTGGCCCATGCACTGATGTTCTTGGTCCACACAAGTTCTTGGCCTCCACAAGTCCATTCAAAATTAAATCATCAATCCAAAGCTATTCTGTCTTGCATAAATATCCCATGTTACCTGATTACCACAGCAGAAGAAAGAGACACCGCGACTCACTTTGTAAATTATGCCATTTCAACAACAGACAGCCCCCAACAGAACCAGAAGCACCAGGTCATCCTTCATTAAAAAACTGGCATTGAGAGTGGAATAAATGGTAGTGTAGATATTGCTACTATAACATGAATTACAATTACACTTTTCTTTTGAGTGCCTGGTAAAACACACACCTTTGATAGCTGACATTCACATGACTTCTAGCCAAAGCAAACCTATACACCTGCAAGATGTGATGCTAAAAACTGGGGATGCAGGCAAAGATTCAAAATTTTTCTTCATCATCAGATATACCCAATGTGCAACCAAATATATCTCATCTGGATTTGTATTTGAGATGATTAGTTTTATCTACTTCCACTTCCCCGACTTGTGTGAAAAGTCACTAGGAGAACTCAAAAAAGCGGGGGGGGAGGGCAATTGTTAAATACTGTGTTTAACTGAACTGCTAAACAAAAAATATTCCACTGTTTTCTAACAGATAAACTCTGAAAAGATTGCACTTCTTTCCTTATAAAGGGCAATCTCATCTCAAACTCCATGCTTTTGGGAGCTGTTGCACTAACAGAAGTAGGGGGAAAAACTGTCTTGTATGTCAATAATGACATCAATCCCCCACAGTTTAATCAGAAATCTGATCTGCTTATTAGTTACCATGTAAGGAAGAAGATTAAATATAAGAAGAGTGAACTTGCCACAATATGCTTTGCAATATTAATAAAACATTCAATAATAGTTTTGTTGCTAAATCTGCTAAAGTAAAATGTTCAAATGACCTTGGAAGAAATCTATTTGATAGCAGAGCATAAGTCTCTGATAGAAAGTCAAGGCTACTTCTTATCCAAGTCCTATAAGATGATCTGCTTGATATAGAGAATGAATGTTTATCTTCTTTGCAAATCACATTTTCCTTAGTCTGTGTGGTATTAATCTCCATGGGGGCGGACACCTCCAGGAAGGTGCAATGGTTCATCTCCTGATTCTGGTCAATTCCTGTTTTAATCTCATTTCCAGGTCTCACTCTTCACACATAGTCAGATATTAAACCCTATAGGGGCAGACATCTCAGCTGGCCTTAGCACACAGCTTCCCCCCTTCTGGACAATTCTTATTTTAACTCTAATTTCCTATGATTTACATTCAATTTTCAAATGTAATATCTTCTGCTTAATTTTTATCAACAAGTCTTCTCTTTCCCTCCCTCCCCTACCTCTTTTCAGAGATTTTCACAGGCAAAACTGCCCATTTGGTCCCTTATATTAACCACTTCTCTCAAAATCATTGTGATGTTACTGCCAGGTTGAGATGTTACGGGTGTCATTACCATCAATGCTACGTGCAAACACACTGACAACGCTTGCCTTATTAAGGACTAGTTCTCTCAGTGTGGTATAATTTTGTGTAGCCTTGCTTCATATAAAATTTCACTTACCTCATAACCTCATACCTAGGTGACAAACTAGGATATAGGCTAGAACATAAGAAATTAAAGCGTAATGCCTTATTGTACACTTTCCAATTGACAGTCAAGGCTGTATCCTAAATGAGGGGTGTAGGACAACAGAAACCACAGGAACATCATGAGGCAAAAGTATTTCAGGTCTCTCAAACAATAGTATCATAATGGGCAGCACAATCTCAGAGAGGAAAACAGAACCAGAGGTCTTTAGCCTGCCTGATATCTGCCTCAAACATTTGGAGACCAATCTTTGCTCTTCCCAGCAAATATAAAGCATTGTTTGAATACAGTATTTAATTTCACTATCTAAACATGCTTTCAGTTTTCCCTGACAGGTTAGCTTCTCAGTCTTGAAAACACTCATCACTAAATCAACACGTCATCATCATCTTCATCTCTTATTTGTTCATCACTTGAGAAACCTACTAGCCAAACATTTAAAACCACAACAGAGAGGCATGTTTATGAAAAGGGCAAGAGACGCAATTTCAAAAATATTGCTACTTTTCCAGAACATATTCTTCAATTTTTTGTCCCATTGATTTTTATACACTGCCTAGCAGAGGGCCTGTCTAGTCTCTTCCTTTTTTTTTTTTTCCTTTCTTTTTTCTTTTTCTCTTTTTTTTTTAATAAGCTGTACCTGTATTTGGAATTTGGTTCAAAAGACAAGGAAGATAAATGCCTTGATTGCCTCATTCACCATTAATTTGTTTCTCAGCACAGCTGCTGTACTGATGTGAACTTCACCACCACAGTCAGAGACCAGCACACCAGAAGCTCCACGTCTGAAATGCTCCAACAATTCTCTGGGAATTGATTCAAAGTCAGTAGACTATGTACCATGAGATCCTTGGGAACCCAAAACACCAGAAAAAAGGACCCTACAGAAGAACACCACGAAATCTGAGGTAACCCTGCCTGGCTGCACCACTTGCAATGTTCTAAGTGTCTCACTGTCTCTCAGGCTTCAATTCAGCAACCAGCATCTATTGCACTAAATTGCTTGTCAATGCAGATACAGCCATAGTCTGTCTAAGACACAGCAAAACAGAATTGCCCTGACAGGTACTAGTGTCACAGATAAAACTGGCAAGATCCTTCTAACTTCTTGCTGAAGCAGCTCATAAGATTCCAAGAGCAAAATACAGTCCAGCTAAGTGTGCAGACAACTTTACTCAAACATAACCTTACTTTGCCTTTGGAAATTATCTTTTCACTGTTTCCATTCACAGACATTCAAGTCAAAAGCTTGAATTAAAAAAAGGATGACTTCCTAGTTATGCAAGTCTTTAATTCCAAAGTTTTTGGAAAGCAAACTGAAATATACTTCAGAACACTTTTCCAACCTTTGACGTCATCAAATTTTACCATGCATTTGCATTTTCATACACGGTGGTTATTGTTGCCTGCCTGTTAGGCTGCTGTCTTCTGCAGTCCATTAGCCAGTTTTCAAATGCTAATTACAGTCCCCCATTAAGAATATCTTCTTTGCCCATGCATTTTATCTCCTGCTATTATAACATTTCATCATTGAACATTCCCAGAATCCGTAAATTGTGTCTGAGAATAAGCTAGTCTGTGTCTTAGGTAAACTGATCAATCATATATGAAAGAAACCAAAAATACTCCAGGGACCTAGATGTATTTATATATTTTACCATGCATAAACACATTCATCAAACAGCCAGTGGGTCTATTTATGAGCTATACATCAATTACTGAACATTTACATAGAAGATACAATCATTTCATTGGTAGTTTATCTTTTATACTGCTAAAGGCAAATCCTCTTAATTACAACTTATTTAGCCAGAAGTTTTTAATATGTGCAACTCTGATGTTCTTAATGTTGTTACATTTTCTCCACTTTTTCCCCTAACAGATTACAGAAATCCTGAGGTTCAATCACACTCTTTTTCCAAGTTGTGTTCTGAACTGCAAAAGTATAAGGAAATAGCAACTTCTCTGGGCCTAAACACAGCAAAAATAATCTTTTATAGAAGAACCCATTTTGCTTAAGCACCGAGACCACATACTGCCTGCTCTTTCTTAGTTCTTATCCAAAGAAATGCAAATATATTCAGATGCTTAATTACTGTAGTTGAGATATAGTAAACAAACAGATAAGAGAGAATGTAAAAGAAGGACAGGAAGAATACTATGATAAACAATACACAATCATCTTGGATGCAGAATGTCTCAAAAAAGGATTAGGAAATAAAAAGAAACCAGTTTTACCTGGATTCCTTGACAGGACCTTTTTAATATAGTAAACAAGAAGACAAAGATACCCTGATCTGGAAGTTTAAAAAACCCCACATCAATAACACAAAAGCTAAGCAGACACTTGGAAGAAACTGGAGAATTACCAAGAAAGTTGCCAAAATCCCCTGCCTACCCATAACTCAGTCTTAACTAAGAAGGTATTCATCCCACAGGCAGGTAGGCTGATTTGTTTTTCTGACCTCTTTCACCTGGCAAAACACTCAACCTACAGTATGAGCAGAGCTGTTTAGAATTTTATGTATTACTGCCCACAAATCTGTTAGTGTAACAAGATAATGATAAAATAGGAGTTATTCCTAAAGTACTAAAAGCTGAAGAGCAGCAACAAGGATGGGCTTATCATCCTTTCATTCTAAGTTCACATTTTTTGTCTTATAGAGAAAAAAAGGCATCCTCTTCATTCATGGCAAAGTACTGAAGAAACTCATCAACTTCAAGATTTCTGCAATGGATTCACAAATCCCTTTTGCCCATTCTTAATTTTACACTTTATTTTTCAACTCTATTTTGTTTACACAGCTGAAAAGCTGCCGCCGTCACAGGATTCAATCCTCAACCATAAGACAGTAAATGATGTGGAAGAACATGTAAGAGGACTTGGGATCTTTATGGTTTAAGGACTTATTTATTACAAAATTGTGATCCCAGTACTTAATGTTGTCCTCCAACAGATATGAGAGCAGTTGCTTTTCCTTTAAGGACGAAGGAGTAGTGCACTTATGCTTCCCTTTTAATTCACAAATCAAAGTAAGATTATGTTGTTTTCCCATTTTCAAAGTGTTATTCCAGGCAAGAAATTCTCCAAAACTACTTTCCACTACAGCTTTGTTGCAAGCACTACACAAGCAGTGCCCAGGAAACAACACTTTGTAAGAACTTAACAAACTGTCTATTAGGTAATCAACATCAGTACTGTTGTGCACTTCAAAAGTGAATAAAATTGCTATTTTATTAGGGAAATAAATAAACATTTACCAACTTCATTCAGTTGTGTGTCCTCTGGGGACTGACTAATATACAAACTCAGTAAATTTGAGCATTTTCTTTGGCTTTTGCTTCCACTTGCTAATGCTGAGGGTTTTTTTAGGTTCAGGTTCACAATGCAAATGCTTCACATCCAAGTGCAGTGGGAGTTTTTTGTTGTTTTTTAATCACATATGCACTTCCACTAAAAGACAATTTTCTAATTCTGTCAACTTCTTCATCACAGAATAGGACTGGCCCATTAATTATTTAAGGCTGCTTTTTACTTAATAGCTGTTTAAAGAGATGGATGGTCAAAAATGGTCAAAATTATTTCCCAGAAACTCAAATTATCTAGTGCTTGTTTTCATTCCCATTTCCATGCTTAAGCAAACAGAGAGAGATGTTTATGCTTAGCATCTGGATACTATCACTATGCAAGCAAAGCAATCCAACAGATTATTCCAGTACTCCTAGGGTCTGCAAATGTCATTATTAATCACAAATGCTACTCTTTCAGGTTCACAGCCTCGTCACATAGCCCATAAAGCTCAGACCAAGGATTTTAAAATACATGCTTTCTGTCAATCTGAAAGTAAAGTACTGACTCCCTCTTCTGAATGCTCATAAAGAACATCTGTGCAGTCTCTCTAAACGAGAGCATAATCTTGCCCTTCCAAAATGCTGGTGATTTAACTCAGCTCCTCGATCAACATTTGACAGAAACACCAATAAATCACCAAAAGGATTGAGTATTTGGAGTACAAACCCCAAAAATACAGGTAATTGAGCCAGAGGGATCAACCACCACCCCCAAAAAAGCTGTTTAGCATATCCATTTCAATGCCTTTAAAACAACCTACAAACTGAGTCTGGTAGTTAACTGCTGCTGTGCAGACAACAGGATACACAGACTGGCCAGGAGCTCTCTCATCCCTGGAAAGAACTGCAGACCTGGAAGCACTTCATACCTTCAACATGAGTCAGAAGCAGTTGTTAACCTACCCTACAGTACTTAACCAAGTCAGCATTCAGGTATTTCAAATGAAAGGAGAAAGAAGGGGAAAAAAGGGCGGGAGGAAAAAACTACTGTGAATAACACAACACCTAGGAATGCAACACTTTCCCACTTATGTAAGAAGAATCAAAGCATTAAACCATTAAACTGACTTTATCAAAGGAAAAAGTCAACCACAGTGGCTAATAACAGCATATACAGTAAGTAACTACTAACAGAAGTGGTTGAAAAATATTAAAAAGTTAAAACAAAAACCAATTTGATTACCAACTTCTCACTTCCAGGTTTCAGCCACCTCAGTCAGGAAAAAACCCCACCTTTAAATCTCTACATGCTGTGACATTACACCCATCTATTTAGCCTGTGTCTACCAGGGAAATTATAATCCCTTTCATTACCAAGCTTCTTTTCAACTGATTCAGAAATCCAAATCATTACACGCTAAGGGTTTTGCTCTCACCTGGAAAATGTGTTTCCACCCTCACATATCTACTTACGTTCTTATAAGTAAGTAGAGCAAGGACATGAAGGATTTTGTTTGTGGTCGGGGCTGTGAATAGTTTGTCATGCTGTCTGAAAAGAAAGGTAGCAAGAAAGGAAAGCCAACCCCGCAGAGATTTACAAATGCAAAAAACTTAATATAAATAGACCTTTTGCACTAAACAAGACCACACACACAAAGTATTCATATGTGGAAGAGCTGGCAAGCCTGTGGAATGAGTTTGCAATTTCTAGTATATTCACAAATTGAGTCAGGACTGATTGCTGGTAAAAACTAACTGCAAAAAGAATATTTGTTTGGCTTTTCTGAATTGACTGAGGAAAAGACCATTTTATTGCATTTCTGCCATGCGAGATTGGAAAGCCTTTTTTAACTGGAAATTTACTAGCCTGAAAAGTGAACGTGGAATGCACCAAACAACGTTGTCACATCAACAAAGACAGATACAGCTAACCAAAGGAGCACACAAAAACTTCATGAAAAGTGATATTTACACTCAACTATTTATTTATACTGTTTATACTTTAACCATTCTGAGTAAGGAATCTCATCTACCTTCCTTCACTTATGGCACAAAACTAACATTAAACTCTTCCAACAAAACCCAAGGAGAGCCAAGGAGATTTAAAAAGGAGTGGGAGGAAGGTGTTGCAAATGCTGGTTTAGGGTCACTTAAAGATTCACCGGCCTGGGGCCGGGCTGGGGGAGGTGGGAGGGGGATGCACCACCACAGGGACAAGGAGTGTGAGAACGTGGGGAAAACGACAATCCACTTCTTTCTCCAGGTATGGGACTGACCTTTTGGTAATTTCGAGACTGCACTGGAGTTTTCTGTTTATTTAATATTCTTTTTAAATCAGCGCCATTATCTTCTCTGGAAAACTTGTGACAAATAGCACTGAAGTTAACACAACAGTGCTTCGGTGTGTACTGCCTACCTAAAATACATATGATACTCAGACCTGAGAACACTAATTGGAGAGATACCCGAAAAAAGTATATTCTTCAACTGTAAAAATGCCTTTCTTTTAAGGAATCAGAAGCTGAACAAAATATCAGCCTGCTTTGGTATTTTTATAAGAAATAATTCCTTTAAATTATTTTGACTAGAGCGATGGCAGTCAGCACTGACAACTTAGTCAAGAACTCAGTCATATTTCTTCAGCACTCTCATGGCTGATAAGTGCTTTCACATTTACAAAGAACAGGCAAATAGGGTGACACTGGGAGAACCAAGACCACTGATACCATTTTGATCTTACTCCAGCCTAACACCACAGAGATATGATACAGATATAATGGAGTGTCAAAACATAAAATCAGAGCATTTTTCTAATAAATAGCAACAGGTCAACTCTCTGCCAGGTCTTGTAATTTTATTTTTCACTGCAGTGAAAAAGAAAAAAGCAGTCTAAAATTTCAGTGCCTCAATAGCCTTTTCTTTATTACTTAAAACCATGTCATTTTAAACCAGCAAATATCATAAACCACACTATAGGACTCACAAAGGAACACAACTTCTATCTGGAAATAGTAATACAAAAAATAATTCAAGAAGTCAGTTATCCAGTTTGCAAAAAATTAACCCTGAGCAGTTTTTAACTCATGTGAACTACAGCCACAATTATTCTTCATAGTATTTTTCTCTTCTGGTTAATATTCATCAGTCATTTTCACTGTTACAGAGCAAGTGTTTACACACAAAAGAAAGTACACAACTCCACCTCAAAATAAATTGAGTAACCAGGGTGTAATAATTAGAATGAACATACCATAACTTAATTGCAACAGAACTTGGGTTTAAAGTGTTCAACAGTGTCTCATAAGTCAGTAGAATTAATTTCATGACATGGTATTTGAGAAATGGCCTCTTTTGCTACTCAATTAATAAACATAATCACATGTTTTTAGTAAGTGCCAAAAGAAGTAAATGACTTTCTGACAAACTGAAAGGTCCAATCTTTCATACACTAGCTAACAAAAATAACCTCATATTACCTTAGTACTAGGCAAAGAATTGAATTTTTTCACAGCACCAATCCTCAAGAAATTAAATCCCTCAAATCTTTTACTTAAAATGCAAACACAGCTTTCAACTACATGGCTTCCTAGTTAGAGCAGACTAAGTGACTCAAAACTACAAAGTTGGTATGCACTGTAGGTGACTGCAGCTGGGTAGTTTGCATAGTTTTAAACTACTGGTTTAAAGCCACCTGCAGTCAAGTCTTACCCGGAAGCAGCACAAGGTAATGACCTTTCTGACCTACAAAATTATGTGTAGAAGGATTTTATACTCAGCCAGATGATATGAAATTGTCACCCTTACTGCTGCCCAGCTGGCTCACTCTGGCCTTTAAAAACCAAGGCCATTTTTCTCCTTCAACCGACATTCATGTCTCTTGAGCAATCCTATTAAAAACCCCCAGAGGATGGTCAAGTACAGATCATGCATGGAAAGATGTGAAATCACAGAAACTAGCTTTAAACCAGTTCCTGCTGTGCCCCAAACTGGGTGTCACAACATCCTCTAATTCTAGCTGTGTATCTAGGTGTCACCTCCACCAAGTCCTCTATTGCTTGACATCACAACTGCTCTCTACTAAGTGTTAAGAATAGGCCACTCCTTGTTTACACAATTATATAATAAATGCTTTAGTTATGTATTATAAGAAAAGAACACATTTAAGCCCAGCTTACTCAAAGCTGCATGTCAGAAACACTTGCATAACGCTGTCATCAGCTGGTGTGCAGTCAGCCAGAGCACAGCCTCAAAAACCTTCTCCCAGCCTAGCCCCTTCAGCTCCAGAGCACCAGGCCTCTCTTCCCCTCAGTCCATGTCCTCCTGCCTGTTCTTTGTCCTTCCTTGGGTGGATGAAGTGCTGGCATGGTGAGCAGAGCAGAGATCTGGTGTGACTCAAACCACTGCCAGGTTCACCTCACATGAGCTGCACTGTGATGGCAGCTGTCAAACCCAGCCTTCCCACCATCAACCCCCATCCTCCCTTATGTCAGGTTTAGGTGGCTGCACACCTGCCAGTGAACTAATAGGAAACTAATCCCAAGCCCCATCTTCCCTTCAAGGAGATTCACAGAAAGCTAAACCAGCTCATCCAGAGGCCGCTTGGTGGCCAGACCTAGCACAGCCAAAGACCCGAGAGCCACTCAAGTGATAGAAATGCCCTGCTCTGTGGCAGCAGTAATTTAAATCAGCTTAATAGCATAGGCAGATTGCAAATGAAGCTCCAAATCAGAGCACACACTTCTGGGAGCAGCACTACAAAGACATCTTTCTGTGACAATGATAAGCTATGACAGACGGGATTCCATCAGCACCTGAAAACACAAGGTATGCCCTAATTGACTCAGCTAAGAGAACTGAGGTTGTTTTTTTGGAAGCTTCTTATTACACATTCAACAGGATCTGTGTTACAAAAAGAAGAGCAGAGATTTCACCAAAATAGTTGCTGTCACTCAGTCACATACCTGAGAGGTGAGATGACCTGGAGGATTAAATGACTGGACAGAGATCACAAAGGCTCAAGAGCAAGAAGCAACACTACAGCAGTGCTGCAGATCTCTTTGCATGTCAATCCAGAAACAGCCTATCTTTACATGTAAGAGGCATGGATAAATTCCTTTAAACTCACTTGTACTAACAAGAGCATATGAAGAAAGAGAAAGAGGAAAACCATAGTGGTAAGCATTAAACTCTCCCAAACATCCAACATGAGGTCACAGGTTCTTCAAGAGCTTGGCTCAAAACCTCTCCTTCCTCCAAAAGGGCTGGTTAAAGACTCTCTCCTTCCCAAGAGTCCTGCTGTCCACTGGCACAGCAGCCACTCCACAACTATCATTTAATGTAATATCTCAGCTCTTCAGTAATGAAATAGTTCCATAAAAGTGTCAGCTCACAACCAGGAGTGAGACAAATGGTCAAAAAAAGCCAAGCAAATGACAGGAATGATCACACTACGGATAGGGAACAGAAATCATTATTAAGCACTATATAAATCCATCAGGCAGCTGTCACATGGATGCTCTGAGCAATGTAGAACTGGAACAGAAAAAGAAGGCTGACAAAGGATAAAAAGAAGATATGGAATGATAGCTTCACAGAAGGTGGCTACAACTGGACTTTTCCGACTAGAAAAGGAATAGTTGAAATAGAGTGTAAAAACCCTGTGTGGAATGAAGAAAGTAAAATGGGAGGAATTTTTATTCACATTATTTTCATACAAGAGCTAGAATATATGAAATACAACAAGCTATTCCAAAAAACAAAGGACAGCAGCTGTTTTCACACAACTTATAGATTCCTTACCACAAAGCAAGATAAATGCTAAAAGCATAGAGGCTGAATACATCATTAGGCACAATCTTGGTTACATAGTCCACTTACAGTATAAAATACCATCACTCTGTCACTGTGGCAATGACAGACAGTACTCAGAGGAAGTCACTCACCTTGCCCAAAATGCCTCTCCCCAAGTGCCCACCATCAGAGACTGGATACTGGACAGGTGGACCTTTCACCTCATCATGTGTAGATTTCTTACCCCCACCCTTGGGATTTTTAAATTTTTATTTATTATTCTAAGTAGACCCTAAATAAGAGCAAGACACTTTCCTTGTTTAAAGGCACACTGTATATCTCACTACCACACTAATCAAACAGGACTGTGATTCTCAGGCAAAAGGAACTAATTGGGACTTCCGGGGTCATTGTGTTCTGGGTGTTTTCAATTTCACATGAATCAGTTCAGGTCCAATTAGAAAATTTATATCTATTGTACAATATGGCACCTGAAAAGACAGATAGGCAAGTGATCTGTGAACCCACAGTGCCGTGGAAGGAGATTTCTATATAAAAAAGAAAACATTTGAGAAGGAAGTGATGAAAGCAGGAAAATAATTTCACTTCTAATTTCACTCATTTTCCATGTAATTTGTCAATATATTTTAACAGCTTGATGGGAAATAAGAAAGCTACTGCTAAGTTTCTTATACTGCTATGTTTCTTATATGCACACCTACCTGCACCAGTGTCTCTTGCATATCTTGCACATATGCAAATTGTATTACATTCAAGGTAAAATATGACTGAAGGGTCTTTTGCTGTTCTGGCAGCAAAGAGCTAATTTGAGTTTAATTACTTTAAAGTATTTTAAAATGTTTTCAAAGACCTCTCAGTTTCTTCCACAATATGATTACAAACAATAGATATGCTGGTTAAAATTTTCGTATATTTCTCAGTAAGTATATTTAATAGAAAAAAAATATAAAACAAATAATATCTTCTACTTTATTGTATCAAATTTCTGAATCAGATACACTCCCAAAAACAGACTATAACTATTTTATCAGGGGAAGGGGAAAAGATTAACTTAGAAATATTTACTCTTGCATGTTAATTTGTGACACTAACTACTTTGCATGCAAAATTCTAACTATTCTAATAAATTATTTGAACTCATAATTCTAATAAAGGATTTGAACTCATAAAACATCCAGTGTTTTTTATGCTTAACTGTCCCTATGGTCTGAAATACCACAGTTAAATAACTTCAGGTAAGCAGATGCATATAGAGCTTTTATCCTCATATCTTTTATTTAGTAATTAAAAACCTCACACACTTGCACAGACACCATCAGAGGCAGAGCAATGCATATTTCTATCAGCAGTTGATAAGACAGCAGCATTCTTCAAAAAATTTTTTTAAAAATATTCCCTTTTTTCCCTTAAAAATTGAAAATATGCAAATTGCTAAAAATAAAATTTAAAAAAATATAAGTTTAAAGTGATTGAGTTGTGAAAACAAGCTGAACTTGTTCTTTATCGAACTGTAGGAGTTGCAGATGAAAGGAGGTGCTATATAAGGAATAGCTAGACTTCAACAGAGAACGCGCTGCCAAAACATTTTGGCCTAGATTCTGACAGGCACGCACCCAAGTTGAAGGGTCATGGAAAGCAGCGGTGTAAAGAAACAATCTACAGAGAGCAGAAAACATTACACTGCGGATTAGGGCTGGGCTGGGGAAGGGGGCAGGGGAGGAGGGCAGAGAGAGAAGTTGCTTGTTTGCTCGGGGCTTTTTTCATTTGAAATCTGGGGAGAAAAACAAAAGATACAATGTCTCGATTATGTGCGAAGGGGGCGGAGAAGATATACAAGCGCAATTTCTAAGACAGCAACAAATGATAAAATGTATCCTGTTCTTTTTCCTAAGTTTCTGCAGCTCCTTCTCTTTGCTTTCACGGAGTATGTTAGAAGGAAGAACAGACGGCAAACTATCACACACAGTTCCCGAAGAAGGCCAACTTTCAAAAAATTCATGCTCTGTAATTTGATTAGACCCTTAATAAACATGTCAAAGTTTTTATGAAGAATTCTGGATCTTGCTATCGTTCATGCTCAGAAGTAGCACAGAGCTCCATAAAAAGAAAATAAAAATCTAATTACAATGAGATAGAGATTTGTGAAAGATCCAGACTGACTTAATACCTTCATTAATGACAAAGGAAAATTAACAGTTTTCAATTCCTGCAATTCAGAGGAGAAGAATATTAATAAAAAGAGAGCTGAGAATTAGCTATGTTTAGTTTAACTTGGAAAAGCACAGGCTTTCCAAGCCGTGCTGAGCATCCTCACCTCACATATTCCAGTGAGGATGGTGGAAGGCAATCAAAGAAAGATGATTGCAAAACAGTACTCATGTCAAGCAATGGAGATGCCTAGGTATAAAACAGATGCTCCAGTGTGCACCAAACAGAGAAACTTCTCATTGTAGGCTACAGAAAGGCTCTCACTGGGACAAGTGAGCTCAAACTTTTGTGTGTGCATCCACTAACACCAAAATAAAGAAGTTTCATCAGCAGAATCACAAACACACACGCACACTCCTGGGACTGGCTTAGAGTAAGCAATGAAACAAAGTTTGTGGCAGTTATTAAATTCAGTAGGGCATAGCTCTACTTGTGCATATCAAATGTATTTAATAAGAGTGCAAGAACCATACCTTAAGCCAAGCCCAATGACAGAACAAGCTACTAGCAACTGTATTCCACTAAGCCTTCCAAAAGGTGTGGGATTCTGCAATTAAAAAACCTCTGACTGGTGCAACACATCAGTATTCTTGATCCTTGGCAATAGAAACTAAAGTCTCTAGCTGCTGACATGCTATACACACCAAAAAAAAAAAATTAATCTTGTGTTTCCTAGATACAATTGTTCCACTCCTTGACAAGCTTCACCTACTGTGGTCAGAAGGATATTGAACATTCTTTTCCACTCACCTAACACATACCCCACAGTACCAACCTGACTGCCTGTACTTGCAATTCAAAATGGGCTGCATGCCACGTTTCCAGCATGAAATGCCACAGACCATAGAAGTTACCAGAACTTCCTACTCTCCTTACACCAGTGAACAAGCTTATGAAAAATCTTTACGTAAGTGTTACCTTTGATGTTAACATTAGTCTGATGAGTTTGGAGTAAAGCAAAAATCACTGGTCTAACTTAACTATGGTTTTGAATGAAAAGACATTACGCATGGGAATATTTTATTTTAGCTGTTCCTACAACATACCAGCTGTGTAGATGGTACATTTCCCTTCCCCCGGTAAAGGGCTCGTAGATGCTTACGTAATTTTACAATTCTGATACAGGGGCATTAAATTATACACACCAAAGTCAGACACAAGGATGGATGTAATCTGGTCAGACCAGCACTCCTTCAGCATATTTCTTAATCGATGACATTTCAAACGTCTCAATTAAAAACTAATTTATAGGAGGACCAGGAGGAAAAGAAGAAAAGTCCCCGACTACACATCAGTCCTTTAAAGTCTCAAGAGTGTAGATACTTTTATTAATAGCAGGTTTCAAATCAGTATCGTATGATAAAGATCTCAAATGCCTGCCCAACCGATGCCCCCGATGCAATTGCAAGTACTATTCAAAGGGGGGGGGAGGGAAGAAAGAAGAAGGAGAGCCTCAAGTCTATTTCAGCCAGTCAGTTAGTCCTTGGTGTAATACTTCACGCCGCAAACAATAAGAGCACGTTCACAATAAAGCCTCACTCAAGCAAACGAAGGGTGCTTCATAAACTACAGCGGAGCAGGTGGGGAGGACGGTCCAGCACACGAGTCCCCAGTGCCCCTCGCACCACCCCGGCACAGCACGGGAGATGCTGCCCCCTCCTCCAGGAGCGGCGGCTCCAGCGCCAGGCTCTCTGCCCCGAGGCTCCGCCGGGACCAACAACTCAGCGCCGCGCCGGCCGCAGCTCCCACCGCCCGGCCCCGCGGGCTTTCATTCCGCAAAACCCCGGGCGTTGGGCGGCCAGGGAGGAAGGGGCGAGAAATTCGCGGCTTTCACACAAAACACACGCGGACCCTGTCGGAGCTTTCCCTCCCGTTCCTCACCCGCCACTCTTTATTTAATGTTGGGAGGGGGATCCCGGTGCCCGCGGCAGCTCGTGTCTCCCCGCCCCACGCCGCGGGGCGAGGGGAGCGGCCGGGCTACGCTCTCCGCGCCAGGCAGGGAAACGCCGGGGAAAGTTTGAGCGGGGGAAGGGGCGACAACAGCTCCAAGCCCGCCGGCACCTGGGAGGCTGGCCGGGGGAGAGAAGGAGGAGGAGGTGAGGAAGGGGTGTTTGTAAGGTGCCCGAAGCCCACGCTCTGCCCGCCCCTGCGAGCCCCGCGCCGGCAGCCTGCGCACACGCGTGGGTCGCCCACCGCGCCCCGCAGAGCGGAGGGGTTGGGAGTGCGGGGCAGCCCCCCTGCAGCCCCACCGCCGCTCCTCGGGCGGGAGCCGGGTCCCGGAGCGTGCGGGACCTTCCCTGCACTCTCCCCTTCCTTCCCCTCCCTTTACCGGCAGGCAGCCCGGGCACGGCGCGACCCCGCCGCGCCGCCCGCCCGTACCTGGGCGCCGAGCAAGAACTCACCTGCCGAGAGCTGGGCCTGGGCCGCCCCGAGCAGGGCGGGCGAGCGGCCGGCCAGCAGGGCGAGCGCCGCCAGCAGCGGCAGCGCGGCGGCGGCGCCGGCCCCCCTGCCCATGCCGACTTGCGGAGAAGTTTCTGAAAGAGGCCGGTGCTGCCCCGGCCCGCGGCGGCGGCGGGCGGAGCGCACCTCGACCGCCGCTCTCGCCGCGCCCCTCGCCAGGAGAGCCCCGCGCCGAGGGGCGCCCGCTGGCCCCGGGGCCGCCCGCTGGGGCAGCCGTCTGCGGCGCGACGAGCGCGGCGGTGGCACCGATTCCCCTCGTACTCCGGAGTTACTTTGCTGCCGGGCGAGTGGGGCGGGAGGGAGGAGCCGAGTGCGCACGTCCAACCCCCGCTCCCCGGCACTTGGCACGGGAATGTGGGACTCCGGCCCGCAGCCCGGCGCGGGCGCAGCGGCGCCCGGCAGCGCCTCCTGCTGCAGGCGCGGCGGCAGCACCGGCTCGGAGCGGCGCTGCCCGGATCGCCTCCGCTCCGCTCGGATCGGCTTCCCCCGGCGCGGCTTCCCCTAGCACACTTCGGCTCGGCTCGGCTCTTCTCCGCCCGCTCCGGCACGGCGCAGCCCGGCTCAGTGCGGCTCCGCTCGGCTCGGCTCGGCACGGGAGCAGCTACAGGCGGTTGTGCGAGCCCCCCGCTCTCAAGCTCCCGCCTGAGGGAAACCTGCTGCTTCTGGAGGAGAAGGAGGAGAGGGGCGGAAGGGAGAGGGCGCCGGCTGAGCCGGCGGGGCGGGAGGTCGGGGCAGGGAGCGCGGCCGGGGGCGGAGGGTCTCGGGCGCTGCTTTCGGGGGACGGTCCCCACGCCGCCTCGGGTGGCATCTGTCGGCTCATCCCGCTCTTGGAAACGCAGTATGGACCGAGCGGCGAGCGTGGTGTTATGAGAGAGCATCAAACAGCCTGGCTGTATCCTCGAGTCAGGGTTCGTGTTTTTGCTTTCTTTGGCAACACTTGCCTGGCTCCTAACACCAGTAAAGGCTTATTGTTCTCAGTTGGAATGGTAATAAACAGTATTGCCATTATCCTATCATTTCCACGCGTGATCACTATCTGACCTTTCAGACAGGTCTGTGTGCAGCTGTGCGACTCTGACTCCCGTGGGCTGTGACAAAGGATACTCTCTCCTGATCCAGACCCCAGGTATGCCCTAGAATAAAGGCCTTGTTCTCTGTTTCTAAAAGCACTGCAGGTCCTTATGCTTCCAGAGCTTAGAACTCCAAAAAGCATTTGGAATAACAGAAAAAGTCACCAGTGCTGGAATTTATCTTTAAATAAACCTAATCTCCTCAAATTATTTTAACTTATATTTTTATTAGATTTTCTTTTTCGCATGGCAACTTGTAATTAGAGATGTTGTATAATGATTACAACTGAAACTGAAACCGCTGGAAACACGCAGGTTTTATTGCAAATTCGAAATTCAATCCAGGTTCATCAAGGGTTTGCTGTGATTCAAAATCCCTTCCAGCCATTGTCTGGCAATTGATAGGTTTACCTTTAAGCCCCACAGGCCCTTCGGTTTTCACAGCAGAAAAAAAAAGTGAATCACAAAGTGTTATACAAAGTACTGTCGTTCACACACACCCAACCCTAAAAAAAGTCTACACCTGGAAAACCCTGTCCTTCCTTTGGGCGGAGTGGCTGAAAACCCACTTGCATGCTTACCCTGAACTGTAAAATTATGTGCTTCAGTGAACACTGACTCTTTGTTTGAACTTCAAGAAGAATGGGAGCTGTGTAAGATGATCTCATGACACCCAGTATTTCAGGAAGGATCGGCCATGTACCAGATAGGAAATTTTTCTGAGCAAGGTGAAAGAAAGAAAGTGTGCCAGCCCAGCTTCTGATGCCTGAGGATACATGACCATTTCTGTCACTTATGAAAAAGATGTATCCAGTCATACTGGTGTGAGGGAGAACGTGGGTATCTGATGCCTGCCTTCATGCTGGGAGCTATACAACAAACACTGCAAAAGTGGCTTCAAGCCAGATAACTCGTGAGTTGTTTGGGAGGGCAGAGGAGAGGAAGACTAATGTCTCCTTCCCTTTTACCTCCATGACATGCTTGCAGCTGTCTCCAGTGGTCAGCACTGCAGATCGCCACGTCTGGAGTGGGGAAGAGGTTGTTAGGCGATGGTGAATGTGCATTTCCAGGCTGTTGCTGATTTCATTGCTCTGAGGTGATGGATCCCACTGATGATGCACAATCATCAGGGCTACATCTAAACAGCTTACGTATGTTTCAGTAAGAGTCTCTTGGGATTTCATCTTTCCCCATTATTCCACTACTATTAAAATGCAACAAAAAGTACTTTGATAGCTACTCTTTGCTTGACTAGAGAATTCAGGCTTGAGAGGTAGGGGTGAGGTGTGCATGTGACTCCACTTTTCCCTCAGCTGCACATGCATCTGTTGAACTCTTATGTGTAGTCCACTGTATGTGTCCTTCTACCGTACTTGGCATTCTGACAAATACTTACACTCCAGGTTTGAGTTATTTTTTTATGCTATATGACATGAATGGATTTATATTTTACTCCAGCTTTTTAGTGCTCTAAATGTTTTACAGTTTTCACATTTTCAATAAAGAGCAAGCAAATCTGTATTACCTGTTGCATGTCTTTTAAAAACTGTCTGAGCTAACAAACTCTATGTTAAATGCAAGTCTAATATGATGGAGACATCCCATAGTAAAATCCTTCCCTCCAGCCTGAGGGCTATTTGGAACTTAGGGAAGGTATGGTCTTTATCTTATTAATTGCAACATCTAAATAAAGTGCCAAATAAATCTCTGTCAGTTTCAAGAAACTGGTTCTGAAACTCTACTAGATGCCTCTACCCTCTTTGCACTCCCAGTTAAAACTTTCCCTTTATAGTTTTGGGTGTTGCTAAGCCTGTCATAACATATTTTTTTAACACAGGCTATCACTTAATTATATCTATAGTGACTGACAGATGTCTAGCACAATATATCATTTCACAGCAAAATATCTTAAATTAGCAGTATTTCAGTGCTATATGATAGAATCCACATTTTCCTATGGTATTTGAACAGTATGTAAAGTCTAGATATGTTATAGGAAATTACATATTCCTTAGCAGGAAAAATATTTCCCTCTTCCTTTTTTTCTTTTTCAGGAACCTTTAACCATTATCCTAGAGCACAAGGAGATTTGGGGAGATTTAAATGAAATTTTTCAAAAAAAGATAGTCAAGTATTCTCATTATCCTGCTGCTCCCATCCAACTTTCCACCTCTCTGCACATTTGCTTCCTTTGAGAAAATCTGCTCATTTATTTTGTGAGCCTTAGCAAGATCCCAGGCCTTGAAGTTCTGGCTCTTCGAGGTTGGAGATCCTAAAGAATATTGAGAATTGTATTGATTGAGGTTTTCTTGGTGTTATACAGCAATGCCCATGGTAGGTGTTTCATTGTATTTTGACTTCTGAAAAGAATACCTCTATGAAATACACTTCAAATTTCAATTAAATATGTCATTTTGAATCCTAGTACTCAAGGAGCCTTTTTGAGAACATGCTAATTCGACAGAGAATCAGCAGCCAACACTGTTGTCTTAAGAAGAGGACTGAAGAGGAAAAGACAATGCTGAGAGCCTTACTGACCTCTTTCAACAGCCTCCCCACATGCAGCTGCTTTTGGGAAGCAAATGTGGGGCAGTCAGAGGATCTAAAAAGTATGGGGATTCACTGCTGTATATCACATGTATATCATGTGAATAACATCTTTCAATTAGGAGCATCCCACATTCACCCAGCTCCTTGTGGTACATGGATCACATACATACATGGTACCAGGATGTGCAACAGGTGAGCTGCCCAGTGGCAGGGGTATCTCTGCAACTCTTGCTCACATTCTTGTCATCAAAGATAGTGACAAGCTTTTGTGACTACAGAGATTACTGTGTGTCATTTTGTTCAGTCAAAGAGTGGGCTCAGTGAAGTCTTTTCCAACCTTAATTATTCTATTATTCTATTCTATCATTCTATAATTTCCCATCCTGAGTGTCCCATTCTCACTTGACCACCATACTTGGCAATGTTCACCTTTGAGGTTAGAAGTTTCCATCATCTATCCAGAGACGGGATATTGCTTGGGTCTGCTTGTCATTTCTGCAGTTTTGATAAAATAGCCTGTGATTTTTTAAAAAAGAGCACATTCCCTGTTATTGACCAAATATTGTCTTATTTTTTCTTTGAGCAGACAAAAGAGTTGACAACTGAAATATAGCATGGGAATAGCCTTCAAGAAGGAACGAAGCATGGCCTTGTTCTGAAACAAATTGTTTTACTGAATTCTATCCCTTCAAAATTACATTGTACTGTGCATTCCTCATGCCAGAGTCCAGCCCAGAAAGAAATTGGTCCCTGAATTTTTCTAAATATCAAAGAAAAAGTTCTGTAAAAATCTCTTTTTTAATAGGGTCTTTCAATAGTAAAACACTGCTTGGCTAAAGCAAGGGACACCAAGAGCTGGTGTTTGGAAGACAGATTATAGTTGAAACTCAGAATATCTGAGTGATTCGTCAACCAGTGATTATTAAGGCATTGAATTTCACGGAACAGCTTGGTTTTAAACAAGTTCTTTCTATGCTTTTTCTGTATGTATGTGTTTAAGCAAATGCACCTTTCCACATTGCCTATAAACCTTTTACCAGTTGACTTCTACCCCCATGCTGTTCATCACAGCTTCATGCTCATATTCCTTATTAGAAACGTAGGAGGAAACATTGTTTTTTGCCATTGGAGAAGACACCAGAAAGACTTTAGAAGTTTCTGAAGTGCATTGCACTGCTATACCGGTTGTCCAATTTTTTTAGATTATTGTATGTGTGCCTGCTGCTTGCAGTGGTTTGAAAGCAGGAAGACCTTTAAAGTCCACAATACTAAAAGTTGAGCTTGAACTCAGCTGAAGTCGTTCACTCAGGTCTTGGAACAGCTCCAAAAAGATACTCAATGTGCCCTGCACACAGATTTGTGGGAAACTGTGAAGAAAAACAAACAGATGACCTTAGAACATTTGTTGTCAATGAAGTGCAGTAGACAAAGATATCCAACAGTAGAGAATGGTTGAGTTGGATGAGGTCTTGCAGGTGTTAATCTGATGTAGTGAAAACAAGAAGCTGATAGAAAAACGAACATAAATGAAAATGTAGATAGGTTTTCTAGAGCTTATCATTTTAGCAGCAGCTTTTGGGCCTAAATAGTTGCCTGTGATCAGGAGGAAAAATCACACAATTGCTTCTGTTTCCTTATTAGGTAAACCTGCATATACTTGCAGCTTAATTGAGTAAACATGCACATTTAAAATTCAGTGCATAAAATATTTGTAAAAAGTTAGCAGATGAAAGAAGCTTAAAATCAGCATGATGCAAAATAAAGTTGCAGTTTTCCACCTTTAACCCAGGCTTAGTATGTAGTGATTGACACAAGAAACATGGAGATATTTTGTGCATAAAAAAGAAATGCAGAACTGGGTAATTTTGTCTTGAGAACCTTTAAAGAGCATGCAGTCTGTGAATTGTCAAGTGATAAGCCTTGAAACACTTAAAAATAATTTTGGGGGTGCTGGTGGATGAGGCTGTCCATAGCCCAGAAACATGCACTCACAGCCTAGAAAGCCAGTCGTGTCATGGGCTGCATGCAAAGCAGTGCAGCCAGCAGGGCAAGGAAGGGGACTCTGCCCCTCTGCTCCTCCCTGGAGAGAGCCCACCTGCAGTGCTGCATCCAGCTCTGGGGTGCCAGGCACAGGAAGAACATGGACATGTTAGAGCAAGCCCAGAGAAGTGACACCAAGATGTTTAGAGGGTTGGAGAACCTCTCTTATGAGGACAGACTAAGAAAATTGGGCTTGTTCAGCCTGGAAAAGAGAAGGCTTTGAAGTGACCTAGTTGTGGCCTTCCTTTACTAGAGGACAGTATCCATGAAAGAAGAGGAGAGACTACTTACAAGAGTATGTAGGGACATGACAGACGAAACGGCTTCAAATTGTAAGAAAATAGGTTTAAATTATTTACAAGGAAGAAATTCTTTACTGTGATAGTGGTGAGGCACTGGAACAGGTTGCCCAGAGAAACTCATCCCTGAAGTGTTCAAGGCCAGGTTATTTTTCCCCAAAGTTTGAGAGATTTGGGGGTTGTAGAGGAGACATCTCAAAGGAAGAGACATATGAAATGCATTTGTAAATGTCAAACCATGGGTCTCTTTACTGACAAAAAAAAATTCAACAACTTTATTTAAATGGTGGGATTTATCTAAGGAGAGTAATGGCATACAAGTAATCCGTAGCCCCAAGGCCTCTCACAGTGCTGCTATGTCCACTTGTGCTGCATTCGGTGATCAGTTTATGAAGGGGGCTTGGAGGCAAATTAATTATTTAAAAGTACAATAAATTGAGAATTCAGTCTTCCCTCCCTTAATGGATATACCACTCTTGAGATTACCATTAGATCCTCAACAGCACATTGTTGATCTCTCGTCTGAAAGAAGACATATATGAGAAATTTTTGAAGTGAATTAAGTAAAGCTTATCAATCACAAATGACTTTTAAGTAATACAGGACTCTGTAGTGTTGAGGAGATCTGATGGAATAGGTAGTGACTTTGTTTAGCTTATCCAGGCATAAATGTCCTATACAGATTATTGTAAAACCTGTTACCAAAATGAAAAAAAGGCTTGGCTTGGAGGAGAGCAATTAGTCTCCCCGTAATAACTATTGGTTTTGTAGTGGTCTGTTCCAAATTTCTGTGAGATCCAAATTTTTCTTTCCACCTCTTCTTGTTAATTGGAAATTGATATATATGGGGGTGTTGAGAAGTCTGCCGAAATATAAAATGGTCTAAAGAAAGCAACCCTGAGCATAAACAAACATGAGTAAGTGACAATATAAAAAACATTAGCCAATGCACTGGCACATTTATCCATTATAAAGGCATTAATTCAGGTTCTTCCTGTTAACCAAGAGATGGCTACAATTTGAATAAGAAAGAGGCTGAAGGAACACAGTATATGATTCAACCTTACCCTCACAAATTTTAATGATAGCCTGGAATAAAAATTGGAATCTGCAATCAATCAGTCCATACTCAAGGGAACAGGAATATGATTAAAGATATTTTAAGTCCATGACTGTACTGATATTTATTTTTGTAATCTCACTGGCTTCCAGCTAAAAGCAAAACTAGGTCCCATCTATGTGCACTTCATATCTGTGGCTATACTGCTGATCAGTGACAGTCCACCAGAAAAGGAAAGTTTACACCTGGCAGAGGTTTTCTGATATTACCCAGAGAGAAAAGGAGATCTGGGCAGGAAAAGATGCTAAACAAAATATAGCCTTCTCTTCTTCAGCCTGTGATGTAAATTTTTCAGCTGAGGTAGGGATGTATGACCTCTCAAAGAAGGAGGAATAGATATTGAATTATTTCTCCGTCTCATATAAACCTGAGGAATTGTTAACGTTCTGAAAATATTTTTGCAGAAACAATTGCTAAAAAATCATGGTTGCCATCTTGTCTACAGTTTTAGGAAGATTTCATCCCCAGGAGAAATTAATCAAGACACATTAATACATACTCAGCAGACTCACAAGTCATAACTGATGTCTGGTAGAGTGATTGCTCATGTCACTCCACAAAAGCTTTCTCTATTAGAACAGTCTTTCATAAGTCTGCTACTAAACTTCTCTTCAAAAGTAGAAAGTCTCATCAGGTAAATCTTACAGACTCATAAAGACTTTGTCTCTGGGGTCTGACAGCTATATTCTGGTTGTTCTTAGAATATTACTATTGTACTTAGAATATTACTATCTCAGTTTTTGTGTACTTTAACTCCAAGATTTCAGTGTGGCTTTCAGATATCTACCATAAAGACCTAAGTTTCCACTTTTATGTTCCTTCATTTTAGAGCTGAAGTTTTCAATTCTCAGTTTTTTAAATAAGGTACTGAAATGGAAAAGGCTACCTACTCCAGGAATAGAACTGTATTTATCTTATCCAAAGTAGGCTACCTTCTGCCCAAAGAGTTTATCGGCAGTTGAATTACCATACTCTCTTTGCTGGATGGAAAGTGACTCACTCTGAAATACTGTATTTCAGGATGTTGAAGCTGTGTGTAAAGTTGTTCCATTCTTCTCTTTTTTTTTTCTTTTTTTTTTTTTTTTCAGTTCTAAATTTAAAACTTACATTTCCTCTATCCAGTTTTAGTTGTGTAATACCTGGAGGATTTCTTCCTTCTCTAGAATAACTTCATAGGAACAAATCAGAAAAGTTGGAGAGAAAAGCATTTTGGAAGACAATGCTACCTGAAACAGGATAGTGTGATACATTTAAATATAATTTTATCTGAGTCTGGAGACTGTTGAAAAGTAAAATCTTTGTAGATCAGAATTAGTGGGGTTTACCTGGAAGTTTGTTAGACAATTTTTTGTATCTCAAAAAAAAGGTTCATTCAGGCATTTATGTGAGAGAATTGTTTTACGTGGCACAATTGTAAATTTTAGTTTTAAAAAAGTATCTCTACTGGATTCTGAAACTCTCTTCCTTTCAATAAAGATCAAAGCAAAATTACTTTACAGTTTAGGCAGAATAATCTGGAAGATGTAAAAATGAATTTGGATTTTTTTTTTCTGTCTGTGCTGGGACGATTATTTATTATTATGGCTTTTCACTTACTCACCTGAGTTGTATTACTGTCTGTTTTATCTCGACAGTGACAGACTAGAGGACAATAGAACAGTTCAAGAGCACCTATGGCAAATGCAATGTCAACCTGCATCATCTGTGACGAATATACTGTGCATTACCATCATTTTATGTACTGTAAATAAGCCCCCATCCTTTGTTTTGCCTAACTCCTTCCAGATGCCTCTTGCCTCAAACAAACTACAGTCCTCAGGTTCTCAGAAATAGGATCTTGGCCTACAAGAAGGTAATTTCTCCAGGTTCAACAACCGGATCAAGGCATTTTACTCTTGCAGTCTGCATTATCCCTTCTTATTCTTGAGCTGCCATCTCATTTAGGCAGGGACTTTTAGGATACAAACATAAATCTTACATGTTTATAGTACTGATGGCAGTAGTAACATTGATACAAGATGGTGTTTCTGTATGAAGGCTTGGCCATTTTTCACCCTCAGCTTGGGTTTGGGTGGCCCATAATCTTCCTAACTCGAAACTGGTCCAAGAGAGCTGAGGCAATGTGTAGGATCTCAGCCTGGTTTTCTCCTCATTCTAGCCTATTCCTCCCCACTCTTGGCTGCTCGTACTCCAAAGAAGAACAGGGCTGTCTTTTAGTCTCAGACACCTCAAAGGAAGTATTATGAATGAATCTGAGCCCCCAAAAATGATTCACAGAAACTTCTAGTGGACCTGATTTTCAGATTTGCTCAGTCAGGAATATTTCAGCCTCCAGGAAATGCCATAATACCTCTTGGATCCTGTTCACAATAATATGGCATGTTTGTCTCATTTGGTGTCCCAGTGAGAGGAGGTAGCTTGTTGTTTACTCCTTTTCCAGTGCCCACCTGAGTGCCAGCACTTAATGACTGCTCTCCATGTGGCATCACTAAAACAATAGCACTAGTTATAACACCACTAAGACAAAAATATCATTATAGCATTTTCCCAGAGGAAATAATAATAGACAATGATAAAATAAAAAAAAGAAAGCTATAAATATAAATTATGTTAGTCTTGGAGAAAATGACTAGCTTATACAGTAGGAAGAAGAACACAATTATCAGAAACCCTTCAGTTCCTAGGAAGGAAGGGTCAAGATTCCCATGAACTCCATCTAACTACAGGTTTTATTTGGACAAAATATAAATTCAGAGAGAACCTGTCCTTGCACAGCTGAAATGCCCTTTCTGCTGTTTCCTTTCCCACCAGAGTAATTAGCTATGGTAACAGTTCAAAAGTGGTTCCTGGCATTTATGATTATAATTGTTAATTCCAGAGTGCTAAATATTTCATTTATTAAAGAGTAGAGTCTGCTTAAAATCTCACATGTGCCTACATTTTTGCATTTGAGGTTACAAGTAACATCTACGCATATAAAGACTGGAGAATATCTGTTCCCTCTATTTTTCAGTGCACTCAGATTATGCATTTTGTAGAGCTTCAGGGCTGGTTATCAGCTTGCTATATAATCAATGAAAGCTCTGTCCAGCAACCTCTTTCCAGAGGTTCTCCACGTGGTACTGTGAGCAGTCCCACTGAAATCAGAGCCTCATTCATCATGCCTGATGATAATAGTTTGCTAGATTGGGCCAGATCTCATAACTCTCTCCCTGCCTCCCTGCCTTCCCCTGCATCATGTCTGAGGGCATTTTCAAACTATGTGGAAAAGAAAAATACTTATTAAATCGCTCAAAATGGTGAAAATGTTGAGATCTCAAAAGTTAACTTTTAAGGCCACTAGAATGGACCATTAGTCCTCGTTTAAATGACCACAATTGTGTTCAGCTAAATTAAAGGCCTGAAGAAGCTTTCAGTCTTTATTTTTTGTAGAGTCTTAGTCTTTAACCAACACTTTGCCTCATAATAGGTTTCAATGACTAATCGACTTAATTTTGAAAATGTTTCAACCTTTAAGTTCCAAAAATTGCTCTTGCTAATATCTCTCTAAATTAGTCTTTGCTTTTGCCTACACTAATTACTGTTTTATCTGTATATTACAGATCTCAGAGAGGGTTGTCAGTAATAAAATTATTAAGAATATATTGTTAGCAAGCACTTAAGTTAAAATTATTTTACTGTAATTTTTTAATCATCATCTGTCAACGATTTGAGTCATGCCTGATTTACAATGAAATCTGCATTTCTAACACCGGGAGAAGATAGGTTATTCTATTGGCTTACACTTCCAATGAGTACTCCATCAAGTCTTTGGGATCACAAAGTGGAAGCCTACCTGTCCAGGCATAAATTATAAGCAGTCTCATTAATTTATTTCAGGTTAGCACATGGAGGTTTTTTTATAACCACTGTTGCTATAAGGCAGGTAGAGTTCCTAGCAGCATGCAGGGATTTCAGAGAGGTTTGTGATCTACTCATCCTGCTGTGTTCAAAGTTTCAAGGATTGTCTTGAAGCAAATGTTTGATGGATAGCATAGAGTGCTCCTCCATCAAGCACTGTGAGTCATCACATTGTGCATTGTGCAAGTTTATTCAACTTCCACAGACCAGCATATCCCACACAGAGACCTAAGTGTTTCTTTTTCCTCTCTCTAAGGACAAACTTTTTGGTTCTACTTTATATTCTTTACCCACAGCTTGTGAAGTGGAATTGAGTTCCAAATGTGGAGATGGTGACTTGACTTTGCCTTTTTTTTCCTTCACACAGAGAAATAAGCCTTGATTAATGATGAGTTTCTGTTCACAGTGTTCTTTCTTTAAAAGGCAAAACCTGTTCTCTCTGTGTGTGTAAGACGACAGATTGACAGCCCTGGGAGACTGAAAGCCCTCTGTTTATCCCCAGTACAGATACAGCACAACTAACAAAAATGCAACTTTCTATGAGATATCTTAGCAATGTATTTCTGCATGGCCAGGGAAACACAGGATGCTCAGGTTATGCAATCCTTTGTCTTTGCCAAAGCTACCCACCACAGCAATGGCATTTTCTGTGATCTGGAGGTCTGAGAGCATCAGAATTTCTGAATTTCAACTGTATTTCATAAACAAATGCCTCAATGTCTTTTACCCAAACACCTAAGCCTTTCAGTTGCTCTCTGTGTCCCCTCTTTGAAAGGAAAAGAAAGAGGTTATTTTCTGCATTTGTTTGTATGGGAAAAGCAATCTTGGCTGATGACACATGGGACTGATCACATTCATTTCTGTGCTTTGGTGCCTCTTTGAAATGGATGGGGATGTACCATGAGTTTTTTTATTACTCTTCTTGCATGGCTATAAAATTCAGTGAGTTCAGGAGTAGTGGGCAGAGCACCCTGAACACATGAGTGTGTTATTTGCACACTGACCATAGCAAAAGATTTTCAGAGGTGTAGATTAGGAGGTTTACAGATCATAAAATGCTTTAGTATCATTTTGGGAAGTGGTACACCAGAAATGTAGATTTTTTGTTTCTTAGTACATTCTTATTTCAAGGAAGCCAAAATTAAATCATCATTCTGGGGTAAGGGCAGTAAAAAAACATTGTCTGGGCATGTAGCTGCCCTTGGACAGCAGGAATTGATGATGGAAAGGATGATATCAAGGCTGGACTTATCTTGGGATCAAAGATAATGAGAAGTCAGGAAAAAACATGCATAGGAATGATTACCAGAGAAACTCTTCGAGACCTTTCTTTGTGCCCTATGCCTGGTGTTTAGTACTCAGGAAGTGAGTATAAAATTATGTGACTGTTGTGAATTCTGGTCAGGGATCTGCTCAGGCAGCCCAGTTGAATTATACTTTTACTTTTTTACCCCTGAAGATAAGGTTCTGTAGCAGTTTGGTGCACGGAATTCAGCAGTTGCAGAAATTACAGACATTTGGTCTTGGACATGAGGTGACATACTTCCTTGCAATATTACAGAGGTAATATATGATTAATATTGCAATTAATAGCTTGTGTTTCTCCCCAGTGCACCCAGATACTGACCTGTCTGAAACCTAATTCCAGAGATCTTCCTGCAGCTGCATTGTTCTTGATACAACTCCCCTGTGCTTTTATAACACTGTAAATAATATTTCAATGCTGCGCTATTCCCAAAGTCCCAAAATCTTATTTAATCTTCTTTTTCTTTCAGTTTTCTCACTTTCTAGAAACAACATTTGCTGCAAGGATGTGAATATTGTCATCATGTCAATGAAGGTCTACACAATGCTGAGTTCTCTGATTTCTGTATTTCCTCACTGAATTCTAGAGCATGACAGAAATCCTCTGTTCTACGAGACAAGAAGGGAACTCGTACCATGAAAGATTGAAAGAGACTAGGGGCTGTTGAAAGCCCCTTATAAAATCTTTTCATCCAGCTTCAGAATCTGTACCAGCCCAAGCATTTCCCATCTATGCCTGATAGAGAATTTTGACACTGACTTCATGTCCTGTAGGATTTTGAGAACATTAATAAACTTTCTGGGAGCGCATTTATTTAATCACAGAAAGTGCAAATTCAGGATAGTTTGGGGGTTTTTTTGGTAAATTTCCTGAGGTTTTAAGTCATAAGATAAAGGTTTTTTTAATATCTCCCTGAGAAATATGCAAGATATAAGCTGTGAATTTTCTCTCCTACCAAAAGGTTTTTTCCCCGTCCTTGCATGGTCAGTACAAATATCTTCATGCTTCATCTATGAACTTCATATCCTATCAGGAAAATCTCTTTTCCCAGTAACTGAGAAAAGTATGTGCTCTGTTTGCAATTTCATGTGCTATCATGTGATAACAAGACTGTTATTTGGAAAAACTCTGTTGATTTTCATTCTTATAATTACAGTGCTTACTTAGTTGTCTGTTTAAATGTTCTTTGGTGCCCAAGGCCATTTTTAAATAAAGTCAAACTCACTAACAAGTATTTTAATGTTTTATTTGAAGTACTTTTTACATAGGAAGTTTTTTGCTATTTGTAAACTTTTCTATCAGTTCAGTTAAAATTTCAAGCATAAATTTAGTTCAACTAGCATCATCTGAAGTGTATGTACTTCATTTTTACATTCATTTTGTCAGCTATACATCCCCCATACCATATGGTATGATACTCTCAGAGAGAAGCTAAATGTTTTCTGCACAGTAATTGTTTTCATTTCTATTAAAAGAGAAAGGCACAAATAATAAGCACAGTGAAGGCATGCAATCTTTGGCGTGTCACTAAATCCTTGATGTCTATTAAAACCCCACCTAAACTTGCAATTCCCTTGACAGAGCACGTAGGAAGGCCTTTCTCCATCTGCTGTTTTTGCTGATGAGATGCCAAATGTCTTTACAGATACTCTCATAGAAAAGGAAGGAAATGCAATTACAGGAATCGTGCTCTTAAAAGAGCCATTCGAGGAGATAAAAAAAAGGTGAAGTGATTTTATATACATGAAATCACCTCAGAGATTGGTTACAAATTTTGTTCATTCACAATATGACAGAGTGATAATAATTTTTATGTATTGGTGTTTATAAAAGATAGTGCTTGTATTGTCCATCATTCTCTGCTAATTCAGTTTTCCCCTTTAATTTTTGCTGTTTAGTACAGAATAAGAAAGTAGCTTTTATCAGGTTTAAACAAATCTAGTAGAAGTAACTGAATCTGAATATTTTAATGAGAGGACCAGTGCTTTAATGCTGTGAAAATGTTAAATCTTAAAATCACCCTGAATATTTGTCTCAGCCTGATTTGTAACGGCTTTATACTGTGGCATTGTATTTCAGATGTAGGCAAGCAAATTGTTGCAGAAGGCACAACTTGCTTTGCTTGTTTGTAAGGCACTAATACAAAATTAGAGCATTTTCTCAGAGACTGAAATGATAATTATACCTTTTTTTGGTAGCATGTCTAAACTGAAATGTCCACAACCAATCAGCTGACATATTTTGACACTTTAATTGACTTCATTTTTTTAAGGGAAGGAAACATGATAAACAGGCTTCAAGCAATTTTAGATGGGAATTTCTTTCATATTCACAACAACTTGCTTGAATTGAACTATAATCCTAAAAATATCAAGTTGCTGAAAAAGTGTCTATGAAAATAAAACTGTCTTTGTGAACCATAGGTGATACATTCTCTGTGTTCTCAAATATAGGTGTAAATTGAAAAAGAGTAAAACTAGCAAGAGCAAACAGGAAAAGAATTAAAGCACTATGTCTTTGTTGTTTCATTTCCTTTACTATAGAGTGCAGTCAATACTTTACAACAGGGTTAATGTGGTCTCTTCAAACATGCTATTATTCTTTCAAAAGAGCACAATAACTTTATTAGTTATGCTCTCTGCAGTCTTTCCAATGTGACAGGATTGTGTGGGTGTTCAGATTGTAAGTAATTTTCTTGGTGCCCTCTATTGGAGTGTTTTTCGTGAGTGCTAGCAATAGCAGCTAGCACCACACAGCTGCTAGAAATTGGAGTGGTGGAAGACCTAATTCTAATTAATGTAATTAACACAAACAAAAAGTGTCCCACACTGAGAGGCTTACTGTTTCTCCTTAGTAGTTATAATATTCAGATTTCATATCTGTCAGGTCTTTACTATTCAAGTAAGGATGTAGTAGTTGATTTTTTTTTTCCTGCTTCAGTGACATTCAGGTACGCTGAAAGGGTTTTTTTAAAATACAGCCTAGAGACTGATCTTGAAACTAGGTGTTTGTGCTCCTTCTTGTACCTTATTTTTGGAAAGCATCTGTTTTGTAAATAAATGTGAGTAAGCATTGGCCCCATTAGGTGTAGTAGTACCTCCTGCTTTTTGTTTCAGATGAATTATGAGAAGCAAGGAAAGAGATTTTTTTCCTTTGCAAGAGAATTAAGATGAGCAAGTTTAGAAGTAGTCCTTGTGACCAGGTACTACACCTCAACTGGGTACCTCAGTCAGATGGTCAATGGCCAGCCTTTGGGGAGGAAAAATATCAAAATTACAATTTGATGAAATTTGAATATCCTAGAGACTCACTTCAGAACTGTCTTAGTCCCTGCCATGGTCTGAGAGACAGACTATCATCCTACACCATTTTGTTAATATCCTAATCCTGGGCAAAAGCCCTTTTATTTTTTTTAAGCTTGATAAAGTCTTGATATTCAAAGTGCCTGCTCATCACTGTTTCTGCTTGTAATCCAGGGTGCCAGTATCCTGGCAGAAGGGTTCTTCATTTGCCTTTGAACATACATGCATATCACCTTAGTAAAAGGGTGGAAATGTGATGAACTGGCTGACAAAGAAATACTTAGCTGCAGGTAGCTGCATGCATGTAGCACAGTGTTACTCAGCACTTCTTTGCTATCTGAAGGACTGTGCCACTGAGCATTAGTTTTACCTATGGTTGGTCCCAGTGGAAAAATATGGCAGGAGTCATAATCAGAGAGGGGATTAGTTAACACAGAAAGGATAAGTGTGTTAGCTGGTGCTTATGAAAATGAAAGAACTGAGGAAAATGTTATCTTTTGCAATTAAGTTGGTGTTGGGCAATCTGTACTGATTCACCTGCCAAAGTCACAAGTGGTCCTATTTCCTCAAAGTGATAATTTTTCTATCCCTTTTCTTGTCAAGATTGAGTCAATCATCATATGACAGACCACCCATGTGTAAAATGATATATGTCTGGCGGGAGCTGATACAAGACCTGCAGATGGGCTTACTGGCGTTGAAAGGCAAGTAATTTTCTATTAATACTTCCTGTAGAGGATAAGGCCCTGATACCTTTTAGATGAGCTGTAATTAGGCCAGTATTCCAGGTCTCAGATATTGCAGCTGATAACTGTGTAAGTTACAGTGTTTTTCTAAATTGCCCTTTCATCTTTCAGTCTGGTTTTATGTCTGGCTACAACACTGAATGAATCACTCCTGTTAATTAATAGTCAACATATTAGCTGCTTGAGTTGTTTGTAATTTCTTCTCTCTGCATTAGCCTCACCTCAGACATCCATTATTAACTGTGAACTATTTTATAGAAGCACCCACTTATAGTTCAGTATTGCACAAATATGTATAAAAACTAAACCCACAAAGCATAGAAATTAAAGAAAGATTAAATTAATGACCTCATTACTCCAGTTTGAATCTCTGTACCAGCAGGTAATTCTCAACACTGGAGTTCTGTTTCTGTAACTTACCTCCTCCTTAGAAGTTTCTCATTCTTTATATTTGAATAGAACAACATGTATTTCCTCTAGTACTGCTAAATGAAACAAGTGTAACTTTTGTAGTAGCCCTTTTTGCATAAAAGGATCTAACTTTGGCACTTACATAATTACTAGATTTGATAGGTCACAAAAGTACATTGCTCAATTATAATATTCTGAAATATTTATTTGAGGTCCAGAAGTTCATCTGTACTTCTTTCCAGGTGTTTCTTACACAATCATTTTCCCTTAAGTAATTAGTAAGATTCAGATGATCTGAACTAAAGAAGTAATTCTTGGCATGGATCTCATGAAAAATTAGATATTCCCCTGGAATTACAGAGAAACGTAATTACAGAAAGAAAGAATTAAACATAGAGAAGAGTTAAAAGTGCACAAGAATCAGTGAATTAATATGTTCTCATACCAACATTTTCTTATAAGGGACTGTAAGGAACTTGGGAGTAAGAAACTGAGATATTTGCAAGAGTCTCCCAGAGGATGTAAATAGATGGGAAACCATAAAAAACGAGAATCAAAAGAAAAGAAAAAAGCTTACTAGGTTTTCCACAGTGTTGGAAGAAAATGCAATGGCAGCCAAGAGCAGAAGTTGGAAAGGGTGCAGGAAGCTGAGCAGAAAGGATGCAGATCAACAGCCTCTTGCTTTTTTCTACACTGGAGCTGGATGTCCAGTAGGGACTGTGGGCCTCAGAGCAAAGAGAGCAATGAGATACCTCCCAAGGGGCAAAGTCTGGAGAAGTTCCCCTGGTATAAACAGAAAGGTAAATGACTAAAAAGACATCTTATAATAGAGTCCTTTAGGAGTGAGGCAGGACATGTGGAAAATGTGGACGCCCTATAGCTGAGATCAATACTGTAGAGATGGAGGAGTATTGGATGGAGAATTTCCCTTCCAAAGTTCTATGTAAAGTTTGTTAAAATGGTATTTTGTTTATGGTTGATCAAGAGAATCACAAGCCATGTTCTGACTGATTAGTCCTGTCAGATATCTGGCTCTGTATGTCAAGTGTTTGCACTGCCTTAACCCACATCCTAGCTTCACAGGCTTTTGTGATAAAGCTATCCCAGCTGGGGATGTCTTTGGTCCTGATGGGATAAAAGCTTTAGGTGAGAAGGGTTAAAATGCATATAAATTACACTGAATTTACATTTACACTTAGTTTGATAGGAGTTGTATGGTTAAAAAAACCCAACAGACAAGGAGAAAATATTCTCATGTGTTTTTTCTGGGTTTTATTTTCCTTAAGTGACTGCTAGCATGGACTTCTGTCAGGATATAGCTAACTGGAGCAGAAAGATATCACTGCTTCTCACTGTCTGCTACCAAACAGGAACAGAAAATGACTGAGTGTCCTCTACTTCGCTCAGTACACGCAGGTAAGTCTTATCTGACGGCCACCTGAAGCAGACCAAGTTTGCAGGGAAGCAGGTGAGAAGTGAACTTGTGATCCATGCCACTAGACTTGTAGTGTCTTAAAATACTTCATCCTTTTGAAAGAGAGTGTATCCCTGTGTCCTACACAGCAGTTTCTCTGGAATACTTTGTAGCTTGCTCCTCTTTCAGCCTTGCCAGCTATAAACAACTTTAGACAGTAGCAGCAAAGATAGAAAAATAAAATTATACCTAGTATGCCATATGTTGATTTGCATTTAGGATGCAAACACGGCTTTCAATAACATCTGTGTGAAACAGCTCTGCTATCCAGCTGCCATCACAGTTTTCTCTTTGGAAAAGGGAAAATGTTTCTACATCTGAGTTCATTTGAGGTACACACTCCAGGGGAGCCAGTCTAGCATTATGTTTCCTGAAAACTTATGCCAATCATCAGTAAAACTTCAGATATATCAGTAAAGTCTGTTAAATAGAATGTCACTACTCCAAATATTTGTCCTGTGGAAAAAAAACCCTAATTTTTTATACCTTAGGTGTAGAAGCAACAGATATGCCCCCTCAACATAGACACACACCTTTCAATGAATATTTACAGTCACATAAACCTGGCCAGTGAATTCAGTGGTTTCACAGATGGGAGAAAATTCTTAACTAAGTAAATTAACTGACAAAGACTGTGGAAATACATGATTTTTCCAAAACTGAGTTTATGCTGAGAATTACTGTATTACATGAATTACTGTAGAAGAAGGTGAGAAGCTGGGCTGGTCACAGAATTTCAGGGTTTTTTTTTCTGTTGACATATGTTGTTTCACAAGTGTGTAATTTTTGCCCACTGTTTTGAGAGAGGTTCACTCATCATCATTAGCACAGACACACATCAAGAAGAGCTCCAAAGTCAGTTCTCTTTTCTGATGACTCATAGCAAAGCATTTCACGCATCTGAATTTCACACATTCACAAATTCAGAGGCCTCTAAATAATCTGGACATTAAACATGTAGGAGATGTCCCTTGTTTCATGTTAGAGATGTAGCAAATGGAGTCAAACCTAGTTTCAGAGTCAAAATGTACTTCACTAAGTCCAACATCATACCAGTCACATGGAAATGTTCAGAAAGTGCTTCTGCCCTGTAGGACTGGGATAATATTTTTAAGATACAGTCATTACACTAAACTCATTTCATAAAACATGAGTACTAGGAAAGTTAAGGGTATGTATGGATTGCCTCTTTTAAAAACACATGAAGAATCGCAGTAGTAGACATAGTGCCTCACTGTCCTCCTTCAGAAACAAACATATCCTGTTTTTCTGCTTGCTGCCCATGATCCTTGCTGCAACCATTTACACCATGCATGTTTTTATGTCTTTCTCTGCATGTTGGTTTTTAGGATCATTCAAAACAAAACAAGCTAACAAACAAAAATCAAGCTCAAACCCAAGGAGTTTGTTTTTGAGCTAAATTCACCTCATGCCACAATTACTCTTCAGATTTCCATTTATTTTAAATGGAGCTATGCAAGGGATAATATTTATTTAGTAATTACAGGTCGAACAAAACTGTATTAGTGTGGTTTATGGGATGCAGTAGTAGCACTACAGCATCTCAGAGCCTTGTCATGAGTTAGAGCCATGTGGTATTTCAGGCTGTGTCTTCAGTGCATGAGAAAACAACACATCCTTTAAAGATGAGATGGTCTAAGATGAAGGACACCAAACATGTATGAGCATGTTCTCTAGATGAAAGGAAATTGTTTTTCAGTGACTAAACATCAGATACATGGATGATTTTGAGGATACCTTTATATAAAATGCACCATGCCTGGCATATGGAAGAAATATTGAAACTGCTTATGGACTTTGGGTTCTGGTTTCCATAATCTCTGGAGAGAAAAATATCTCAGAATCCTTTTCTGTGCCCACAAGTTCTTGATTACATTTAAGTCCTTTTGAAGATAAGTATATATAAAATACTTCTTTTGAAGATAAGTATATATAAAATACTTCTTCCTTTTCCAGTGTGAAGGGGAGATCTTTGCTTATGCTGCTATTCCTTATTTTGCACTTCCAGACACTGGAGGTCTTGATTTGCATGGAATTTTTAGTTACTTTTTAAATATATTTTTCCATTTAGAAATATCTTCAAACTGCCTAGGGGCTGCAAATTGCAGGGAAAAGCAGGTTGGCCTATCAGTGTACTGCTGCTCCTGCTGGTATTTGTGATGATATGCCAGTGACAGGTTGGGCCAGGTCTGCAGTGCCCCTGTTCCCTCTTTGTGGCACTGCTGAGGTTGTAAGGGAACTCCCCAGCAGGGCTGTGTGTGGCACAGGAACGTGCTGTCCCTACCCCTCTGCAGACTCAGCACAGCCCCAAATGTACACGCGCAGATGGTCCCGAGCTCAGCTGGTGAAAGTCAGTGCTGCCCATGCGGCAGGTTGTATGTGCTCGCTGTAAATAGATGCTGCAAGTTATAGATCTGTGTCAGTGTAAAATCGCATTCCTGCAATATTGGGACTGGGAACGTCAATCTGTAAAACCCAGGCAAGTAAAATGGAGGCTGCAGTCACTTCACAGAAACATAGAATGGTTTCAGTTGAAACAGACCTTAGGGATCATCTAATTCCAACCCCCTTGACGTGTGCAGGGACATCTCCTGCTACACCAGGTTACTCGAAGTTCCATCCAACCTGGCCTTGAACACTTCCAGGGATGGGGCATCCTCAACTTCCCTGGGCAACCTGTTCCATTGCCTCACCAGCCTCACAGGAAAGAATTTCTTCCTAATATCTAATCTAAACCTACTCTTTTTCAGTTTGAAGACATTATTCCTTGTTCTATCACTACATGCCACTGTAAATTCCTCTTCACTCTCGTGTAGCTACTGGAAGGCTGCTGTAAGGTTTCACCAAAGTCCTCTCTTCTCCAGGCTGTGCCATCCCAAGTTTTTCAGTCTGCCTTCAGAGGAGACATGCTTCATCTTCAGATCGTCTTTATGGCCCTCCTCTAGACCTGCTCCAACAGGTCCATGTCCTAGTGTTGTGAGCCCCAGAGGTGGACGCAGAAGCCCATGTGAGGTCCAAGAAGGGCAGAGTAGTGTGGGAAAATCACCTCCTTTCACACTTGTTTTGATGCAGTCCAGGATATGATTCGCTTTCTGAGCTGCAAACTCTCATTGCCAGCTCGTGTTGAGCTTCTCATTAAGCAACATCCAAAGTCCTTCTCCTCAGAACTGCTTTCTATCCATTCTATGCCCAGCCTGTACTTGGGATTGCCCTGGCCCACATTCAGGACCTTACACTTGGCCTTATTCAGTTGCTCCCCTTGACATACAAAATACAGTACTTTATTACATGTTTATTTTTAGTGCATATACAATGCAATGTGAGGGACTTAATGTTGCCATGGAAACCATGACTTTGAATTCCTGAATTTTTTATACAATGTTTTATTCAAAAAAAAAGTCTACAGAAAGATCATGGACAAAAAATATTGGACAAAACTCAAGCCAGTGGTACTCAAGTATGATGAGCCTGAGGGGGAGAATAACAAACCTAAGTCACTGCCAGTCTTAGACAGTAAACATGATTAAAATAGACTAAACATGATGACGTTGAATACAACTAAATGGATCTGGCAACAGGATCCTGAACTACTGCATATATATTTTTCTAATTTTATAAATCTGGCCCAAATTTTATTGAACTAGCATTTGAAAATGATCATTTTCCCGCCAGTCTGTTGCAAAACAAAAACACATAGCTATCAAAAGTAACAGAAAAAAATTGATCTATACTCCTGTGTGGAGACTCAGACATAGCTGTTGAACATGGTAAAAAGTTAATTTTTTTTTTATGTGTTAATTCTTTTTTCTTCTCATATTTATCCTGAAGCCATTCTATGCTACCTGCCTTCATTGCACAGTCTACACTGTAGTCTGTAAAGAAAGCGTTATGACCACTGTACCATTTCATAACTCCAGAAAGGTAAACATACTGCAGTAGATAAGTTAATAGAGATTCTAAACTTGTTGCTTGATAAGGAATAAATTCTTCTTTCAGCTGCACATTCAGACTGCCTGTAGAGATGAGATTTCTTGGGTATCCTGGGGGCTCCACAGAAAAAGTTCCTGAGACTTATAACTCATCTCAAATCTTTCCAAATGAAGGGGCTTATACTGATGGAGAAAGTTCATTACTGTGCCTCTAATTTCCATCCAGACATAATCCCTGCCAGAAATAGCTCCATGTGAATTTTATGCCCTATTCAGTTAACAGCAACATGAAGAAAGTCTGAGCAGAATCTCAGAAGCACATCCTATTTATGGTTTTATTAACTATATTAATTTATTAATATTTCTGCAGTGACTTCCAAGGAATCAAAGATTACTAATCATCATGAGTGCTCTCCAAGAGTGTGAAATCCTGGATAACAGAGTTGCTGTAAGAGGTTCTTCTCAGACTGGTGCCCTAAAACTGGTCTGCTACTCTTTTGGTGATGCCAGCAGTTTCCTTTATCCTTGCACACATCAAAATAATTTGAAGAAATCACATGGCCACTTTTAAAATCTAAATGCAAGCACCCAAATCACTTGGGTTAGTTGATTAAAAAAATCTTGGTTAAAATCCTTGTGAATGAGGCATTATTAGAGAGCTCAGAGTGTTTTAAAGGGAACAACTGTTTTTTTCTGCACACTGTGATTCTCTTCCCTTGCATTCATCACCAGAGGTCTATCCTCTGCTACACTGTGGAGCCTAAGAGAAAACAGAACAAAACGCTTCTTTGTGCTCTCTCTCTCCATAGCCCTGTCTCTGCCCTCTGTTGAAGGCTCCTGTTTGTACACAAAAGTATACACATCATTCATAGTGGCAAAAGAAAATCTGGATGAGCTGGGTCCCTTGTGGATGTGGAGCCAGAGGGCATGATCAAGCATGCAGCTGTTGACTGATGGCTCCTTCGTGTACAATATAAAACTGAAGTCATTCTTTCTACTAGATAGTTTAGCTTATTGTTAGAAGAAAATTGTTTGGGTTCTATTTGGGTAATGTGCCTGCTGGAGGGGTTTTGCATAAAAGTTTTTGCATCTGAGAGCACTGAGATGCATAATATTAGTGTGATCATGATGTTGTCTTATTAGTAAGACAACTTGTCCTTTTTTGTCAGTGAATTGCAAAGATCTGTCAAGGCCCAGTTTAATCTACTCCCTGTAATAGGATTTGTCTGTAGCTTGAGGAAACAGAAGCTTGTAAAGCATAGGGTTATTAAGAAGAGGATGTAAGCTATTTGAGGCTCTTTAATAAAATATAATATCAGTGTATTCAATGAATATGGAAAGAGGGATCTAAATATTTCTCATTACAATCTTCAAGTATCTTGGGAGAGGGGGATGATACCAATTAAAACAAGGGGAGGAAGCAGTATCTCTCTGAATTCTAGCCTTCCTCAAAGTTAAATATTGATGTAAGCGAGACTTCAATTCAAGAATGTCATTGCTCCTGCAGCAACCATTAAAGTAAATCCCTGCCCCATTCCAAGGCAAGGTTAATGTATTTAGGGAACCTTGTGAATAGCAGCTTTAGCTGCTTTCATGTACACCCATGCGTGGCCCTTCTGCAAACAAGGCAGCTTTAAACAAGGAAAGGTATTGCTGCCAGGAGAACAAAGTATTCTGCCCTGTGAATTGCTTCACTTCCTATGTAACAAGCTTTGAGACAGTTGAAAGTATTTGCAGTCCCAAACCTCACTCACTTCCCTCAGTGCCTTGACAGGAAACACAAAAGTCAAAAGCTTTAACTGCCTCTTTTTAAAGGGAATTTTGGTACCCAGAGCAAGCAATCAACACAAAGTGATGGAATTTTTTTTGTGGATAGAGCCATTAGGAACAGGGTCCTGTTTCACTAGAGCATTAAGGTATACTGTGGTGGAAAGAGACTGCCTTAACATAAGATTTTGATGCTCCTTCACAAACAGAGTTTTACCCATCACATGCACACATATCCCTTTTACTGGAGATTCCTGGAACTGGAATTACTCGAACTGAGAGTGGCATCTTTTAGTCATTAATATTTTTGCAGCACCTCTAGTACGTGAAATTCACTGTTTATCTTGCTGATTAATATACGCTTGTCTGTGTTATATCTAGGCAGATTAAATACCTAAATTGTCACTGCCAAAATGTCACTAAACCCATTGAAGTGAAATCTCAAACAAATAACTGTTCACTTGAAGTATTCCACAAGTATACCTTGACTGTGGTCCTCCAAAAGTACTGTAATGCAAAATATATGTTTTGAAATTGAATATTCTGGTTCCCATAGCTGGTTGTTTCTGAGTAGAGGATCTAGATTCAGATCTCTCAGCGCCTGACTCACAGGTTGCTCCAAAAACCTGATACAAGTAGTTCTCAGTCTGTGCAAACAAAGGGGGAGGTGAAAGGGGCAAATTTCAGTTTGTTTGTTGGGACCAAGGCTGATCTAGGGGTGGGGTTTGGAACCTGCAGAGCTTTGCAGGAATGCATGAAAATAAGTATGACATGACTTTTTGGTTTTAATCAAAAGAGAATTGTTTTGGGTTTGTCATTATGAAATGAAAATTCTCTTTGGACAATGATAAAAGAATGAGATGAAGCAAAAGGGGATTTTTCCCTAAGGAATTATCCTTAATTTAATGACTAAAAATTTGTTATTAATTAACCTGAGTTAATCTGGAAAACCAGGAAGTTGAACTCCCACTGTAAAGTTATTTGCTAAAGGAAATAAGCCTGGATATTATCCCAGACATACAGAAGGGAGAAGGAGTACAGGTCATTTTCTCAATAATTACATTTGAGACAAAATCATACAGTGAAAGCAACAGAGAGAAATTTAGTGCAGTCATGACTCAAATAAACTCCACTGAGGTTTTCCCCAGGTCAGGAGGAATGTAGTGCATCTTCAAGGAGTCCAGGATCCCCAGAGTTTGTGAACTGGCTTGTGGAGAGACAGCAGATGGTTATTCTTGTGGCTTCATCCATCCTCTGTCAGGAAACTTATTCACATTGGGAACTGCTGCAGGGTGAGACTGCTCTGGAGGCTTAAATTGGACCTTACCAAATAGCAGCATGTCTCTGTCTGTATTCCTGGGCAAAGGGTCTCAGGTTACTCCTCGGAATCCTTCCTTCCAAAGCAAATATTACCTTGTCTTTATTGGAGAGTGTGGAACATAAAGTGTCTTTTTTATTGCTACTCTGTTTTGGGTCCCAAAGGTTTTTGCTTGTGATGAGCAACATGACATCCAAAACATTTCCTAACTTCCTGGAGAAATCTGAAGCCTGTAATTTTCAGTGACTTTTAACACAGCAGAGAATTGAGAGATTGAGAGCCCTGCTCACAGAGGGACTTGAGGAGCACAGATCATGGGGGCATCCAGCAAAGTACAGATCAGTCCTTTACCTGAGCTGCAGCAGGAATCTGAAGGTGGTTTCAGTTTCTCAAATAAATGCATTAACCACAAGATATAGGGTAACCCAGGGAGCCTCCCAGGACTACAGTGTCCATGGATACTTTATTAGGCAAAATGCTCTCTGATTCACCATATTTCCATATCTGTGCACAAGAAAAAATCTTCAGAAAAGAGAGCAGGAGACACCCAAACCCCTATAACCCAGTGAGAAATATGTTTATTGATAAATTCAGAGACCAACAGCCAAGGATGAATGAAAGGTCTCTCTGCCTATCAAGTATGTTGACTTACTGGGCTGCAAGGGAAGGAAATAGCTTCTTCTCTTGCTGCCAGTGGTGTGGTGTATATCCTGGTACTGCCAAGTGCAGTCATAGCTGGCAGTTCTCCATGCAGATCAAGATTGTTCCCAGGCCTTCCAGGTAAGCACTCTGACAGTGCTAATGATGTAATTAGAGGGATCACTGTCTCTTCTTTGCCTTTTACTTGCATTAGACACAGTTCCAGAAAAGAAACATCATTTGTAAAAGCCATAATTAGGGAGAGGGAACACCTAAGTTTCAGGTTCTGCTTAGTGTTGTGGAAAACAAAAGAATTTTGCCAAAGATTTTAAGTGGAAAGTTTGAGAGACTGTTAGTGATCTTAATGCCTAAACTGGTGTCCTTGGGCATCCTTAGCTGAACAAAAGTGGCAGCCTTAATCAATAGATTACAAGAGAGATGAGGGTTCAAACCTGGACATAAAAACAGATTAAAAAGCAGTGTTTTTTCCAAAAATGCAAAATATCCTTAATTAACTAATTTCCCACTTAAAATCTGAAGTACATCTCATCTCATAAGCACTCAAACTGTTGAAAAAACATAAGAAATGTGTTCCAGTAGTGTGAAGAAAAACAAGGGCTGACAGGAGAAGGCATGAGCAAGATGGCAATGAAGTTCTGTCAGTGAAGCTTATTTCGGTTGCAAATTATTTTAGTAAAACACACAAGAGAGAACCTTCTTCCAATATAATGGTGGAAAGTCACTCTAAACCTACTCTGTCTTACTAGAGCTAGAGACTGGTGAAAGAATTTTTAGACAAGTCTTATGCTTACCAAACCGTCACGTAACCTCAACAACAGCATTGCAGCACGGTTAAGAGCACAATCCTGTGTGTTTCAAACCAAGTTAACAAGCAAAGGGCCCGTGAAATCAAGAGTCTTAAATTCAGAAGGTTAAAGTTTCTGTTGGCTTTGCCTTTCTAAATATTTCAGGACTAAACAAGAGTCTGTGGTCTATGCAGCTGCAGGGGAAGCAATGCTTCACGTGTATTTTTTTAGGCTTATGTGAAACAGTAGATAAAATAGCCAGTCTTCATGCACACATATACACACGATAGGCACTCTGTTAGTGAGATATCACAGGCCATACATCAGGTGCAGTGTAACAATTCTAATAACATTGAACACAACTGAGTGAAATTAACCTGCAGGGAAAAAATCCTACATTGCAATCTATTATTCTGTTGACTAATCTATCAAAGAAAGGAGCACTCTTGCCATTTGAAACTGCACTGGCCATTTTTTTCCTATATAGAATCAATATATATATAAATAGCAAGTTTACAGTTAGAAAATGGGTTTTAGATAAGAGAGCTGAACCTTGAGAGTTGGGTTGTTGATACAGCAAGTGCCCAAGATTCCTTTAACCCACAGATACACTAAAAACTGCAGAGATCTGCAGAAAACAGTAAGAGGCAAGAAAATCTCTGTAACAGATAAATTTCTCTGCAATGTTGGATCCCTTTAGCAACAGAACTATATTTTGTGAGTGGTGTTTGTGGCTGGATAAGGAGCTCTTTCCTGCAGGATTTCTTCTTGAAAGCCTGAACTTTCCCTGTGGGAAATTTTTTGTACAGGCAGTAAATACTTTGCAGGCCATTGCACATTAGTTTGCCAGATTCTTCCCTCTTCTTAACTGAGGTAAAATGAGATAAAAAGGTAGCTGTGGTATTTTGAGTTGTAGCAGTTGTAGACCTTTTCTCCCTTTACAGTGAATGTCAGGTACCTCTGTTTGGATCTTCCTCAGACTGCTGCAGTTAGGAGGTAGATTGTGTCCAAAGCAGGAAAACTGTGTATTGTCTTGTAGATTGCACAGGCCAACTGTTTGCTGTCAAAATTCTAAAACAGAAAAAACAAATCTCTCAGAGTTTAAACTCAGTGTAACAACCTGCCCCATTTTTGAAAAACCGTGCACAATAATGGGGGACAAAAGCAAGGTTTGCTTTCTCTTGGGTTAAAGTCTGTAGTGCATCTCATACACATCATGGTAAAGAAACACATGAGAGATCTCATCAGTGATATGTGGTGTCAGGGACAGGTTGCAAAAAAAATGTAGTGCAGATCACAGAGAGCTGGTGTTGAAGATTTAGTGCTAGGTCTCCAACATAGTTTAGAAGAATTTACAAAAACAAAATAAAAGCATTTGTCTCCAAATCCAGGTGCACAGATGGTCAATTTTGACTGCAGGTTTACAGGCAGCCTGCTATACAACCATCCTCACCTTCATCCTGAAGAATTCAAAGAATGGTGAGAAAATTACACAATAGGATGTAATGGTCCATTAGCTTTCAGTAAAAGGGTGTGCACAGTTGTCACTCTCAGGTGAAGCCTAGTGTCTGAATCTTGAAATGAGCATGTGGAGAAAGGGAAAATGAGCATGGGAGTAAAGTTCTGCAGAGAAGACCCGATTTTTTTATGAATTAGAACAGAATGCTTTGAACCAACTAGGAAAGAGATCTTTTGACATGGCCATTAAACAAATATTGAATGACTCTATGTTCTATACATTAAACAGATATACATTCCCAGTAGTGAAAGGAGCACATTAATATATGAATATCAGTCTCTTTAATTTTAATAGACCAGACATAGAACCTCTTACACCTGCTATCACAAATAGGCTGTAGCTGAGGAAAGGTGAGAGTTGAGCTAAGGATCCCATAACATTTCTGGTAGAGATCAATAACTGTGCATAAAATCCTAAACATTTGTTTCTTCTGCAGATATTTACAGACCTAGTGCAGAAAATTCCTGTTAGTTTTCATTAATTTAGGCTCTTGATTAACAAGAATTATTTGTAATTCTGTAAATTTCTTTGCTTCTCATTGTTCAAAATAACAAGAAAAAACATGTACTCTTTTGACAGATTTCATCCTAGGCAGTCAAGGCACTTCACAAGTATTAATTAATCTAACACCCCATTTCTTTATCAGGAGACTTTAAACTTATTCAAGTCATAGGTGGTGGTGTACCATCAAAGTGATTTGCATTGGTGATCTCAGCCAGTGCAATTGGGATTAATCATTCTGTTCCAAACAGGTCATGGCACAAAGTTTCCTTGTACATTTTTAGTTTGGTTTTGTTTGTTTTGGTTTTTTTTAATTGAAATTACATTCAAGAAAATGAGGGTACAAATTGTTTTTCATTATATAAGTTACCTTGTATTTGAACATGTAAGGAAAAAGTTTTATGACTTTCTGAAGAGTTATGGTCAAATTAATCACATCAGAATTTTTCCCAGATTGGTCTCAAAGCAGTGAGGATAACAGACTAATTCAATAGCCACTGCTTTAGACAATATCCTTTTATACTGGCTTCAACAAGAGCAGGACAAGATATTCTGCAGTATATCCTCTAGTGAGCAAACCAGTTGTTAACGTGTACTTAAACCATGTTTCTTAAGAGTTCCTCTTAAGGGAGGTTGTCTTGAGAGGATGCTTAAGGTTCAGTGTGTGCTCAGTTACTTTGGTGCACTTCCCTATTTTAAAGAATTTAAAACATTTTGTCAGTAATCCAGAAATCAGAAAGACTTGGGTAAGTAATTAATTGTATTTGAAAAAACGGCCCACTCATGTAACCAACACAGGTCAATAAAAAGTTTGAAAAAATATTGGTTTAGAAATTAAGGAGTACCAAGTATAGTAAAATTTCGTGTGATGGACAAAGAATAATCTTGAATCTAGACTGTAAAACAAGCCTTTCAGATTCCTGTGCTGTCTGGATAATGGATGGAGATAACAATGGAAAGTGAATAAGACCCAAATGAGAAAGAGTTGAAAATCTTGTTTCAGAAAAATTCCTGTGCAGACTGCATCCTAGTGTTTAAGGTCTGTGAAGTAGTGTGCCTTTCTGTGTTTGTGTTACAGATGAAAATAACAGTGTGGAGTCCTGTACGTCTGCTCTGGAGCATCTGTGACCTGTGCCACGCAGAGCGAGCCAGGCTCCAGGCCAGAGGCTGCCTTAAGGTAGCTCTGGCAGGCTGGGAGTCTCCCTCAAAATGAAGAATCTCCCACTGATTCAGAAGGGAGGAAACCGGCCTGGATCCCCTCCTGCAGCTGCATGTCTTTGCCTCTCAGCTGCACCGGAATGTGCTCCAGCCCCAGAGGAACCAAGTGTTTCTTTGCACGGTGCCCCACTTCCATCAGCAGTGCAGGGGACACACAGCCACCATAGCTGCACCCTCCAGCCTCTCTAACCTGGTCAGAACATTTCCCTGAGTGTGAGAGATGGAGGTCTGGAAACTCTGACTGAGGAGGTGTTGAATCAAATGTGTCCATCCCCCATAGGTAAGTGCTTCATCTGTGGAAGGGTAAAGACTGTAAGTCCTGATTAGATCCTGAACATTAGAGAGGTGAATGTTTCATGTATTCAGGGGGTTTTAGTGTTTCAGTAATTCCACATTCAATGTATGACAGCTCTTAATAACCATTTGGGGTGTATAATGATCCTGTAGGCTATGGGGAGTATCTGTGTACTTTCAGGTACATGTGCGTTATATACAGAGGCCTAAATAAATTTTTATATCTAAGGGCCCAAACAAACCTTAACAAGGGAAGTGAAATTCAACTTCATATCACAAAAAATTGAAGAGGAAAAAAAATCAACAAAATTAGCTGTTAGAAGAAATGAAAGAAAAAGTAGAAAATCACCGATTGGAGAGAGGGGGAGTATAAAGAGAATTCTTTGCTGAAGAAACTGAGGCCATTTTATAAAAGTGCTCTGATGTGTCTTAGAAACTTCATTTCCCACAGAGAGAGCAATCTTGTCTCTCAGCTGGTATAAACTGTCAGGGACCCATTGAAGCCAATTTCCTTCAGCTTCTGATCTGCTCCGGAGATATCATCTACTGCTGTCTATACTGGTATCATCTAGTATCATCTATACTGGCATCAGGATGAAATGCACATGTCTGCATACAACTTTGTGTCTGGAAAAGAACTGTGCTAACTTAGAAAAGTCCAGAATAAAATGGATTCTGATAACTGAAAAATATCTATATACACAGTAATGCACTGGCTACTATATAGTGCCTGTTTTTATTTGTTTAGTAAGCAATGTCTTCAAACTGGATGTTAATTATATCAGCTTCATTCATAGACTGTTCCTACACAATACAAGAGCATATTCTCTCTTACTGAAGGCAGATGTTGTTGTAATGTACCTAATGAACTGCTACTGTTTCATACACAGAGGATATAAAACACAATGTAGTCAGGGAAATGGCAGTCAAGTGTGATCATTGCAATGGTTTTTGGCAACAAAAATTGCTATACTTTTCCTCCTTTAGCAATCCAAAAATTTGCAACCAGTCAGTTAGAATGTGAAGGCTAAAGTGTCTGGGGCTTATTTTGAAACATTTTGCCAACTTTCTTACAGAGCTTCACAGACCTCAGAGGTTTTGTATAGTTTTTTCTCTTGTGGAAAGCATGCACATGAGTGCATGTGTGTGTGTGTGTAATGTGTGCATGCATGCCTGTTCTCCTAAGGCTGTTTCACAAGACTTCCACCTGTGGATGTAAGTTCAGTGATGCCAGTCTGCAGGAACGCAGGTCTGGGGGTGTGGAGTCCGATGATACCAAGCACATTGCTGCCTGAGATGAGAGATTCCAGTAATTTTCTCTGCTGTTATGGGAAATGCCATATGTAATTCCAGTTTTGACAGGTTTCTCTGTAATTGGTATCTGGCTATTGGGCACACCTCTTGCTGGAACAAGACACTCCCTCAGGCAGTGATTTGATGTCGGCAGCAGTGATGCTGCTGCCTCAGCTCCTGTGCCAGCTCTCTGCATGGGAACCACATGCGGGACTGACCTGGATCAAAAAAAAAAAAAAATCCCATCCCAGCATCAAAGGCCAATTTTTTTCATTTGGAATCTGTGCTGGATCTATGATTGGCTGAAGAAGTGCTTGTACCAGCATGGTCCGGGGAGACTCAAGGGGTTGGGACCAAGTGCCTGGAGAGGAAGAGGAGGCAGCTTCTTGATGTGATTCAGGTGATGTAAACTTACCCACTGACCAGCTCCAGCATAACTGTGTGTACTTGCACCACTGCTACTCTGATTCATGCTGCATCTGATTAATCAGATTTAAATGACTGCATAATGCACAAGTCAAAGGAGAATTTAACCTTTTCTTATGGCAAAACCTGTGAAATATACCATTGCCACTGGAATGCTGGAGCTGTCCTCACAATGCCTCCAAGCCCAGTCAAGGTGTGGATGTGCTTAATGCAAGGATAGCACTGACACTGATTTGCCAATCAATTTGCCTAATGCATACACAACACCATATTTTTAACACTTCTGTCACAGTTCAGTGTGTGTAGCATGTTCTTGCACACATTTTAAATGGCTGTGTCACTCTGCATTATTAGGCAGGCATTTTGATACAATATTTGAGAGACTTGTAAGCAGACAAACTCTAATATTTGAAATAATTCACCCTGAATGGATTTGGCCCAAAGATGGGTAGAAATCTGAGCTGTACCAGTTGACCATAGCTTGGTTTTAGCTCCACAGGTACTTGCAGTCACACTCATTCTGGCAATAAGCAACCACAGTTCCTGCACCTGTGATACAAGAGCAAGATGTGTTTAGGCACTCCTTCAGCGTGATCTGACTCTTTAACAGGAAGGTTATAATTGGGAAACAACTTTCACTAAAAAGGTGGTGTTGAAAGTTTGATTCTTAAACTCACCTCTTCTTCTGAAAAAGAAGTTAATCATATTCTGACATCAGAATATGATTATCTGTGCTATTCCTTTGTATCTCATTTCAGGAAGTCCACAGTAGTGCCGTGGAAGTGGAAGAGTATTATTTTACATAGCATAGAGATTTAATTTCAAGATGTATGCTGACAGCCTATGTTACTCTTTCTGTCATCACAAAACATAGTAATTAAGTGGAAAATCTCAAATGCTCTTTTAACTTGATCTTTAGAGCTGCTGAAAATACTTTTACAGTCAGAAACCCACTTCCTTTGCTTTTGTGGAGATAGTAGAGAGCTACCTGCCTTACAGCTTTGTCCTAAATGGCTCCCAATGGCTCTGAAGTGGATATTCAATCTGTTCATTAACACAGGCTTGAACCATGAAGTCCATACACATTTCTTATTCCAGCACAGTTATCTCTATAGCTGAAGTTTTTTTTTTTTTTCTGAATAGTACTGATTAAATACGTCAGGAATAAGATCTGTAGTTGTTTATTGCCTAACATGCACTCAATACTGTTAAATGTGTTACTGGTTCTCTCCCAGACTCTACTGCAGTTAGTCTGCAGACTAACTCAAATAGTTCCACATTCTGTGGTGCAAAACTCTTTCAGATTTTCTCTAAGTTCATAGCAATAACCATAACTTCAGACCTTTGTTAATGAGTGACCTTTTCTTTCTAATTTCTTTTCTTTTCCTGGTCCTAAAGTGATGCAAAAATTCCTTTTTTGTAATTGCAAAATTAAACTATTGCTAAGGCAAGGAAATACAAGCTGAAATGTACAATATACTGAATCACCGAAAGGAAACCTCTTATGGAAATGCAGCTCAGAAATTATAAGCCTATTGGTTTATCTCATGTTAAGTTCACTTTTCAAAGGATATCCAACACTGTGATAAGTAATATGCTAGAGAAAAAGGTCCCTAAATCAGTGAATCAACCTTGTTATCACCTTTTAAGTTGTAGGGAAGATGCTCATCACAGCTCTGAGGCAGCTCTGGAGCAGGGCTCCTCGGCTCCTGAGACAAAGATTGTGGTACCTGGATTGTGTGGGATCTGCTATCCTGTCTGATCCTTCTTCCTCCAGAAATGATCCCCAGCTCGGCTCAGTGCTTCACTGCCCCAGATTCTGCCTTCAGGTGGCTGAGCTGAGAGGCCAGAAGGGCAGATGCGGTGAAGATCTGAGTCCTCAGCCTCAGGGTGCAGAGAAGAAAAAGGCAGATCCACTTTGGACCTGACTTCTGAGTTGGATCTGCTTTGAGCAGGAGGTTGAACAAGATGATCCCCACATGCCTCTTCCAACCTAGGTTGTTCATGTCCTTGTGTTTTTATTTAAAAATTCCCTAAAAAACCAACTCAATACCCATTCCTCCTCACTTTCAGAAAACCCCAACCTACTTTGTAGTGTGATTAATTTGAAAAGCATTTAGCATCTCTTTCTGTTTATTGAATACTCTCAATATTTAAAAGAAATTTCTGAGCTTTTCTACCATTCAGTCCTTCAGCCTTGAACTCATGGCAAATATTTCTCTTTTGGATTTTCCTCTGAAAATTTTCTTATTGTATTGTATTGGAAATCAGCTCCTGATGTCAGAATAAAGTATTGTGAAACCATGACAAGTATGCATATTCTTCAGCAAGATCACAGTGCTCCTAAGTCACCTTTGTAATTTTAAAGCCTTTTTTTTCCCTGTAATTAGCCAAATGTATGTAACAGAGAAAAAACACATGGAAATGCTGCAATTCAAGAATTAATTTTTTCAATGAACAAACACTAACATTAAAGGGGTGATCCTCCTGTAACAGAGATATAGCAAGTACCCAGTAGTACATATATTGTGGCAACATGTGCGTGACAAATAATCAAAGAAATTAAATTGTTTGCAAAGTAATAGTACATTTAATGAGATAAATCCAGTTCAGAAATAAAAATAATTGTTTTAATTTGTCCTTTGAATTGTAGTTTAATAATAGAGACAAAAATGGCTGAGCAAAGGAAGCAGCCTATCAGTCAAACTGTGATACCTTTACTTTCAAAAAGCATTTTGTTTCACAAATAGTTCTATTAATTTGGTATAACAGATAGGAGAGTATCACAGTCATGCAGCCTTGAGATTGTAAGAGAGGACCTGAGGCAAGGTTTGCTTCAGTATCACAATTTTTTCAGTTGGTAAGTCAGAAAGAAACACTGCCTCCTCTCAACAGAAACACTGAGGAGAGCAGGATGTTATGTTTTATTGTGGATCCTGCCTTTTAGTCAGCTCAGTACTATTAAAAACTTGCAGTGTTTTCTGCAGGCTTTGTGTGAACAGAAAATAGCCATAGACAGCTATTCTTTTGCTTGCTGAAAATTAGTATCAAGCACTTCTACAATATAGTCTAGACAGGAAATTGCCTAGTCCTTCAGCAGAAAATTGATTAGGTAATTCATTACATCAGTCATCTCAGACACTCCATCCTTTGAAATTTTTTTTGTCTGTGTCTCTGATAAAGACAAGATCTAGAGGGCTTCTTAGTACATGAGTCATCTTAGGCTGGGCATTTCATACATGTTCTCTTAGAACAGCAATTCTTCTCTGTGGCTGAGCCCATTGAAGGAAAACACTAAACTTGACTGATGCTTATCTGTGGGGTGCTAAGGACACAGGACAGAATAAGCCTCCTAAAGAGAACTTTTAGAATTTTGTTTCTTTTCAGCTCTCAATCAATGGCTCTTGTTTGTGTCTGAAATGTTTGCAGTCCCCCAAGAGAATGCTCTCAGTAGAAACTGAGTCTCCCTGAGGTATTTTCACTTCATAGCTATCTATTGATTTTGATTTAAGTGTGTAGATCACAGCATATACTTTGTGTGCAGCAGTTCAGGAAAATTCTTGCTTACATGACACATTCTGTTTCTGATGCATTAATTGTTGCATGTTTATCACAATTATCTGACTTTAGGCATTTGCAATTGGCATGTGACATAGTTGAACCTAAAAATATGCTCTGTAGATACCGGCCAACAGAAAATAAAAAAGTCAAAGAGTAAAGAAGTGCCACAATTTATACCAAATTGAGAGCAGGAAATTTTCAGACCACAGGAAAGAATGAACAGAAAAATAAACTAAATTACTGTGAATATATGACATGTCAAAAAAGGAAAACAACTAATAAAACTGTCTTTAAAAAGTAGTAAAGAAACACAATAAAAGAAATAGTAATATACTGGGAGGGAGCTTAAATACTTTTTAAAAAGAAATATATACAAAAGGAAGTTCTCTGTTTTTCCCACCTGCATGTATCATTTTACAGTCTTGATCTGGACAGAAAATGAGTAAAAGAAGTGCTGAAAGAAGTAAGAAGATATCCTCAAAAAACTCAAGAATATCCAAGTAAGCAAAAGGGAAGAAAACCAGAAAGCTGGCAAATTAAACATGGTGAGTCAAATCACAGGCCAGCAATTAATGTTTTAGGGACTATTTGCTGAATGCATAAGACTAAAAGCAAAGTCTTCCTCAAAGCCCTGCAGCGTGGGGATCCTCACTTGGAGTCATTCAGGTCAATTGACATATCAGTGAGAGGAGGAGTTGCAGCGCAAAATCCAAAGGGATTCTTGCGTGCTTCCTCGGGGTGGAAGATCCAAGAAATTCACACTCCAAAAGTCACGTTTACTAGGAGGAGTCGGAAGACCTCTTTTAAACTGAACTGTCTGAGGAGGAGGTTGTAAAACAAATTGTGGTGGTTTAACCCCAGCTGGCGAGTCAGCACTATGCTTTCCCCAGGGAGCAAACTGCCAGGAGCATATGGTATTTACCCAGGAGATTTAAAGGAAATTGAGGATGAAATATAGCTGAACTGCTATCTTCCTGAAAACTACCTCTATATGAAAGATATAGAAGATGGTGACTGTGACAATAACTTTTTGCAATCATTTCAGTTAGGAATTCTGAGCCTGCAGAGCAGTTATTCTCAAAGGAGTACTACGTTTGCTGAGGACACAAAAATGTGAGGAGCCATAGTATCCCTCGAAGATGAGAAGACCCTGACAGGATTCAGGAAGCATTTGGACAATGCCCTGAGAAACATGGTGTGACTCCTGGAGTGTCCTGTGCAGGGCCAGGAGCTGGATTCAATGATCCTGAGAGGTCCCTTTCAACTCAGCATATTTTATGATTCTATGGTTTTGATTTCTGACAAGTAACACGCAATGTGGAAAAAATAATCTTAATTTATATGCAAGGTCATAAACTCTGTACTTCCTGCTGCAGCTCAACAAAAAAAGGTCTTGGACACATAACTCATAATTCTGTGAAAATATCTGTTTTATGTTCAGTAAAAGTCAAAGGAGCAAGTATAAAATAAAGCAATTTTTAGGTATTACACCTGTTCTTCATCATATGATCCCTTTTGTGAGACACATGCCAAAAGTATCTGGTTTTTTTCTTTTCATTTGTTTTGATAAACATATTACCTCCATTTCCAAGTTGCTTGCTTTGAAATGTCCTTAGGTCACCACAGCAGGAGCAATGCTACCAATAAAAGAGCAGGAAATGATTACTACACAAATACAGAACAAAACACTATGTCAGGTTATGTACACTTTCAAAATACCATGTTAGGTTTCTGGTCTTCCCTCCTATGTCTCATGCCCAGAAGTGACAGGGCAGAGCTAGAAAAAGGTTCAAGGAGGGACAATAGCAGTGATCAGAGATTAAATAGCTTCCATAAGAGGAGCAACAAAATTGTTTAGGAATGTTCAGCCCAGGAGAGACAACTTAATTTTGTACAGTCATCATGGCCTGGACAAGACAGTCAATAATATTCTTTTTTCTGCTACAAAAGCGAGTGAGAGTTCCAGTGATATTTTTAAGACATAGGTTGAAAATTAACAAAATTAGTTATACTGTGGAACTCTTTCCCACAGGGTATTTTGATATTAAAATTGTACAGCTGTTCAGAAAGCTAATTAACAGAAGAAAAATTCACCAGATAATACTCAAATAACGATAATCTCTCTCCTTCAGGAATTTGCTGAACCACTAACCACTGGAGATTGAAAAAGTATTGTGGATAAGTGTTGGCATATTCTGGCTTTGTTTTTACACCATTACCAACATATCTGTATCTGGTCACTGACAAAGACGTGTTATACTTCTGGATGGACTTTTGATCTCACACTACGAGCTGTAGTTACAGTCCCTCATTTGCATGGGAATGTCTCTTACAAAATTATAAGGGCTATCAAGGTTAATTTTTGAAGTCTCTTGTGCCTGTTCATGTGCGCAGACTGTCAGTCAGAATCTACCTTCTGTTTGTTTTAGGATTAAATGGGGCTAGGTTTTAGGTATGAAGGGAGTGGCATGGCTACTGCTAATATTTGGTCTCCCAAGAATGCAAACCCCTTCATCAGATCTTGAGGAAATGAAAAAAAATTGTCGGTCTGTAATTAATTACTTATTTGTCATAATTGCACACAACAATATGCCTCTGAGGAAGTTGTGTGTGAAATTCTGTGTAATCAGGATAGAGCAAAAATAAATTATTCCAAAATATCCGAAAGGAATCATTTGAGTGAGGGGGTAAAATAAAAAGAAGTGAAAATTTTTAAAGTTTTTTAAATTTTAAAGTTTTTTTTAAATTTAAAATTTTAATTTTTTTTCTGTAGTTGCTTTGTGTTTTAATACACAACAAAATTAGGTTTCCTTTACTGATTAGTAACTGTAAATATTACACAGCTATGAATTCCAACAGAAAATTGATTTATCTGTGCAACTCTCTTGCCAAATTAGAGTTTTTAATTGGAAAGAGGGTCTCATAGCTTCAGTGTGGCCACTTTCCACAGTTTCTGATGAAGGTGGTAGGAGTAAAATGCTTTTTTACAGTTTGCACTTTGCTGATGAGTGCTTGAGTTTCATGAAAACCCTTGCTTTTTAAGGTTAAAATGAATACAAGCTGTTATCTTCTGCTGGTTGCTGAAGACCTTAGAGGAATTAACTAAATGCTTTCTTGGTTCCTAGAATCAACATTCAAACAAACAAAAAGCCTACCATGAATGGAAACTTTGCTAGCAGCTCCAAATTCCTATGAATCACAAAGCTGAAGTCTGATCTCACTATTTTTGTTCGAAGACAATAAATTTCTAAGAAACCCCAGTTGCATTGACCAATAGGTAGGGGCCTATACATGCAATTCATGACATTTTAGGCAGAATGAATAGAATATTTGGGCAGGAAGCAGAAAGACAAGCTTTCTTTCTGCAGTCTTGGGCCAATCTCAGGCCAATCTCTCAGTCACCTGTTCCTCTCTTTTTGTTTGTCTGCCAGAAGATGTATCTTACCAGCAATGTGCCTCCTTCTCTACACTTTGAAATGTCCTGATAACTATCAGGATGCAGTGGCTCTAAATTAATATAATAATCAATATTGGTTGATTGGACCTCACTGGTTCAGACACATTTTCCTTATCTGTGGGATACTAGCCAGTTCTATGGCTTTGTTAGCCATTGTAACATCAAAATTGGAAAGTTTTGAATCTTTCATTGTGGTTTAGGCATAATTGGTGGCAGTAAACATCGGTGTTTACTGAGAAAATTTTCCTCTCTATTTGTTGGACTTTCAATTTGCTTATAAAGATGAAGAATTCTATGGAATTCTATTAGCTCTGGCAACAAGATAATGGAGAAAATCCTACCACTGACCAAAGGGTATGAGCCCTCACTTGCCAATCTAACAGTCATCCTCTGTTGGTATGATTGGATTATTTCATTGGATTATTTCCCAGATGGGCATTAATGTGTTTGTAGGGCACATTCAGTTAAAGAGTCAATGTTTATTAAAGCTGCAGGTATTGCATTTGCTTCAAGCATGTAATTAAAACAGCAGATTGCTCTCTGTTTTGCCTTTCATGTAGTAGCCTGCATCATAGAACAGCCCTGGATGATTTTGTCAACTATTTTTGTCAAAAACTTTAAAGGAGAATATATTATAGGCTTCCTATATGAAATGAAGTAGAATAGTATTTTTCCATAAAGCTAAGGTTTTCAAAGATTATGATTTATACTGTAGTCAGGGAAATTCCATATTTTATCAAAGACCTCTGTTTATGGATTTGTTGAACCTATCTCCTTCCAGAGCTCTCTGCTTCTGCTATTTAATTTGGGGGAGAAATCTTCAGAGAAATAAATATAGCTTTGGTCTATTATTTCTAAATAGGTAATGCTGTACATATTCATTTTTGCATAAAAGCAAGATTCTGACCATATTGTGATTGAATCATACCTTTAAATGTGATCAATATTAGTAATTCTCATTTACAACTGCCTCTCCCTGCAATATCAATGTTATCTGTCTTCAGAAATGTACAAAAATATTTTTTCTTAACCTATTTTGTCTTATCCATTTTTATTCTGTGCTTTATCTATTCTAGGATTATTTCAGTTCAATGGTAAATGAAATTGTGGTTCGCATATATGATATATTGTGTATCAGAAATTAATGACTGATGTAAAGAAATCTTTTATCAGTAGTTTTAATAACATTAAGCTGTAAAATACAGTGGTCCCAGGCATTAAAATGCTATTTTCAGTGCTCCAATACACTATTCTATCACATAAAGTAAGTATTCAAGAGCTTTGCTTCCTTTATTCATCCTTTAGAAGAAAGTCTCAGAACCACAGGTTGAGTCCAGAAGAAATTGCAGACCTGAAAACTGAAGTCAGAAAGACCTCTTGTTTTCAAAGTAACCTTTTGACCATATGCCATTAAGAAGCTGTATCTCTTCTAAGACCTCTTCCAATTATACTGGCTTAGTGCTATTCCAGGAGCTTACCATATCCAATCACCCTAAAAGAATCCTAATCAGGCCTTAGGCTAAAATGCTGCATAGAAGGAAAAGCTGAGCAGCAAGTAAGGTGCTGCATTTGCTTCAGCTGCAAGTCTTGTCAAATAAACACATTTCCAACTTCTGGAGTTAAAACAGAAGAGTAGTTTAAAATCAAGGTCATCTTTTTGTTCCCAGGGACTCTAAACAGGTTAGGCCTGCAAGTAAGTCTTACATTGTAGCCTTAAGGCACAATTGAGGTGTTGGAACTGAAGTTAAGCCTGGATGGAGAACAGCAGGGATAATGCTTTGCATTAGACATTTATTTAAGAAGTGTCCTTCAGAGCTGCTCATATTGTCCGTCCTAGGAGTGTAAGACTTCTTTGGGACTTCTGATCCAGCACTTCACACGTTGAGATCTGTGGGCTTAACAACTCTCAAAACTCCAGAAATTTGTATCCTCTTGCCCTGTTTGGTGCTGCCCCAGGGCTCTGAAAACAGCTGTGCTGTACTCCAGACCCAATTGATACAATGCACTCTGGCCTGGAGCACTCTGTATGGCTGCATTATGACAAGTTTAAAAATAAGACTTCCATGATGTTGATTTATCAAATTTTTGCTTGGTTGGGTAACAGATTTTCAGAGCACAAGGCTTAACTAATTTGAATTGGTATTTTAGGGCCTGATGGTCTCACAAGTTTCATGCATGGAGTCACTGTGACATGTAAACTATCAAGCTCAGTTTTGGTTTACTCACAGTAAGTAAGGCATGTATATTTTATTTGGTAGTACCTTTTTTTGCATGGCTTTGATTTCTACGGTATTGTGGTTGGGCCCATAACAGCAGGCTGTGTGGCTGATACAATTAGAAATACTATGGGAGGATCCTTTTTTTTTTTTTTTTAATTCAAATGACCATCCGTGTTAGGCAGCCCATGAGTTTAGACACCTGTTCGTGGATTACCATGTAAAAGCAGCACATTGAACCAGCACAACTGATCTAGGAGAGAAGGCTGCCTGCTTATGTTTCCCTTGCCTTGGCTGCTATACCAGGCCAAGAGCAGCCCACGGAGGTTTAGGGAAGTAGTTTGTTTCCTAAAAGGTGTTGAGAACACACAGAGGTAAGTTGCTTGTGATGTGCAAGTTAGAGAGGCACGCAAGTGGAGAATGAGGATCTATTCAAGAAGAACAGGAGCAGACAGCACACTGGGCGTTAACTGAGATGAGAAAGCCTTTTTCTGGGTAGCAAGGGGTAACAATGGCACAATAAGTCTTTGACTGTGAGTCCTAACAGACTGAGGGAGAGACTGAAAAAATAGGAAAAGTGCTTAAAAATCATCTGTTTCTGATGTTTCACTATGTGCCTTTGGAAGTCATTCGGAAGTCAGTTGATCCACTTTGATTTGGACTGTTTTACATTGGCCCATGTTTAAAATGTGACCCATTTCAGATTCCTCTCAGACCATTTGTAATAAAACTTTCTCCTGAAGTGTGATTAGCAAGTCTGTACCAATGAGATTAGTGTTGTCTAATAAAACTGATAACTTAATGCCTACCCCATGTTCCCATCTGACGTCTCAGCTGGCAAGGCATTACTCTCTCTAGCCATCAGCCCTAGGATTAATTAACAGCTGATTAAATCTCAGGAAAGCCCTTGTATCCTATGGATCAGGTGGCAGCCATGCTCCCTGCAAGAAGGTGTGGGAGCGGATATTTTCTGCTGATGGAGGGTTAGCCCTTTGCAAGTGTGCAAGTTGTCAGCAGCAGTAGCACCAGGGATGCAAGCCACAGATGGCAACAGGGGGATGCAGCTGTCTGCAGGAGGCTTAATATCCCTGAAGCAGCTGCACTGGGAATTTGCTAGATGTAGCATGGCTTATGTATGCTCCGTGCTCTCTTTTAATCCTTCTGCCTTCACCCCATCTTTGTTCATTACATTATTATTACAAATTATTATCATTGCTAAAGTGCTAACAACACTGTTCACCTGTTGACTTAGCTCTGCATCCCTTGTTCTCTGGTCTCCTGGCCTAAGGTATGCTACACTCAGCCTTTACTGCTAATTATTACTTTTCTTGTATTTTTTGTTTTATTTTTGCTTTGTTTTCCACCCTAAGTAAAACCATTTTTATGGCTGCCAAAAGCCTTTATAGGAAGAGTAAATAGCATTGTAGATGGTAGCCTATGACACAAGAACATTAATTATTGAACATAGTTCCTTTTGTATCTATCACCAAAGCCAAAAGCTCAGGGTAAAGGAAAACATTTTTCACTCAGTGAAGAATAACTTTATATCTTTCAGTTTAATTTGTTACTTTTAATTTGTTACTTTTAATTTAATTTAATAAATCCTTGGTTTCTTACAATTCTTTGTGCCATCATCAGCACCTCATCTTAGCATAGAAAGCATATAGTAAAACTATGCTCCTCCTTTTAATATAGGAGCAAAAACTTTGGTTTGGAGCATCCATGCAGAATTTGGATCAGTAGTCATGCTGCATCCAAAGGCAGCCTGATCTCCTGCTGACCCGTTACATACTCTCTGGAGAGAACTGGAACTTGCTCCCACACATTGCTGATTTTGGGCAACTGTCTAAATAGGTCCCATTGTGAGTGTGAAGGAGCTCACAAGGATACTTTATTTTATATGCTGGTACAGTTTGCCATTTTCCATGTTGAGTCACCTGAGGAGCAACAGGGGTATGGTACAATGACATCTCAGTGCCAGCTTTCCCAACTCCCACCTCGCTGGAGTTTGCTACCAGACACATAAATCAATCTAAGCCATTTTCAGACAGGGATTTCTGTGGGGATATTAGCTGTGTTTCTGGCCCAAGTGCAAAAGAGCCTCTGTGGTGGTGATTGTGAAACATTTTTTACCCATTTTAAGACTTTTTCTTGCACTGGTTTTGGGGCTTCAAGGCAACAGGTGCCTAGAAGTGGTGCATATTTCTGAATCATTGCTGTAGAAGAGGTCAAGAAGAGGAATAGATAAAGACACACAGAGAAAAATAATTCGTTTATAATACTATTTATTTAACATGTTTTCAAATTCCTTTGAGTAACAGAAAACATTAAACATACAGGTAATTCCACACAAATGAGAATGATTTTATTTTAAGTGTTTTGAATTCATAAGGGGTTTGGGGAAGTGAAAGAAAGGAAAACTGTTCACACACAGAATATATTGACTTATTTTAACTGGAATAGTTTGAATCCCTGCTTGGGCAAAACTGTAGAAAATGTTTATAGACTATATTAAATCATACATTAAATGAATTCTCCCACTTTGCCTTCCCCTTCTCTCCCTCCGCGTTTTTAATTTCTGTTATGTTTCTTTTCCTTTTTACTTCTTCTCAAACTTTTGCCAGTTTTCAGTTTTCCTCTTCCAGTCCCTCACCACATTTTCCTGTCATCTCCCCTTTTGCTTTTTGTGTTGCATTTACTCTGCCTTTAATTCCTCTCCCATGTGCTACATCCCTCTATATATAATTATTTAGCTATATAATTTTAAATTTCTATCTTAAAAAAAAAAATCTGAGAAAGGCAGCTTTCAGTTAAATATTAATGCTGCATAATGGGCTCTTGCTGTGCTATATACCTTCATGTTATACTGGCACAAACCAGCAAAGAAGACAAAATGAAGGATGAGCAAGAGAGAGAAAAAAAAAAGCGATGTTGACTGTCAGGATCCCCATGAAGGCATGGTATAATAACATGTGTTAACTTAGAGATTCCTTGGGATTCCCTCTTGGGTTCATCTCTGCTCTGAGAATTCACTTCAAAACTGTAAAATGAAGATCTTAGAACTCCCTTCTAAGAGGCAGTGTGAAGAGAAATGTATTAGACATCTGAGGGGTGACCACACAAAGGTAATGATGCTGAGGAGGAATGAAAAACTGTTAACTTCAGTGTGCCAACAGCTTAACAAATACTTATGCTGAGAACAAAAATATTTAGGTGGATTTTGGACTGTGTATTTTTACACTCATTGTCAGCAATGAGTGTTTAGCACTGCATTGCTAAACAGCACAATAAATTTTCCAACATTTCCATATGAACCTTTGGGATAACTAAATCTCAGAATACTATAAAAATATTTTTGAGATTTATTTCTTTTTCTACTTCATTTTAGAAAATGAATATTTTCTAAGACAAACATATCATCCAGATAATTATTAATAATGAAAGTAGATAAATGATTTCTAGAAATCAGCTATCAGTTTTTAAAATATGGTAGTTCTGAAAAGAAGTACTGGAAATTATAACTTGACTTAATGTAGCATTTGCAGGACATCATATTTGTTCAATTTTAATACAATCCCTTTTTCAGAGTAACCAGTTACTGTGACATGCATTTTGTACATGAAATACAAAATTCAGGGAAAAAAAAAAGGGACCAATCAAGGATGAAGAGTTAATGAAATAGTGTTAGCCTCAAGAATTTTTTCAGCAGCTCTTCTGACATCTCTGTAACATTTTAGTACCATAGGCTTGGAAAAATATTTATCTGCTGGAAAAAGAGAAGAGATGGAATAATGTGGAAAAGAAACTACAGCAAGGAAGTAAAGTGATGACAAAACTTTGGTGTAAAGGCAAATTAAGTATTGTTAATGGACTACAGGGGTTAGAACATTGTTCCACTTAAGTAAATTATTTTTCTCCCAGTGAGTCAGTAGAGCGAGGTTTTCAGTCTAATTTCAGATCTCAGCTTAGAAAATCCTTCATAAATAAACACTTTAAGTTGCAAAGATAACTTAGCTGAACCTGTATTTTAATTTTAGGGTAATCTGATTGATTTAAATCTGCATTACTACTGTCAGAAGTAGGAACTGAATGATTGGTGTTCCCTACAAAATTGGAGGGGCATTTTGGGCAATGCTTGTGTTATTGTTGCTGAAAGGAAGCAGGTGCCTTTACTCATACTTCTACTGGCAGAAGAAATGCAGCGAGAGTGTTTGAAAATGCTTTATTTCAGCACACAATTTTTTCTGTAGCATTTTCCTCATGTTCACAACTGTCAGTTTTTTGCTTTTAGAATTAATTTTGATAAAGCATTATCATATTACAATTAATAATCCAGGAGTGGCCAAAATAATACATTAATATTTAGTCAGTCTTTTACTTTCCTAGCTTCAGTGATTCTAATGATAGGTAGCATAAATTCAGTGACAAAAATTTTAAGTAGTCATTACTTAGATGAATGCAGATCCTCTTTGTTCATAATTTATGGTAACATCACCTTTCCAGATTCTCTAAACGTATTCTATAGATCATATTTTAAAGTCTAATATAGAAAGTTGCAAATGTTTTACACATCCTATTAATAGAATTTTGCCCCTGGAAAATGTTCAGAAACAAGGTTATATCTAAAAATATGCAATTCTGTGTTTTAGGAAATGAAATCCAGTGAGTTAGTCTTACATCATGAATATTTGTCTTTATCATGTGCTGAGCACGGCATTCAGGCTTAGTCTGTAGGGTGTATGGATGCACCTCTGCCTTTCCAGGTAGGGAGGTTCACCTAATCTTGAGCCCAGAAGACAGTTTCTCATCAAGATGTCTCAAAGCTTCTGTGTCCCACCACAATGGCACACTTCAAAATTGCTGAGTGCTGACCACAAAAATGCTTTTCCTCTTAATCTAGTGCCTTTTGTAAGTGACTTCTCGAGGCCTTGCACTTGCATGACTTTCACTTTTGTGCATTTACAGTTGTACTGACTTGTTAATCATAGCCTTTGCTGTTTCCCTGATATTAACAGAAATTACATAAATTATTAAATAAGGACAATAATAGGACATATTTTATAAAGCAGGGTCTTACATAAGAGGGAGCATGATTAAGTGGGGAGTGACCATCCTCGCCTTGAAAGGACTGGGCACTGACTTCTTGAAAAGACTAAGAAAAGAAAGTAAAACTAAAGCCAATTTTGAATCACAGTGATGAGCTAGGGAATTCCTAAAATTGCCACAAAATAAATTGCTTATCTTGGTTTTCAAGCTTTCCACATCAGCAAATGCACTGAAGCAATCCCAAGATTTTCTGAAGAGTTAGAGACAAAATAAAAGTAGGAGATGGGAAAAGAGTTTTTTTGTTTTTTTTTTTTGATAGCTCCTAAGCAAAGTAACAGAAAGAATTTTCACAAAACTCTTTGGACAACCTCCTCTGTCCTCAGAGATTTATACAGGATAAACAGAACAAATACTCTTCCTACATGTTTGTTTACCTATGAAACTTCTCCACACAAAAAGTAATGAAATCCTTTGATTAATATCATCCAAATAATATTTTTTTTCTGACTATATCGTTGCAGTAATAATAAGCTTTCAATTCTTTCAAAGGGCAATGTATTTTTGGCATTTTACATAAAGATAGAAAGTCTCCTATTTGTTCCAGTACAAATTTTAATATAACTCAAATTGTTGTGGATTTGAGTGCAGAATTTGACCCATTGCAGGAAGAAGTAATAAAATTCTGAGATACTAGTTATTTCCAGTTTTTTTTAAAAACTGGAATAATAATGTAATTGTAATAATGCAATTAATCTGCTTTAATAAACTTTTGTAATGTAATAATGCAATTAATCTGCTTTAATAAACTTTTCATCACTATTACATATGACATGCGTACACTAGCAGACATGGGAGGAACAGAGCAGCTACAAGGCTTTCCAGAACTCCTCTCTTGTTTTTTATCATTCAGCAAATCAGCCTTGAGAGGCAACTGTTGCTCATGCAGGAGAGAAGCATTAATGCTGAGAAACTACATGGCAAAAATAGCTCAGTTAAGCAGACACTGCTGGGCTCTTCGTCACCCAGTCTTACTCTGACGTTCAAAGACTTTTCCATGTGACGCAGTACAAGGCTGTGTGAAATTGTTGATAACAAAAATGCACACTTTCTCCTTTGAAATAATTACTTTAATTATGTATTATAACAGAGATTTAGTACGATAAGGTAATATGTATTCATTAGAGCACTCTGATTAGATTGCTTCTTGTCATAATGTTTTAACATTAATGTGAAATACATTGCAGTGCTGATGTTTTTATTAAGCCAATATCTTTTAAAGCTAAAGATCTACCAAATTGTAGAGGAAATTAACTGAGTGTCTGTTTATTGAACTTGATTTACTCCATTGAGCTTTTAACAGATCAAAGAAATTCCCTGCCTAAGAGGGAAAGTCAACTGCATAACTTTTTCATGCCACAAGCAAGACTTCTAGTAACCCAACCAATGGAGTAGTTGCATTGCAGAGACATGAATCTTAGGAGTCAGACTTGCATAAAAGCTGCAGTCATTTGCTATAGCTTATTTCAGAAAAAAAAATCTCTTTTCCATTACTTTGAACTGTTAGAATGCCCCTTTTACTCTGACTGTATTCCCATTTGAAGTCATGATAAAAGCAAACTTTCAAAGCTGTTCTAAGCTGAGCTCTCTTTTTGCCTATTCATTTAAAAAACAAGGAGTAGAATTTGTCTTACATAAAAACCAAAATTCACTGATTTGTTCTGTTCACATGTTGAATTGCAGTCTGCCAATGAGGTGAAATAATATTTCATCCATTTTCAATAATAGATCTAACAATGGAATTCTCTCATTCTGTGATAGCTCTCACTCACATCCTGTAAGCTAGTTTTGATAGCTTTGAGACTGAACAGTATCTAACCCGATGAAGAATTCTGGTTAAATTTGTGAAAATACTTGCTGTAGTAATTTCAGGATGTGTATGCTAGGTATGACTAAAACCATGTAAGATTACTTACAATTATTTTCATGTTAAACCATCTCCACCACCTTTCTTTTTGATGTTTTAAAGAGGTCTAATTTAGTATTTTTGGCTATGAATGTTATTTCCCAGTTTGCTTAGAGATATATAATTTTCCAGTTAAAGACTTGAATCTGCAAACATTTAAGCAGATTCTTAATTCTACCTAGTGACAAAATCTCATATATATTGACTAACAAGGTAAGAATATTTAAAAGATTTACTCCTTCTTTGTCTTTCAGGAAATCTTTACACTCCTCCAAATACTTCAAGTAGCCCTTTTATTGAGCAAACTATGCCTGCAAGGCTACAAAGGAAGCCCAAAATAAAAATGGAGATATCTGCACATTTCTCTAAGAAGGACAGATTTTTCCACTTAAGTTTTAAATGGAAGAGAGAAGGAAGAAGAAAAGTCATAGCAGCCCCTGTTACACTGCCTGACAAACCCATCAACAGGGCAAAATGTGGTGTGAACATGGCCATCAACAGAGTTAACAAGAGAAATGAGCCTCTTACAGTCAGAGCAAGTAGTGGAGATCTGTAATTGGAATGATTGTCTTTAGAAACACAAGAACACACAATTTCTGTGGCTGCAAAAAAGGGCAAAGGGTAAGAAAGAAGAGCCTTGGTTAAGAGACATAAATTCACTAAGGTTTCAAGAAATGATGGTAGGTTGTCAGTAATAACTTCCTTTGTCTTTTCACCCCAGGTCAAGAAAGCAGTAAGTGCAAAGGTTGTTTTTAAGATACAGGCCAAAAAATGGGTCCAATTTAGCATACACCTAAATTCCCCTGGGTTTTTCATGTTACCTTCAAGTGTGGGAAGAAATATTTGTGAAGTGTAACTGAAAATTATCACCCCTACAGAGACCAAGAAGTCCTCAAATTCAAGGGACAGTCTGAATTTTGCCCAGGACCATTGATGCATTTGTGTGACACAGTAAGTTATCACTACAAAGATGATAACAAAATGAACCAAAGAGCAAAGCTGGCTGAGTTTGGAAACAATTTTGAGAGTTCTGATAAATATACAAGGCAACAGAGTAACAAATGCAACTACAGACCAAGTTTTCTCAGTCACAGGTACATAGGGGAAACTGTGCGACAGCAAGTTCCCACTAGCAACCAGATACAAAATACACGTCATGATCAGTTCCACCACCTGGGTCACATTGACAACTACGCCACCTAGGCTGGGAGACAGCTTTTTGCAGCAGGCATTTGCAATATCTTCGTATGTGTCTCTCACTCTTATCAGTCGCCCATCTTCATTTTCTTCATACAAGCAAGCAATTAGAATCTTGCCTGTGTAACAGCATAATGCTGCAGCCAAGACAATAAGAAGTAGACCACTGTATCCACTGTGGAGGAGAGCATACGGCAATCCTAGGACAAATATTCCCTGAAGAGGAAGAAGAGAGAGAAAAGATGGCACAAAATCCCTTGGGCAAACGTTTATGAGTAGTTGCACCCCCAAACCCATCCTCCCCTGAAAACTGCTTTCATCCACCTGCATGGTGCAAGTACTGCTCCATTCTGCTAAGTAACAACCATGAGAAATGTGTTTATTTATGATAAATGAAATTACCTGCAAAAGTAACTACTTCTATCAACACACATGCAATGATAAGCTGGGAAAATGAGAATGTGACTGAATGACAGAGTCAGCTTTCTAGTTAATATTTAATGCTGATGTGATTAGAAGCACATTTTAGAAGGTTCGTAGTTAGTTATTCAATCAACATGCATATTAATGAAACAGGTTCAGTATCAGTAAAATTAAGCATCTGTAGCATCATCTGTACAAGTTTCACTCCAATTAAAAATAGCAGTGTAGATAGATTCAGTAATGACAATTCCCCTCAGTCTAAAAATTTTTAACAGACCTCTGGAGAGAAGATGGCATTAGAGTGCATCAGGCTATGCTTGTGCTTCCTCCGCAGCTTCTGGCTGCCTCACATGGCCTTTGCTCTTGCTTAGTCCTCTGATAAAGTGATTTTTCTAGCTGCTGAGATTCTAGACTGCACAAACTTATTTAGGTGTTTAAAAATACAGGCAAAACATTTTTTACTAAGCAATTTTTGAAAATAATGTACTTGTGCTTGTTTTATCAGTTAAAATAAAGAAGGAATTTTACTCTCACAGAACATTATGGGCACTTTGTCTTTTTCCTTTCTTTGTATTAAGGGACAAATTACACTTCTACGTGGTTTCATTTCCATCAGCATAAAATCAAAAAAACCCTTGAAGAGTAGTTCTTAATAAAAACATCCAATTTAAGAAAGATGCTTTTGTTACATTTCTCTTTTCTCTTTTACAAACCTGAAATTAGGAATTGCCCATTAGTCAGACTGGTCAGGCATTTTTATTCATGACCACTGAAGAAAAGTAAGGAGGAAACAAAACACAGTTATGTAGAAATCCAAGTATTTCTGCAGAAGTTTTTACTTCAATATTTCTTACTGCACCCATTATGAAATCTGAGTAAGTTTGTTCATGTCTTTTATTCTGGCCTTACAGAAGGAGTTATTTGGACCAAACATTTAGATTTAATTTATAATCAAACCTCAGGAACACAATCTGTTCTGGAAAACCTATGAACCCCTCCCCGCAGAAGGGGTGACCCATTTTTCTCTCCCTTCCTGAGTGGGTAGTGCTGTTAACCCTCAGGAGCCAAAGCAGAAGAGGTGAGCTTAATGTTGTAAATCTTAATCTTAGGCTTCACCATCCACAATCATGATCACAAGGGCATGTGGGGAACCAGAGTTTCAGGCATGCTTCTGCCTTTTGTGTTTTCCATCAACTTCCTCAGGTTTTATGCCTATCAGACAATTTCTGTGAAGACAGTCTAGGAGTCCATCTCTGATGGAGCTCACCAAGAAGGCAGGTGCCTGTCCCAGCTTTGTAGGACTCATACCTAGCATCCCACTTCTAAGTGATTCAAGTACTCCCAATCCTGGTCCATAAGGAGGGCTCTGAAGATGCCTGTCTTTTTTAAAGCACTAAATAATCATTAACATATAAAAAGTATTCTTCTCCTTTTCTAGCCACAAAATTGCTGTTCTTTTTTGGGCAGATTGTGGGGTGAGCATCAATCACGAAAGAAAGAAGTCTTTAAATTAGAGCAGTGTTTTTTCTCTAAGCCAATGAGAAAAACAGAGTACCTATTATATGAAAGAGCAGCATTGCCTAATTCACCAGGCTTCGCTCTAGAAGCAGATATATTCAGCTTTCAATTGAATTAGAGTGGAAGAATTAAATACATGCACTAATATATTTCAGTTAGAAAGGTCTATGCCTTTATGTGTTGAAACAGAAGTACCTCAGTTATTATTATTGAAATATTAATAAAGTCATTTACCAGATCCATTTTTGGTTGTTTTCCATGACTTCATTTACAGCATTGATTTTTTACAAGTCACAGATGCCGTTTCATTTAGGAGCTGGCACGTTCAACTACACAGCTTGCGGTACTTAGTCACCTAAATCTCTCCACTCAATGTCTCCATTCTAATACAGGTCTCATCACCCAATTACCTTGCAGTGTAATTAGCATTTGTTTTGTACAGGAACTTCACATAACTGCTCAAAAGTCTACCATTTTTGCCATCAAGCAGTCTATTTTCTCAAAAAGATTAAATATCTGGCTGCATCCAGGCTGCAGGTAGCTCATATGTAAGAGTAGCTTTTGATATGATGCCATTTTTAATCACAGCTTTCACTGACTGGAAAGTTAGATAGCTGCCTAAAGAAATGATTTTGGTTTCTTTCCTATGAAAACAATCCTTGGAGAACATTTGCATAACAGATTGAGTTTAAAAGCATCATAAATAAACCAAGTCTATGAAAAAAATCAAGAAGATGAAGCCAGAGAGTTGTCTTCCATATTGACATAAGAACAATGATGTTTTCTCATTCAGCAGAGTTTCTACCAAGCTTATCTCATTTGTTCCATACTCAGAGTGTTATTATTTTGCTGTCTAATCTGCAACTGGCAGTTCAAACAGTATCTGTTGACCCTGAGGGTGACTGTATAATTAAGCTGCAGGTAAGTGTCAGCACAGGCCTTACCCATAATGGCTTCTCCCCGGCTGAATTCAGTCTGTTAAGGACAACCAGCGCCAGCCGCAACCAAAGCAGAAGACTTTGAGAGATGTTATCACAGCCAGTTACAGCCCGCCCCACAGGTGCCTGCTTTTCCATGCTTAATTGTTAATTTAATCAGAGCATAACATAATTCTGACCTCTAACATCTCCTTGCTGTTGTTTATACTAATAATTTAATTCAGTACCTAACACACACCACAGGCTGATAGAGGTGGGGGGTTTGGGGTTGATTTTTGTTTTCACTTTGTGACTTCAGACCTTATTGAACGAACCCATTTTTGCCTATTTTTTTTTTCTTAAAATTATGTAACATATGTAATTATGTCTATCCCAAAGCTTAGAGTTTAGAAATTCTAAATTGAACATTTCTACAGAAACGCTAAATTTTTCTTTCAGCTGATGTCTTTAACATCTTTTTTCCCAGAGTTTGTAAACCTCAGCTCTGAATTACTAATGAAAACAAATATTGTGGACATTAGTGGTTTTGCAGCTTTTTGGATATAGAGCATGGTTAGTGAAGAGAAATGAGAGAACACTGACTATGCCAATACAGTAACTATGTCAGTAGTAAAAGGACAGTGCTTCTTCTACCTTTCCAGGAACTTTTTTTCTATTTAAAATAAAAAATAGTAATAAAAAAAATCTACAAAATAACCAAAAATGTTGTTGGTGGTCACAAGAACTAAAGAACAAACATAACTTTTCTAGACGTCAAAACTCATTTTGTATCTGCTGTCCTGTTCTTACCTTTCCAAAGCAATACTTTTTGTTAAGACAATTGCCTGAACATTATCAAGTTTAAATAGTTTAGGTAAAAAAAAATCTTTAATAAATTTTTTACTGTGAATGTAATATAACAGGTACAGGTATCAGTCTGTATCCTTTGGCTTGTAGCTGTTCAGCAACTTTAGAGCATTGCTAAAAGTGACTTTTACATGGAAAATTCCTCCTCCATAAAGAAATCCTTTCATGGATGTTGATGAAGGTGCCTTTTTTGCCCCTTTCACAAGAAATGAGAACACAGAGAATGCAGATAGAGCATGGCAATATTTCACTGATTCCTTGCTAGTGGAAAAGGGACTCAGGTAATTCTTGCACCCCTTGTCACTGTGCATGTTGTTCAGCCTGACCCCAGCACTTGCATTTATTGAATCTTCTGATCCTGTGTTCTCATATCCAAATTATAGCACAGACAGCCTTAGCTGTGAGGCATCAGTTAAAAATGAACAGCAAAAGGAACTGTTCTCTAAATTGCCTCATAACTCATAGTTTTAGCATTCTGTCTGAGAAGAGTTTCTAGTCTGAGTGGTTTTATTTCCAACGGTTCTAGAGGAAAGTCAAAAGTGTTAGCTCTAAATATGCTCTTTTAAGGTGATCTGTTTATGGAATAGAATATTACAGCAGAAAAGCACTCACACATCTGGGGACAGAGGAGATGGAATTTTTGAAACAATCCTCTGCAGTGGAGCATCTTGAGTGGTTGTGTTATTTACCATCACTCCGTTCACCCTGGGTGGGAAAGAAGCCCAAACTTGCCCAAGAGGCCGCATCTTCCCTTGTGTCCCAAGACAAGTTTGCAAGACTTGGGTATTTTCACCCTAGACAGAGGATGGAAGTGCACTGTTCTTTGTCAATAACTGTGTCTGGGTGGAGGTGCTTGTCAAACACCCAGAACAGACCTAGCTGTCAGCAGCCGGGCCAATGCGGGAGAAAGGACTGAGGGCTCAGCTGGTGACCAGCCTTTGAAGAAACAGCAAGGAGAAGAGAAGAAAGGGCATGAAAGAAAAGAGCAGAATCAGCTAGCAGCTCACTGCCTTGTCAGAATACCCCCAAGCAGAAGCATCCAGGCATGACAGGTATCACCAGGAATCACCAACCCACTTACAACTGGTTTTGCAAAAAAACAAGGAAAACAGGAATTCCAAATTACAACTGCACATGAAAACACTTTGCTGATGGTTTGACTACAAAGTTTGAACTACAAATGTGTGTTTCCCCCACCAGCAATGCTGGCTGCTCATTTAAAAACACCTGACATCTGGACCACTTCTGAATGCAATAAATGGTCTCTCTGCTATTATTATAGCAATATGATATGATTTCGTATGATATGATATTATGTTGTACTTCTTTACCTCAGGGCAAGCACCTCTCCAAGGAATAAAATGTGTTTAAAAAAAATGAAAAGTGAGCATGGACAGGCACCCAGAGAAAAATATCAAAATTCCTTAATATTCAGTTTTAATGCTCTTAGATCCAAGTAAAATATTCTGTCTCATAGGTTGTTTTAACCTGAAATAGGACAATTTGAAAAAAAAGCTCAAATTGAAAGATAATTAAAAAGTAAAGAAGATCAAATCACCATTAGAGTTGAGGCATGCCAAAAGATAATAAAATTAAATGGGGTGAAAAGCAATGCTAAAAAAAAGGATAGAGAAAATTATTTCACTTTAAGACTTAATCATATGGAAAAATAAATTAAGAAATGAAGAAGAATTTTACTGAAAATTATTCTGTTAGGACAATTCTCTTATATGCAGAATACATGCTGATATGCCAGACTGCCAAATTAGCTCTGATTGTCTTTCTCACCATCTGTAGTTACTCCACTGGAATGGTTCATTTGGGTCTGACTATTTTCCCCAACTAGGCATTTGATTCCTTGCAGGAACATGGGTTAGACATATAAACTATACCAGAAAGTGTCTCACCTGAATCTTCCTGGAAGAGCAGGAAGATATAGTCAAGATCCCTGCTTCTCAGTACAATTCCAAAAAATATTTAATTATGTTATTTAACATGTGCTGGTATTTGAAATAAATAATTTTCCCAAACAGATGCAAGCCTTGATGGCTGTTGTATTTATACAGAGAAGGAACTTTATCAGTAATAAATAAAAAATATTGCAAATCAGTAATAAATTTAAAATTATTGCAAATCCCTTACTGTCGTGCCATGAAAAGACAGTTAATTGCTTGTTAACCTCCGTGGTCTTCTTCCTTTCTCAGTCATCACTGTGATCACCAGTTATTTTGTATTTTCTTCCAAACCCCTGTTGACTACATTGAATAATACTGGACCAGGTAACTCCAGGTTACCTCCTAAACACTACTAGAAACTCATTCCTTTGCCAATGCATACATATTGACAGTTATTTTTTGGGAACCTGTCACTTAGGCAGTTGTTAATCCATTTAAGATGTACTCTGGGGTTGCACTAATTTTTAAATCAGCACATTGCATATTAATGTGTCAAAATTCCTTTTAAAAGTGTAAATATATTATTTATCTTTCACTGCCTAAATTACAATGTCATAAAAGAATTATTTGAAGTATGTTTAATAAGGACCGTAAGAACTCTTTCTCCAGAAACATAATGATTGACGCTAATTATATTTCTAGCTTTTTATTCTCAATCAATTAAAACACGGAGTAACAATTACATTCTTTTTCTCAGCATTGTTGCCAGGTTTCACTAGTCAGAATTTCTATGGTTTTAAAAATATTAGGATGATATCCACAATCTTTTGAAAATTCTACGTGTAGTAGCAAGCACTGAATAAGAAAATTACCTGGTCAGATGTGTCTTTTGTTATGTCTCCCAAGTGAAAACTTGCTGGGCATTCTGCCTTCAAAATTCTATTGAGCTACTTTTTAACATCCATTTAAAATGTGGTAATTGTCCAAGTCTAAACATGGAAAAATTAGGCACATCAATTTAAAATTCACACTTACCTTAAGATAGGTAATTAGCAGAGTTGAGATGAATTTCCTTTTAGAAATATCTATGCTGAGATGAAGTGTGCATACACTGTAGGAACTCTGAAACTTAACTTTTCCATGTCTTATGCAAAATAGCAAAAAGCCTATCCTGAAAAATTACAAAACACCACACTCTTCTCTGTGCTATGAGCATGTCTTCCTGGCTCTCTCCAGGAACTACTTATGAACAGCTGCACCTACTTTTCAGATTTAGGAAGATCCTTAGAACCTCCTTCTACTAATGTAGGAAATCATTGTTGGAAAATTCAGTGAGAAATCTCAGAGAAGATGAAGGGGATCTTACAATAGAAAATCTCCATGTTAATTTTCCCCATTCATACATCCACATATTCTGGTGTCTGTGTCTCAGACTTGGCCAAGACCATTTGCGTGCACCAAGGGGGACAAAGGATGCCATCAGTCCAGTGCTCATTGTGTCTCCTCTGTTCATCTTGGATAGTGATGACAAACAGATTTTTGATTTACCTTCTATACTTTTCTAGAACCAATGCAGTTTTAGATATTTTGCCTCATTATTTTGTCTTATCCCTCATAAACATAAGTCAAAATTCCTGGCTTTTAACAGAAATGTTGGTTATCTTATATGCATGTTTTATAAATACTATGTTCTACTTGGTTCCCTCAACACTTAGGTTGATAGGTGAGTTTTTCTACCTCTCCTTTTAAATGGAGTCACTTTTATGCTGCTCCCTAGCAGTTAACACATACCTTCCCTTTTCACTTTGTTCTGCTGTAATAGCTGGCACTTTCAGACAAGCACACATAGTCACATAGATAGACACACACTTCCATTTATACCTAATTTTTTGCCATTATTAGTATCTCTGTTTCAAATTTTTAGACTAAACCTAGACTCTTTTTTTTCTAATTCCTAAAAATTGCTTTTTTACTGTCCTAATTACTGGGAGATGCATTATTTCCTCTCATTGTTACTGTTCATAACATATAATTATTACTCTCACCTTTTATTTCTTCCTTTTGCTATACATATATTTAAAAAAAATAATTGATATATCCACTTCACTCCTGATATAGGAGAGATATTAACACATTGGTATACTATTTCTTAATTATGAGATGTGGCTTCTGGACATCTCATAAATTCTTGTTAAACAATTTCAAAGTTTCTTTCCCAATGAGCTGTCTGTATTTATTCTTCCTAATCAATTATCTCTTATAATTTTCTCCGGGTTTGAAAAATTCACTTTTGAAGTACCAAGTAGATATATTACTGTCCTCTGTTTTCCCATAATTAATGTAATTAGATCCTCCAATTTGTTCCTCTTTATCCAATTTAATGAGGCCCAAAAGAAAATTATCTTATGTTAGGTTCAATACCTTTTGTGTTAGATAATTATCATCTATAATTCTTAGAAACTTCAATGATGTTTTACTACATACTGCATACAATGTCTACAATAGGTCTTTAAAACTGAAGTCACCAAGAACTGTACAATTTTTCTTTCCAGACAATAGCTCTAATACAGATAATCATCTCTCTAACATAGAGTGCCGCCCTAATTTCTTTTGCCTGTTCTTTTTTAGGTAAACATGCTTTATGTAATTATTTTTAAATTCTGGCTGCATAGATCATCATGTATTTACAATATCAGTTATATCCTATTTCTTTTCTGCAGTAAGAATTTCCATTTCCCTGACTGGCTACCCAAACTCCTGGCACTGCTCTACAGATGTCAGGAAAAGAATTCATCTACTTTCCCTCTCGGTTCAGAGTTTGTTCACAGCTCAGCTGAGTTTGAATTCAAAAATACTATGAGCTGTTCTGTGGAAAACTTCAAATATTGTCTATGGCCTGTCTGACCTTAGCAGCAAATCCATCTCCTCTAATGTCAGTTAAAAATCTTCCTTTAACTTCAGGGATGGTTGAATTAGACCTCAGAAATCTTGTTTTTCCTGATTTTTCTTATTCTTTCCCTCTGCCAGTGCCAGGCTGTTTCAGCTGCAGAGAGGACAGTGACTAAGGTGTTTATTCTGTGATTAATGCCTTCAATTGCCTTATATTCTGACAGAAACTTTAGAAGTGCTTACCTGTCAATCCTTCATGTACCATAAGTAGATGTTAAGGCAGATATAGGCTGCTCATGAGATGCTGTGATAAGGTAAGCAGGTAAAGAAGCTTCATGGTCTGCACAGCAAAATGCGTGTGTCCATTTGGCAGAAGCCATTGATTGTTTTTCTCATTTTAGTGGACATATTAGTCTTAAGAATCTCATAAAGATATGTGGACAGAGGAAAGAAAATGTCTGAGAAAATAAGGGGGAAAAAATTGCTGCTATCAAATGTGACAGCTGCTCCCATAGGCTTTGCTTGGTTTAAATATTTGTCTCGAAACTGAAGCATGCTTGATGCTTAATTCCTCATGGTTTGATGGAAAATGTTAGTTTGCATAAATCCAGAGCTCTCAGCAAGAACGAACTGAATCACACAAAGAAAAATCTTTCCCAAGCAAATTACCTTTTAAGAAAACATTCTTTTGCTTGGTCCCAAAGGAGAAAGAAGGCTTTCATAAAAAGAATGAGGGTTCTTATTATGTGTTATGTATCAAAGAGGAAAAAGAGATGAAAAAAGTAAGGCAGTTAAAACTAAAACAAACATTATTCTGAAAGTCAGTTGTGGTGAGCAACACAGACTCCCTGGCTGCTTACTTATTTCTCTCATTATAGACCAGGATTTCACCTGAAGGCAGGCATGTAATCCAAACATCCAGCACAGCAACGTGCAAGTGAGTTCCACAAACGTATGGTCAAAAAGAGCTTGAGGGGAAGCAGAGGGGGGCTTTGGGAGACTACAAGCAAAGCAAAGCAGTGGGGAGTCAAATAACTATATTTGAGTGTACACTGACCTAACAAAAGGAAGAATTAAAGTGCATAGAAAGTTCAAACTCAGGCTGTGAGAAAGCATTTGGCTCATTAGGAGTTTTCTTGAATGCTGCCTGGATGGGACAAACTTCAGTTCAGCAATGCTGAAGAGGAAACGGAAGAAAACAACTCCAAACTACAAAGAACTTTACATTGGGAAAAAACCTTATTCACCTCTGAGAGTTGAAAAGGAAGCCAGGTTACATCTACTAGAAGCTGAGTTATATTTTCTGAACATTGGCATAGGATTTGTTGTGAATAAAAAGAGACTGAATCCTCCCATGGTTGATATTATCCTGTTCTTTCCTCTGCACAGACCCAACCACCAAATTTAGGTGGATTCTTACTCAAGCTATAATGACTTCTAGAGTTCAGTATATAAAGGGGAAATTTGTCTTAGAGCGCAGCCTGGGGAGAATATAGTTAGTGAAAGACAGAAATAGTGGTTTATGGTCTCCAGGAATCAGTAAAATGATACAGAGTATCATACTGTATTCCTCTGGAATACTTGAAAATAAAATGCTGGTTTACAACAATTAGGCTGTGTATATACAACAAATTTCTACTGCTTTTCCTCTCTTCAGCTCACTTAAACTTCAGTGGCACTCCTGAAGGCTTCTACCTTCAGGACAAAAGAAGAAGCAACTGATTTTACTGCCTGATAATTGTTCATGCACAGATACAGATAAAGTTGAGGTCACAAATAAATCCACATAAAGGAGGTGTCTCTGTCCCACAGTAACATAATTCCTAATGTTTAACAAAGTAGAATAATTCCCCTAATTTCAAATAGATTAGACAAACATTCCCAAACAGGCATAATGAATAACAAAGAATAAAAATAAAGGTCAGAAAAGAAGCATGAGTTGGTTTTGTGGCATGCTGTGAGTAATCATTATAAAGTCATCATAGGTAAAGTCTCATTTAAATAAAAAGAAAAAAATTAATATGGTTCTGGATTGTGAAACCAGGCATATGACATATAAAATACACATTGAGAACACCTTTTTAAGGTCTCTAGATGTAGAATACTTAAAGTATCGCTACGTGCAGAGGTATTTCTCATTCTGTTGCACAGAATGAGATAGAGGTCCTTGACCTCTACTGACCCATGAAAAAAGGACTGGAGTCACAAAATAACTAATATTCCTTTTCTGTGTCTGTTTTGTTTTATTTTCCTTTTTTCTTCCTCTTTTTTTTCAATTTATTTTCTTAGTCTGGAGTTGCCCAGGAAAAACAAAAGTTGAGGGGACAAACTGGGGACCTTGATTATTTTTGACACTTGATGAGGACCTCAGAGCTTTTCACATACAAAAGCTGCCTGTATGGGATAAAATAAAAAACACTCCTTTCATTATTAAAACAAAGATAGCTAAGCATTTGCTGTAAAAGTTTGTATATAGAAAAAGACTTTTGGGTTTTTTCCTTAATCTGACTTATTCTGACAGAACAGAGAAAACTTCTCAGCTCTATTGGATCTCTCCTTTGTTCATGCTTTGGTGCTGAGATCTGTAGTGATTTCATATTTGAGAAATTGATTTCAAGGCTGCATGTAGTTTCTGTTCCTTTCTCCTAAATGACATGAATTTCTTACATTCAAATTTTTAGCAAAATCAGACTTTTTTCACAAGTGTAATTAATGAATTTTAGGTGAAAACTCAGAGGCTCTAATTGAAGTTACTGAAGTGACTACTTTCTTTATGGTCTTTGGTACCCAAGGAAATTATCACTTCTTAGCATCTATGAATTGGGCTAAGCTCACCCAGCTTCTGTCTTAAACTGATGTCCAATGAATGAGTGCACACAGCAGCAGAAGAGACACAAATCTGCCTTGCTTTGATGCACACTTACTAGGAACAGGATTCCCAACTTTTCCTTCCTAAACACAGCAAAAAGTTAAGCTAATCACAGAATCACAGAATATCTGAGTTGGAAGGGATCTGGCAACTCCAGAAAGGATGGATGGAAATGAGGATCTCCAGGTGACTACTTGTTCCCACAGTGTAGGGTACTTGTTTTAGGTTTGGGAATCTCGATCAGAGATGTGACAGATGTCACTCTGTCATCTCTAGAGTCAGGTGAATTCCTTTATAAAGGCCATGAGATGGTGGCATGTCCTGGAAAAGCAAAGGAAGAGTAAGAAGCTGGATAATTTGGTAACATGACTGCACTAGGGGAAGCAGGAAGAGGGCAAAGTAGGGCTGTTAGGTAAAGTGCAGATCATTAGAACAGAAGGCTGTAAACCTTATGAGGTAGAGACAATGGGTAAGAGAATATGATGGGCAAGAGGCTGTGAGGAAAAATGACTGGATATGAAAAAAAACCTAATTCTAAACATAAGACAGGAATAAGGAGAAAGCTAGAGGGAAAGTATGCATTATGCAGCTTTCTGATTAGGAAACGAAACCTTCAGGGGCAGAATGGCAGCTCCTCACTATTTAGGAGATAGTAAAGAGAGCATCCACAGAGCAGAGGGAACCCTACAGTTTTGTAAAGGTATTTCATTTTTAGCCTGAGATGACAACAACAAAAAATATAAAAGGAAGAGCTCTGCAGTTGGTTTTCCAGCCAAAGTGAAAGAAATCAGCAGGAAAGTAAAGGCAACAGGGGCAGGAGTGGAGAACTCATTTTAAACTCCAGATTCCAATTAAATCTTAGAAGGAGATTTTCAAGTCCCTCAAGAGAAGGTGGCTGAGGAGATGTCATTTGGAGTTGCAGAAATCATGCAGACAATGAGACAAGAGCAGGGGTTCAAAATGTAGTGAGATAGAATAAACTTCAGTGCAACTTCTAGAGTGACAGTAAAATGAGAGCAATAACACGCTTTGTTACAGAAAAACCCCCAAAACTTATTTTAAACAAAGTAAGCAAGTTCCTCATAAAAATAAGATATATTGAGTCTATATTGCATACAGTTCTTATTCTCAATCCATATTTTTTCAAGCTTCAGTAGAACTACTCACAATTTCTGGATTATCCAAATTTAGTCTGCAATAATTAAAGTAGAATAATTTTAAAACTGAAAAATGTTCTCTGATTATCGGGGAGGAACTAGCCTTAATCAAAGCATGTTTCTGGAGCTGAAAACAGCAATAAAACCCATAATGAATAGAAATATCTATGCAGAGTAAAGAAAAAGGCCAGAAATGGCCATTGCTACTCATAACGTAAAATAATAAAAATGCTTATTGTAGAGACTACAAAATATTATCAACTGGTGCTGTTATTTGTGTCAATTCAAGAAATGGACTGAAACTGAAATGGATAGCAGCCTGTGTGCACTAACTGAAGTGAATGTTTCCGGACTTTGACTCATATGTTTACATTTTTGAGAAGTAAATATTAAATTTCATTTTTTTGTTAGCTATTTAGTAACACAGCATTGTACATATGGCAAAACTAGTGCCACTGGCCAAGAATACAGAGAAACATTGCCTTCCAAGAAACATGGTGTATGTGGGGAGAAGAGGAAGAAGACATACAAATAAAAGACAATTTTTTTTATTAAGCTTTGGAGGTAAAATGTTTTATACAGCTTACTGTGCTAAAACTAGATTAAAATATATTATATTCAATACTGTGCTTGGGGTTTTTTATTTTCTCAAGTAGCTCCATTTTCTCATTCAGACAGAGCTTGTACCATTTAATGAATCTACTGCTGTCAGGAATTATATACACTGAAGTAAACTGTAGATTAACCTTCTATGGATTGTGTAGAAGAAGCTTTGCCATGTGGAAAGTCTGCTAGAGAAACATCACTATTTCTGATTCTACCAGCACATTATAATAATTCAGATGTCCTTTACTTTCAGCATTAAATTCTCATATGCACTTACAAGTGCTGAGCTCGTCAACTTTTATTTCTTGATCAACCCTAGGGCTTACTCTTTTTTCTTAATAAAAAAATAAGTTCCCTTCTGGAAATTTGCTAATGGAAGTGAAGGAAGTTTAGAAAAAACAGGAAAGGAGTATCATATGACAAAATATTTTACTTTCTGCTGCCTGTCACTCTGTTCTTGCTGTCTTGGGAGGAATGTTATCCTGGGAGGAGTTATATGACTCAATATGGTTTATTAAAACAAATTTGCTGAGGTTGCATACATCATAAGTTTAAGAACAGGGGCAGAAAGAACATTTTTAAGAAGAATGTTTTTCAATAGTGATAGCTGGTCAATGGCATATGCTATAGAGAGGAACAACTATACAAATTATCTCAGCCATAGAAAGCTGGTGAATAATTATAATAGGTAATTTAGGCTTTGTTTTGAAAGTTAACTGTCAAATGTAACATCACAACAATGAACAATGAACAAATATAACAGATAAAGAAATTCAAAGTTACATAATAACAGTGTATTTAAATACCATGTGACCTGCCATTAATTTAAAAAAGAGAAGGAAAAAATACACCTTCTGTTTTAATTCAACTTGTTAAAAATGCTCGCAGGGACTGATGACACCAAAGAGTATAGTAGATTAATTTGATTTTAGTACAGTGGCAAAGTACTACAGCCATTCCCTTCACCTGAGGGAGCCAGAGATCCTTGTTCTGCAACAAGTTGTGGCACATTGGGCTCTTCGATGGAATAAAGGGATCCTAGCTTTCAGGCAGCTGACAGTTACTCGATCCTTTGTTTTTGGTAACATTTATTATTTCAAAGAATATAATTTTCATAATGCCACTATCCATTTGTCTTCGATATCATATTTCTGTCATTTTCTTTCTTGGCCATCTGGATTTTTAAGATGGAATGCCCATTTTTATGGCTGAATATTCTAAAGGTACTCTTATCACATTCTTTTGCTGATTTATCTTATGCTCAGCCCTTACAATGAGCCTCAATAGCTAGGAGAATCAATTCCTTATGGAGAAAAGAGAGGAAACTGAATCACATGTCAAGCTGATTTATCACAGGTTACATTTAAACAATCATTATTTTGTAAAGAGTTTCTGTAAAATAGAAAACATTTTGAGACTCACTTTTAAAATTGATTTCATTATTGGAGCACCTGGAAGTCCTTGAATGTAATCCCATTGTGTGAAGCAATGTGCAAACAAAGCACAAAAAGATGGTGCCTTCTCCAAAATATTTAAAATATAGGGGTAAGATAACGAGAAACAAATTGTCCTAAGGTGATTTCATGATGCTTGTATCCCCAATATCTGTTCTGTTTTTGCTGGATATTAAGTTATGCACCTTTAAGACTGGTTCTGAGAGCAAAGGGGGGACAAGAAGCGTGCTATCTGTTTGCAGAAGCTGCACTTGCTCCTCTCCATCCTTCTCCTGGACTGTGCTGTCTGCAGCATGGACACTGGGAGAGAGCTCTCCTTTGCTTCTTTGTTTGTTTTGTTTTAGCTAGCTGAAGCAGAGAAGTTCCCCTGACTGTGGCTTATCTTTTTCTTAGAGCTGTTCAGACCTGCTTTGGACCAAAAAATCCCAGAAAAACACTGGGAGTTCCCACCTGTGGCCCACCAGGGCCCAGGACATGGCATTGTCCAACGCAAGAGGGATGGATAAGAGATTGAGCGAGCTGAGCTACAGCACACAGCAAGGACTTCGTGAATTTGCCATCCCCTCAGGACAGTGAGAGATTTTGTTGTTTAATATTATTAATTTTTAATGCTTGTGAATGTAGGGGGATAGAATATAAGTAAATAAAGGTAGTATAGAAAGCAATCTTACCCCCTAAAGAGCTGCAGCTGGTTTAATTACTAAAGATTAGGAGCAGGCCTGACTTTAACAGGCCACAGCTGTAGCCAATAAGAAGAAGAGTGCTATAAAAGAGTGGATTGGGTGGTTGAGGGGGAATTGGTGTCAGTTGGTTGCTGTGAGAAGAAGCAAGAGTCAGTGCCTAGAGGAGTGGTTTATGAGAAACATCAAGGAGGTACAAAACTCTAGCAATATGGAGCCTCTGCAATATAATGACAACATGTGAATACTTTGCTTGTTAAATAAGCAGGGGGTTTTTTCCACTTTTCTCCAAGGAAGTATTTTCCCAAAGCAGCTGGGGGAGGGATCACTTGAATCTGCTTTCCAGAGGGACCTCTTAGGAAGTTTCCTCACAAATTTGCCCTAAACCCGGACACCAATACAGGCAGAGAGGGGAGTAAGGAAATCTGAAGTCAATACCAGATACTTGTAGAGAGATACTTGAGTCAAGAGAGCAAATGGAGGTTTCAGTGTAGCTTGTAACTGTGCAATTTTCATCAAAAGGGCATTTCATGAGTATTGGAGGAATATCTTCATATAAGTTCAGAGGAATGCTTGTTTAAGTATTTACCAAATTGAAAATAGTAACTGTAACTGGAAGAAGAGAGATCAAGGTCAATAGCTGCAGGAAGAATAATGATTATTATAGAAAAAATGAGCAGCTTACATTTGATTTGATGGTTGAAGAGTTCCTTGCAAGAGCTATTGGTCTCATGAGTTATGGACCTGCATCAACTTTCCAGGTGGGTATGCATGGAGTGAGCTTGAAAAGGTTAGGGAAGAATGTGTTACTGTGGCCCAGATGGGGAGTTGTAAGTGCTCAGACCAGTTTTAGCCTCATGGATTGGTAAACCAGACTATGTACTAGTGTGTTTTACAGTAAAAATAAGCAGGACATGGATCTAGTCTGAGTGTAAGGATGTAGAAAGAGGCCTGAAAGATGATGCCAGATGATAGGCCTGCATGGTAGCAAGGACAAGGACTTAGGCAGTGTTGCCCCTCTCTAGGGTGCTTTGAAGGTTCCCTTAGTATGAAACGAAAACAAAAAAAGAGGCATGGGAGCAGGAGGCACAATGTTCAAGTTTCTGAGGTACTTACACTTACCATTTATTTCACATGTGTTATGGGACGAATGGAAATGAACACACCCTTTTGCAAATATATGTAAATGTGCATGTAAATCATACTCTATTGCTTGACAGACTGTCTATTAAGCTCTAGCAACATCACTGATAATAGCTGGCCTTTGAATAAAGGCAGGATTTAAAGCTCTTAGATGGAGAAATATTAAGCTGAATGAGATAAAATAGTTCAAGTACTGGCAGACTCCTCTAGTGCATTCACCCAAGGGATTCTGCCAGTGTTGGAGGCTGTACTGCACCTTGCAGGTACTGGAGCAAGGTGTTGGACCCAAGGATGATCCTTATGGCTCCCTTTCATCTCAGCATCTTCTGTTATTCTAAGACTATGTCCTCACTAGGGGCATCTGTTGGCAAGCTGAATTTGGCCGCATGCTAAAACAACTTGCAAATTACAATTAATGCAAGAGTTCATGCTATTACTTGTTGGAAAGTACCACTATAAGGACAGGAATTGAGCTGGTCTTTCCTGGTTTACTTGCCACACTACTGTGTGCTTACTTGCTAGTTCTTTTGTCTGTTTATATGCACACAATTTCTATTAACAGCTGCTTCATGTAGGAGGACTCACATCCATAAAATAGCTGTTCTAAAAGATTAGTAGTGGAAGATTTTCCAGATGAAACAATTTTTAAATTTATGTGACAACTGAACAGTCAACGAGAAGTCTTCACTTACAAGAAATAGCCACTTGCAAACTCTCCAGCACTTTCTTTACCAGACTGTGACAAACTGAACATCAACCCCAGGATAAGTACACTACACATTGAAGTGACTTAATTGCTCTTAGGAGTAAACTGAAGATAACAGGGTGGCTTTGAAATTTAGATGCTGAAATATAGAGATTTCAAAACTACAAAGCAAGAAGAGTTTCTGCTAAAGTTGTTGGAAATGATAGATAATTGACATTGCTAAAATCAAGTGCCAAATATATATTTTCTTGAAATGTAAGGTTATAATTTGAGGTTCTGAACAGAATTATATATATTTCTTTAAGCTCAGCAGTGTTTCTGGCTACTGTTATCAAAATAATGAAACATTAGACATGTATGTCTATAAAACTTGGGTAAAAATCTGTTAAAGATATAAGATAAGGTGTTGGTTATAAATAAATATTTTAAAATATATGTATCTTAGACTCAGTGGAATCAAGATATTCAGATTTAAGACCGAGGTTGCATATTAAATTCCACTGGTTGTTTGAGTATTATACTTTAGAATGTTTCCCTCTCATCTCATATGAGATAAAAATCACATGTGCTAATTAGCTTAAAATAGATCAATATAATAAACTATGTTATAAAGAATATCAGTCATAGCCAAAATACTGAACTATTAGAATCATTTATGAAGGAGATGCAGAGACACCTCCTGTAACTCTCTTGTGACTCATCTGGTAAGAAATGCAATTTTGAACACATGGTGAGGATAAGCGTGATCTAAGTAATGCTTTAATTTCTAAAGATATTAAAATATGTCATTTTAACACCTAGAAGGCTTAAATATTTGCAATACTTTGTTTTGTTGCTTGTGTGACCCATGCATTTTTTCTCTGGACTTCAAGAGCTAGTATGGTGCTTTCTGAACCAGTAGCCCATATGTTGGGACTATCTGTATGTCCAAGGAATAATTTTGTGGACTAATTATGTTATATCACAATTTCTACTTGATGGAAAATTTGATATGGAGTGGCTTAGGAAAACTGATCTGACACTTCTAAAGTTTCAAAAATAGCTACAGTACACTATGCTGATGTAAATCCATTCAACAGTCCCTCCCTCACACCTGATCATTGCCCAAATAATGTGATGAGATAAAAGTCAAAACCTACAAACCAGCAACTTACATCCCATGACAATTATCCAAATATTTATTCCTGGAACAATTTTTGACAAGCCACCTCTCTATATTTAGGAGTTCTGTCTTCATAGCATTTTTTAGTTTTTGTAGCTGACCAAGGAAAAAGCAGACTGATGAAGTGCAGTGTCTAATGTGATTTATGGGAATGGCAGTTAGGTAACTCAAAACCAGTCTGCTGCACTGTGCTTGCATGTCAAATAAAGAGATTTCTCTGAATTAGATGTTATTTCTTTGTTGCAGGATAAGGCATTTTTGATAAAGAGCTTTTGTGATACGAAGTAGGGTTGGGAATAGAGAAGATATATATCCTGAATGCAGCCTTCTCTGTACTATGTGAATATGTGCACAAAGAAGCCTACCACAGGGTCTGAGCTGAAATAAAACATTATACAAAGTAGTGATGAATGTCTGGAATGTTTTTGTCCCTCAAGAGAAAATCAGAAGGGAAAACCAGAGCACAAACATTAGTTACAGAGTCTTCTCCCCTAAAATATATATTTTATCAATTACATTGCATAATGGTGACATTCCATCACAGAAAAAGCAGATCTAAACTTAGATGGCTCTCACCAGGATTTTTTGGGGTCTGTAGTTCTGGCTATAAGGGTTTGTGGTTGCAAGCCTTGGAAAAATAAATTTGCCAGTACAGCCAGTGCATTTCAGCTAAAATCACACTCACTATTTGGAATTTTTATGTGCACCACTGTGGTGGTTTGACCAGGAAGAAGTGGGAATTCTGGGAAGCTGTGGTCAAACCAATGAAGGTTTTGGGTTTGAGACTGGCACCTGGTGTAGCCAGTGGGGTTTGGACACACCTCCGAGAATACACAGGGGTTAAAAAGCAGGGCACTGCCCTTGGCACTCTCTCTTGGGACGTTGCTTCGAAGAGGTCAGATCACCCTCCCCTGTCCAGCCTTGCTGCTGGGCGGGGGAGGGGCAGCCATGCGGTAGGCCCGGGGCCTGGACAGAGATGGGGGTTGAGGGGGCTTCGAGGATGGAAGGGTGGAAGATCCCAGGGAGTCAGCCCTCGGGCAGCCATCCTCCCCCCAGGAGAGAGAGAGAGAGAGAGGAGAGCCGGCGTCTGAATGTGATAGCAGCCAGCCCGGGAGGAGAAAGGGGAGGGAAGAGTGCAGCCTGGCCGGCGGAGCAGCAGCACCTGTGGGAGTACCAGCATTCCGGGACAGACAGAGACTGAAACTTTTAACCCTTTCTTTCATGACTGGGGCCTTGCAAAAATGCTAATCCTCCTCGAAGCTGAATAAGAAGGGAGATAAGAGATGAGATGAGACAAGGACCTGGCCCGAGGAATGTGGAGATGATTGAATGGGAAGAGATGATTTGGAGTGGCCTTTTGGCTGGACTTTTCTTGTGGCCATGGACTCAGTTGTTCCTGTGACACAGACTGCATTTAGGGGGAAGCAGTGGCTCAAAACCAGGAGGGTTCATTCGTGAGGACCCCCCGGCCCCAGGGGGTTGGAAAAATATGGGGGGGACAGATGTCCCAAAGCAGAGACTGTGCCTTTTTGGAGTGAGACAAGGCATCCTTGAAAGACAACCCTAAAAGCAGCTCTGGCCATGCGTCAGTGGTGAGAGCACTGGGCATGGAAGGAAGATGTCACAAGCGGCAAAAGGACTTTTTTCCGGGCGGTGCCGAAGTGACAGGGAAGCGCACGAGGTTTCAGTGTGTTTCCAGGGGAAGCCTATGGAACAAGAAGGACTCCTTTCCTCTTCATGAACTGCAGTTTGAGTATACTAAAGTGTCGAGCCGGGCTGGGCAGTTGGTGTTTTGGGAGAATGTATCGGATTGGGAAAGTCAGGTAGTGGGGAGGAGGAAAGTGGTTTTTTGTAAGGTTTTCAATTTTTTTTTCTTTTCCTTATAGTCTTTCCCTATTTTCCTGTAGTTTAGGTAATAAAGTGTTCTTTATGTTTAAGTTGGAGCCTGTTTTGCTTATTCCTGGTCACATCTCACAGCAGACACCAGGGTGAGGCATTTTCATGGGGGGCACTGGCTCTGTGCCAGGCTCAAACCGTGACAACCACAGTAGTCCTAGTATCTTGGAATTTCACTTTATGCTGTCATTTTTTTACGTTTTATTTGGAAACTCAATTTACTTTTTGGCCCTAGTTTAGATATCAGTATTGGGCATCTCCCTTTAATTCTCAGTACCACATCTTGATAGGAAATGCAGAAGTTAGTTTCTCTCAGATGTCTATAATTTAGTTCAGACTACGACTTTTGCTTCAATGCATGTAACTTCAGCTTCAATATATAATGTATAATTCAAGGAAGTTACTGCTTTGTGCTCACGAAAAGATTGACCCTTGTTCTCACGTCTGGAAAATAAATACTTAAGATCAAGTGCCGCAGTTAAAATCCAAGTGGCTATTTATCCAAACATGACTAAATAATTTAAGGTTCAGGATGAGAAGATTTATATAATTATTCATCTAATGACCTGCTTTCTAAGCACATGAGTATTATATTTAGAAAATGCTTAAATTTTGTGTCAATAAAGCTTAATGTGAGGGGTGTTTGGACACCCCTCAGATGTTTGCCTTTATATCTTCAGAGTCATGTCTATTAATTCTATTCTTCGGCATCAATGTGTTTTCCAGTAAAGTATTTAGGAGCTGTAGTTACCCTAGTTAAAATGAACTAAATTGAAACCCAGTACAAAAATATGGTTATAAAGGCAAGCAGTGAAAGATATATGGATATTCAGGTTTTAAAATTGTGGTTATTGAAGTCTTGAGTCTTTTCTAAGCTAATGTGTAATATACAGAGTATAAATATAATGAGAGTAGTTATGATTACTGCTGCAATAATTGGTAATTTATTATTGATGCATTGAAAAATAATGATTAATAATGCTAATTTAAGTATTATTATTCCTAGAAGCACTTACAGTAGTCAAGCACTCTAGCGTGTTTTTCTGATCATGGAATAAGAAAATTTCGCCTGCTGTAGATATTTCTAATGTTTGTACAACCTAGTTTTTTGCAAAAGGAAGAATATGAATGTTGGCAACGTTAGGTATCAGACGCATCAAATCAAAAAAAATGTTCAGCACGATTTCACAGTGTTTTACTTGGAAAAGACTCTAAGATCAACAAGTCTAGCCTTCGAGACTGATCACCACCTTTTCACCAAGACCGTGACACTAAGTGCCATGTCCAGTTGTTTCTTGGACACCTTCAGAGATGGTGACTCAATCACCTCCCTGGGCAGTCTTCTAATGCTTATCAATTCTGTCAGTGAAGAAATAATTCCTAATGTTCAACCTGAACATCCCCTGGCACAGCTTGAGGCTTTGCACTCTCATTCTGTCACTGCTTGCCTGGGTAGCCCCATGCAGCTACAACTGACTTTCAGGTGAGTGTAGAAAGTCACAAGGTCCCTTCTGAGCCTCCTTTTCTCCAGGTTAAACACCCCCAGCTCCCTCATCTGCTTCTCACAGGACTTGTGCTCCAGACCCTTCCCCAGCTCTGTTGCCCTTCCCTGGGCATGTTCCAGCACCTCAATGTCTGTCTTGTAGCGAAGGCCCCAAAACTGAACGCAGGATTGGAGGTGTGGGTCCCCTGTGCCGAGTACAGAGGGACAATCACTGGCCTGGTCCTGCTTATACAGCCCAGGATGCCACTGGCCTCCTTGGCCAGCTGGGCTCAGCTGGCTCATGTCCAGCTGCTGTTGATCAGCCCCCTTGGTCCTTTTCTGCTGGATTGCATTCCAGCAAGATTTGATACATTATGTTTTACCAAACACTCAGAGGAAAACTGTGTAAACATATTAGCCTGTATTTTAAAGGCTGTTCAGACATCATAGTTCAGAAAGTCAAGTGAAGCTTTCTGGTTAAGTGGTTGACTTTTTTCAGTGTTAGGTCCTCCCAAGACCTAAGTGGAGATTGACTCACAATGGTATAAACTACAGCTATAAATTACACAGTATAAATTATAGGTGAGATTAACATTATTTCACTTCGTTCCATTATTTCACTTCTCCTTCTCTCTAATTTTTTTTGTCCATTTTTTTGTGCCCCTTCACAACATAATGAATGCCTTTTCCTTTTAGCTTGCAAAAATCTTACTACATGTGACTGGCAAATAAATAGTCTTTGTCCTTTGGTTCTGCTGTGAAATACTGTACCATTAGAATTTAACTACCTTCTTCTTTGTGACTATTACTTTGCTTATCTATCCAGCACCACTGTAGAAGTCATTACAAATAATTTTGGCCTTTTACTGCTACATACAAACAAATGCAACTTGCATTCGTCAGTGAGATGATCCTGTACATTTTCCCATTTGAATTAACTCATCTTTATGGTCTCTGTCCTCACCCAGATTAACCAACACAGGTTTTGATTTCCCTGTGCAGTGCTGGAATACAAAACATGTTTCCCTGGAAACTTAAATGTCTGAAGCAATCATTTACACATACAGTATCAGCACCAAAAGTGCATATTTTTCCAGTTCAAGTTAAGAACAAAATAAAAATATCTTCTGTGTTTGTTTGAAAAGATATATTTAAAACACTGTGAGGAATACCTTATATTTCATTTCAGAGATCAAATATTTAATTGTTCCCATAATAAATCTGGATTGCAAAATATTTTCCTTTTTAGACTAATTGTATTCACTGGAATAACTGTTCATAACATTTCAAAATTCTGCTGAAATGTTTATCTCTAATTGCCATGCAAAACACTTCTGCCCTTTCCTCTGGGTAGGGCAAAACAACTGTCATTTTATCAAAGATTGTCTTCACCTGCCAAGAACGTTTGGATTGTTTTAATCATTCTGTTCACAACTCTGACTTTCTTTTCAAAGCTATTCATAGAAATTTCTTTAAACTGTTGTTTTCTACTGACAGAGGCCCATTCAATATTCCCCTCTCTCTCTCCTCTCCTGCCTTTCCCCTTCCCTTTCTCTGCTTTGTTTCAAAACCAAATTACTTGCTCCCAATCCCAGGTACTGGGAAATAGGAATGATACAAATATGTGTATATAGATTCACATACATGATTGCACACACACACAGTTTAATAATGTGCCATTAGGGCACATTGGTTATATTATTAATGAAACTGCAGTTTCCAGGCTTTGCAACCTTCAGCCTACCTTAGGAGGAAACCTCAATACAGCTGTAGTCAACTGCTCTTTAATGCTAATTTCTAAAATATTTTACCAAATTAGAGTCATAGTAGGAAACACCCAGCATACAGAGAGTTTTGAGTAGGACCGTAGTTACTGATCTGTTTGGATAATTTAGCTTGAATTTGAATGGTTTTAAATAGGCAACTGCATATTTGATTGTGTTTTAAAATGTATTATTAGTCTATTTTTTAACTGAAACCTACATTATTAATAATTAACAATAATTCTGTAAACAACAAAATTTAGGATTTTCGGCACTTTCATGTATTTACAGAGGCATTATTATTTTTTGTTTTTCAGAAAGGGGAACGATGGTTAGAGAACATGATTTGCCAAAAGGTCACACAGAAAATATTGACAAAACTGACTTCCAGAATGAAATCTTGGCTTTGGTGAAATCAAATGCAAAACTCAGAGACAATGGGCTCTCATCCCAGACTCCTGTCCTGACTAGATGCTGCTGAGGGAGTTTGAAGATAAAATGAGTTACTAGAATGCAGTTGGGGTATTTTAGTACTTTCACACTTTTATTCGCAGCTGAACACTTTCAAAGTATGATATGCTACAGTGCCCTGTTATTGCACTGGCTCTCATGTGGTGGTGCTCATGTTTGAAAATACACCAGGATTAGAAATATGTCCTTTTTCTCCTCCTTTGCAGAGCTGAGGGATGAACTGGATACGTAAACAAATGTTCATTGGCATAGTCAGACTTGTGTGACACTGGAAGGATTATTTTTCTATAATTGAAGTGACATAAAAAAGTGTTCAAGCAACAGTTATTGGGACTTAGATGTGTCAGTGGATGCTGCTTTCTTACTATGTCAGACAGAAAGTTAGTGGTAATGATAGAATTATGTAAGGAAATGAATCATGAAAAGTGAGAAAAAGATTCTGAAACATTTAATGCTAAATTTAAGGATTTGGAAAGATAGTCAAATTCCACACAGAATGCTGGGACCAAATGCTTTACATCTATTCAACCTATTTTCTTTAACACTGACAAGTATTATTACACTTCTTGTGCTTCGTGCTTCAATTTATTTCTAGTTTAACTTACATGTCAGTAAATTTATGTCTGACGTCAGTCTGGCTCTTACCATTCTCTTTTTATTAGATATTTACCTCACATTTCTATCAAACATCTCTGTCACTGAATTCAAATATGCTTATTAAAGATAATGTTGGCACTGCCAAAACAGGTGCAATCACCACCCTTTCAATTTTACCTAATTTAAACCCTTTTCAGATAACATATGTATAATTTTTCCCTTTGGAACTCTGTTTTATCAGAGTGCTAATCTTATGCAGAACGATTCAAATATGTGAGTAATAAATTCACAGAAACCTTTTAGAATACGCAAAATGATGGTACAGCAAAGTAAAATACAGCAGGCTAAGAGATGACCAGGTTTTGCAAATGATGAGTGGAATAAGTGTGGAAATAAAAGGTTACCTGAATGGCATTTGTTACATTCCATCCTGCTTCCCAGCTGGTGATCAGTTTGACCTGGGCATGTGGCAAGGGAGCTGGGGACTTGTATTCTGGATCCTGGTGGCAAATATCAAGCTCAGATTTCAGGGGTCCATCTGGTCCCTCTCTGTTCTCGCTGTGAGCTCTGTTCAGTTCATCGCTTTTAGCAAAATTCATGTGCTCTTCATCAGTGTCTAGGCAGATGTCCCACCTCACCAGTCCCAAAAAGAGAGATGGTGTTTCTCTAAAGCATTTGAAAAGAGATGAAAAAGTCTGCTTCAGGTGAGCCATCCTCAATACCAACTATAAAAGTAAAATCTTTCATTACTTGTCTTTATTTCTTTCAGCAGTTGTATGTTGTCAATCCTTTTGGTAGGTTAGCCTTGATAGTGTAGCTGTGATTAATGGAGTTGGTTGTCTTTAGTTCATTTATTTGTGGCTGTTTCAAATAGCAGCTAAAGAAATATCTTCAGGGTCTTCAACATATTGCCCAGAGTAGCATGCAGCAAGATTTAGTAGGCTGCAAGCTTCAATTTACAATTCAAATTGTTTTTCCTTTTACCTATGTCATCTATGTAGATCAGTCATTCATGAAGCATCTACAGGTGGCTGCAAGAATCTTTCCCTGGAAATTATGCATGTTTCTAAGACAAATAAATAGTTCTGCCAAAAGGAAAAAAAGTGCTTCATTAAAAACTAGAGCTGATGGACTGACTGCTAAGAATATGCATATAAACAAGTTTGCTTTTCCAGATGTGAGACTTTTCTGCTGCGTTTTAGTGTCTACAGAGGTCAGTAGAACTTAAAAAATGTTCTTAATGGAGCTTAAGAAGCATGAAAAAGAAAAGTAGCTTGTTTGTAACTCTATTTAGCTGTTACCAGCAACATTCAGGGGAAAGACCTAGAAGTATGATGATACAGGTACTTTATGGATATGACTGATATGATTACTCACACTGTAAAATCCTAAAAATAATATTTACAGAAGCTTTCCTTCTTGCCATGGCCCATGGAATTTGTGAATATAGGTAAATAGAGAGAGAACTGGGTTACACATTTGTAGGCTTATTTATACCCACTTTCTTTAGTTATTTGCTATACCTGCTCTATGTTCTCCTTCTCTCTTTCTTTCTAGAGACTACTGGGTTTTAACAGCTAAGCTTTTCTTTAACAGCTGAATAACTGGTACAACACTGCTGATCATGCTGAAAAAAGTGTTCACTTATAAAAGGTTGGCATGGGGACTTTGGAGCATGTAGGGTCAGTCTTTGCTTGCCCTTGTCAGCCAGTGACAGTCCTTGTATGCCCTAGCATGTCCTTCCCGCTAGAAGAAATTTCAGGAATTCTCAAAACAATTTTAGAAGTTTTTATTTCTGAATAAGAATTCTAAACCAATGACATTTCTGCCATACTATATGTATTTATGACCTACAGTCTCATTAGAAGCTCTCAGAACTTGACCATTTCCAAAATGAATCATGAAGGCCTTGTTGTCCCTTTTTCTTAAGTGGTCGGGATTAAATAAACATGGAGACAACCTTCACTGATCTGTCTTTTACAAATTAAGTAAACCTGTCAACAGTATCTATAAAGTGAAAAAAATAATGTTAGCAATCAATCACATGGGTAACTTTCCTAATACAGAGAGAATGGTCTGAGATGCACAAATGGAATCCTATTACATATTTTCAGTCTGATCTGAAGCATTACTTCTGTTTACATTTTTGGAATGGACCAAAAATGTAAATGGATGTTTATATCTCTGGAAAGGACCATTTTGTCGTCATTGGCTGTATCTAGTGCAAAAGGCACAATCTCATGAAACAGATAATTAGCATTAAAAAGATATTTTTATCAATTAAATGCAGATAACCATTTTAACATCCTGAGGAATTGAATTCTATCAAATATAAATGTTGATTGCTACAAATGAAAAATTACATAAGAAATTACATTGTTTATTTGGTGTTAGTAGGATCTTTATTTTCTATTCAAAATAATTATTGAGTCAGGTCTTTGGTGGGGGTATTTCTTTTTCTTTGTTTTGGTTTTATTCTTTATTTTTAAAAATTGTTTGCTTGTTTGTTTTTCCTTGTAGATTAGTTAGAATTTCATGCAGCTAACTAAATCAAGAGAAGTGTAAGCAAGTTTAGAAACAGAGAGATATCTCTAGGTAGAGAACTATTAATTTTGACTGCACAGGCTTAGAGATGAATTATCCTGTTTTATCCAAGGCCCTCTTACAGCACTGGAAGGAATCCCATTTTCAGATCTCTTATCTGCCAGATGCATCCCATCCAGATGTCAGAAAAATGAAATAATAGTTAAAACTGTTTTCTCACAGTTAAAGAGAACTTCAAAAGTAATGTAAAATCTCTTTTTAAAAAATAGCTTTTAGTTGGTTTAAGTTCACTGCTTCCCTGCTGACCAAAACAATCTGAATTTAATAAAATATTTATATTAGCTATCCCAAACTTGGTATACTTTTTGGATTACTTTTTTCAAAGAAATATTATTATTCATTTCTTACATACAGCATAGCACAGGACAATCCCACTCATCATTGTACAATATTTATTATTATCTATGTCTAATGCTGTTTAGAAATCCTAGCAGCCACCTTTGGATTAAGTGTCTTAAAATCAACTAGTAGGAGACAGCTTTTTTATGAAAGGTTTACAGTTTAGCAAGTGAAGACAGACATGGCAATTTGGGAGTCTATTCTTCGTCATCTGCTGGGCATGGCTTTTCTTCCTGTATTTCATTCCCTGCAGCTTTGGCTTTTCCAGCCAGTAGGGCAAATTGTGCTCTTTGTTACATCACTGTACATTTACTGATTCTTTCAGAGACATAAATAATGAACAAAGGAAGATATATCAAAACCAGTTTTATCATTGCATTAAAAGCTGCTGTCTGGATGACTATAGCAAAGTTCATATTTATTGTGCTACTTCCAAGCTATCAGAAATAAGCAGTAAAGGCAACAAATGAGAACTGGAATCAGTTAAAGGGTTCTTTACTTTTCCCATGCAGTAATTCTGCTAGACATTCTTTCTACAGATGTTCTTTATCCACATGAGTCTGTATTTTAAGTTTAATTAAATGTTCTCTCTCATCTTAGGAAAAACTTCCTGATTTATGGGAGCCTTGTAAGCATGGTTATCATTGTCCTTGGCACCTATTCACCTATTTCTATTTCAGTACCTAACCTAAGATTCAGATTTTCTTGGAAAGCAGCAGACTGTCACTATGCATCATAAGCTTGACAGGGCTGAATTTCAGGAGCGGGAGGAGCACATGAATATGCTTGGAAAAGACATCCTTCTTGGTCAGCAGAACTTTGTAGTGCAGTTGCTTATGCCCAAGGAAATAAGGTCTTCAGAGCTGCCATCTGTGCTGGCCATGATTTAATTCAAAGTTTGTTTGACTGTAGAACCCTTAGTTATACCCATCAAGAAGGGTATTTCAGAGCCATAATAAAATGTAGGCCAACATAACAGTTTATCAGCCTCGTATACTTTTATCCTACATAGCAGTGCATTTATTTAATGTTGAATCTTTATAAGCTCACTTTTGCTGTGGGACGTGGGTTTGGTTCAAGTATTGGGGTAGTAAGAATATTGTTGCTACTTAGAACACTCTTTCACAAGGGAGAAAAGTTCTCTCCACAAAAAAGGAATAGTCACCACTGTTAGTCCTGAGGGTAGTTTGGGCAAACACAGGACTTCCAAGTATGTGAGATGTTTTATCTAGAATAATAAATAAATGCTCAGAGAATACATACTGCTACTACTTCCCATAATAAAATCAGTTTGCAACTAAAAGGCTTTTTCAATCTTTCCATGTCAGTGTGCACTAGACCTTTGTATAAACTCGGATCTGAGAGCATGAAAATCTTAGGCAAAGCTAGACCTGTGGTGTCTTCCCATGGAACTCCAAAGCTGTATGATGGAGCAACCAGGAACGGAGGTGCACTGCTGAGTGCCTGTGTTACACAGTTTGGGTGCATCCTGACTATCCCAGAAGCTCAATAGGGCCCTTTTTGCTAAAGAAACTCTTTAAATGTATTAGTCCAGGTTTTGGTGATGCCTGAATGACTTTAAACTAGAATAGAGATCACAGTACAAAATTAAAAAGTACCTGAAACAAAAGATTGTTCAGTTTGACAAATATATCCAGAAAAAAATTACAGACTATCCATCCACCAGTGGCGAAGGTTAATGATGGCTTAGATGGGGGATTTGTTTTGGTAGTGAAATAAAGATTTCATTTTTTGGTACTGTGGATCCATAACATAAATATTTGCAACAGGTTTTTTTTAACACCTTTAACTGATGCTTCTTTGAATGCTCAGGTTTCTTAGCAAAATTAATCTACAGGTGTTTCTGCCACATATACAAATTTGAAAAGCAGATGCAGAAAATGCACAGTACACGATGAAAGATAACATTAGGAATCAACTGCATGTGTTTGAAAAGGTTTCTTTGCATTCACTTATGTTAATTTTTATGCTTTTGTAAGGATTTTTTGTGGAGTACTCTCAGCATATTACTCTGGCAACTCTTTAAACAGTTATTCAAAATTATGTTCAAGCATGTGAATAGAAAAAAGCATATGAGTGTAAATGCATGTGGCACTTTAGAGGAACACGAAAGATGACTTCCCTGTCCTATGAAGATAAACTGCAATCCAGAGAATAAAGGATTATTGTGATGCCAACTCATAAAAAAGGAAAAGAATGGAGTGGTTACACTGAACAGATGAGTACTTAGAAGTTTCTTGAAAGAATTTGATCACAAACCAGAATTTGTAGAGGACCTTTCTTGTTAAAGAAAGAGAAGGTACTATTCAAAACCTAAAGGACATGGAAAGAATTAAGCCCATAGAGGAAAAAGAAAACAGTAGGAATGAAGATTGTTAAAAACATAGATCTGCATGGTGTAAGAGAAGTTAAGGAAACTGGAAAGATCAAGTGCTCATGGACAGGATGTCATAGTATAAAGATTTTTGTTACTTTACATAGAATGCTTTCTAAGACATGCCACAAAATCTTCATATGTAACCAGATTTGTGGATTCTTTGAATTTCTCTAAGTTCCTACATGCTAATATTCTTTCTATTTCTTGCATTAGAGGGAAAGAGAATCAGTTCTGGCAATTTTCACAGTTAAGGATATTCTGCTAGAAGAAGAAATGCAATTTGTGAGGATCAGAGAAAATGCCAAGTAAAAAGACAGAAAGATACTTCATCATGAGTGGCTATTTAAACCTATCCCAGGGATGACCCTCTAGGAATATCTGTGCTACAAATCAAGCTCTCGAGAGATGCACATGCTAGAAGTTAGCATTGACCTTTATTGAGGCCATTTGTACATATGTATCATGATGTCGTCCTTAAATGTCTAGAGGTTTATATTTTCCCATTGGCTAGCTCACTGAAGAGAAATCACCATTATCTAGGAAAGGATTAGCATTTATGGGGCTAAGATGGCTGATGATATCCAGAAAAGACAAGGCAGTCTTATAGCTCATGGAGAAATGTATTTTCTCTCTGCCTGCAACACTTAAGTTACATTTTGGTGAGTTGCATCATGGTGTTTACATAAATTAATATGGATGGGATTCCTCTATGCAGCAGAGAAATTTTATGAGCTACCCATTTAAGCCCCTTTCATATAATCAGTAGAATAAAACAGATGCTGCTAAACAGTTGTTTGTCTCAGCTTAAAGTTGGCACCTCAAGCAGGTGGGATGCCATAGGTCAGTGGCATGAAACTGGCTGTTTTCTCTCTCTGTATATAAGGGAAATCTTTAATTACTGGCTTGGAGTTTTATACCTGTCTGCACTGTAGTCATGTGAAGGCAGGTGAAGTGAACCCCATACTATGCATTTCCTGAATGATTATTTAAATTTGTAACTGCTGCTACAATGCAGCCCATCTTACTGCTCTCACCAGCTACTGATTAAACTTGGCATTAGAATTTATCAATAATTTTGGCATTTTTTGCCAACAATCTGTGCCAATAATTTGTTCAGACTTGTAAATAAAAGTAAATTAAAATAATTTACAGTTAAAAGGTTACATTTAGCAACCCTATTGCTAAATGTTATAGTAGAAAAAATTCAGTCATTTTCCAAAGCAATAAGCACAATATTTGAAACCTAATATATTTGGAAGTAATTTGCTGTCATTGATTTAGGAAGTTGAATGCTTACATTACTTAAATTGTCACCTTATCATCTTATGAAGAGAAGGAATTTCATGGTTCTTGAGTGTAAGAATGTGGACTAAAATGTGATTCTGAATAACTGTCTGCTATGTGGAGACTATCCCTTGAGCACAGGATAAGATAGGGTGAAAATACGTGATTATGTAGTAAATTACTATTTTAATGATGCATAAAGGAGCTAAATTAAGGTTACAACAGCAAATCATAAATAAAGTTTACAGCTCTTCAGCACTGCCTTTTCAGGTTCTCTTTTACAACAGAGACACCCTTCACAGAACTGGGAAAGGATCTCAAGTTGTGGGAAATATCTGTGTCACACAGCACTGGTACATATACAGTGATTCAATGGCATCATTCTTTTATTGGACTGATGAAGTAATATGAATTTAAACTTAAGTGACAATAGTAGAAGGTATGTTAATTCAGTTTTTTTCTTGTTCTGCTGAATTTAAATGATAGTTTTACAAAAATAAATATGTATTTACAGTCTAATTTTAGATGGTATGGTAAAAGAACTATCAGTCACAGCATATTGCCCTTTAATCCAACAAGCCATATATTAATAACACATATTATTAATTAGTAAATAGTCTGTCGTGTCTGAAAAAATTCCATGATGTAGGCAGGTGGGCAGTGGATGGTGGATACTAACATCCTCCTCCCCTTCCTTGTGAAATGAGCTGTGAAGATCAAGAGTTTGCTACCTGGAAATGTAACATTCAGATGAAGCAATCTGCCACTTAAGGGAGAAGGATAGGAAAGCAATAAAGCCCATCTACAAATAACAGGTGAAGCTGATGGCTACAATTCAAGTTGAGAAAGTTGTTGAGAAATAAAATTGCCATGACAATGAAGAGCAGCAATTCTTTACATAGCACATAAAGTTATTGTTTCCGTCTCTTCAGAAATAACTGAGATGTAAAACATGAAAACCATGCTAGATATTTTTGTACATATGTTCCACAGCATAATAGATTTTTTACTTTGCCTTCAGGAAAGCAAATGTGTTTCACCAGAGATGAAAAATTTTGTATTTATTTGTAGTCTCCCAGGTCCAACTGTATTGCCTCATCAGCAAGTTCTGCTGCCCCAGTGCTCATCTATAGCATCTGCATTCATTCTTTACAGGAAGAGTTTCTTCACCTATTTTATGTCTTCATTATAGGTATTGTCTTCAAGGAATCAATAGAGGAAGACACAGGTGTAACTTATATGCATGGCATTATTGTCATCTACTCGTGCATTTCATTTAGTGTTATCCATAAAATCATAATTTTTAGGAGCAGTTGAAATTACAGAGATGATTACTTAGTGTTGTGATGCTTACAGTCATTTGGAAAGTAAATATTTTACTCTCATTCTTGATGAGATACATTTTAGACTTTGAAGGATGATTTGGGACTTTTCTCACAGTCTCTTACATTTATTTTTTTAAGAGAAAGTTCAAATAAATGGATAAATAGTGAAATAGCATAGGTTCACAACACAGACATCCATCAATGAAATAAAAAGGAAGCAGTGCAAAACAAATTGTTGTCCTTTGCTGTGACAGTTAAAGAGATGCTCTAAGGTGTTAACTTGTTTGTATTATGCAACTGAAATTCTAATTATGCAACTGAAATTCTAATCTTACCCAGATCAGAATAAGCAGTATGGAGTAATTAAATCAAGATTATAGAAACTTTTACAGGTGGTTAAATGAGGATAAGCAGAGAAAACAAAAGAAGCAGAAAACAGATGAGTAGAACCTTTGCTGTTCCTGACTATAAAACTGCTGTGCTCTTCTCCCTAGGTTAGAAATGCATCGAGCTTCAAGTTTATCTCTACTGTTTTTCCCCTTTAGCAACGATCCTTCCTCAAGAACTCAATTAAAAAACAAGGCTTTTTATTTCTTTCTGTCTCATCCTTTTGTCTTAATGATTTTTTTAAACCACTTTTGCTTTGAGAAGTGACAGTGTCCAATTCCAAAATGCATTTCTGATTAAAAATACATACCAAATGTGGCATCATTCAACTCTCTGTGCTTGAAGAGTAACCATATGAAATCTTCATGATATTTTCACATTTTGTGCAGCTGCTGGTAAGGGAACATGAGAGAGGAAATAGTTTGTTCATAAGAGGATCATACAGTAATTAAAACTAAAATTATCTACATAAAACTAAATTTTAGGATAACTTTAAAGTTGCCAGGGAAGAGGAATGTCAGTCAATTCCATGTCTACCAGTGTGATGCCAGCACCAGTAAGAGATGTCCAACATCTGGAGAGGGATCCGGTCAGCATGAGAGCACCTGAAAAGCATCACAAAGGAATTTCAGCTACTCCAGCTGGTAAGCCAGCTTCATGAGCTATGCAAAGGCACATAGTATGGGGCATAAAGAAAAGGAGTTAGAGTTGTGCACACATCTGCAGGGCAACGATCTTACTGGCATTGTGGAGGCACCAAAAAGGAGGGGCTGGTGAGAAATGTGAAGCCTCGGCCACAGAGACCAACAAAGGGTGGAATCTGAGGTCCTTGGAGCAGTGTGGATGGCACACTACCTTGGATTTCAGGCTTGGTAGAGTATCACGGGATAAAATTCTAGAGGGAGAAGGAGCCCAATAGAGCAGCTTAATCTTCAAAGATCACCTCCTCCAAGCTTGGAAACAATCCATCCCAAGAAAGAGAAAGCCAGGAAAAAATACCAGGAGGCCCACAGGGAGGACCAGGAAGGTTCTGGACAAAATCAAATGCAAAAAGGAAGCCTACAGCAGGTATAAGCAAGGTGACCTGGACAGAGAGATTGTCCAAACTGCCAGGGATCTGGCTAGGAAAGTTAAAACTCTAGTAGAAATAAACCCAGTCAGGGACACTCAGGGCAGCTTCTGTAGAAAAGAAAAGCTTCTGTAATGTTGGTGATAAAAGAAAGACTAGAGGAAATGCCAGCTTCTTCTTCTCTTGTGCAGTGGATGATTTGAGCCTTTGTCTCTGCAGAATCATTGTGAAGATCCTATTAATCTTTTTCATGTTTACTGATACCATTCATTCTTCTTGCCTTCTCCTGTTGGGAAGGCAGGTTCTGAGCCACAGCACACCCCCTGCAGGTAAGGACACCACCTTGCCCTGCTCTGACCCAGGGGGAGGCACCAGGTGCTGCCTGACGCCCCAGAGACCTGGATGGCCGCAGCTGCCCTTCAGGGCTCTGAGCCAGGGCCGCTGCTGTACCACCAGCTGCCCAAGCTGATGACAGATCTGTGTTCTGTGGCTCATGCCCAGGCTTGTCTTCCAGATCCATGCTGCTTTAAGCAGCTTTGTGACACCCTTCCTGAAGTCTCCTGCACAAAACAATGCGCCATTAGTGTTGATGCACCGCAGGTGTGATAGGTGGCTTGATCGCTGTAGCCCTGTGGGAGTTTGACAATCCATAACTAGGAGTCAGTTGCAGACAAAAGCTCTAAGCACCTTTTGAGCAGGAAAGACTTGAGATACTTTTATAAACTGAGTTTGCTGGATGCCAAAGCCTCTAGTACTCACACTTTTCCAGCAGCAGGCGGCATCTCAAAATTCTTAGACAAATTCCTGGAAGTTCTCCAACCAACCCAGGCAAGAAAAGAAGCCCAGAAATAGATGTGCAAAGTGTTATGGCTGTTAGCTGCCTCTGCTGCACCCTGGGCAAAAGGAGGTAAAGTTTAAACAAATTAGCATTACTTAATATAGCTCTATAATGTCTATTTCTGGAGTAAGACTGAGTCCTCTGCTTTATACTTTACTGGTGTGTATACTATAAGACATCAAAAAATGTAAATAACTTTACCTGAAAGGAGTTTTATTTAAAATTAATTAGCACAAAGGAGTTTTGTATCTTCTACATGAGCAGAATGCCTGAACACTCTGCTTTTCTTAACACTGTTATGAAAGTTGTGCAGAAGGAAGTGTTGAGAAACTTCTCTCCCACATTAAACAACTAAGATGCTTTCTCTTAAGCAGACCATTATTAATTGTTTTCAGAACTATTTCTGAAGATTGATTCATGCATAAAAATGCATTTAGTCAAGGATTTCAGGTTTCAGCAACTCTGCTTAGAAAAGCTTTATAATTTTCTTCTTGAAGAAAGATCTTTAATTACATTGGAGCAATAGAGTGGGATTTATGCATATATTCTAATTATGTACTAGTAAAACTGAAAAGCTCTTAGTTAAAACCATGTGGAGAAAAATCAGACACATGCCAGCACTTCATTACTGAGAAATAGGAGGAATTGTGTGGTGGCTTATTATCAGTATTACATAAATAGAAGGGCACTCTACATATTGCATATGTCGACACAGTCTTTTAGATTAAAAAATAGGCCAATTTTGAGGAAACAGTAGAAGGTGCAAATTAACTCAATTAAACCAAACCAATCTATTCTACATTAGCACCTTACTACCTGTTTAGTAGAGCAAGCATAATAATGAACATGTTATTTCTAAGTTAAATCTGTATAGATATCTCCATGTACAGACATACATGAAAAATATAAGAAGAAAGATCAAGATTCACTCAACCTCAACATAATTAGATCTAAATAATCACCAAATAATATGATTAGATCATACAATTTTTCATAATAACTGCATGCTTATAGCATGATCACAATATATGGCATGTTTTCTGTTTAAACAAGAGCCTTTATGGTGAAGGGTTTTCTCATGTTGTAAACAAGAACAGCTGGTGCACAGGCTGTGTTACAACACACTGGAATAGCAATACAATAGATTTATTGTTACTTCTAAAATTGTGTATAAAGAAGTCATTCATATTTTAAACACAGAATTACTGAGCACTTCTTGCCAAATCGCAGACCCTCATGAACAATTCCCTTTGAGTCCCAAGCACGTGACTTTTCATTTCTGAGGGTCAGTCCATAAGATGATGAAATAATTAAGACTCATTAAGGGGTTGGGTATGTAGAAAATCCAGCTGCTGACTCCAATTTCATAGAAGGGAGCTAAGTAAACGACGAATCTGAGCAGGGTAGAGAGGGGATAGCAGTAGAAGTTAGAAATGAGAATGGAAAAAACAATGTGTCTCTGAGTCTCTGCTGAAGCTCACATTTGGCCAACTCCTGCAGCTCTTTCTTTGTTATTGAGATCCTTTATATTATACACCTAGCCATAAAAAAAGGATATTGCTGTATATTCTAAGTGAACCAGCTCATTAAATGTAAAGAGAGTTGACAAAGTGGTTTGATTATGGGGGAGATTTTTTTGTGGCTGTGTGTGTAAAATACCTAGCTCATTATTTTTAATAAAAAAAGCAGCCTAAATTATGCATAACACGCATATCATTGCATGATTAAACAACATAAATAATTTTATAACATTTTAAATATCTCATTTTTACCTCTACCAGTACGTACTTTTAATGAAAAGTATTAATGAATTTTTTAAGGGTAACTTTAAAGTAGAATGAGAGACTGATTAAGATGAATGAGAGACTTCCACTATCACCAGTTCTAGTATTGTCCTATTATGGACAAATTTCTCATGTAATTTGTTTCTACACTGATCAAAAACTTCTAAGGTTTCTAGTCTAAATTACTCCTAAGAGAAGAACCACTAAATTATAGAATGGTTGAAGTTGGAATGGACCTATGGAATTCATCTGGTTCCAACCCCTCAGCTCAGGCAGAATCACTTAGGGCTGCTTGGCCAGGATCATGTCCAGATGGCTTCTGAATAAAAGGATGGAGACTACACATCTACCTGGACAACCTGTGCTAATGTTTCGTCATTTACAGAGTAAAAAAGTGTTTTCTGATGTATTCACAGAACCTTTTGTGTTTCAGTTTGTGCCCATTTCTTCTGGTTCTGCCATTGGGCACCACTGAAAAGGGCCAGGATCCACTGACTTTGCACCCTGCCTTCAGGTACTTACATATATTAATAGGAGCCCACCTCATCCTTCTCTTCTCTGGGTTAGGCAGTCCCAGCTTTCCAGGTCTGGCCTCACAAGTAAAGGAGAGGGATCACCTCCCTTGGCCTGAGGTCAATACCTCATCTAACACAGCTGAAGACATCCTTAGCCCAGGCAGACAGTACCCACTGCTCCCCCCTCATCTACTTGGCCAGAAATTTCACTGTAAAAATGTATCAATTTGGTCAAACATGAATTTCACTTAGTGAAGTCATGCTGGCCATTCCATATGATTTTCTTGGAAATAGTTTCCAGGATTGGCTACTCCAGTGCCTTTCCAGGGATCAAGGTGAGACTGATTGGCCTGTAGTTCCTTGGATCTTCCTTGCCCTTCTTCAAGATAGGACTAATATTTCCTTTTCCTGCAGTCTTCAGGTACTTTTTGCAGTTGCCATGATTGATTGAAGTTTATCCAGAGATAAACTTTGATCAATGACATCAGCCAACTCCCTGGGCATCATAGGTGCATCCCATGGGCACCTACTGACTTATGCACATCCAGACCATCAAGAACTCCAACTGTTATTACTGCAGTTAGAGCAGCAGTGAATTTGTGTGTTATGCTCCTCCCACATACAGTCTGTTTGCTGATAGAGATAGGCAAAGTTAAACAATAAGAAATGCATGCTAAAAAAAGAAGAAGAGAAAAGAGAAATGAGAAAAATTAATCGGTATCACAATAAACTAACAAAAGGACTGAGTCTTGAATGCTGAAAACACAACCCAACTTTCATTTCCTAGGCAGAGACCAGGAAAATATTTACTTTTACTAAAAATGGTTGTGTTGGTATAGCTTGTACAATGTCTATTTGCTTTAGAGTCAATTTTGGCCTTCTGGGAGGAATTGTAAACCAAAAGTTTTTCCTCTCTCTATCAATCTCTGTGTGTTCTGCTCTTACCATTCACCTCTTTGCAAGTCTTGTGCACCTACAGCACTCATTATAAACAGACCTGGCTGAAGGTCTTCAGAGTGAGCTAGGGGTTAGCAATAAGATGTGTCCAGAGATATTTCTAACATCACACAATATTGTGTATATTGCATCTTGACACAAAGGTAAAGTTCATTGTGTCATGATACAGAAGTAAAGTTCAGTTGCTCATTTCCTTAAATCTAGTGTAAGTAGACTTACACATTTTTTAATTCCTTTCCTTACAAAGAAAAGGGCTACGAACTTTTACTTTTAAAGAAGGATCATTATTCCCTTTACAGTACTCTATCTAAAGAAAACTGGATCATACTAAACAAATCCTAGAATGATTCAGTTCATTCAACACATGAAAACAATATGAAAGTTAGTTAATAAGTAATATTCTTACATATAATTGGTTTGTGATTGCTCATTTTTTTCCCACTGAGATTTTATTACTTCACAAAATAAGCTGATTGTCTTTTTCCTGAAAAAAATTTATGAGCTGACTCTGATGCCTAAAGAGGTTACTGTGGAACAGAGGCTAAAGGAATAAAGTAGGAATTTATTAAAAGGCCTTCAAAGGATACACCTTGGGCAGTAAAAGAGGCCAGCTATGGCTCAACCCAAGATGGACGACCAGTCACGAGTTTTCACGCTTTGATAAGTTTTGGCCCACTTACATATTGGGGTTAATTGTCCATTTACAGTTTCAGGTAATGAAGTCCCATCCTCCCAATTTGCTCTCTTCAATTCGCTGTTGTTTACACTTTTTGGCCCTGAAGCTGTAACAGTGGCCTTGGTTCCCAGGTGGAAAAGAATTGCTTTGTCTAACTAAACTGTGAAGAGAACTTGCTAGCACTTTACATGAAGTTCAGAGTCACACACTAAGGCAGTACAGAATCTGAAAAACATGAAAGCTAAAATGTAAGGCATCAACTCTACACAGGCTAATGTAGAGCTGTATTCTGATCCCAGAGTAGAAAAAACTCATTACTGATTTTTGCTTAAAATACCAGTCCACATGCATGGTCTGGGCTAGCAGACACCTATTGTTGATCTGCACAGAAATCTGAACACCCTGTTTGGAAGCAGCCCACCCCCACACAGCCAGCCCCCTGTTTCTGTCCTTTTTTCAGTCCTCAGTGGAGCTGTCTTCTATCTTGGAAACCTATATTTCTTCAACCCATTTCTTTCTTTGTCAAATAGAAGACCTTCTTGGCATGTTGTGTAAGAGTGTCAGACCATCCCAGAAAGCAGCCAAAAGAAAGTGTAGAGCAGCAAAGGACTGAATTCCTCAGGCCTTCAGTCACCAGAAGTAACTCCCTGTCAAATTGACAGCTGGAAATCCTGTTTCCAGCATTGTTGCTCTGCTAATACCCATTAAGGACAAGTGCCACCACCCTGAAATTGAGCTTGCAGGCAGGTAAAGGTTCCCAGTCCATCAATGGGCCTCTGAGAGACAGTGAGGCACCACTGCTGCATCTTGAGTTGCTGTATCTTTTTGTACGTGACTAGACTGGTATGGAAAGTGGCTTCTTCTCAGGAAGCAAATTTTCTAGAAAGATTCTGTTCTGTGCTTATGTAGAGAGGTACTACAAAACAAACATTTGAAGGGGGAAAGGAACACAAACCTTTTCTTGATGCACTGATGCCTCAAAGTTCATGTCTCTATCTGTCCTTTCTCCTTGCACTCCCTGCAACAAGAGAGGACTTCCACAGCTTTCTGCACATTCTAGCAGTTTTTAATCTAGAAGTAGAGACCTCAGAGAAGATGATAAAAGAATAAAAGGTGGAGTAGTATGTCCTGACTCTAGGCTCCAGGTTCAGGACGGTAGCAGGGGAGCAAGGGAAGATTGGGAAATGTGTGGGAAGTAGCCTGCAGACAGATTTTTGTACTTGTTGCATGTGTGGGCAGCCACCCACTATGCCTTATGTTATGCATGAACAAAATGACATTTTTTCATTCAGCTCTCACAGGACCCGGGCTTCTTTAAAAGGACTGGGCAACAGCAGGATGCTACATACAGATGGGAGAGGGGCTTTGGGCTTGGTGCTGTGAAACTTATTTTACAAGTGAGAGTAAAGCAGAAAGTTACCATTTGGGATACAAGAAATGTTCTTTCCCTTCTCTAGCCAGCCAAGCCAATTTTCTGCCTGTAATAAGGAGAAATAAAGAAGTGATAAAGAACAGGAGGAAGGATAGGAGTGCCTGAGTCACTGAATCACTGAACCATAAAACATGCCAAGTTAAAAGGGGCCCATCAGGATCATCCAGCCCAACTCCTGGTCCCACACAGGACAGCCCAGAAGTCACACCCTGTGCCTGAGATCATTGTCCAAACAATTCTTGAACTCTGTCAGGCTTAATGCTGTGACCACTTCCCTGGGGACCCTTTTCCAGGGCCCAAACACCCTCTGGGCAAAGAACCTTTTCCTGACAGCCAACCTAAATCTCTCCTGACACAACTCCAGGCCATTCCCTCTAGACCTGTCACTGGGCACCACAGAGAAGAGATCAGTGTCTGTCCCTCCCCTTCCCCACAGCAGGAAGTTGTAACTACAACCAAGTCTCGTCTCAGTCTCCTCTACTCCAAGCTGAATAGACCAAGGAAAAAGATGTAAAGAATATATAAAGAGGACTCTTTATATCAGGACAAACCAGAAGAAATCAGGACAAGTGGAATCAGTGTAGTTGCAGATACTACAATAGATATTTTTCTCATGGAACCAGATCCACAAGGCTCTTAACACAGCATGAGGTGGGCAAAGGTCTAGGAAATGCAATTCTGTGAGTGAGATTCCTCATTTGCTTTATCTAGGCTGCAAATGGCACACATCATCAAACCAGTATCACATGCAGCCTTGGTGGCCCATGCTGTAAACATTCAGCAATGGCAAATATGTATCAATGCTGGCAATGGAGGTAGGAACTCTCATGCAATCAGTATCAATACAGTAAGCTAGTCTGTTTGGCATTTCAAAAATATTGGGCATCGTAAACATGATTGATGTGTCTAATGCTGATAAGATGTGACTGAGAGAAACTAAAGTATTGTGAGCAGCTGTTTCTTCTTTCAGTTCCTTATATAAGTCAGGGATTTTTTTTCCACGGATGTTGGAAGGAATGTGTATCTGCTTAAAGCTGATAACAGCTGGGCATTTATCCCTCAGGAACCTGATAATGTTGTCTTAGGTTTCAATGGACCAGAAATATCCACACCTAGAGTGAAGTCCTGGAAGGAGGACTTGGATATATTGAAAGTGATAGCTTACTGTGGATCACTTCAAAATCTGGAGGATGAAACTTTACTATCAGTAAACATTAATACTTGAGTTCCTCTCAGCCATGACTGTGAAGTCACATGAGGTATGATATTCAGAGATGCCCCAGAAATTCAAAATATGGATATGATTGAAGCTGTGATGTCCCAAAAATATTCTTGTTAGGGCAGCCATTGGAACAGATCCAGGAGAACACTGTAAATGAAGGAATGGATCTGTGTGTTGCCTTGTTCAAATGCCACAATCTAGGTATGAAGTACACCAGCACTCAGTCAAGAACTTTTGGGAAGTACCAACAGCAGACTGTGCCACAGTGGAAGGTGAGGTAGGAGCTCAGTGTGACAGAAACTGAGGTGAAATGCATCAAAAAGATGAGGGAATTCGTGTTGCTTGGAAACACAGCTGAGACTGTGCAGAATAATACTTGGTAGTACAGATGAAGCAGTTTTTGCCTGGACCAGTACAGCAACACATTTCCTACATAAACCTCTATAGTTCAAATGATATATTTAAAATATTCAAGTTTTATTCCATGCTTTATATGCTAACTAGAATTAAGAAAAGAGCATTTAAAAGTTTGGAATTGCTAGGTTGGAACAAGAATGATCACTTATTAAGCATATTAATTTTTCTTCATGACTGATGAATCTTGAAAACCACAGTGATTTGTCAAAATAATTAAATTCCATTTACTTTTCAGATATAAATGCCTACACAGCTTGCCAAAGTAATCCTTGCTTGCTACTCAGAAGACTAAACTTCCACAAATGTACTTTCTAAACCACTTTTTTTCTTTTTCATTTATGAGGTAAGAGAAAAAAAAATCATTATTTTATTCATTCTGATTGCAATCTTCAATGTTGTTCATGCTAATCCTGCCAAAAGAATTTGTTTTTCAGAATCAGGTTCACATGTAGCACAGGGATAAAAAAGACCCATTTCCTCAATGGTTGACAGTGCTAATTTCATTTTGATTTGCTTTCATCTGTTTTAGCAACAATTCAGGCAACTAACCCAAATATATTTTGATTGAATAAAAGGCTCAGCTTGGTACTGAAAATTATAAACACCCAGCATTCACCAAAAAATCTCAAAGTTATAAGAATCCTATGTGTTTTTAACATATTATTTTATTAAATGTTTCTTTATTCTTTCAAATGAAGCACTTAGATGAAGTTTACCTCTGCAATCAATATGCCTGTAAGTTGTAATTTTGTTGTAAAGGGAAGCTGATAGTCACAGGAAATCAGTTGCCTCCAGGAAGCGGAACTTCATAGACAAAAAAAGAATATCGATACTTTGGGTAGAATATGATACTTTGAGTAATGTTGAGGCTGCCTGAGGAGCTCTTACTGAGAGTTAAAGCTAGGATAGGCTGCACTAGATGAGTACAGTACTGGATATTGATATCATTTGGCAAACACATACAATATATTTTGGAATAAACTACTATAGTAGCAAACACATTTGTTTAAAAACGCTTCAAAAATCTCATCTGTTAAACTGGTTTGCCAAAATTCAGGTCTTTTATTTCTTTCTCTTTTTCCTACCCCTTGCTTATCTTAATCCTGCTGATCTTACCCTTTTTTGTTTATAAGGTCTACCAGGTCAAGGCGGTCTCTCATTAAAGCTGTACTTTTTATTGCATTGCCTTCAATCATCATGGTGGAAAATACCCTCTATGCCAAGTAATGTAAAGGGGTTTGTATGTATATTGTTCATGATCCAGGTCCTTTGGGACAAGGAGCTACATCCATTCCAGCAGGACACAGTGGCAAGAGAGAGAGCACTGCAATTCAAGGACCGACTCATTGTCCCCTGCACCTCAACAACATGGGCCTTCCACCCATGGAAGGGGAATTCAACCTGCTCTGAATCCCTGACCTGGTGGTACAAGCCTTCCTGGGACATCCCTGGAGAGCCATAGCAGCCTGAGCCTACCCAGGTCACTTTCCTGCTGCAAGCAGCACTGGAATCCCTATAAACTCCTGTCAGTGTTTGGGAGCAGCATGAGGGGTCTCCTCTGCAAGCAGAGGAAAACCCAAAGCTGAGACGACACCAAGGCAGGGAAACAGCTGCCCTGACGAAAAGAGCCAAGTACCTGAATGAGGAAAGTAGATCAGGTCTGGTGACTGGAACAATGGTCGGACATGGCCCAGTGATTGCTAGTCCAGTCTATAGTGCTCAGACAGGTCAGGGACCAGGTCACAAAGTCAAGTGTGCACACTGGAGGCAGAATGAGGGAGGCATGAACAATCATACTTGCAGCATGACTCAGGCACGGAACCAGGATGACAGCCTGAGCTGATGTCCTGGACTGGAGAATAAGGGGAAGGCTCCCCAAAGCATCTTCTCATACATCTCCTCAAAGCCCTTAATGTATCATAGCTGGTTCTGAGTCCAGGGAGACAGACACCTAGGATGGGGGAGAATTCATGCTGGTAATTCCCAGCTGTCCTGGAAATTACTGATTTAGTTCACTTTGGAGTATGAACCCATTTTATCTTAACCTGAAGATTAGGAAACTGAACTGACTTAACAGAGTTCTCTATGTATGCATATTTTGGATTTATGCATATCCTACAGGGCATCCTAAACATTACTACAGTGTCCTCTGCCATAGCAGTAAGGCAGAGGACACTGTAGTATAGTGTCCTTGTATAGGCACTTGTATAGTGTCTATACAAGGACACTATACTACAGTGTAGTAGTGTATAGATTGGAGGCAGAATTTGTATAGATTGGAGGCAGAATTTAATTTATGTTTTAACATATTCAATTGGGTTTTTTTTGTTTATATATCTTTAATACTCTGAGCTGGAAGACTCCTAAAATATTTTTCATAAACAATAGATTAACCTTGATAAGTCCCTAGTGTGATTTTCTTAAACTTATAGTAGAATAAAATCAAAATATGGAGCTAGGAGACTACTGCTTATACTAATTTATCAGCTTTTTAAGTCTGAAATGACAATTAATTTTCAAACAACTTCAAGTTTGTTTTCAAATTCCATGTAGGTAGATTTAAAATAATGGTATTACAAAAAATTTAATCATATGGGGAGATATTTATGAGATAAATATATCATTAGTTTACATAGATTAATGGATGCCTTTCATTAAAAAGTAGTCTTTAATATCCAGCAAGTGAGTATGTGTATATATATATATAAGTATATCAGCAGAAAATTAAAATCATATATACCAACTTTTAGAAGCATATAATGTGTACATATAAATATATGCACACATTCAATATTGTTATTTTAATGTTATATTTAATGTTATTAAAGCATAATGCATGGTTTTAATATTCATTTCATATTTATTTTAAGACTTCATTGAGTTCAATATTCCAAACACAGCAAACAGTTTATGCCAAATACCTCATTATCCATTTGTAAAAACAAGTATCTTATAACTGCAGTAATTGGATAAGAAGATGTAAAATACAAGTTTGAAAACTAGCTATAAAGGGAATGGCTTGCAATACACTATCTAAAATATGCCAAGGATAAGCATTTTTTTCTACCTCTTTCAATTTATGAGAATCTACTTATTTTCTTTTAAGATCATTGACAATTTATGAAGGAATGACTCACATTCTTGGAGCAACAGCAAACATGCCATACACATGTCACAGGCAGAAATGTTGGCTGGATGAGATATTCAGAGGTCCTTTAGTCCATTTTGCTACTGGATACCATTTGGTTGACAAGGCATCAATTATGACATTTTGAGCCTGGCAGTCCAGCTAATTCTCAGCCCATCTAACAGTCGGTTCATCCAGCTCATGTGTCTTCAGGTTCCCAGAGAGTTCCCTGCAGGAGATGATGTCAAAAGTCTTACTAAAGGAAGGTATATTACATCCAACAAAAAATAACAGCAAAGAATAGTAAAAAGTACCTCAGTTGCCCAGTTGCATCCCAGTCATATTTTATTGTGTTTCTCTCATAGATGTCAAACTATTACTTCCTTTTAGTAAACAATAAAGTCAGTGCCTAAAAATGAAACAAATGCGTGCGCAAATGAACTCTCCACAAACTAACTGTACATGGCAGAGAAATCAAGTAACGCTGTCTCAACAAACCGTGATAACTTGATAACCTGAAAAGACAACATAAAAACCATTTCTCATATAAAATGTGCAAAACTCTATTGTCTAGGTTAAGTGAAAATCAATTTGTTTTGTTATTTCTGTAATGAAGAAGCAGATTTCAGAGCAAGTTCTAAAAGCCTACAACATCGGACCGAGAAGAGCCTTCTGTTCTTTGGACCACCAAGTTACCAGCCTCATATAAAATGAATCAAGTAATGTATCTTGTTTATTGCAGCCAAGATGTCAAGCTAAGCTTAATGAGAGGTATCTGAAAAATATTCTGTTTCTTGTCTACAAATATCAAACAAGATCAACTGTTTCATTAGCAGTTACTTTCCATGTGCCTCTTTCTTCCTGAGTTTTATTGGTTCTGTGCAGAAGTGGTATTATTTCGGATGCCTAGAACAGTATTTGCATTGTGTACATAGTTCTGCAGGCTAACCGATGGGCAGGTATACCCTGAATGAAAGCTTATAGAGCTCATGACACAGACTAGTTTTATTTGACTAAAATAATCATCCAGACCACAGTAATACAATGAGCCTATCAATAAGGATTGTGCAGCTGGATATTTATTTAAATGAAAGATGATTGTCTAATCTGGCCATTTAATTTTTTTTTTCAAAAATATGGCTTCATAGAATAAACAACTTCCTGATGGCACCAAGCCACAATTTCTCTCTGAGGATGTACATGCACATTAGAAACATCCCTTAATTTTATACTTTAAGATTGATAAATGGAATGTATTCTATCAGTACAGAAGTTGACCCTTAGACAGATGTTTTTGTAGATGTACTCAAGGGCATTTGCTAAATAGCACATGATATACTCTTCTCTCAAAGAAGATATTGCATTCAAAATTCTTCTTTTTATATATTTTCAGTTTCTAGATTTTCCTTTTTTTTTCTTTTAGAAAACCTAAACTCAAGTGAGTCATAAAAATCTACTCTGCACCTACTTCCAAGAACCCAATTTTAAGGATGCAGATGAAATCTGGAGGCTTCTTTATTGATTGGAAAATTATGCTAGAGATTAAAGGAAGAAGTTCACTTTTGATCACGTATACAAACATGTAATTTGACAAAAGTGTGACCTTCACTGCTCCTTTACAAAATTCTCCAGGTTTTCCTGATGAACAAAGTGTACCAATTGACTTTTTATCAAAATAAGGAAGAATACACTAACCATCTGTCACTTTGCAGAGCAGCTGCATGGAAGAAATCTTTAATGAAGATCTCTTGCTTGGCCCTTTCTGTTTTGGAGTAAATCAGCTGAGAAAAACTCAACAGTAGTTCAAGAGATCCAATACTTCCTTCCTTTCTGAGTTCCTGCCTTCCTTCTTCCTGCCTTCCTTTTCCTTTCTTTTTTTTCTGATAATTTCTGTTCTAGTCAGTCACAAGCTTCTCTATTCTAAGACACAACCATCATCAGGGGGATTGTGTTGACTTTGGGATAGTCCTGTATGGTTATCTCCTTAGGGTCATGATGATTTCTGGTCTTGTAAAATGTAGCAACATTGATAACACATTTTTCTTTCATAAATTAAGACATCAGTCTCCAACAGGAATGACAAACTTTTTTTAGCAAAGTATCAGGAAATGAAGAAAACATAATAAAACTTAAGCAGAGAAGCCAAAAACTTGATTTTACCAGATAAAGTAATAAGGTCTTCAAATCTACAGGAGATCAACAGGAGCAAAACAATTTCAAAAACAAGCTGAAGAGTTTACAAAAAATTTTTTGGAAGATAGAATCTTTCCACAAAGAAAGAAGGAAATCTAATGCCTGTATGTTTGAGAATATAAAATAGTAATCATGTAGTGAACTGATCCTTGTTCTCAGATTACTGTACCAACCTGCTTTTGCTAGTCTCTGGGTGTGATGTCATTGCAAAGAGGAATATCACCTAAGCAACCCTATAATGCTAAAAAGCTTATAGCTGAACTGTGTAGAAGGAAACAGATGGGGCAGTATCTGGAAATTTTATTTGTCAAATATCACCCATCTGTTTCTCTCTCTATCTGCATGTTTTGCAGTAACATCCAATTTTAGGGAGGCAACAGAATTGGTTCAATCTCCTGCTTTATTATTATTTTTTAATTTTTATTTTTTATGATTCATTAATGGCTGTCAGGGAAACATAAAACCCACACTGTGGGTTTTAGTGTGATTCAGCCAAATCATTTTCATTTGCATTCCATGAGAGGCAAAGTTATATTTCAGGGCAAAATTAGTAGACGTTAACTTTTCTTATTAATTTAATCTAACAATTTTGACAGTTTCTCACATACAACAGACCTCCTAAATAAATGAATGGTACAAAGTATTTTAAAATGCATTCTAAAACTGAAACAATTATGTGTCATTTCAGAGCAAGTTCTAGTTTCTTTTTAATGAGTAGCTACTAAAATCAGTAAGTCTTTTTTGGCAGCCATCTGATTCTCTGAAAATAGAGCCACAAAAGGCTTTGAATCAGGTGTATTATTTATGGAGAGTACATAGAGACTTTGGTGGTAAAAATTAATTTTGGACTGAGAAATTCTATTTGTTTTCTGCTTCATATTTTTAGCTAAACATAAGCTAACATAATGTCAGTGACATTGCTCTTCTATTTTCACAGGACCAAAGTTAAAACAAATGTGACTTAAAATAGCAGCATAGGCATAAAGAAACTTATTAGAAGTCAAGACCAGAACAAGTGGCACTTCCAAATGGCCCACAGAATTCAATATCAGGCAAGACCATGACTCCTTTCTGTTCCTTACGTGTAAGTACCAATGCAGAGATATTAACAGATGAGCATTCAGCTTTTATAAGAGTTAATGATAAATAATGACAGTAAGTGGGTTGGGTATACCAATTAATCTGACTAATTACTGGGGTGGTGAGCAAGGCAAAATGGAGAAGCTGAAACAAAATGAGCTCTATTCTAAAATGAGCTCCATCCTGATGCCATGTGTAGCTCATCAAACTGTAACAACTCTGCTCTTGACTCTAGCTTCCTCACACTGCAGGGACTGCTGTTGCTGTCATGCTCTCTTCACAGTCTTTCTTGCCAAATTATAGTTACCCTCTCTTTATTACCTAGGTCCAGCCCTATCCTATCCTCCCCCTGTTCTTTTGATTATTTTTCCTTTCTTTCCCCCTTAATTTTACAGGATTGCTTTCTGACCTGCAGATATCTGCATCAGCTTTTAAACTGACAATACTCGGTGACCCTGGCAACAGAGGGCTTCACAAGAACAGTTTTCTATCAGTGTTAGATTCGCTCTATTCTTCATGTGTCCTTTGTCTACTTTGATCTTTAATTCTGGTCTCTACTTTGATATTGATTCTTAGTCACATATCTCATTTCTTTATCCCCTGTCTGTCTTTTAACTTGTCTTTTGCCAGCCCCTTCCCTAACAGCTGCTTTGGGTGATTACAAACCTGGCACAAGGACATCCTGGTTCCTCCTGACTTGGGTCCAAATCACAGACCGTGTCTCACCTTGCCTCTAAAATGGGTTAATTCTTTGATTCTTGTGGTTGACATCCTTCAACTCATTCTAAGTGCTGTATTTGTGTCTTCTATTTATCCTTTAAAGCTTGTTTTTAACGTTTATTTTCTTTATCCTTTGATTGCAGTCCACTTAAGAACACAGGACAGGGTCGTGCAGGTTATCAAATCTATTCCTCCTGCCTTTTGCAGGCAAGTTTGTCATGGAATTACTTTCATAAATCTGCCAAGGTCTGCTTTTAAATTGATTATTTTTTCCCCTCTGCTCTCCTAACAGGAGCTGTTTCCACACCTTATTATTAGAAACTATCTTCCATTTTCCAGCCTATAATGATCCGTATCTTGCTTATGCTCTTTTCCTTTTATGACAATTGCATCCATTAACATCCCTGTTACACTTAGAAATGTCTCACATCTTATTTTCCTAGGTTAAACAAATCAAACCCTTCTAATCTGTCTCAGATAAGCTCCTCCTTCCCCAGAGGCCTCTGCTCTGTTTAAGTCTGAATAAATTCTTCTTGAACATGCGTGATTGTAATTCCCTGTGATATCCTAGGTGGGATGCAACAGTATTAATTTTCATATCTTCACTGGAAATATTTTCCCTCATGCTAGGCTTTATGTATCCTAGGCTTTACTTGCTTATTTCATAGCTGCATCATTCTGGTGACTCAAAAATGCCTTGTGACTCACTGATTTCCACCCAGGAGTTTGGGGTTATATTCTTTATTCATCATTCTCATATGAAACTGCTGCTGATAACCCTTATTGGCATGACCTAGGATCTTACAGCATTTAGGATCTTCTGATTTCTTATGCTTGAATCATTGAGAATAAAAATTGTATAAACTCACAGTGTATATCTTTATACATAAATGCAAAAAATTTACAAAATACACATTGGTCCTCCCAATCCTATTTTATCAGCAGAATAAATTTAAAAGTCCCTCTCTTTAATGCGAAGTCATGAAAATATTAAGCCATATTGGTTCACAGATGAGTCCTTATCTGATTTTACTCACATTCTCCTTTCAGCCCACCAGTTCCATCCTTAATGCCCCTTTAGCCACTGCTTTAGCAGAAAAACAACTTATCTAGTTTGTTATGGCCCTGGGTGCAGCTACAGGCTCTGCTACAGGCTCTGCAGCCTTGTCTCCTCACTCCTATGGGTTTGTCTGCTTGTGCTCAAGGCCACTCCTGACCTGGCATAGCCATGTAACCTTGCGTCAAGCAGTGGCGACAAATTTGATGTAGGAGGAAGAGCTTGGAGAAACTTTGTTGATTTCTCCCTGCGTTGAAGGAGTGAATGCTGCATTTAAGTTCTAGTCTTGCCCCAGTCCCAGCCTGTTTTACGTTGCAGGTACACCTGTGCATCACTTTGCACCTCACTGATCCTAACCCTGATTTGCAGACTTGATCTCAGATCCGTCTCTGCCTATGAACTTGTCTGGAGACCTGTAATTTTGTTTGATCCTTGTTATTACCCCCAGATCTGCTCCTTCTGCATTCAGAAACTGCAGGAGGACACTGCCCTGTTTACCTCAGTAGTGTCACTTCATCTTCTAGCGTGCTTCTCTTTCCGGAGCAGCCGGCTCTTGCTGCTTCTTGGCATGTTATGGTATGAAATTATTTCCTGTAGTTCAAATGTGAAAAATCATTGAATGAGTCAGCAGGTCTTCCCGGCATCTCTTGCCTCTTGGTGTCCCCAAAGTATTAAAAGTTTGTATCTCTGGTGCACAGTTAGTCAGTATTGGCTCTGACAGGTGATGAGGTACCTGGGTATGCCAGCAGGGCTGCTAAACTGAAACTAGGCTGAATTCTCACAAAATATTCTCACATTAAAGACTACACAAGCCCAACAGCAGGATAAACTGATTCAAATAAAAGCTCAGGTAAATAATCTGTTTATTTAATATTGGTGTAATATTGACATTTGGGGAAGTAGGGACCCTCCCTACAATGAATCTCCTCTTGATCTCAAATTCATGGAGATCACAAGTCATGGAAATATTTTAATCAGATCTGATGAGCCCTTCACACAAAGCAGCAGAGGTTCCTGCCTTCAGGTCTCACTTCCAGTTCCTACAATCTGCTTCTGGAGTATTAGCTGAAACTCAACTGCAGCACTTGCAGCTTTTGGAGCCCTGGAAGGAATTTCTCCAGCTGGGGCAGTATGCAACTCATGTTAGTATGGCTCTTATGCAGCAGCTGCCACTACGCTTGATCAAATTCAACCAATAAATGTGTCAAACCTATGTTAATGTAGTCAGATCCTAAGTAAGAAACTGGCACTAAATTCTCCAAGGTACTGACATATACTTGGGTTGGAGTGTTTATCAGTTGTACATAATTCACTAGATTATTCCTCTTGCACATATACACAATTCCTTGTAGTCAAAATTTTTGCATAAAGGGAATTGCAAAGGGAGAAGCAGCCAGAAGAAAGTAGTGACTGTTACTGCTTGTAGGGAAACACTGAGTAAATAAATATTGATAGTGACAAAACTGTGGATAGAGTAGTGAACACCATCTCCCTCTCTGTCCTTCCCAGTTCCCTGATTATCTATACTTCCACAACAAAGCAAATAGCTGACAAGATGAAAATCACCAAGGTAAACCTTGAACCTGGGTTTTTCAGTAAGAAGTGCAGAAGACCACACATACCTCATTTTTTGGCAAGAGGATGCGAGTATTTTCCATTGACTCACAAGTGACCAATGGCTGAGCCATACAAGAGCATTCTTGCTGCTGTCCTGTGTCCTGTGCTGGAGGAGCAGTTTCCCAAAGGCCATGGGAGCAATGAGTGTCCAGTAACAGGACTCTCAGCAGCACAGCTCAGGCTGGTCGGGGAGAAACCTCAGAAGAGAGGCTTTGGGACAGGCTAAGTGCATCAGAAGAGAAAGAATGAGTCTGCTTGGAGCAGGATGACAGCGAGAGAAACAAATTGGCTGTATGGCTGGATGCAACAGTCTATTATGTGGAAAATTCTGTGTTCCTCGAATGTTGGGTTTGGAATGACAGGCAAATTTACCAATGGAAAATGCTGTGACTTGAGAGCTGGAACAGACACTGTACCAAATGCATGTTTATCCTCACTGTTGGCTACAGCAATGAGCACATAGATACCAAAGTATTTATGTTGGGAAATACATAGAATTACTTAATCTTGATGTCAATTACAAGGGAAGCTCAATTTGAAGTGCAGTGGTACAAGACTTGTGAAGATGACTATTCAAATCAGAACTGGGCTGCCAGCACAATCATGGTTTTATGCTACAGGTATACTGTGAATTGAGCCCAGCTCACTCTTTCTAACAGCCCATGACATCCTTTCTCTGTGTGCTCACACACAGGTTGGGAGCCTCACCATTCCATAGCAAAACCTAGTTTTTATGGACTTTTTTAAAGCAATTTTTTTCCAGGAGAACTCTGCGATAGTTTTTAATCCACACTTTATTTTAGTGCAAGGTTAATTTTTCCTTTATGCAGTAATATAGATTTTTTTCCCTGTCACACCTGGCTGGCACTGACATACCGCTCCCGGACACGGCAGGAAAAATGTGTTTGACTCCGTTGCAAACCTCGTTCCCCAAGTCCCTTCTCAGAAAGCTATTTTTTTCCCCCGTCACAGCGCAGGTATTTTTTTCCCCGGTCGGATAACCTGACAAAGGCTAATTTAAACGGCGAGCTCACTTCCAGGCGGGAGCGCCTCCCGGCTCCGGGGAGCGCCCGTCGGGCAGGCACGTGCCGCCCTCCTCGCCTCGTGCCCGCCTGGATCCTGGATCTTGAATCCTGGAGCCGCGCTGCTCCATAGGCCCGGCGCCCCCGGGCCGCTCCCGACAAGCGGGGCTCGGGGGCTGCTCCCGGGCCGCGCTCCGAGCCCTCACTGCCCCCGGTCCCGCTCTCTGTCCCCCGGCCCCGCTCTCTTTTCCCCTGGCCCCGCTCGCTGCCCACCGGCCCCGCTCGCTGCCCCCGGACCCACTCTCTGTCCCCCGGGCCTGCCCTCTGCCCCTCGGCCCCGCTCGCTGCCCCCCGGCCCCGCTCGCTGTTCCGCGGGCCGGCGGCGGGGCGGGGAGGGAGTGTGTGCGGGGGGGCAGGGGTGTGTCCTGCTCTCCCGCTGCCTGCCCGGGGCACCGGGGTCTCCTCTGCTCTCCCGGCGGCTGCGGCTCGCTCGGCTGCCCGTCCCGCGGCGGGACGTATGGGCTGCCCGGCAGCCATGGCTCGGGAAAGTTTGCCGCTGCTCCTACTGCTGGCGGCGCTCGGCAGCCGAGGCCAGTCGCCGTCGCCACCGCCGCTGCCGCAAAGAGGTACAGGGGAGCGGGGAGCCCGCGCCTCGCCCGCCCGGCCGGGACCGCGGCGGACGCGGACGGGGAGGCGACCTGGCCGCCAGCTCGGGAGTCCTTGTGGGCACGGGAGGGACGAGGGGACAGGGACTGAGCGTGACAAGTGAGCCCCAGGCTGCAGAGAGGGGACCCGGCAGGCGGCACCACCGCTGGTCCCGCGGTGGCCGGGCCGAGGAGGGGCTGCTGCGGGGCTGCGCTGCGGGGCCGGCACGTCCCGCCTCCCGCCGCAATCCCCGCTCCCTCACACACCCGGCTCGGGGCAGCGCTGATGCGCAGCGCTGTGGCTGGGAGCGCAGGGGGAAATCATGTAGGTGAGGGACCGCTGGAGGACGTGACCTGGTCCCCCCAGGCGACAAAGAGGTTACGGGCTGATCTGCTGGCATCCGTCCTCCCGCCGGGTTGTGCCCGTCCGCTGGCATCTCTGTGGCAGGGGAAGCTTGATAGGCTGTGGTGAAACACGTGTGGGCTGCCTGTACTGCTTTTAGTTCAAGTGGCAATTTGATGCACTTAGCCCGTCACAAAGCTTTTCTGTTCAAAACTAACCACGACGGGAATGGGAACGGAATCAATTGTATCCTACACGGGTAGTAAATGTCTTAGACATACCATTATCATGCGTTATGCAGTGTTTAGGTGTGTTGACACTATCAGGGTGGGTTTTTTTGTTTGCCTTTTCAGTTAGTGTTCTGTGGAAAGATCAAAAGAGGCGTTGTACAGGTATGGGAGAAATAAACTTTAGTCAGTTTCTCAGCTCTCATAGGAAATCCTTAAAACCATTCTTCAGCCTGCAGTATTCCTTCTGGCGCTTACATTTGTGCTCTTAACATTTTTAGCCTTGCTGAAATGAATTCACTTAGAAGATACTGTTGGTGTGTCAAAATAAAATAAATTCAAACCCCTGGATTAACAGCTATCTTTCCTTTGATCCTGATGTCACATAATAGGGTGAGCATTATGGATTAGGAATTTTTACAATTTAGGGTTTACTTTGGAAAACATGATGCACTGACATTTCATGAAAAACGTCTCAAGCAGCTGACTCCTTAATATGAATTTTACTGTGTGAGAATAAATGGCAGTTGATCAAATGTCTGTGTGGATAAAAACTCATCCAGAATTAGACTGTGTTTAGATGATGGCTTATTGGTAAACATTGAAGACTGGGATTTTAAAAGTAGAGCATTTAAAATACAGTACAAAATGCATTTTCTTCTTGCTGATTTCTTCTTTTATTTTTTTTTTCCTAATTAATTCTTTTTGGCTAATACTGATGTGGCATTTCTTTTAGTATTCTGTCTCTCACACACACACATACACAAAGAGACACTTTTAGAGAATGTCTTTTTTATGCAGTATCATGGTTTCCTTTAATCTCAACAGTGAAGGGATATGTTAATGATTTCCCTTTTAAATTGGAAGTGGGTGTGTTTGGTGTTCATCTGCTGCATCACTTACATTATAAGCGAGTTCTGGTAATTCCATGAAGAATCCTAGGACTTTTAATTAAATGTTAATGTGGTGATGGGACCTTCTAATCTTAACAGTTGAATTCAAGTCCTGGCCTGCCCAATTTTTATGCCATTTACTGTCTTCTAAATTTCTTTTTAAGATCTGTTGCAGCTGCTAGGAGGTGCTAGCACTATGTAGATGTCACTGTGTTGCCCACTACAGACAAATAGCAATGAACTCCTCTGTAATGCAAAAAGTTAGGAAAGTCTGACTTCACTGAAGTCCAGAGGGATTTTTAACATGTACAAGAATGTTACTGCACCCGTGCTTTGTATCTTTAGACTTACAGCTTTTGTTTTTTGACTTAAATGTTATTTGCTAATAACCATAACGTTGGATGCTTACTAATTGTTAGCACCAGTTGGATGTCTGTGGATAAAATTATGTAACAGAACTGCAACGCTTTGAAAAACAGTACTTGAGACATCACAATGAATTCCCATGTTGTTTTATAGAACAGAACAGTTCAAGAACATTTTGCACCTCAAAGATGGGAACAGTCTGTATTTCTTTTTTTGTTTCTGCACTTGTGGTTAATATTTTTTTTCTTTTTAAATTGTTAGAAGACTTACTGTGGTCAGAAACCTGGAATTAATTTCAAGCTGGTTTTTGTTGTTGTTGTTGTTGGGGCTTTTTTTTCTTTTAGCTACGCATATTATCTGCTCTTTTGTTTTTTGAACACTAGTCATGCAGAATTTCTGTCATGGTTTAACCCCAGCCAATGACCAAATACCACACAGCCCCTTACTCACTCCTTCAACTCCTTCCAGTCCCAGCAGGACTGGGGAGAAAATCAGATCAGTAAAAGCTGGAAAACTCATGGATTGATATAAAGGCAGTTTAGTAGGTAAAATAAAAACTCTGCAGGCAAACAAAACAAACCAAGGAATTAATTCCCTGCTTCCCATGGGCAGGCAGGTGTTCAGCCATCCCCAAGAGAGCAGGGTCTCATCACACATAACAGTTACTTGGGAAGACAAACACCATCATTCCAAACATCTCATGCTTCTTCTTCTTGCTTTATATACTGAGCATGATGCCATATGGTATGGAAAATCCTTTTGGTTATTTGGGGTCATCTGTCCCAGCTGTGTCTCCTACCAGTTTCCTCTACACCTCTGACCTCCTCATGAGCGTGGCAGTACAAAAAGCAGAAAAAGCCTTGGCTCTGTGTAGGGCCTGCTAAGCAATAACAAAAACAACTCTGTATTATCATCACTGAGTTCAACACAAATCTAAAACACAGACCCATGTGAGCCACTGTGAAGAAAATAAACTCTACCCAAGCTGAAACCAGTGCAATTTCTCAGAAGATGGAAGAATCAGAACTAGAAAGACGTGTATTCTTCAACAGTGTTTCTTAAAGATGGGCATAACTTGCAGTTAAAGTAAACTGACCAAAGTGCTGTGCAATGTTCCTTTGGATCTTGAACCTTAGTTCATCCTATTCAGTGTGGAATGAGAGAGAACCAAAATAGTTGTAATTTAGAAGTTAATGTAAAATTTCTTTTGGTCTTGAATTCATGCATTTTGTAAAAGGATCTCAATATCTGTTATGAGAGGGAGCGGAAGCTATGTGTCTGTGAAAGGTGTGAATAGAAGGGACAGGGCCAAGGAACATACACTGCACAGTAACTTGATCTGTAATGTCAGCTGCTGACATCAGTGGAGATAATTCATGGAGTACAGATGCTTTTAGCGTGTGTGGAAGGAAGTGTAAGTTGACTCCAAGTGGTGATGTATATAGGATGCTTATAAAGTCAGAGTGAGATTTCTCACTCGAAAGAGAAATGAGGGGTGAACATCAGCAGGATATGACTAGTGCCCGGCTGTTAGGCAGTGGATGGTGTCAGGCAGGTCAATATTTTTAAGTCTGTCTGTAGGTGTACATTTTAAAACAAGTTTCTGGAGAGTTTAGTTCAAAACTGTGTTCTCTGTGTTATGTCATTGTAACTAGGACTTAAAAGATTCCTTCCCTGTGTGTATATTGTACCCTATGCTCTGAAAAGTCAAGAGACAAGGCTAATAGGACATAAATTTAGTATTTCAGATCCTAAGAATGAAGAAAGTGTGTAGACTTAGGTTCTCTCTTTCCTGAGACAAAAAAATACCCCAGATGCTTTGCTTATGCAATCTGTAAAAGCAGAAGTCAAGTTTCCTCTTTCTTCATAGGGATTTCTTTGCAGTAAGGTCAATTTCAAAACTCACCAACACCACCCAGCTCTAATCTTGTAATGGAGAGCATTTCCATCATGGCTGATGGCCTTTAAACATTCAAAGCATTGTGCTGGCTGTATTTGGAGAACTGAGCTTGTAAGAGATTTAGTTGGTAAATTTGCATTCTGAGAAAAGGTTTAAATGATTGTTTATCAGCTTGTTCTCACCTAAATAAATTTTGAAACTCTTACCCAATATCAGCAAATATAAAAACAATTCTAGTCTTTAAGATATGATCACTGAAAATCAATGGCTGTTTAAGAGAAAGAGTCCCAAAGTACTTTATCTTCTGCAGGAAGAAGAGTAGAATTTAGCCATTATCTAACCCATGCAGCCCTTGTGAGTCAACATGTGTAGAACTCTGGCTACAAAAATATGAAGGAGAATTTGTCCGTTGTGGAGGGCTGCATCATAGAATGCATAAAATTCTATGTAAGTTTTTTTTTTTTAAAGGACTTACTTAATCTAGCTTCAGGATTTTATAACAGGTAACAAGCCTTTTTCACTGAAGGTGTACTGCAGCATAGTACATTCTGTTCCCTTTTCATAGTCTGTTTGCAGTTTAATGTTTTGGCAGATAAATTTTTTTGTGATCTGGAAATTATTTTTTATTATTATTTATTTAAATGTATGTGTACGAGATCACAATCAGTTCTAGCAACTCTTTTAGCAGTATTCACTGCTGTCTGATCAGTTATTCAGATATTAACTGACCCCAAAAGGCTGCTCTCAAATATATGTTGTAATTGCTTTTACATTTTTACTTCAAAGCTGTTGTCCATATCACTTTCTTATAGTTTAATAACTGGCTGAGAAGGTGAAAGCAGAGGGAATTAATATGTGTTTAAGGTTTAGAATGTGAGAAGTAGTAAAGGGCCAGCCTAAGGTGTTAGAAATAGATAGAATTACCCAGACTGACTGGAGACAGGAGTTTTTTGTCTACATGCTTTAACTAGAAATAACCACGAATGAGGTAGGTCTTGCTCAAGAATGTGTGAATTTCTCCAAGCAACAAATAAGAGCATAAGATGGTAAGACGCACTTTATATTTAACCTTCTTGGTATTAATTTTTCCTCCAAGTTTTTTTACATGAGTCATTCTTATTAGGCTTGAAATGCTAAAGTCAGAACAGTGGTTCTTTAACCTGTTCCAAAAATCCGCTTTAAAATAATACAGCAAACAATCATTTTTAATTAATTCAGGCTGGAGGAAGGAATCCACCCACACATGTTCTAATTTCTTATCCAGCTACTTGGACTGACAGTTTTTTGAGATTATAGTACTTTGGAATAAGAGGCAGCATGAATTCCTGGTGCAGGGTGGATTTTCCTTTTCCTTTTCCTTTTCCTTTTCCTTTTCCTTTTCCTTTTCCTTTTCCTTTTCCTTTTCCTTTTCCTTTTCCTTTTCCTTTTCCTTTTCCTTTTCCTTTTCCTTTTCCTTTTCCTTTTTTCTCTTTTCCGTTTCCTTTTTTCTCTTTTTTTCCTTTTCCTTTCCTTTATTTTCTTCCTCCCCACCCCCAAAGTCCAGACTCCCCATATTTATAGGTCAGGAATGGTGGTGATGCCTTGTGGACACAAATACATGCAAATGTGAAACAGTGTGCATACCTAATGATCTCCTTTATTTACCAAATTTTTTTCATAGATTCCTTAATTACTGGATATTTTTGTCCTAACCAAGAGTTCTGTCTAGTATATGTGAGCTCATATGTCACACACTAGCAACCCAGGCCACACTAGCGTCATACAGACAAATCTTACTTGCAGATGTAAAATACAGACCAAAATGTTAAGTTAGTTAAACTTTATATTGATTCCATCCATGTGTTTGAAATAAGAAAGGGAATTCCTTGTGTTTGCCAATAAAGCTCTTTCATGAGCTGGCCCTTGCTGATGACTACATGTTATTTATTCCCTTTTACCAGCTACTGTAGTTCATAGCCAATTCCTAGTTTCTATTTTTCTGCAATTTTCATGTTTTCTTCAATCCAAAACATGTAGATAACAGAGGTTCTGAAGAAAATGGTATTTTGCACCACCTTCTGTACTGTGGGTAAGGTTGAGATTAGACTTTTTTATTATTTATTTTTATTAGAAAAATGATTAGATTTCCAGAAAAAATAACTTGGATTTGTGTGATTTTTGTACCAACAAATAGCAAAGATCACTCAGGGTTCTTGCAACACTCAAAACAAGTAATTGTTACTCCTCACTTTTTTTTTCAGCAGTTCAGTCTCCATTAATTACACCTTAGCATCACAAGGATTTTCATAGGACTCTTGCACCCTGCCAGATTCCTCTAGCAGACATTGTCTTTGAGTCAGACCTTGTAATAACATTAGACTGTAAAGCAGCTGTAGCAGCATTATGCCAGGGAACTCTTGTGAAAGCTCAGGAAGAATAATGAACATTCCTGCAGAGTGGATTATCCAAATACTATTACAATGCCTTGTTCTGTCCCAACTGACGTGTATGTACTGCTGTCATGATTCATGGACTTAAGATGTAATAAAAAAGAAATTACCTAAAAGTGAACAAAATATTATATAAAATTTATTTTTATAGCTATAGCAATTGCTTCTAGTGGCAAATTACTATATCTTCTCATTGTTCAACTACCCCAGTAAGTGGGGGTGTTCTTCAAGGTCAATTAGAAAGAATTAGAAGAATGCCTCTAAACATACTGTAATGTATTTCCCACTGCTACAGGAAAATGAAGCAATGCTGGGGATTGGCAATCAGGAGTTTGGAGGTGCAAGAAAAAGAAATCAGAACCCCTGTTTCTCTGCACACTTCCGGTGATAGTAAGAGTTTATTTAGGATTTAATTTGGTTTTCTACATACACACCTGCTTCTTAGATGAATCCTGAGAGTTTTTGATGCCACTTTCACTCAGGCTACCTTTAGCTTTTGATGGGAGATGCTGAATGTGGCAATTTATTACTGTCTTTATACTAACTGGTCAACAGCCTTTAATCCTGTTCCACAGAATTTTCTGGATAATCGCTACTCTAAAGGACTGTATTATATATTAACTTTCCTGGCATTTATCCTGCACAGAGAATGCAGAACTACTGCTATACATTTTCTGCTGAATAACTTTTAGACTGGGAGAAGGAACAAATAACATTATTTTTACATATCACTATGTTTCTAAATATGTATGATAAAATACTGTGTGGCAGTGATGACTACTTTGTGCATTTTCTGAGCACTTCTGCAATGGTGATAATGTGAGTAGTCTGGATTCCTCTGAAAGCCACAAAGCTCTACAGAACAAGAAGAAATCCATGCCTTTCAAAGAGGACAAAGTGACATGGCAAAAAATACAGGGCTTTTGAATCTGGTATGTGGAACCACCAGTAATGGAACAAGTATGTTTGTGCAAATCCCAGAGCTGGTGATTGGGATGTCGTGCAGTTGCACATCTAATTTGACTGTGTGAATTATGCATAAATTTTTGTCATGTCATCAAAAAGATTGCAGACCACCACAGTACATTTTTTAGGTTTAACTTTAAGCCATCATTAACACTGCTGAATTAGTTAATTTTACCAGAAAAAAGCTATTCTTGATACTATTTCATCCCTGTGTATCACTTTTTTAGTCAACTTTCATGACAATTGTGGCAACACTCCAATTGTGAATATAGGGATTCCTACATGTAGTTCATGGCACAAACCAGAGTATATTTTTCATTGATTTTTGATTTTGGTACAATTGGAGATTATTTTATATTAATCATTCCTTCTTAAAGATGATTGAGTCCTCGCCCAAAAAGGTGTTCTTTAACATGGGAAAAACACCCACACATTTAATTGAAAAATATATTTGTGATATGCACACTGAATTATTCTCTTAAGCACAATGTCTTTCTACAGCTGGATGCAGCCTTCTAAATTAGTTCCATTGTATTAAGGTTGTGTGGAATTAGGGTCTGTAAGTGTCACTTTTGGTATGCTTATGTAGTAAATACGAGAAATATTTTCTAAATTCAGAGTAAGTGGGAAGCCTTTACATGCATGCCCTATAATCATTGATTATGCATGCAGCTTCAGCTTCTTCGCCCCACTGGAGCTTTGACATAGAGAGTAAGACAGAAACTTGCCAGAAAAATTAATAGCTAAATGCTTAAATAGTATCAGCTTCATAGCTTGCTAACTGGAAGATAAAAAGTACTGAATCTGCCTGCCATATTGGTAAGAGTTATTTAAAAGTGACTTTGAAGCTCATAGTTTAATTACTGAAAGAACTTTTGTGGCATATGAAAGTGATGGGGAAAGAAACAATAACCATAATCATCATCACCTGCATCAAGAGGTTGAGTCAGTTCTTGGTGAAATGAGACACTGTCTCACAAGAATAAAGTGGAACTCAAGCTGTTAGACTGAGTCATTTGTCTGTTCATTGGGGATAAGCCTTTTCCTTTGGTCAGGGTTAGTACACTCATGCTTTCAAATTTGGCTGTATTTCTTAGAGAATAATATCTAAAGGAATCAATGTATGCACCTCATTCTAATGTCTGGGTTCTTCATGACACTCACACGTCTGAAGGCTGTACAGTACTTTGCTTCCACTTGCAGTATATATTTGTCCTAAAATATCTGTTTAAAACTTCTCTTATTTTTGTGTAGCTGCTTGTTCTGCTGGTCTGCTTTTGGCCTGCACCTCAATGAAGCCCCATAATGTCACTCAAAATAATAATATTGCATTTGTGCCACTAGTAAGAGACAGATCAGTGCTTGTTTTAGTATTTTACTTTGGACAGAGTGCAAAACTGTGTTTATAGTTTTTGCAAAGTGTTTCTATTTTTCATTATCTATAAAATCTGGGCTTTATTTTAGTAATTTGTGACTTTTCATTTGAACACATAGCTTACAGATACGTGTGAGATTACAGAAACATATATAGCTTGTTGGTGCTCGTTTTAGAAAACATTGAGGAACACAATGAACTTTTTGAGGGTAAAAGTTTGGGAGGCAAGACTATTTATGCCTGTCTGTAAGAAGAAAAATGAAAAATAATTAGATATTCAATGAGATTACTGCTAAGAAATGAAGCTTTTTGCTTCAGGAAATAACCTTTACTGACATGAAACTTTGTCTTTATATTTCAGGCTCTTTGGGACTAAGATAAAAGCGTCATATAGGCAGAGGTTGTAGGGTGCTGGATAACATGTATAAAATAGTTGATGAGAAAAATTGTGTTGATGAGCAAACTAATGAAAGGTACCCAGTAATTTCTGATTGTGTTTAGCATTATAGAAAACATAGATAATATCCTTGCGGTTTTGATTAAACAGCAGATACAGGAGGATAGAAAAGCTGATTTATGAAGTTATCAGCTCTGGGTATAGAATTTGTTGGTAGCATGAAAATGTTTGTGAAATCAGCTTTGAGACAAATTAAAGCTGAGGAGTGCTTTCAGCTCAACAGCTCTAGGAGAAATAGGTATTTGAATTCAAGGCTGAGGGAAGGTTTTAAAGAATTTGGTGTGAAAATACTGATAAAGTAAAGGCATTATACAGCTGATTGTTGAACAGGTTATATGAACAGCCTCATTAGAGGAGAAATAGAGATAGCAAATATGATGTTCATATTTAAAAAGGCCTCCCATGGTAAACTTGTAACTGTAGAGTAAGAACTGAATACATTTGTAGACATATTAAAGTATAGAATTAGTAAAGACATGGATAAATGTGTTTTGTTGGCAAGATCCAGAGTGTTTTTTAATATTATATAGAGAAATAAACCGCCAAGGAATGTGATTAGACATATTAATAAGGGCTATAATAGTAGACCTGGGTTTTCAAAAGAGCAATTGAAAATATGTCTGAGTATCATAAACTATGATTTCATAGAGAAAAAGGAAAAACTCAGTTTATGGAAAAATTCATAAAGATTTTGACAAGCTGTATGCCTGTCTGGGTTGGAATTAGTCTTAAATTGAATTGATAGATGTGAACATTAGTTACATTGGAAGCTATTCAGTAATTTTTTGTCATTCTTATAGTGGTCTTCTTCACTTAACCTGAGAAAATGCATCATTCAGCTAAACAGGATTCAGTTAGTTTCTTACAACTCAGTTATTAAAGATCCAGTAAGTAGCAAGTGTTCTGCCTTATCTAAGCTACTATGACTGATCAGGAATTCCAGTTCTACACGCAATCATTTATAAACCATCAATTTTCATGTTTATCTCACCATATCTGTGGAAGATGGGGTAATTTGCAGGCAGTCTTCTTAAAAAATGGTGAAATGTGTTGTTGCTTGAATGTGGACTGTGCTTTATTCATCCACCTCACTTATGTCTGTTTGTGAAACAAACCTGCTTCCCATTTCTCATGCAAGAAATTCTCAGTCTCACTTTTCCTTAAATTTATTTGTAAATATTTTCATGGAAAGACTTATTCCTGGAAACATTAAGAAGCACAGCACAGAAAGTGTCACTGAACAGGCAGCTTGAATAAGTTAGGAAAAGTAGGACATAAATAGATTTATAGTTTATATAAATATAGGTTTGTATGAGTTGTTGCAAAGTGAAAATAACTCCTGCTTAACACACATAGTATGGCTTTCAACTACTGCCTCTCTTCCTCTGCTGCAACAATCACAGAATGACTTGGATTGGAAGGGACTTTTAAGATCATCTTGTTCCAATGCCTCTGCCAGAGGCAGGGACACTGGACCAGGTTTCTCAGTGCCCCAACCAGACTGGATTTGAGCACAGACAGGAATGTGGTGCATCCACAACTTCCCTGGGTAGCCTGTTCAGTGTCTCACCATCCTCACAGTAAAGAAGTTTATCTAAATCAAATTTCTCCCCTTTGTATGAACCCATTACTCCTTGTCCTGTCACTACACTCCCTGCTGTAGAGTCCATCCCTGGTTTCCCTGTAGGTCCCTTTCAGATCCTGGAGGGTTTCTATGAGATCTTCACGAAAGCTTCTCTGTTCTAGGCTGGCTGAGCAGTTTGTGCCTAAGATGACCTGTCAGACCCACAGGTTAAAATGTGCCTGTAGGAGCCTTTATACTACTCAGGTGCAGTGTGACTTCACACAAGGTCCATAAAAGGTGAGCACTCTCTTAAGCTTCTCATGTCCCGTAGAGTACTCTTGCCCTTCTAATTTCTGGGAATTAAAAGGAAATTTAGGTGAAAGGTATGAAAACAAATATTTCCAATTATCTGAAAATCCACTGATGAATGAATCCATTAATTGGCCTAAGTATCTTTGTAATACATCATTTAGTTTCAAAGTGAGTCAACATTATTAAGACAATCTAGAATGAGATTAAATTAGTTTCTTCAATCAGTTTAATAAACTCAAGTAATTATTAAATTTTGTATTAAAAAGCCACTATATTCTGCATAGCAGACCTGTAAATCACTTCTGAAATTAGTTTAAAAATGTAGGATCTGTCTACAGCATGACAGTTCCTCTACAATTATTTTCTGGAAGTGAAATTGAATTTATGTATTCCCTGTTAAACCAAATCCACAGAGAGTCCAATGAAACAATTTTCTCTCAATCACTTCTTGGTTTTCCTTTATTGCTGTTGGTTGAAATAATGTAAGTAAAATTGTGTGATTTCAGAGGAAAGTTAGGTTTGTTTGAAATTACAGTGAAATTCTTACTGGCTTTCTCTTGGCAAGAATTCAACTCCAAGTCATTATGGAAGAAGTATACTACACAGAACATAACATTTTGTTCTGTCTTGCTGTTCTGCTGAACGTATTTGTGTGCAAGCCATTTATTTCTACAATGTCTGGAAGAACAAGAGGGGCCAGAGGATCCCAGGGGTGTCAGAATGTATTGTTAAACTGAAGCATTAGCTGTAGTTGAAAACTAGGGAGTGAGTGGCTACACAGAACTATTAAGAAGCATTTAGTGTTGTTTCCTGTTAAAAGGAGGCTGTGTTTCTATCTTTGTATCAGATCCTTTGCCTCTACAGCAATACCTTAACAGTAAACCAAAACTTTAAGGTAGACTAATCCTGGAAATGGTATGTTCTTTAAAATTACATATACCGATCCATAGTAGTCTCTTTTGTTAGGAATTAAACTTATCTGTGTCGAGTTTTAGATGTTTTCACTGTATCAGCTGGCTGAAGAAACAGCTGTTCTAAGTCTGTGAGGATCAAAATATTGACATGTCATCATATGGTACTTCTGGAATCCCACTGTTCTGTTTCATAAACATTAATCACTCCTACATATGCACTTATGAGTGTCTCTATGTTTTATGAAAAACCTGACGAGGAGTAATGCCAAACAGTAATATAATTCTTTATGTACAAATAATTCTTGTAATTTTTACCAGTGCTTAGAAACTTCAGCAAAGGATTCAGCCTTTATTGGATAAAGTGTCTTAAGAAGTAAGCTCAAGGTTTTAAAGGCTTATTCTAAAAGAATTCTGATAAATTTTTATTAGCAGAGCTAATTGTATCTGACACCTTATTAGATTTTAAGGTGGATTTAATGTGTAAGAGTGTATTTAGTGTTATTGGACCTAAAGAGATTTTAAGGTATGATATTTCTTATCCTTAGTTTCCACTAGGAAATATAATTAGCATGAAAGTGAATTAACAAATTTGCTTTACATTTATTTATTTTTTAAATTGACAAGGACACACAAGCTGTTTACTTCCTGAGTATTTTTGTAGCTTTCTTCTTAAAAAAACATTTTAACCTATTTTATCTCTAGTTAATGGATGTCCTCTCTTATTAAAATCTTAACTGAATTGAATTTTTGTCCCTTGTGTGCTCTACTATACATCAGAGAACTTTAGCTTCATCACAACGCATGTTGCTCTAGCTAAGATGCAACATATTAATGGCTAGAATTACTGCCTATTGCCGAGATGCATTGAAATTCCAAGCAAATTAATTATCTAAGGCTTTCAGAATTTGGCAGCAATTTTGAGTAAATCTGTGTTTTTGATACTAGACTGTGGTTGTAGGACTGAGATAAAGAGCATGCGGTTTAAAGCCGACAGATGGCCCTTAGATGTGACCTAGCTGTGGCAATAGAGACTGTAAGGAGAAACAAGTAAGGAGATTGTAGCTATTCTGAGGCTCTTTGCTGTTTGAAATAGTATTCTTAAGAACATCCTTGACTTGAGACAGATCATAATTCCCACCCTTGGAAGAAGCCCTTTTGTGTTCCAATATTATTGTTATACTTCATCCCCTTTCTCTGTTGAATGTTTCTGCATAACTTCCATTCAATTGAAATTTTTGTATCTGTCTAAAATGGATGTGACCTTGGAAGGTGAGCTAAGCTGTTCTTTCCACATTCATAAATGAGGTGTGTAAACTGCTATTTAGATAAGTACAGTGTGCTTTTATACAGTAGATGTATAATGGGATACTGAATTAATTTTAGTATTCTAGTGATATTATTAAATCTAGCAGGTTCATGTCCTCTACCCACAAACTTATCTTTGGATCTGGCAGCTTACTTGGTTCAAGACCTGAAAGGAAAAGATGAGGTGCACACACCTTGAATAATTTGTTTGTGCATCAATCTTCAGCCTCATAAAAAAGGCTCGAGAGGATTGTTTTAATAGGCCTGGAAACAGAAGTAGTTCTTCTCTTGGAAATATGTTTTTACAAAGAAAGAGGCTCTCTTGTCAGGATATTGTTGCATTCAGTTATTTGAAATGTGTGATGAGGGATTGTTGTTTTCCTTAAAATCTGTAATTAATCTGCTTGAGAGAATCTGGGGTCAGGTTTCCTTCCCAGATAGGAGTATTCAAGTACACTGTTCCCAGAAACTCTTCTGGGTGATGCTTTTTAAGCAATGCATGCCATGATGCACAGATATATATATGTATTTCACGCATATTCTGTTACTCCAGTCCTGGTTAATATGGATTATTAGCCCCATGTGTATCAGCTGACTAGAAAAATAGCAACATGGTGAATATGTGGTTTTAGAATGTGGTATTTGTGTTTAGGCGATCCTCAGTGGTATGGAAAGAACAGTGAAGCAGGCTCTAGAGAAAGTTGTGTAAATAGAGATACTGAACTTTATTTAAGAGTGGTACACTTTCAGTGTTCTTGTTCTACATGGTCACTATGGGATTTTTGAAAGTTATCCAGTTATTGTTTTAGAGGAATGCTTAGTGTTTGCAAAGTCAGGCCCCAGAAGGACAAGTAATACATGAAGGATGCAGAAGTTTAGTGGCCTTCTAAATCAGGTCACAGCCTGTTTTTTTGCCTTTGATAACAAACTCTTGTAAACTGGATATTTGAACAACATAAATAGGAAGTTTTAAGTTTAAATAAAGGTTAAAAAATGCCCTAGATTTGCATCTGGCTTTTCTTACCAGTCTTAGAACGCTGCCCAGAGCAACAGCATACTGCATGGGAAATCTGATAACGTTGTGAATCTTTCAACCTTATGCATTCTAATCTGAGTGTGGTTTCCTGTAGTATTGCTGATATGCCAGATAAAACAAGCTTGGATCCAAAATCAACCTCTGTTATAAATGGATGCTCTCTGTTACCCCTATTTGTCCTGCAATCTGTGATTAACTGTTCCCTATCACAAAAGGGAAGACATTATATTCATTTTTGTGTGTAGACTTGTTTTCAAACGGTAAGCAATTGCTGTTTATGTGACTGTTTAGTTCAAGGGCAGTTATGTCTTATTTTATGCTACGTTTATGTGCAGAAATACTTTTATTCAAAGCAGCATCTTCAGGGTAACCAACTGCTTTCATGTTTCTTCAGTGGTGTAAAACTTTTCACTGGTAATGTAATTATCATGATTTGGCTTCCTCAAAGTAAGCTTTTAAAATTTTTAAAATTATATACAATAGATCACTTATGAAGAATTAACTCTAACAGCAAAATTTAGTATGAAGAAATAAAATTAATCATTTTGCTCCTTCTAAGGGCTAAGTAGAATTTAGAAATAAAAATACTAACAGTTGGTCTCTTTCATTCCTTTTTTCCTGCATGGGCAGACTTCCATTAGATGTTTAGACGTGAATTCCAAAATCTACATTTCCTAATTACACTGAGAGAATTTTGGTGGTTTTGTGCTTTAAAATATGTAGTATTGCAGAATAGTCCCTCCCATTTCACTTAAGGACTTTTACATTTATAGAGAGACAAGTAAGTTTTGCTGCTTTCTTATGCTAGAAGTTTCTTAACATTGTATTTCTCTAACTCAGTATGGCATTTCAAGAACATAATCAAGAAAAGAAAGCTACCTCAGAAACCTGAGCCACTGAGACATGAAGAGCTGGGGGAAGTTAACATCAGCATGTAGCTTAATTAGGGACATGTTCTATCAGTCATTGACAGAGTTGTTTTATTTCATACAGAACATCAGAGAACAAGTTTGGGGTACTCTCATTTTTCTTCTAAAGGAGGCTTGCTCAGATATAAATAGAGATATTAACTGTCCCCACTTTAGGGGCTTTAATTCCTTGCCTTATGCCTTGGTACTGTTAGAAAAAAGGGAGGTCATGAAGAAAGAGCTAATGTAATTAAATAGTGGATTATATAATTAACAATTGAGACCAATATTGTTTAGATAGAAAGGCAAAGAAAGAATAGTAACGAGAAAAAATATTGGTGATGTTACAATATACTTTTCATGTTGAAAGACTAGACTAGACTAGTCTCCTTAACTGGGAGATGCTTCCTTTTGATTTCTGGATCAAATTAATTTTCAAGAATTCAGGAGAACAGGTTGAGCAAGAAGTGTGAAAATGCCTAGTCCTTCCCTCTCCTTCTCACGTAGTTTGGAATTTGGCCAGTGTCCTAGGAGTTGAAAATCACATACTTAAATCCTTTTGGACAATTACGGATCAGTCCTCTGTACTGAAGCTATTTGGTTTATTTCAAAAATTATATTTCTGATGCTTTATTAGATGTGGAAGAGTGTGAAAATTCATGAATCATGTACTACTTGGTGGAGGTGACAGTAACTGAAGTCTTAGAAAATGAGCAATACTTGTAGTATTGCTGGGAGTGAAGTTGAAATAGCCAGAACAAGAACAAGTCAGAAGCTGAGATCTACTCTCAAAACCTCAAAACTTGCCTTTTCTCTTTTGTGCTGTCATTTTTGAATAATATATGTTGACCATAGTTTGTTTATAGCTTGCTCCAAGTGCTGCAGGCAAGCAAAGTTTATACAACGTACAAAGACACAGAACTAAAGTTTTCAGTGGTAAAACTGGCAATAGAAACCAACTACCAATGTCTTCCATAGCCATTTTATTGCACAGCTATGTTCACTGAGAGTTAAAAAGACATGGTTTTAATTTGCTGTATAACTCAGCTTTTCTGTGAAGAAATTGCGTCTGTAAAATAGTACTTACAGCTGTAGTTATGGATTAGTGATAGTAGTTAAAGATTGCTATTATGAAAGGAAAAGGAAGCATATTTCAAGCTTTCATTTTGGAATACAAGTAAGCCAAGTTCCAGAAATATGTATAATTGTCAACCCATGAGAAGGTAAGAGCAGGAAACCTTTGTCCTCTCATAGTGGAACAGTGTCAAAATGATATTTTTCGTCCTATAATAATTTACTTTGACCTATCTAGATAGTGCAGAGAACTCTGCATGCCTGTCAGGAAATTGAAGTCTGTAAAATATTCCATATATCAGGATTACAATGTCAGGGAAGAAAGCATAAGAACATAGCAGATTTGAAGTAGTGAGAACCACATGCCTAGGAACTCACAACAGCAGAAAGATTTTTCAGTGTTATTGTGCAAAGTTTGCTGATTAGTTTTTTTTCCAACTAATTGATTTCTATCTTTCTGAAAAATAAATAGCCCAAGAAATCAGAATCATATCTGGCACTTCTGTATTTATAAGGCAAAGATAGTACCTAATGCCAGGCAATGATGTCTTAAAATTGAGGTTTTCTGTGTTATGAGACCAGCCTTAAGGCATCTGAATTTGCAAAAACAGGGCTATAAATCAATCTCCTAGAACACACATCACCAGTGCACGACTTTTCATGGCTATTCCCATACTTTCCTCCCCTCTCCCAGTGGAATCTTCCCTTCATAGCTTTTTGGGGAGCAGGGTTGGTATGTAAGATCTAAAATAGGTTCTTTGTGTTTTAACAAGTTGCCACTTGTCATAAAGCTTTCTGAAGAAAAGTGGTAAAGTTTCTTAAGTTTCTTCAGTTCTTTTCTCTTTTTTCAAAGGGCATGGGATATGATCAGGATTTTTGAGAACATGAGTTTATGTTGTAAAATGGAAATTTTTACACAACAATTTGCATAGCATGACAAACCCCAAATATTGTGAAAGGAGCAGCTGTGTGTGATCTCCATTACCTTCAGAGAGTAGGTGTGGTTCATGCTTACTACCTCACTAGATTTGTGTACTTGTATTTGAAAGGAACTTGGCAGTCTTGTCACTGAAACTTCAATAAATCAAATGTAATGTAGCTCTGTTCCTCTGAGATTTTTTTGTACTTTTTAATCCAAAGCTGAGTAACAGAAGATTCTTTCCCTCAATAGCATCAGACATGACAAACAACTGTTGTTAGGAAATCTGCCTATGCTTTTGAGTATATGAATTGCAATTACACATAACTCGGAGGTAAATGTTGATGTTACATACACTGCAGAGGGTTCTTTCAGTACAGGTGGCAAGTGGGCTAGCACAATTTAAATGCCTTCTCAGCATGCCCCAATATTTGGCTTGGAGAGGTTTGAGGAAGATGTTGAATATTGGGAGAGGCAGTATTTGTGGTGCCTTTCCTCAAACTTGCTGCATATGGAACATATATAAAGTTACCTGAGCAGCAGAGAACTGTGAACATTTTTAATGAATGTGTTAAAGCCAGATGGGTGCCAGATACTTGTTTTTAATTAGGTGAAAGAGCCACAGCTCTATTTTTAAAGAATATCTAGGTCGTAGTGGGCATGATGAGCCATTATGGACACTTGATTTACTGTTTGCACTCCTGAGAGCTTGAATGCTGTTTCAACATTTTGGAAGCCTGCAGCATTTTTGAATCTGACTTTGTAACATGGTCTCTTTTAATGAATGAGGGAAGCCTTAGTTTACATGCAAATGTAGTTAGGCATGGAATTTTGAAACAGATATGGTTTTCTTCAGCAAAGGACGAAAATTCAGGCTTAGATGCAGCCATGGTGGTCTTGGAGTCCTTCAGGCACTGGTCCATTTTGGTATTTCAGCATTTGGCATGAAGGAAATAAACGGTGAAGACTGTCTGCTATGCTTGCATTGGAAATCAAACTCAAGAGGATTTTACCCTTAATCCTTTGACTTTGTTATACTTTCTAAAAGCTATTAGCCTTTGGCCTGGGAACTTATTTTCTAACACCAAAGTACGAAAACCTAATGCTGCTTACATCTCCTTTATATTTCTGTAATTTTCTCTCTCTTTTTTTTCCCTTGATGTTCCTTTCTCCTTCTCTACTATCTGAAATTGACTTGAAAATTATTTGTTATAGAAATACTACATTATATATTCAAAGATGAGGTCCCAGAAACCATAAATCTTACTGTTTAAGCACAGAATTTTCACCAGGTTAGATATTTCATTCCTTAAAAACAAGAGTGTGAAACAGGGAGACAGTAGAAGCAACTAGGATGTTACACTGACTTGCCTGCAGATTAGGCAAGTGATTAGTTAGTGAATTAGGCAAGATTTGTCAAGATGAAGTTACAAGGCAAATCTTTGTAATGGTGGATCTGGTTTCAAGTTTTCTATTCTGCTGAACTCTGTCAGATATAGAGGGATGAGATAATTTAATAGACAAACTAGTTTACATAGGGGAAAATGAGTGAACTTTATGGGTGCCCAAGTCTTTGTTTAGATATGGAAAGAAGGTACCTTAATAATACCTTTATCTCATCTAAAGACTCAGGGAAACAAGTTTTAAGTTTCTGCAGCCTGTAAGGAGAAATTTTTTGAAACCCCAGTAAATTCTAATGAAATGACATTTGTGATCTGCTAATAGCCGCCTTCCCTTGGTATAGAACTTGCATTAATAGCCACTTTCCTTTGATGCAGAACTCGATTCAGGAAAACATGAGAAATTACTTGCAGCTTGGGGTTGTGAGGCATATAGGGGAGGCAAGATCTTTGAAGAGATTAATGGCTGTAGTTTGGTGGAGAAGTAAAAATTTCAGGAACATGAACTTAGAAATTTTCTTAAAGGCTTGTGAATAATGACACAGGTGTATTATGGACAGAAGTTACCTTTATTGCATGCTGTAGGTCTGTCTCGACATTTAAGTATCAGGTATGTGTGATTATTTTTCCTCTGGGTGCTATTGCTATATGTGCTGTCTGGGATGTCCCATATATTTTGTGTATATCTAAGGTGCTCTAGCAAGCTTTTTAAAAAATATAAGACACTCAATTCCATATTAAAAAAAAATCAGGATAACTGTTTTTCTGTGGTCTCTGAAAATACATATATATTCATAAAGTAAAAAATATTCAGGCTTTAAAACTCACATAATAATTTATATTAGAATAGCTAGACTTTGTCATGGAGAATATTGAGCTACCTGTGATGTTACATAAACTGGCTTTTTGGGAGCATGGAATGACTGCAATTACAGTCAATGTAGTATTGAACATTATAGCTGAACTCCACTGAAGTTAAACTGCATTTGACAAAATCAACAATTCAATAGAGTGCAGATAACTCCTTCCTTCCTTCCTGTATTTGAGTGGTGGTAAGTGCAGGCGTGTTGCGAAAGTACAGATAAAGTGTATTTCTCTGCATGGGATCTCAGTGGTACTCCTGTATGAAAGATAACTTGGCTGATACATGACAGCTCTGGCTTAAACTGTGTGTATTCATTTGCAACAGCTTGCATGCACAAGCAGTATTCATGGCACTGGATTCACTGTCTATGTATTGTGCTAAAAGTTGTGGTGTTTTATAAAATCATTTTGATTTTAAGTAAGCAGGTAAATGTATATTTATATAATTATGTAGTAATCTGTACAGAGACTCAATATCTGCTAAATTAAGCACTGTATTCAAGGAATAGTGGAGATATTTTATATATTAAGCAAACTAAATGAAAACAGAATATATGATAGTTAAAGCCTAATCTATTTCTTGAGCAGTTCCTATAAGTGTCAAGTACTCAGGGAATTACTGTAGTTTACATTAAGTAATAGTAAAATTATTTTAAAAGACTGAAAACTGCTTGCCAGTATTACATAGATTGTGAAGGTGCAGGGGAAGAAAACTCCTGAGCAGTTAAAAGACTGAAATCCAAGACCTCTGATTTTGTGCTTGTCTTGTTATGAAGTGCTTTGAGGCTGTGTTATTCAGTCAATACCTAGCAGCCAGGTAAGTAGCCCAAAGCAGGCATGCTTAAAATATCATACATTTTCCAGTTCTATTTATGGTGCAGTTTGAAATGCTGATTGCTTTGAGCAGCAACTGGGGGCATTCTGAGCAGTGTCAAAGTGCCATTTTGCTGCTTTCAGGATCAAAACTGATCATTTGACTACCTAAATCCCATTTAAGTACACAATAGTTTATTTAAATTAAATTGGAGGGACTTATGTATCAGCATATGGTCTTCCTTAGTATGCTAGAACATTTTTATCTATGCAGAAAAATGAAATCTGACCTGCTAAATACTGTGTGCTTGTTGGAATGGAAATAGAGTCAGCAGAAGGGGTCTGCCATTCAGTTGTGAGAGAAACAGACACAAATGCTGGGTGGCTTGTCTCACTGTTAACTCTTCACAGAATAAATGAGCAAGTAGGAACAATCGTGTTTCAAATTTTAGAAACTCCTAGAAAAGGGGGAACTTGAATTTATTTTAGTGCCTGACACAGAAGATGATGGTAGTCACATACAGAGTTGAAAAGCTGTTGTTCTCTGAGAAGTAGGGCCAGGATGAATGGAAGGACTAAAGCAACATTTGCATGGCCCAGATCACAAACATATAAATTCCCTTTCTGACATTTTCCAGTGTTTTTAGTGTAGAAGTAAATTACAGTTTACTTGGAAGATGTTTTGAACAACACTTAATTTTCGCAAACAGATATGTCCTTAGTTTTTCCCTTCAGTTTTTAAAATATTTTAGTCTTGATTTTGAATAGCTTTAGTCAAAAGGTTGTAATTTTGAAATTTGTGATTTTAACCTATTTTTTCTTAAATCCTGTTGCCTTGCAGCACATGATTCACCTCTTGGAACAATATAATTGTTCTCTAATACTGTTATTTTTCTGTGATATATTGTACTTTATGTGTGAAGTACAGAAATTCTTGAAGCTGCAGTGTTTCTGTTCACTGCCAGATTGTGCCTTTGGATGGTTATAATCAGGAGGTACATACAGTTACTCTGAAATACAATTCAGCTGAAGAACTATATGCATACTTTGAGGTTATGGTCATACATATATGAGTTTATCAGGGCTAGTAGTCCATGTTATCTACCTGCCATCTAATCTATAATTCCATGCCATTTATATTAAAATATGGTCTATGTAGTTTTTAATTTCAGGAGTTGTGAATAATATAATTTTTCCATATGTTTCTACAAGACTTTCATTGTGTCACTTTCTTTTAATGATTTTTTTAAAACACAGTAGTACATTTGCTGTTGGAAGAAAAATGTTTCTAACAGCCTCTCAGGGTTATATAAGGTCTTTCTGTTCTGCAGTTGTAGAGTTTGTCACATCTTGTAGATGATGTAACTTGCTTAAATGTGCAAGTGGAATGATTGAAACTGTGCAGCAAACAAGCCAAGTGTCTGTATTTCACTTTGCTTACCTCCTGACTTCACCTTGACTCAAAATGTCACTCCCATACTTATGCTGGAGGAATAATGTATAATTCATTTTAACTCCCATTTTTCTTTCTGCCTTCACCAACCCCACGGAACTGCTGTGCATTATGAAATGTATATGTAAGGATCGTGCCATGTCTGTGTAGGTTACAAGCTGTGGTTTTGCTTATCCAGTATAACCTAAAGACACAAATGAAGCACTGAAGGCATGAAATTATATTGTGATATCTGTAAGAGCAAATTTCAATCAAATGCCACCTGAATAAAATATTTCATTTACTTTTTGGAATCATTTCAAGTGATTTGTGCTTGAGATTTGTGTATCACAATCACTGGCCTTGCTGTGAAAAAGCCTTCTATTTTGAAGTGTTCTGAAATGTTAGTTGTTTGGCTTCATGCAATTACTGAGGGATCCACTGGTGTTTAGAAATGCTACACAGAGAAAATCATTATTGTATGGGGGATGACATATTTAGGGGAAGAGATGAAAAATTACAAAAGAATAGAAACCAAAATAATTCTCATTTTTCATGGTGAAGAGCTGCACATATTACATCGCTGAGCAAATGCCAAGCATAATTTTAATTCAAACTTCAAACTACCCTGCTATGTTCAATATCCTAATATAAAAACCTCCAGGCTTCAGGTAACTAGAACACACTAGGTATTCACCAAACACCTTAAGCACTTTAATACTATCAAAAATAAGACTATTTTTTGTTTAAAGTGGGTTTAAACATAATGATTGATAGTGACTTCTCTTAGAGAGGGATGAAGGAGGGTGATCATTCTGCCTCCTCTTGTGCAATCCAATGTCCGGTTTTCGGCTGTTTGGATGGCCTGGAAAGGCCCGGGGTGACCTTGGGGCAGCCCGCGTTTCAAAGGACGAGAAGAGGCTTCAGTTCTTTTCTCGGTCTCGGTGTTTATTATTTGTTTATCTAAAAGATTTTCTCTTGGCCCGACAGAGGTCTGCTCAGCAGCCAGCCATGAGCACACTCCCCTGCCCTCCGGGCGGTCACCTATCTTTATACTCAAAGTTACGTATACAATATTTATCATTTTTCCCCAATACCTTTCACCCTTGTTGACCAGTGCACTTTTAGTAATGACCAATCCCAAAGTGCCACCATCACCACAGAAGATGGAGGAGAAGAAGGAGAAGAAGAAGAAGAAGAAGAAGAAGGACAGGACACGCCCCAATTCCTCCATCTTACTTCTCTAAACTCCCCTGTACAGAAATCCTAAACCCTGTGTTTCACTCTCTAATTAACTTATCCCTTCACCATTCACTCCGGTGAAATTCTCCTATCCTCATACAAGTGTCGTCTCCTGTGTAGGATCAAAGTCCAGCCACCAGACACTTCTGGCAACATTCCAGGACTCCCGAGCCCCCCAAGGGTGGTCTCGGTGACTCGGCACCTCAGTCCTGAGGTGCTGAGATCCCACAATCCAAATGATCTTTCCCACCACTACCTTGAAGGCTGACTACTTTGCAGTACAGGAAAGATACAAGGGAAAAATGTGAGAGTGGAAGAGAGAATCCTGAATGAATAGACAAAAGTACAGTGCTGAAAAACGAAATTCAGTATCTTTTTAGCACATGTAGGTGCTGACTTGCAGTCCAAATCTAAAATTGGACTTGGCATAGTGCTTGATTTGTTGTGTCTGTATTGTTCTTCAGATGAAGTTGCCATGGGCAGCCATTCTTCCAAATGTCAGGTGTTAGAGGAGGTGTCTGACAGTGTCTATTTTTTTGTGAAATAGATCTCTCATTTCTCATATGAGGCCTGAGCTTTTATTTCTATTCAGTCAGAGGTGTTTCATCTTGAGAGAGGATGTTCTATGCATCAATGTATAGAGTGTATGGTGGGTTTTACCTTTCCTTTTAAAGCCAGATCACCAGTCAGGTAAAGAGTACCTGAAAACTGGATGATGTCTCTAGTAGTAAAACACTTCATTTGGTTACCTTGGGAAAACTGGATGATGTCTCTAGTAGTAAGGCACTTAATTTGGTAAACAGATTGTATCTCACACCTATTCCTTGGTCCCCATACTTTTGCATATTTTGTTGCATATTTTGTGTATTTTATTCACTGATTCTGTAGTGAAAAATATAGGGATGCTCACTAAAATGAGAACAGGACCTTAAAATTTCCTTTAGGCTGCCTTGCCTTCCACTTCTACATCCCACAGCATTCTATGTGCCTTTACAGAGAGTAGACAGCAGAATTCACATAGATAATCCTTTTAGGCTGGATAAGCAGAACATGATGAAAGATAGTTTTGATTTTCCTTTTCCTGGATTTTCAAGACTTCAGACATGCATTGTGGAAGAGAAAAGGTGGTCACCATGACTATACCAACATTTTGAGTTCAAATTGCTGTTGTCGTGCTGGTCCTGTGCATGTGGAAAGCTCACAGATGAACTGGCAAATGAGACCTCTCCTTTGGTCACAGAGAATAATGTCTACAGGTGAACGCTGAACAGACAGAGGTATTCAGTGTCTGCTATATTATATATTGTATGTTTGTATAGTGCAAAAGAAAGAAAAAGGGAAATAGATCTTAGATCATAAATTAACTAATTTTTGTGAAATAAATCAAGAGTAGTAATGATTACAAGAATATTGACAAACAGTTGGCAAAGCTGCTGAAGCATGCAAAGCTCGAGTATTGCGGGTAGGTTGGAAAGATTTGTGTACTAGCCTATGTCTAAGTCTTTACTAAACCTTATTAAAATTGCCAATGTTGTTGGTCTGCTACTGAAAAGCAGGAATCAATTGCTAAGCAGTAGAAGAAAAATGCCTAAATGAAGAACATCTTACTATCAGATTCCATGCAGTCATTTGGATGACAGAAAAGAAGTATTATTTAGGAATCAATGTAATGAAGAAAGAAAGTAGAACATTATTGATTGAATTCTGTTGGAGTATATTTAGGAAGATTCTATTGACAAAAAGTCTCACATTTGTCCAGATTTAATGGTAATAATTTATGTTTCTTTCCAATTCTGTTAACATACTTTTTTCTCCTCGTGATATTTTAGTGTGATCCATCGTAATGTAAACATGAAGAGTTCTAATGTGCTTTCAAAGCTCCTGGTCATCCTACTATGAAGATATGCATGGTTCCTATAAAGAATTTTTTCTTTTCTTATCCTTGGATCTTTGCCAGTGCATATAATCCTTGTCTCTCATTCAGTGGATTTTATGTGTGCTGAAAAAAGCCAAGTCTGTGTTTTAACGCACTTCATATCTGAATAGCAATACTTCCTTTTGCCTCATAAATTACTAGAAGGGAGGCATGATTTAAGATTGCAATTCAAGTGTCTTTTTGTTGAACAACTCCACAGGCAAGATCTCAAAACATAATTATTTTCAGTCTATAGTCTTCTCATCTGATTTGTCTTAGAAATCAAGGTTTTCTCCAGCACACTTCATAATAAATGTGTCTTGTAAATTTATATTAAATGTGCTACCTTTAGGTGTGAACTGTAAATTAAGAGAGGATGTGAAGCCTAAAAAAACATGACAAGTGGACAGTACTGATTGAGCAATCTAGACGAAATATCTGAAGTAACTTCTGTCAGAAAAAATATCATAAGGAAGGCAGACAGGAAGAAGGAAAGGGGTTAATAAAAGGAAAAATGAATTGAACCTGAAAAACAGAGGAATACGCTGTTTCTACTTTGAATGAAATGTGATAAATTGATTCTACATTTAATAAGTAAGTTCTATAGAATTCTTTAGGATCTAAATCAATAGCACACACCTAAAAGCTAATAGGGAAACTCTTTGTAATTGTAAATGTAAAGTGAGAAAAATAGATAGATGAGTGCATTATTTGGACAAGAAAGCAACAAAATTCCCTAGAAAGAAGAATTGATCTATAAAATGGTACAGTAAAAGTCAATACTCAGGTACAGGAAATAATTTCTGGCAATTGCAAGTTGTCTACCCAGTTTTCAGGTAATGTCAGCCATTCTACCTTCAAGGAAGCTATCTGCCATATTTTATTGAATTTAAATTTGAATAATATGAATTATTAATTTTCCATAATTAATGGTTACTCAGAATCAATAAATCCATGGTTACAAAACCATAAAGTATCATGAAATATCCTTTTGCAATACACCAAGAGAGAAAAGTTTCACTTGTCTTAATATGTATATATTGTATCAGTTTTTGTTCTTCTTTTTTCTTACCGTTTTGTACAAATGAAAAAGACAGATGTTCTCGCAAAACTTTTATCTTGTGGGGATGCAGAGATCCCAGGGGATCCCAAGCTACCCTATCACTTTGCAAACTCTGTGGAGAGCTTCATACATTTTATAACCAATCCTGTGTACACCATTCATTTGTCATAACAATCTTTTTTCCCCCTGTTTTTAGGTTGAGATTTTGTTATATTTTTTGGGGGTTTTTTTAGTGGTGGTTGTTTTTTTGGTTTATTTGTTTGTTTGGTCTTTTTGAGATACTGTTGTAGGCTTGAATCAGGGACAAATTGTTACATTTATTTATAGTGTGAATTTTGTTCTATACAGTTACACTGACCCATTCCAGAAAGGGATAGGGACTCATAGAGAAGTGTTGTTGCTCTTTGCACTGCCAGCCTTTCACTTGTGCTAGAGTGTTTTATCCCATTTTTCTTAAATTGTGAATTTGAGCCAAACTCAGCTGATTCAGGACAATTTAGCTATGTGGATTATTGTGTCAGATTGTCAATGGAGTAGATGCAATAGGAGAAGCTTCTGAAGCTTCAGCAGCATGTACTTCAAAGTGCCTTTATACCTGCCTTGAGAATATTCCACGTTCTGAGTTTTTGTTATCTGTTTTCCCTACTCTCCATCCATCCAACAGTTTATCTGAAGTTCAAAAAATGTATAAGTATAGCCTATAAAGAAAATAAAATTTGAATTTGCAGATGAAAAATATAATGTGGAGTTGTGGGTGGCATTCTGTTAGCCTAGTTTGATATAACTGCCTTAACACCTTCTTGTGGCTCAGCCCTGTTAGTGTGAAATCATAAGTCTGTATTAGGAACCTGTCACAGCATTGGGCTTAAGAATATTCCTATGATAATGAAAAATTGCAGTGCTCTGACTGTTCCACAGCTGAAATATAAAAAAAAAAAAATTAAGCATTTCAGCAAGGGCTGTTTGAGTTTGGAAGAAGTTTGATAGGACTTCTAGAGGAAAAGGGAGTTGAAACCTTGTTTGTGACTTGGAACTAGAAGGCAGAGGAAGGAAGCCATGTGACAGTCTATGGGGCAGTCTTATCAAGGGAAGTTTTTATATTTCTTTTGTCTTTGGGCTTGGCGACCTGAAGGTCACTTTCTATTCTTAACCTGGGTGCTATTTTTGATTACTATTGTGTGCTTCATGCAAATGAACAGTGCTCTAAAATTAAATAGGAAGAAATATCATAACTGAGAAATGAGATAGTCCTGGTGCCATGTATCAATATTTGAATTCTCCCTTATGGCATAGAAACTGTACATGACAGCCTTCTTAAAGAGGCCTTTTGCATTTGAATGGCTTTCTTCTAATTGCCTCTGACTAGGCTAATGAATGAGGCATATGAGGTATGCAGTAGTGATCTGCAGCAGAGCTGCATTTCTCCTGCAGCTACATTAAAAATAATTCTTGTTCAGTATGAGTCCATGTCGCTATCAATATTCAAAGCTAAATTGATTTATGTTGGTTTTGGCAGAGTAAAGAACACCCCCTTTTAAAATTCAGGTAGTAGTTTTTCTTCTAATGAGCTGTTCAGATCTTTATTCCACATGAAAACACAAAATCACATATACCAACAAGCAGCAATAAAAAGTAATTATTTTCCAAAGAGGACATTATTTTTTATCCTGTGTGAGCTTTTAAAAAGGTATTAAAAAGTCATTAGCAGTTTTAGATATCACTGGTGAACTTGTTTATGAAAAGCTAGAATTGATATGGGTATCTGGGTGTTTCTGACTGGTCTTGTTTTCTCCAACATCCTGACTTCCTTTAAGGGATAATCTTGTATTATATTAATTTTTTTTAATTGTTTGAGGCATAGTTTCATTATATATTTTAAATACCTTTTCCTAGCTGGAAGCTGTTGTAATGCTGGGACAACTGAGTTTGGAGAGGCAGAGCAGAAGACAAGGTAATTTGTAGCCACAGTGAGGGTGATAACAATGAGTATAACTCCTGAAGGATGGATAATGTGTAAATTAATAAGTGTGCAGACAGACACTGGCATACACATGCAGCTCAGCTCATGGTTCTAGGTTCTTCTCCAATCACTGTTTAGGCATAAAAAACTGCCTCTACTTTTCACACAGGAGAGGTCAAAAGCCTCATAAATGAGAATGTTTGCATTCACTTGCCATTTATTTGAGGCAGTGCTGTACCAAAGATTGAAGTTCTTGTGATATTTATTACATTTATTCCTGCATTAGCTATACCTGGGAGGGAAGGAATTTTTTTCCACTAAAAAAAGGATAAAGTGGATGCAGAGAGTTTTCTTTGTGATGTTGTTAACATGAAGTACAATGTTAATATTGCCCTTAATTAATTCTCATTTACCCACAAAAGTTTGTAGTTTTAATTAGGTGCTTTAAGGTTGAGAAAGCTGCTTGAAAGTTACCAGTTGAAGTTTTACTTCTGTTTACTCTGTTTAAAAATGCAGTGAAAATATATCTACAAGGCTGAATAAGCACACATGGATTGATTGCTAATGAAATTGGTTTATTTATAAATTGGAAATCTCTTTTCTAAATTTGGCCTGTTTACTAGCTCTGGGCCATAGGGCTTTAAACCACTCAAATGGTGGTTTGAAGTGAAAATTAGTGTGGCTGGTAATTTACAGAATCAAATGTTTCTGGATGCCTTCAGGATGCTGTGAAAGGATACATGATTAAATTAGATCTCTAAGCATCCCAATTAGCCTGTGGAGTACTGTTTGCATCAAAGGATGAGACACAGAGCAGCTACTGTAAGGGAATCCTGAAGCAAAGTAAGCTTTTAGTTGCTTCATTTTCAGATTCTTCTGTGGAACAAACAATACTGTTGGATACAATCAGTTCATCCTTTTGTAACTCATCCCACAGCAGCTCCTTCTACACTTTGTGGGCAAAGAAGGGATTCTGGACTCTGATGGGGTCTGTCATACCCATCTCCTTTTTGGTTTCATACCTATGTAGGATGAGGCTGTGGGAGGGGGAATTTCCAGTCTCCCTTTACTCTTGATAGAAGAAGGCTCACATGGAAGGGCAGATCTTCAGAAAGGCATCTTCATACCTTCCTTATCTTTGGGAAGTGCTTTTACAATCTGCAGTCTCTTGTAGTCAGTTTGTTCATCTTGATTTCTGCCCTTGCTTTGGTTTTCTCAACTTTTCTAGGAGCAGTTGAGCCTCAGACAAAAAAAGTTACCATGATGCTGTGCTCCTCGGCTTCCACTTCTGGCAGAGATGCAGATGTGTCAAAGTTTTAGCTGACTAATTTTACTAATAAAAAACTAAAGTGAAACTGATACAGATGACTGGTTTTGAGCCTGAGTTGCAATAATGATCCGACCATCGGTGGACTTCCACTTCTTGGGGGTCTGGAATTCAGTTCTCTGCTTTATTGTTGTTTCATTAAATTTTAGGCTGGTATTTCAATCTGTTTTTCATATATGTCAGGTTTTTTCCCAAAAGATTTACTCTATCACTGTCATTCCCATTAACATTTTGTTACAGTTTTAATTTTTAAAAACACTCCAATTAAACACATACATCTAAGTTTCTTATTGCATCTGTTTTAGCTATACTCTTTTCTGAGTATCCATCAAACTAAATTATTTTTGCCTTGTAACTCTTTATAAAGAGTGCTTTGTAATGCAGAGTTCTTCTATTTATTCCACTTTAAAAGCTTAATGGACACTCATATTGTGTGTACTTTTTTCAGTTATAGCTGAGTAGAAGTGCAAAACCATAACAAAATAATGTAACTCTCTTAAAACTTTAAGAATTCAAAAGTTTGTAAGCTTTGTAATCCATGCCAATTTTGGTTGTTTTCCTTCTTTGAGGTACTATATTTATAATATTACATTGAGTGGGCTCTTTTCTTAAACTACGTTATTCCTTCAGGCTTAATTCCTAATTTTGTATTGCATTTGCTAATTTGAAGAGATTATTAATGCATATAGCAGTATTGGTAGCACTCATCTCAATTTAAGAACTTGTCCCCCTGTCCACCATAGTAATGTATTCTAATTACTCTAGAACAAAGAATTGTGTTAAGGAAGTATCTTTGAAGCAATCTTATATTGACAATCATAACCATAGAAGACATGAAAAGCATAATTTGGGAAGAAACCTTTGGCTTTGGAGTGAGACTTTTGCCTAATTGTCACTGTGAAAAACGGCTGTCATTTTTGCTGTTAGAAAATAAAGGCATCGACGAACATTAAAATAATATCAGCACTTACTCTAATATACAGCTAAGTGATGTGAAGACATGAAAATTAGTATGTGATTGTGCATGCTTCCATTGCACTTTGGAGTTCTTGTGTACTGCATAAGTTGGAGAAAAAAATCCTAAATTATGTGCTAATTCTTTCTATGCAGAGGAAGGCAACTTTGGGACTTCGTGGATACATAATCTTCTGTGTAAATCCAGCAGGAGTCAGCAGGGCTGAACTTGCGGGGAATATGTTTTTTACAACGCATCTCAACAAAAAAGCAAAAGAACAAAATCTTAAAAACAAACATCATATATGGAACAAATACTAAATGAGTAGGCAGCTCTCTCGGACACTCTATTTTTTACCAATTTCAGTTTTAGGATAGGAATCTACTTACTCTGAATTGCCATTACGATGGCTGATATCCAGAGATCCCAATTTACTGGTAAACTTGCAAGTGGCAGAGTTAGGTAATCACCACAAAGTGTTTGGGAGTGCCTTCTGTGCCTAGCTGACTCCAAGAATAAGCTCCATTCAGAAAGAACTACATGCTTCGTGATTAATATACACAAGTTGTATCACTTCAGAGCATGGAGTTAGTTTTTTTTTGGTTTTTTTTGTTTTTTTTTTTAATTAAAAGGTATAACAAAGTAATACTTTACTGATATGTAAAGTAATAGGGAAGATGAACATACTGGATAAGTAATGTGAGGGAAAACATCTGATAATGAGACTTCAGAATATTTGTCTCTGCCTTATTGTTGTAACTTCTCAGACTTCCCTTTCTAAAAAACAGTTTTGTCTCCTTCTTACATTTTCCTATTATATGTTTATTTTCCCCTGGATTCAGAACCCAGTGAAAACAAAATCCCAGGCTCATATTTTCATGTAGAAGGCACCTGTGGTTTTCCTTCATTTTAGTGATTCTAGAATTTTAGAATCAATTTCAAAAAAGCTTCACCTTGCCTGATTTGTCTAGTCCTACTTTACAAAGATACACTGCACAGTCACTATTTCTAATAGAAAAAGATGCATTTTTCACTACCAGAGTGTCACAACTGTGAAGTAAACAATTCTAATGCATTCAGATTTTATCCTTGTGAAATTATATGGGAAGAAAATGCTAAAGAAACCACCATTGCAATGTATATGACTGGGCATTTTTTCAAAGAAAACCTCATTAGATACTTGAAAAGGCATAGTTCACTACATGGAAAACCTAATCTCCAAGTTTTTAAAAATCTAGTTAAGAGAAATGAAAATGGCAATATAAACAAAAGAATAGATAATAAATTAAAAAAAGGAAGATAACTGGTAGTACATGAAATTTATTAGTAGATATCTTAAAGCTAAATAAATCTGTGGAGAAACTATCAATCTTGGTATTTTGGATAAGGAAAAAAAAAATTTTTTTGAGACAGTAAAGCATCCACACAACCATTGGATAGGAAATGATAACATGATTTTTAGAACACTGCAATATTAGACAAGCTTGAAGGTCTCTAAAAGGGAAAAAGCAACATTTGGAAAGTAGAAGTAAGATGCTTCAGATAGTGGTAGACAGATTAGCATTACACTGATCCAAAGAAAAATCCTGGAGAAGAGTGATAACCAGAGACAATCAAGAAGCATGATATTTTTAGGATTAGTTAGGAAGAAATTAGCCAACAAGAAATCCAGTGCTGGAAAATAGAATCATGAAACAACTGTAATAAAATGTTTATTAGGTGATACATTTTAAAAGCGTTGACATATTTAGTGCTCTAAATTATTTAGCTTTCTTTGATCAATCAAACCTCATTAAAACTAGTACTCTGCAAAGACCAGTGTATCACAAATTTAATGATAACTGATATCCCAGAAAGATGGTAAACAGAAAATCAGGTAATGAGGTTATAGCCAGGTCCAAAAGATCTTTTCTTGTTCTGGGGCTGTTTATCATCAGTATAACATATCTGCACAAAAACCTGAATTTGTTTCCCATAAACATTACAGAAATCATAAATACTGGTTAAGCAATCATTAAAATAATCAAAATCAGACAGAGCTTACAGCACAACACAGGTTGCATGGCATCATAATCTTGCTTGAATAGGGTAAAAATTTATGACCAAATGGTATAAACCATACATACATATGTACTGTGCAGACTCCTTTCAGAGAATTGAATTCATGCAGCAAAGAATTTAAGTGCTGTGTATGGCCATGTGTCCATAATGCACATTGGTGGCTACAGGAGCAGTAATGCTTCTGCAGTCCTTCACTGACATTAGCATGGGGTTTTTTGAAAAAGATGTTGCCTTATTCTAATTATGACATCTTCAAAAGATTTTTTACTTAAATTGTGGGAATTGATTTTTCAGTGACTTTTTTCCACATTAAAAGTTCATCCTTATATCTGACTAAAATAAAAGCTTTGCCTGATTTTTGTTTTAAAGTTTTTAAATTTCTTTGCAGAATTTATTATTTACAGCATTTTGAAATAAAACAACTAATCAAATATCAAAATGACATTGCTGAGAATTATTTCAGCAATGACATAAGATCCTTCTTTTGAAATATTTTAGGGCAAGGCAGAGACTAGTAATGACTGTAGATTTTTCTTGGAAACATTCCCCTAGATCTGCTAGGTAATGTAATACAGGAATCTCTTTGTGAAAATCCATAGGATTGGCACTGCATGTAATTGCACTAGATGAAATTGGGTTTTCTGTGCTTTAAATTTTAGGGCTTTGTATGAGTCAATCATCTAATTTTGGCATTGTCTAGACCAATTAATGGAAATTGCATTTCTTCTGAAGACATAACCAAGAAATAATTCTGAAAGGTGCTTTCCCCCCCGTTACTTAAATATTGAATTTTTTAGTCTATCTTTATTGGATTTTTTAATCTTCGTAAGTGTTTTTTACTCGGTGTGTAAATATATATATATGCACTTTATTTACTTATGAAGGTAATATCAACTTTTTAAAGAATACCTAGTACCTGTAACATGGGAACAGAATTTGCAAGGAATGTTCAATTCTGCAGAATTTTTCCAATATTCTTAAGAAAAAAGTGCCTTGAATAAGTTAAGTCAGAAAAATTTCAGCCAGACTGTTTTTGTTCATGAAATTTGGATATGTCTTTAGGAGTTGTTTTTCTAAGTCAGGCATACACAAGTTTGAAAGTGCTATCTTTAGAAAAACGTTAGAGATTTTGAAAATGTACTTTTTTCTTGTTGTTGTTTTCAAGCAAGCTGTCAAAATAATTTAAAATTAGTTGCATTCACTTCTCATGAAATTTGCACAACACAAAATTCCAGTGAGAGAGATGATAATGAGAGGAAAGTTTTGCTTATCAAACCTGATTTCCTTTTATGAAAGCCACCTAGGTGATCAAGGGTGGCCATTTGATATAATCTCTCTGGATTTTGGTAAAGCTTTTCACACTGTGTCTCACAGGAACCTTTTTGGACAAAATATCCAGCACACAGCTGGATAAACACATCATCCAATGGGTGAGCAGCTGGCTCATGGGCTGGGCATAGAGGGTTGTAGTGAGTATGGTGACATCAGACTGGCAGTGTGTCACTAGTGGGGTTCCACAGGGCTCCATTCTTCGCCCTGTGCTGTTCAACATCTTCATAAATGACTGGGGCACAGGACTGGGAAGAATTCTAAGCAAGTTTGCTGATGATACTGATTTGTGAGGGCTGTTGATTCCCTTGAGGGCAGAGAGACCCTGCAGAGAGGTTTATTTGCAGACAAATTAGAGAGGGCTGAGCAAGCGAATGAAGTTTAACAAAGGAAAGTGCTGGATTCCACACCTGGGACGGGACAGCCCTGCATGAATGTACAGACTGGGAGATTAGAAGCTGGAAAGCAGAGCTATGGAAAGGGACCTGGGGGCTCTGGTCTGTGGCAAGTTGAATATGAGTCAGCAGTGCCCTGGGAGCCAGGAGGGCCAGTGGTCTCCTGGGGGGCATCAGGCACAGCATTGCAGCTGAGCAAGGGAGGGGATTGTCCTGCTCTGCTCTGCCCTGGGGCAGCCTCACCTCCAGTGCTGGAGGCAGTTTTGGGTGCCACAATGTAAGAAAGACATCAAACTATTAGAGGGTGTTCAAAGGAGGGCAACAAAGATGGTGAAGCGCCTTGAGGGGAAGCTGCATGAGGAGCTGCTCAGGTCACTTGGTCTGTTCAGCCTGGAGGAGACTGAAGGGAGACCTCATTGCAGTTACAACTTCCTTGTGGGGGGAAGAGGAAGAGCAGACACTGATCTCTCCTCTCTGGTGCCCAGTGACAGGACCTCAGGCCTGGAGTTGTGTCAGGGGAGGTTTAGGTTGAGTATTAACAAAAAAGTTTCTTCACCCAGAGGGTGTTTGAGCCCTGGAACAGGCTCCCTAAGGAAGTGGTCACAGCATCAAGCTTGCCAGAGTATAGGACGTGTTTGGTCAATGCTCTGAGGCACATAATGTGACTCTTGGGGATGTCTTGTGCAGGGCCAGGAGTTTGATTCAATGATCCTGATGGGTCCCTTCCAACTCAACATACTCAGTGATTCTGTGATGATTGGTAAATGATAAGGGCCAAAGGAAGCTGAATTAATCTAGGGTGTCTGTCGTAGAGATTGGTTATGAGAGTGTCTTTATGGAATTTGATCTGTTGCTTGTCCTCCTGCAAAACAATCCTACTGTGCCAGAAATTCTTGTAAGCAGGAGCCTAAGCTGAATTGAATCAAACTTAGAGCTTTTATACAAATACTAGTTATTTGTATTGCAGCTGAAAGATGGTGAATCTGTCATTCATCTGTTGTTTAGCAATTTACTATGAATTATTTATTATTCTGATATCTCTGTTCTTTTTCTGTTATGCAGGAAAATTGCTGGTGAAATGCAAGTGTATTTATGCAAATAGAAACTTGAGTTAGATTAACTCAGTGGGATATGTATTCTATAACAATAGCATGTTGTGTGTTTTTTTTATTTTCCCTAAGTCAGAATTGAGTGGATTTTTCCCCCTAAATTCCCTTGTTTATGTTCAGTAAGGCAGACAGATGGTTACAGGAAGGATATCTGTTGTTGTCTATGAAACACATGGTAGAGTAAACTAGACATAGGGAGATATCTGTGATCTTTGTATGTTCTTAAATATTTTTTCTAATTCTAGAGAAAAAGCTGTATTTTTAATCTGGCTTCTTAATTTATCCCAATTCATTGTTTGAACCAGTTATACAGACCTTTCAAGTGAAGCATGTGCTGCTTACGTAAAAAAATTGCAAAGCTACCTATGCCTTTGAGGTGGGACTACTCATTTGTTGTGAGGATGAGTGTCTCTACCTTCTCTTTCAAATAAATTCTGGAACACTGCCCGTTCTTTTAGTTAAGATGCAGGGGGATGTCTTGGGCCATAAGAAGATGTGGCCATAATAAAGCTGTGTCAGGGATATTCTGATTGGGTATTTGGAAAGTTCTTCATGGAGAGGTTGATCAAGCACTGGAACGAGCTCCCTAGGAAATGGCCATTGTCTGAAGCCTGAGTGTTCAAGAAGTGTTTGGAAAATGCTCTTAGATATGTGGTTTAACTTCTAGGTTACCCTGTGTGTAATGAGGAGTAGGAGCTGATGACTCTTGTGGGTTTCTTCCAATGTAGGATATTCTGTGATTCTGTGGTTTGGGTATAGATTATAGTACTTTTAACCTTTTAACTTGGACTCTTCTTAACCTATTTTCCTTTCAGTTGTTTCCTGTGATTTTTACAGGTATCACACTGAAACTATACACAACCTCTCTCCCTTCTTTATTCCAATTTTTGTGCTTAATTGATGAAGTACTGTATTGTTTAACTAGTTTTTGATTGATAGCATAATTTGACTGTTGTTTGTTTCTTATTTAAAAGGTGGAAGAGAAGTGTCATTCACATAATTAATTTTTGAAGTTATTCCCCTGTCTGGCTCATACTTCTTCAGTTGTTTTTTGTTCCCCTTTGTTAGCAAGACTGTTACTGTATTTCATCTGAGGAAAATAAAGGAAAAATAATTATGTATGTATCTGCTAATTTTACAATGATACAGAAGTCATCTCATCCCCAGTGACTGCTGAAATGCAAACAAAGCACAAATACCATAAAGAAACAAAATTATGAATTTATATGTGCATGAAATGCCATGGTTAAAAGCAATATGAAATTTGGATAACATTTCAGAAGTGTGGAGCACCATGTTCAGAAAATCTACTGATTCTGTCAAACTAGGTCTGGAATGAAATTTTAAGGATCTTCCAAAGAAGATAAGAGAAGAGTGAGGAGGAAGGGCCTCTGGTTTAAGCCTGCTCATACAGTACAAATGATGTAGGGGAGATAAGTTGCACAAAATGACACCCTTGACACCCTTATAAAAATGAAGTTTTCCCATTCATGTCACTTTGGCTCCTGCTAGAGCAAAGCCAAAATTGCACCACTTAAAATTGTGCCGTTAAGTGGGAGATCTGGTAATTATACTTTAGGAGTCTGGAGAAATCCTATATTGAATAAGGAAAAAATTTTGGCTTAATATCTGAACTCTTAAAAAGGAATCTTATATTTGAATTGTTACATTAAAATATCTTCTTTCAAATGCCTTTTACAGACAGTCTAGACAGTGAGATATCCAGAATATGTAACTACCTCTAGCTTCTCTATGCAAAGTCTCAAAATGTTACACATTTTGGATTTTGCAGAATCCATACAAACTATGAAATTACTTTCTTTAGATAGCTAAATTCTGCAAGAGAAGTTAAATTACTTGGTCAGTTTTGAAGATTACAGTTCGTCAGTTGTCCAAGGCCATGCAATGAATCACTGAAGATTAAAGGCTAAAACTGCTTAATCTTGAGTGTTTCTTGCTCACTCTGTCAACTGGATAGGATTTTCAAGGAGACACTGATGAAATATTTTAATCTGTTCGTAGAACATACCAAATAAATTTTGATAATGACAGCAAAGTAATATCTCTGCAGAGCATCAGTAAAGCAGCAACTTATGTGTCACTTCCACAGTTCAGTAGGGTCATAATGCTTGCCTGTTTAATCCAGTTATGCTTTCATTGTTGCTGAGAAGTCTGCAAAGTTTTAGCAGCCATTGTCTTAAAGGCAAGAATGAAAATAATAGTTAAATAATTATATTTTGATTTATGAAACATTCATTGGAATGCTATCAATATGAGGCTTTGGAAAGTTCATTATCAGAATATTGAATATATCAAGGTACAGAGCTGACAGACCACAATCCACTGGGGTGGTTTAAGTTCAGCATCCTATTGGCTTAATATAGGTAAACCTGAGGTATTTTTAGCTTTTAGGTGGATTTTAGAAATAGGAAGGAATAAAGAAGTAACATGTTCTTCAGGGTTTTTTTGTGGGGGGGAGGCATGTAAAGATTTCAGATCACAAATAGTAAAATTTAAGGTGATTCAGTTCACAGCTGTTTTTAATATATTTCTTTTGTTCAGATTTTTGATAAATGACAGTTAAAAGATGAATTATTGTATACAGATTATTATTTCCCTCTAATGTAAGTAAATGCCCCTTGAAAATTTCTTCCCTTCTAAGGGAATGCCAAATCCAAGTTTTCACTGGAGTCGCTAAATTACATGTATGTGTTATTTTATTAAATAAGCAAAAGGAAGTATAAATATGAGTCTTCAGAATACTTGCATCAGACAAAACTGGTAAAGGCTTGCCAGTTAGTTCCTGTTAAGTATTTTAGAAGTATTCAACTTGAATTTTCATGTACAGTGCAACACATCAGTTGTATAATCTCTCTGTAGTCCCTGTAGCTGTTTTTCCACTATAGCTTTCTCCCATCAAAACCAGCTCTTTTCCCCAGCATATAGAATGTGCAACACTGGAAATAAGTACTTAAAAGCTAGAAACTAGAGTTTAGATCTTCAGAAAAGGGTTATGAGTTAACCACATTCATCTGTTTGCAATACAGTCTTCTGTTTCTTGGTCACATCCTGTTTGTTTTTTATTACTGAGTATTACAAAAGTATAAGATTTTTCCAGTCTTCTTTTAATCCTCACATGTGGTCTTTTGTCTTACTGTTTTCCATTTGTACCCTGTCTTGAACACAAAAAAGTGGTTATTTTCCTTCAGGATTTTGTGTTCTCTTGATAATGACCTCTATAATAGTATTTAATACTAAAGCATTTTATAATCAAAGAAAGTGAGAATCCCCTACCAAGTCAGTCTGCAAAAGGTATTACCTCCAGCCAGTAAATGGAGTTACAAAGACGTTTTAAGCAAAAAGTTTTCATTAACATTCCATGCCTATGTGACATTTGGGCCGCCAAGTAGAATCTTTTCTTCAAATATGGGAAACCACAACTGGAACCTTCAGAAATTTTTGCTGCCAAACTTTAGCTACTCTCTTTTATGCTTATTAAGGTATACACAGATAAAGAGGGAATACACATGAGCAAGGTGATAGCTGGTTCTTTTTTCAGTTCATCATAAAGGCATGTCCTTTATGGGTGTGTGTTAAGACAGAGTTATACTTTGGGAAAGTAATCATTAACACTGACAAAACCGTTTATCTTTGCCAAACTTGTCTTGTGTATTCACAGAAGTGTTCTGACATGCAGAAATTTCTACTAAAATTTTAATCCAAAGCATAAAAATCTCAATTTGTTTCAGATTTGTTTTAATTACTTTAACATTTTCTGATGTATTTTCTTATATACAATATGAAGTTTGTGAAATAGTATTACTTAGCTTCTTAATGGTGTGCATTTACTTTTGTTTTTTTAGGCATATTTTTTGTTATAGATTTTTTCAAGTCATTGTCCTAATGGAATGAAAAAAGTAAAAAAACTACTGCAAAATTCCATTATTTTTGTTGGCCCTTTGTAGGCATCTGGAGTGCTTTCTGTCTGAGCAGAACATCTTGAAGTTTTCTACTCAGCGTTACCTGGACTTCTAATAATTTTGCTTGTCTGCTGAAAACAAGACCTTTTTTTAAAGTGTAGTGTTAAAATGAAACTATTCCCTAGATCGCATCTTGGAAAATATTTTACTGTTTTTAGTGCAGTTGCTAACTTTTCGCTATTAATAAAACTTCTGATACAAATTATTGAGACCTCAAAGCTGGACATTGTATACCTCTGATTAGGTTCCATGGAATGAGGATCACCCTTTCTGTAACTACATTACATGGGGTCTCATGATCTGAGGTCCATTGCAGCTCCTATCTAATTTCTGTAGAACTGCTGCTCAGTAATTGTGCCCATTCCAGTGTGTGTGGAGCTGCTTATTCCTCTCATCTTAAGTTTTGAATTTTCTGGATTTCAAGCTCGGCTTTTCAGACTTCTCTAGCTGCTGGAGAGCTTCTGAACGTGTTTTCCAGACAGTGCTGTGGTAATAAGCATACTCTTAAGTTAATTTTCTTCAGTTAGCAAGAAATACATGCAAACAAACAGCTTCTAAATTTCATCCACCTTCCTTTTCCCTCATGGCATTGTGGTGACCTTTAGTTAGAAGACAATCAGTTACTGGTCCAAGGGGAGGAAGAGTGAAATCATTTAAGTCTGTCCGTCGTAAGAAAAGGGCAAGATTGTATGCTGACATGGAAGAACACTTCCCAAAAAGCTGTAGGGGTATTTGACTGTTGAGATATTACAGAGATTATTTATAATCTTGGATATGAGAAACTAAGAACCTTAGAGCTTGTTGAAAGGCAAGAAGATTCTTTTCCTGAGAAAAGTGTAAGGGTTGTGAATATTAAGCATGACTAAGAAAAGAATTCTGTTCCAGCCTCCTAATATTTTGATACTCTGCATTAAGGTCAGCTGGGATTTGTCTAGTTAACATGGATATTGTTTGAAAAACTAAACATTTCAAAAACTATTCCATGCTATTGATCATTTAAGATGTTCTTACCTATCAAGCACAAAAGCAAGTGCTGTTTCCAAATGAAATATTGTGATCCCTAATTTGTGATTCTGACACCAGATGATGTCAGCATACTTACTTGATTGGTGTTATTTTTATCTATTTGCAGAACTTGGAGTTTATCCAGTTGGACAAACCAGTAAACATATATGTTTTTAAGCAGATGTGGAAGACCAGTGGTGGCTGTCCAATCCTGTTACCACATTACTTATTTTGTCTGTACTTTTGTTTGTACAAAGGATCCACAAAACTGATGCTTTTTTTCATAGGTGCAGTTTGAGAGCTAGTGTGAAATGGTAAGGGAGCTACTCTGGAACCACTTCTTCTTTCTTTTTATTTTTTTTTCTTTTCTTTTTATGGCTAATGCATATGATGTTGCCATGCAATTGGATGAACTACACTTTTTTCCCCTTTTTATGCACAAAGCAAATCAGATTTTATAGAATTACTTAGATGTTCTCTTAGCCTGCTTATACCTCATAAACATGTCACTTTTTAACCCTAAAATCTTTGCTTTTCTTTTTGCTCTAAGCTCCATTGATCCTGATCTTGCTAACAGGCTACACCTACAGCAAAGATGCAGAAGTTGGGCATTCTTGCTTTCCTTCACAGGTACTCGGGAGTCACCTCAGTGTGCACTTTCAGGAGCTGTCTCATGCCAGAAATGGCACAGTGGTGACTGCTGTTTTATTTTACACAGACCACCTTACACAAAGGCTTTCCTGGGGTGAAAGCCTGCAGCTGGTCTTGTTTAGTATATAAAGAAATGACTAGCTAGGATTTGAGGAAAGAAAAAGCTATGGTCATAGCTTGACATTAGTTGAATTCTTTTCAGATACTGATCCAATTACAGCAGTTAAGTGATTTAGGTCACTTTTCTTCACTGTATCCAAGTGTACACTTTACTTTAGACATAGTCCTAATTTCATTGCCTTCAGTGGAACTGAAGCAGGCATTAAGTGTTCTTTGGGTTTAAAGCCAATTCCTGTACACTGCTGATAAACTACAGAAGTGAAAAACTAGGTTGTGCAGTAATCCTGATAGAATTAGGGTGATATCAGTCATGTTACATCAGGAATTAATTTGCTTTGCAGTCTCACAGCAAACCACAGTTTTTTCTCATTAATACTGTTAGTAGATGATAGTTAAATGTGTCTGATTGAAGACAATGCTGAAATAACTCCAAGCTGTACCTGAGTCAGTGTCTGACCATGTTCCTTCCTGTGTATAGGCTTCTTCCTCTTACTGAAACCCAGAAACAAAAATATCCGTAAGAGAGAAATTATCATTTTGGTTCCAGGTGAGCTGATGAATGCTGACAGATGTTTATCCTGTGAGTACTTTTAGTGTCCATTGATACCTCCTTTTGTCTAGGAAATTTTATTTAGGATCCTGTCATGCTGTGTTCTTTGAGTTAGTAATTTTTAATTACTCATTAAACAAGACATTAAAGGATAAAACTGACTCTCTGTAGTGGAATTTGTTCTAAGTCCCATAAAACAGTTGCATGAAACTTATTTTTTCCACTTGTCATATCTGCAATTGCTGTTTCTCAAGACTGAGTTCTACACAGTGTCCAATTGCACACAGCTATGTTTCTATAAGCAATAAAACAGGCTTATACTCATCTATTCTGGTTTTAAACTAGTCTCGAATCTCAAATGTAGCTTAAAGCTGACAGTTCCCTATCTTTTAAAAATCAGTTCCAGTATCAATTGTTTTTATTATTATTTTTTTAGCATTTTGTGATTCTCATAATGCATCATCTTATTTGAAACAAGATCTTGTCAATACAGGAAACATTTCATGTTTAAAGGTCCATCTTTAGACATAGATAAGCTATGCTATGTCTAAGCATTATTGTGTAGTCTCTATACACGCTATGTAGCTTTTAGTAGTTTATTTTGGTCCAGTTGATTTCCAGAAGTTTTCTAAATGTTCATTTAAGGTCACAGTAGTACTGAGCATGTGAATGAGATATATACCCATTATGCCAGGACCAGAAGCAATAGCTATCAAATTTCTGCTGTAAGACTTCAGTCTCTTGGGAAATTTAGGTGCCTTCCAAAAGCTATCCCTAAGACTCAATCATAGATTCTACACGTTTCTCTTAGGTTCATGACTGCATAAGTAAATAAAAATGTGCTATTAATTATGTATTAATGTTTCCTGGTTTACACTTATGAAAAATGTAAGGCAGTACTGTTACTCAGATAAATTTTCCTTTCATTTGTGACAGGAACCTTACAAAAAAGAGTTTCAGAAATCCCTGATGGTGCTTCTCTCAGCCTTTGTAGCATTAACCTTTTGTCTTTCCCAGTTCCTACATTTTCTGTTTTCTTATACTTTGATTGATTCTGATGCTTGTAGTAGTTATTTGTAATCTAAATCTATTGTCTCTATTTATTTGTTGGCAAATTCTTGGGACAGTAAGTTAGTGTTTTATTTACTTTTTGTTGTTGGCAATTTGGGCACGTGGCCACAATCGCTTTGGCCTGTTCTCGAGTGATGTTGAACTGGCGAACCAGGCCAGGTGCATTTTGGTGGAAAAGCTGGTGGCTGATTTTTGCCTGTTCAAAAACATTTGGGAGAGTGGCCATCACTGCAGGTGCAGCAAGAGCATCTGCCCTTCTGTTGCCTTCAGCGATAAACCCTGGCAAGTCAGTGTGTGACCTGACATGCATCACATAAAAGGGTTGCTCTCGGTGAGTGACTAACTTTACCAGTTTGGAAAGCAATTCAAAAAGTGCGATGTTAGATACATCTTGCAGTATTGCTTGATCTGCTCTGGATACTACTCCTGCCACGTATGCAGAGTCTGTAATCAGATTAAATGGTTCTGAGAACCTTTCAAAAGCCCTAACAACCGCAGCCAATTCAGCAACCTGAGGTGAACCTTCCACCTCAGCAATGTCTGTCTCCCACTGCTGGGTTTGAGGATCCTTCCAAGTCATAACGGACTTGTGGGACCTCCCGGACGCATCTGTAAAGACAGAGCCCTTTTTAAAGGTCTCCTACTTAGAGCAGTTCTTAATTTTAAAGTAAATTGAACATCTTGTTCAAACAATTTGCAAGCGGGCCGTGCTACTGAAAATTGTCCTGAGTAGGAATCCAGAGCAAACTGCAACGCTTCATTTTCTTGAAACAATTGTTCCAGTATTTTCATAGTATTTTGACCTGATTTTAACTCAACTGGAATGTGAATGCACTTAAAATCACATCCTGCTAACTCCCTGATCCGGGTCCTTGCTTTCCGGATTAGTTCTGCTATCAGCTCCTGAGGCTTTGTCAGTCTCTTGGACCTTTTGTGACTGAGGAAAACCCATTCTATGATCAAGAGAGAGTCCCTCTGGTCCCGGTCCTTTTTTGGTGTGTCCTTTGCCTTAGGTGTTTGTTTTTCCTCCCACTGGAAAATAATTCCATGGAGGTGTGGCAACTTACCTAGGATGATGAATTTGAATGGCAGATCAGGCCGGCATCGGTGGGCCTGTCTTGTGGACATTGCAATCTGAACCTTTTCTAGAGCTTTCTGTGCCTCTGGGGTAATAGACCTAGGAGCACCTGGGTCCTCTCCCCCTTTCAATAAATTGAAAAGAGGGGCAAGGTCTTCATTAGTCAGACCAAGCCACGGTCTTACCCAATTCAAAGACCCACACAACTTGTGGACATCCGCAAGGGTCTTGATCCTTGGATTGATTTCTAGTTTTTGAGGAACAATGGTCCTATTTCCAATTTCTAAGCCCAAATACTTCCAAGGTGGCATCTTTTGAATTTTCTTTTCCTGGAGCTCAAACCCTGCAACAATCAATGCATCGATCGTTAGGTCAAGCGCATGTGTTAGTAAATCATCATTGGGGGCACACACAAGGATATCATCCATATAATGATAGATGATGGCCTTCTCTGCGGCTGCACGCACTGGGGAAAGCAGGGAAGAGACATACCATTGGCAGATAGCTGGAGATACCTTTAATCCCTGAGGAAGAACGGTCCAATGGTACCTTTTCATAGGAGCTTCTGAATTGATAGAAGGGACAGAGAATGCCAAACGCGGTGCATCATCAGGGTGCAATGGGATTTGGAAGAAACAATCTTTAATATCAATAACAGCTAATTTCCAATCTTGGGGAAGCATTGTTGGGGATGGCATACCAGGTTGGGGAGAACCCATATCTTCAATTACATTATTAATTTGTCGGAGGTCACAGAGGAGTCGCCACCTCTTTTTGTCAGCTTTTTGGATGACAAACACTGGAGAGTTCCATGGGGACATGGTCTCTACAATGTGGCCCTTTCTTAGTTGCTCTTGTACTAGTTCCTCAAGCACTTTTATTTTTTGTTTACTGAGTGGCCACTGTTTCACATCAACTGGTTCGTCTGTTTTCCACTTCAGTTTTTGGGTGGGGCGCTGTTGTTCAATGACTGCTGCACAAAAATGCTGTGGAGAATCTGGAATATTAATTGTGACACCCCACTGGGCCATTAAATCTCTCCCTAACAAAGGTTCTGAATAATCTAACACAAATGGACGTATATTTGCCAATTGTCCGTTTGGACCCTCGAATTGAATAATGCTTTTGGATTGTTTTGCCAATTGCAGACCTCCTACACCTCGAAGGTGACCAGCAACATTTTGTAAAGGCCAGTGTGCTGGCCAGTCTTGTACTGGAATCACTGTGCAGTCTGCACCTGTGTCTACAAGCATCTCAATGCGTTTAGACTCCCCACCCCCACTGACATTGCACCACAATTTGGGTTTATCTGTCCCAATAACTTGGACCCGGGTGACTGTGGGCCCTTGTTTTTCGATATTTTCAGGTAAAGATGGCACAGGGATAGCTTGAGCAACAATTTGTCCCTTGGGAAGAAACAGGGGTGGGTGGAAACAGTGCAGGCTGAGAACAAATTGCTTGGGATCTGATGTTGTCATTCCCGGAGCAATTTCGATCTCTTGTGGTGTGTTTTTGTCCCCAGTGATGATGTACTTACAACAAATTTGGTTCCAAGTACCCTTCTGTTCAGGATTTACAGAGACAATATGCCAGTCAGTGTCCTTCAGGTGGAGTGACTCTGTCAGCTGCAACCTGTAAGGCTCATTGACAGAAGATGCGGTTAATACAGAACCACTTAAATCATAACAAAGGTTATTTTGTTTCACTTTCAACAGTGGACTAGCAGACTTGGTCTTTGAAACACCTGCTTCACTTACACAAATGTTAATATTATCGCGCGCTTGATTTGTTTTGCTACCCTTATTCTCTTGGCCTGCTCCTTTTATGTCTGCACGCCTGGCAGGCTGGCGCTTTACTTTCAGTTTTTTTGTTGTTGACCCCCAGGGAGGGCTTGCAGTTCTCCTCCTCTGCTATTTTTAAATTCATCAAATTCCTTTTTCAGGGGGCACTGGTTACTCCAGTGTCCTAGCTTATTACAAAGCAGGCATGGTTTAGTGGGCTCAACCATTGCTGGTCTCCGCTGCTGCCCAGGGTGCTGCTGTGCTGAGGGAAAGGATGAAGGGCTGGCAACAGCAACACGCTGGAGTGGTCTTGGCAGCAGCCTTGGTCTGGTGTCTTCAGCCACAGTCATCAGAGGCACTTTCCTGTTACAGACTAGAAGCATATCTTTTAATGTAGGGGAAGGTTCCATAGGAAGGCTCAGGATTGCCACTCGACACTGTTCATTTGCATTTGTAAACGCTATTTCCTCTAAAATTGCTTCCCTAGCATTTTCCTTTTTAACCTGTATTTCAATGGCTCTAGTTAGCCTTTCTACAAATTTCAAAAAAGGTTCTGATGGTAGTTGTTTGATTTTACTATAGGGCTCAAAAGGCCCCTCAGGTTGGAGAGAAAAGAATGCTTTTTCAGCTGCTTCTTTTACTTTCTCAAGTGTTTCTGCAGGAATTGCAGCAGCTTGGACTGAGGGAGAAGACCATTGGCCTTCACCACAGAGGTGCTCCATGGTAATAGGGTTACCATTGTTGTCTTTTGCTGTGTTTGGATCAGCCTGTAAGCCTGGGAGAGCATCTTTTAGCAGTTGTTTCAATGCTGATTCCCATAATTTGAATTCCGTGGATGTCATGAGACATGAAAAAACCTGTTTTAAATCATGTGGAACTACAACAGTCCTACTTAATTCAGAATTTAAAAGGCCACGGAAATATGGACTGTGTGGACCATATTCTTTATGAGATTTACAGATCTCTTTAATCAATTGTCGTCCAAAAGAACTCCAATTAGCAGTTGGGGCTGCTCCTGCTTGAGCTGCAGGCTGAAACGTAACAGGAGCCAGTGACAACATGGCACCATGCATTGGGTCTGCTGTCCCCTGCTCTGTATCCCCAGAATCAGAAGCATTGGGATCACAGCTACAGGTTTGGGGACAGGCAGTGGGTGTGTCCCCACCGTGGGAACCCGGGGAGGGGGCGGGGACAGGGAGCCCGCAAGGGGCGGGGAAACCGTGGGAACAAGGGGCGGGGTCAAGGGGCTGGCAGGGGGCGGGGATACCGTGGGAACAGGGGGCGGGGTCACCTGGTGACATCACGTCAGCAGACGCCCCCTGGGAGGAATAGAGAGGTGGAGCTGAGGGTACTGCAGGAAAGGCGGGGGGAGGGGGGAAGGTGTCACGAGGAACAGGAGGAGAGGGGGATGAGGCAGGAATTTTGGGATGCTTAAGAGGATTTTGGGAAGAAGAAGACCAGGTTTGGGAAGATGCCACGTGGCACCCACCATCTTGTGCACCCCCTAGGGACTGGGGGCCATTTTGGACATCACTGCTCTCCGGAAAGCTAACACATGCTCTGGGATTTAGAGGAGGGGATACAGGGGATTGGGAAAGACACGCAGCCTGGCCAGGGCTTTGTGAACAAAACAACTCAGGTATTCTTGCACACTCTGGGAGCCGACTCTCCAATGAGTTTGCACTCTTTAAAATACCAAATTTTGGGGAAAGAGGTTTAGGGGTTTTAGAGGGAGAGGGAGGAACAGGGAGAGCAGAGGTACATGGCTTTACATTTGGCTTTTTCTCCATTTCCTTTTGTTTGAGCAATGCTGTTCGAATTTGTAAACTCCAGAGCACAAATTTAGCTGAGGGTGATTTCCCAGATTGTCCTAAGGTTATCAATTCATTCCCAACTTTATCCCAGAATTGAATATTGTGGATTTCTTCAGGGGAAATGTTTGGGAACTGCAGAAAAAGCCGTCTTATAAACTGTTTCAATTTTCCTTTAGAGAATTTCACATTACTCTTGATTAAAATGCTAACAATATCATAATACACTCCCCTTTGTACAATGCTAAGTTTGGAACCCATGTTAGATGTAAAGAGCAAAGTACTTAATCCCGCCTGACCAAAAACAAAGCTAAAATCAGCTACCAATTTCTAAAAAAAAACACAGATAGAAAGCGATAACGAGCAGACAAAAGCTTCACAATGCAGCTGTATATACTGCTTTTAAAATTCCCGGGCAGCAGCAGCAGGGCACGCCCTGCCGAGCCGAGGCAGAAACAAAGCCTCCCCCGCGGTCGAATGCAGCCTCCCCGCAGAGCAGAGACAGCAGCTACTCCACGTGGCAGCCGAAACCAGGACGCGCCCCCCCCCCCCCTCCGCCGCGTGTGCAGAGCACTCCCGACCCCGCAGGTCCCCCGGCCATGTGGAAAGAGAGCCCCCCCCTCCCCCGCAAAGAGAAAGAAAGAGAGTCTCCTAACACGTGTCTGAGCACGCTACTGAGCCGGGGCCGCTCCGGCGCAAATTTTAAAAGACAGTGAAACACGTGCAGAAAATAAAGCTAGAACGCTATGAATTCTCGTCTGTGGGGCTGCGCAGCCAAAAATGCAAAGGCAAAAAGGAACAGAACTCGCGGCAGAGTCTGTTTTTGAGCTTCTGCTCTACCGAAAGCAGAGATACTCACGTGAAATGGAAGCTGTAGGCTGGGTACAGGCAGGCAGGTCTCCACCGGAAAAGGACCTCTCTCTGGGTGCAAGAGAGGCTCCCCTTTTCTTCCTCTGGAAAATCTGCTCACCACAATGAAGCTGGGCTTTCCAGAAGGCGCCGAACAGTCCACGAAACTTTTTCTGGGAATATTCCCAAAGTCTCTAGCTGGGAGTCTTGAAGCCAGGCTCCTTTCAGCTGGATGCACGGCTGGCAGAAACTTCTCTGTGGAACTGCGAGTCCGTTCTAGGGCTGCAAAGTCACTTTGCCCACCCACAGGGACGCCAATATATTGGAATATGAATCCCAATATAACCAGTTAGATGGTGCCTGGGCCAGTTCTGACCCTCGCTGCTGGGCCAAAGGCAGCACTGCGGTGTTTTACCCCAGAGATACCTTGGCGGAGAGTGCAGCGGGGCAAGTCCAGGCTTGTCAGGACTCCGTTACCTCAGGAGAGAGAGCTTCTGGCGATGGTGGAGAGAAAAGGAGTGGATTCTGCTAGAAGGTTGCCAGATGTTTATTCCGTGGGTACAGAGATGTCTGCACCGGGCCACTGCTGCTAACAGAATCGAGGCCGCATGGTCTCATTAACATTTTAAGCTCAGGACAGGGGAAGGGGAGGGGACAGGTGAGCCACCAACCAGGTGAAGGGGCAGGGTCTCAAGGGACTAGGGACACCTATCACACGACGCCTTGCTGGTATGTTAGCCTGATTGACAGAGCACACTCAGCGAGGGGCGAGGGGGAAGGGAGAAGGTAAAACAGGATATTGCAACACACCACAACAACTTTTCAGCAGTGGATTTCAGCCAAAGCCTCTGAGGAACACAGGGATGTTTTCATTAGCTGTTACAGGCTTGGTATAGTTCTGCGTTGTTGAAACAACTAAACAGCTGTTTAGTATAGAGGAAAAAAACAGCCCAGGTGTTGGCAACGGTGTTTCCAGATTATGAGACAACTCAGTACAACTGCAGCACTACTGATAACTGAGGTAGTTTAAGCAGGGCTAGCTCTGGTAGTCCTCAGTGGCCTTGTGCATGCAGGCGTACCATAAATTACCTTACACTTTGTTTTTATTTTCCTTCATTCAAATTCAAGAAAAGAGATGCTGTTCCTTATTGCATAGGAAATCATAAGTTAAGACCATGAGCCTTACTGATATATGCAAAGTGTTTTGTGACTTTGAGCATGTAAATTATATGAAGGGCAAGCTATTCATCCTCACAGTTTCTTTTGGCCTTGGAGTATTTATAGAGGCTCCCTGTGGAGCTGCACTGTCAAGCATCCCCCAGCTGGGGAACAGCTTATGAAAGGTTCTCTGAGGGCTGTGTATGCACACTTAAAACTCATTAATAGTCATATGCAGCCCTAGAAGCAAGACTATTCCTGTGTCCTTTCTTCATCTGGAAAAATCTTTGGGTTTATTTCTTTCATAGTGACATCTCCTACTTTGGAGCATTTTTTTGTCAATGCTCAAGGTTGGCTTCAAAAGGGACTAAATGTCATAGAGCTTGTTATTTTAGTGCCTGACAATATTATTGTCTCAAAATAGGTGTTCAGAGTCAATTCTCTACTGGATAATCAGCTGTTTGCAATCCCTGCAATACAGAACATAAAAAGCACCTCAATATGTGAAGAACAGAGCCATAGATATGAAATGTGGAAGACTGAAATTTGAAATTCTGTAGCAGGGGCAAGATTTTATGCACAGAGTAAATAATAGGTCAGAATAAAAAAGCAGAATTACTATGTCAAGTCATAATAGTCCCTGACTGGACCGAGTCCACACTGCTTCCCACTGGGTCTTTGAATTATGGTGCTGCAACAGTGTGAACACCATGTTTGACCTGTGGTCTTTGAATTGTTCTGTGGAGTTGTTGAGTTGTTCTGTAGAGCTGAGCTGCGTAATTTCTTTGGTTCATCATTTTTCTTCAATATGCCACATATCACTTAGTGATCCAGTCATGGCAAGTATTTACTCCTCTGTTTCCATTCCATATCCATTGCAAAGATTTTTGAATCATAGCCAGCGATTCATAGCTTAAGATGTAATTCTGTGAAACCTTCTGTTGTCATTTTATGAGTTATAGATTCATATTTTCATCTTCCTGAGGACCTGATGAAGGTTTTTCTGTCCCCAAATTCATGGTTCAACTGTGGATGCATTTGAGATCTGACCAGGATTTTGTTTTGAGTGCGAATCTTGGTGGTGAATATGGTGGTGGTGCTAGGTAGACAGTTGGACTTTGATTTGTTGAGTTGTTTTTTTCTCTTTAATATATACTGGTGGAGTGCCCTGTTGTTTATCTGCACTGATTGTGCATTTAGAAAGGTTCCAGGAGTTGCTGAAAATGTACAGCACACAACTGCAGAGCATTCAGGCTCTCAAAAAACTTCAGGAAAATTAGTGAGAACGATGTAAGTAATTCTAACGTCTTGGTTTAGATGGTCTATGGAAGCAGCAAGGTGAGGAAACAAGTTAGAGATTCATCTAATATTGATGAATATTGACATTTTATTGACATATTGACATTTTATTGTCTTGAATCTCCTGTCTCTAATACAGGAGACATAACATGACACAGTAGACATGAAATGTCTACTACCATGAATGTTCTGAGTTTTATAATGCTGTAAGATGAAGAAAGCCTGTTCATTTTCATGCCAGATTTACATTAAATTTGAAGCTGTGAAATCTTCTGACTTTGCCAGGTGAATCCATTAGTGTTCTTAAAATTTTGACCACCAGCGTATGCTCATGGGCACCTTTCCGTATAATTAGAAGTGGATGAAGTCGGTGTGGAGGCAAGTGAGGTTCTTTTGCTTCTTTCACAGCTTGAAATCTGCATGGTGTTCTGAAGGATCATCCGTCTAAGGTGAAAGGAAGTAATAAATCTGCAGATTACTAGGGGGTATGAGTACCAAAACAATTACTAAGAAGATGCCTCTGAAATCAGAGGTCCCAGGAGAGGTGAACTTTTTCAGAGGAGACATTAACTTTCTTCTTGTCAGAGAAAGTTTCATTTAGAAGGCTGTTGTCCAGCCAGCTGGACAGAAAACATCTGGGCTCTGGTGGGTGGCAAAAGACATAAGTATTTTGTTTTACTCTGTTAGTAGCCATGAATAGCCATGTGTTCTGTTCTGGTGCAGCCTGTTCTATTGCAGCCAAGGGAGAAGTAGTGACACAAGAGAAAACTTTTTTATTTTTCTTCCCTTTTTATTGTTAGTGTCTTTTAATGATGTCCAGGGTGTGCAAAATGTGAGAAACTGCCCTTATGCTGCAGTTCTGCTTCACTGCAGAGTAATGAATGTTGTATCTCAGGATTCAGAGCCTGCCTGCAGCAAATCTGGTCAAAGTAAAGGTACTCTAATAAAACTTCAACCCTGGGTTTAAAGCTAGTGCATGTGTTTAGGAGCAGTACTCTCTGTCACTGGAATAAGCAAATTATTCCTGCTCCACGTGGTTCAAAATGGGGAATGCTGATTTGAGTATTTACACTTTCTATCCTGCAGCTTATGTGGTGGTGTTTCTTCCCAGAGCCCAACTTTTCTCTGAGCTGTAGACTTTAGTAAAAAGTCTTGTTCTTCAACTTCCTAATTACTTTCTATGCTTCTGTGTTTTGATTCTGTGTGTGTTGATTCTTTTGACCTAGACAATTTTTCCATTTTCTGGTACAAACCTTAGAATATCAACAAGAAACAAAAATAACAAAAATGAAAAGCAACCTTTCGGATAATACTTCATAATTTTCTTGGACAAAGGGTCAGCCTTGCAAGCAATTATGAACTCTAGTAGTTATTATCAGTCTACTAGAACATATTATAATTCAGAAAATAGTTATTTAAAGCAACTAATATGACTGTACTGTTCATTTTCTCTTTTTTTTTTTTCTGTTTTAATTATAATAACTATGTACTGGCACACATCATTTTCCAGGAAGAGGTAACAAAGAACAGTAACAGAGTAGTTAATTTTACTACCCTGTATCATAATGAATTAATTTGGAAAAAATAAGGAAAATAACTTAATTTTAGTCATAGCAAATGTTTGCCTAGAAATGCTGTTCCAGCTGATGTTGTCTTAATAACCCTCATGCTGTGCTGAATGCTTCTGTGGTTTCTTTCTGAAGCTTGCAGACTAAAGGAACATTGTTACACTATTGGCATCTGTATTTTGGGTGAGTTCCCCTGTTTGAATTTTTCTTGACTTTTCATTTCCCGGCAGGACCTTATCCCAAGGGACAGTGGGTTGTATTAGGTGAAGCATAGGAAGCATATGTTTGTTGAGCTCTTCAATGTATCTGGTAAAGGCATTAAAAATACAGGGGAAAAATAAGCTTCTTTATACGCTGTGCCAAAAATCAGGGTAGTAATCAGATTTCACATAAGCAGTGTCACGGCCATCTGCAGTATCCCTCTCTGGTTATTGCACACGTGCTTTGCTTTAGACAGTCACTTCAGTCTTCCTGTTTTAAAAACCCCACATTTTCCTTGCCATCCCCGCTTATCTCTAAGCATGTTACACTGAGTTTTCATACACCTGCAAGACCACAACTTTCTGTTTTCAGGGCTGTAGGGGATGTTTCTAGGGCTCCAAGGATGCAAATGTGAAAGAGAAATTCACTCTTAAACTATTTGGGAGATTTTTTTTTTTTTAATTGACATTGAATGTAATATTAGTGGAAGATTTTAAACTGACAGCTCTGGTAATTAATTGCTGCAAACTAGGTCTGATCCAAAGGCTGTTACAGATTTAAAGGAGCTTTGGAATTAGATTTTATGACGCCCATTGCGATCATCCACTACACTGATCTGATCTCAGAGCATTTTGGTTACAGTGATTATTTAAAAAAAACACTTATGGGTGTTGGTTTTTTTTTTTTTTGGTTGGTTGGTTGGGTTTTTATTGTTTGTTTGCTTGGGGGGGTTTTTTGTGCATTTTACTCATGTTTTCCATGTAGATTTGGCAATACTTGAAGAGTTAAAATTCTGTGGATGAGAATTGAAATTCTGTTGTTAGAAGGCAAAAAAATGGAAAGTATTGAAGAATGGGAGAGATAATAAAGTTCCTTTGTCAACAGGAATAAATTCTTAAGGGACGGGTAATTGCTGTGACTGAATATCCACCAGGCTCCTCTCCAGACTGCATACTGTAGGCTTTTTGAACATATACTGGATCAGAGACTGGTTTTGTCCACTGGCTCTAAAGAGAATGGAAACGTGAAAGATGTGGATGGAATCACACATCTCTTCTTTGAATTCAAAATACATAGTGTATTTCAATTATCAGTTACTAATTAAGTAAGGAAATAAGCAGTGTGAATAAATCCTTGTATCAATAAAATAGGTTAGCCTGAGGTAAAAGCAAAAATGATTAGGATTTGTGCCTCTGAACCTGAAAAACTCTGCCTATATCTGTCCTTTGTTCAATTTCTGTGTCCATTTTGCCTTCCTAGTGACTATATGTAATCAAAGAAGAACATCCTGGGTTGTTTTTTTGGTTTTTTTTTCCCCTGGGTATGTAATGTCATCCAATCTGAGCATGAAATCCTAAGTTAGGGTTCATGTGGTTTCTGAAAAGAAAATAGTTTTGTTAGTTTTCTGTACTGTTCACATTCTAATTCAGAGCATTTGGTACTGGGGCATGTTGTGAATTTTCAGGTTGATTAGGAGCACAATAAAGTATTCCAGGGGAGCAGGAAACTCCATGTTTCTAGAGGTTTCTCTCTAGAGGTGTCCCTCACTGTGTAATATTTTGCCTTTGGAAAAACTTCACCTTGTTCTTAATTTGAGTTCTTTTGATGCTCTTATTTTTAAGAACTCTCTCTCAATAAAATAATTGTCCACTAGCAAGATATAATGAAAATTACTTTTTTTGCTGTTGAAAAATAGAGAGAATTTTCTTGAAGCATGTTTGTTCAGTTAATATTGGATTAGTACAAGTCTGTTCTTATATACTAAAACTTGTCTTCCTATTCAACAGATCAGTGCTAGTGTAATGCAGAGAACTTCTGAATACTGAAAGTAATTTTGAATTCAGAAATAATGCTGTGACTGAGTTCTAGATTCATAATTACTGGAGCTAAGAATCACATTTGGATACTCATTACAGAATAAGTTGTCAAACACACATTCGATTGACAACATAAGTCTGATTCTTTCGAGGTCATAATGTTCTCCTCCAGAAAGAAAATTAAGAGCTAGGTCTCCAAATTAGAGATTCAAATGTTGAAATAAAGCAAAATTAACAAAATCTCTTTCAACTCTACTGGGAGACAACTGTGGTTTAAGGGGGATAAGACCATTTATTCTGCAATTTCTTGATTCATGTTCATAGTACATGAAAACATACAAAATGGTATTTCAGGTGACTCTGAATTGATTTTGACTCCAAAGTTTCTACAATTCTTACAGAAAGGAAAGGGAAAGCCTCTTGCATGAATCAGCTGTAAAGGGGAAAGATACTAGATGCTCTTCTGTCTGCTAGACATCTGCAAACTTACACATGAATTTCTAATTTCATCTTCTCTGTAATCTGACATAATGTCTACATTTCCTTCTTGTCTATGGGATTTTCCTCTTGTTCTCTGGAATGGTGGGGCTTAGGTCTTACAATTTGCTTTTGAGCTTACCTGTTAGATCAGTGAAGAATCATTTTCAGCAGTGCTCTGTCCTTTCTTATTTTTTCAGCAGAAAGGGCTGCTTCATAAACTGAACATGGGTTTATTTCTTGTAACTTTTTATTTTATAATGTTTGTCCGAAGAGAACCTATTCTGACATGATAGCCTTCCTCCAGCCCTTGGGATGTAAGCATGAAAGCAGTTCTGTGAGGAAAGACCTGAACAGGTTTTTATATTTCATGTCAATTAAAATGAAGCAGACTTGAGGTGGGGGCATGATGTTTTAACCTCGAGCTATTGGATTCCTTTTCCAAATTACACTGTAGTTTAATCACAAGAACCAGTCACTCGCTGCAGCTAGTCATGTTTTAGATGAGTTTTCTGTTACATTCCAGTTTTCTGCAGGGCTAGCTGGGGGTGCCCATGTTACTGTTACAGAGCATAAATTGCTTTCCTGAACTTTGGGCCTTGCTTTAGTAGAGTTTGAAGCACTACAGAATTTTAAATGTAAAAGTATTAATATTTCACTGTTGTTGAGAAACTGTCTCACTGCCTCATCTGTGTAACATATTCTACAAATTAATTACTTGGTGGGTCTGAAATACCTGTTTTTATTAGGCATTCAAAGACTGAATATCGCATTTTATTCTTTTGAAGTATATCACAGAGCACTACCTGTAAGTATCTCACTGCTCATTCCTCCCTCACCAACCCCATTTATTCATAACCTATTTCATCCTTTTTGATTTATGTCTGTAACACGTGTATGGCCATGAATACAAAATGTATCCCTATGAATGTAAATAGGTCAATTGCTTGTGCAGATTTGGTAAAAAAATAATTTTACCTTTTTAGATTCTTGTCTGTAGAAATCAGGTGTAAAATATAGACCCACCAAAAGTGACGGTATTTCTATCAGGTGAAAGGCCTTGAAGGCTCTGTAGGTTCTCCAGTTTCATGGTCAGGACTGAGTCCTTTCTCATGAGAGTTATGTTTTAAAGACTTTGGGAGTGGTGAGCAGATAATGCCTTTTTTTTTTTTTTTTTAATTTAAGTGCATTTACATGTAGTCAATGTTCTTATTCAGATGTGTTCTGAGCCTGTGTAACTCTTACTTCCCTTGTCATTTCGTATTTCCCTTTTGATTACGGAAACTAAAACAGCTTCCCTATAATTTCTTCGTATGCTATTAGTAAATGAATTTGTAGTTGTAGATGTGTCACTTGCAAAGTAATCTTCTGGGTGTAACTCTATTATCAAGCAACACTAAAACCTAAAAATGATATGAAAAATAAAGTTAGAAATTCATACTGTAGGAGGTCAGCTGAGAAACATCATTATGTATTCTCACACATTCTGGAACATACATTCGATATATGCAGTGGTAGGATGCTGCTGGTGCTCAAGCACACCTTCTTTCTGTGTTTACTCTTTTCTGTGTTCAAGGACTCAAGTGCTGTGTCATTTGCATGTACAGTTTGCAGTTCTTGAGCAATAAGGGCTCAGAAATGTGTTTCTTTGGTCTGTCACAGATAACAAATTATCTTGATTCTGGATAATAATAAATAGCATTTTGAGACTCTGTTTTTGAAGAAGCCTTCCTCTAAAGAGGCAGCTGAAGTTAGAGAATTCAAATTCATCTTTAGCTCAGAAATCTGTTCAATGTTAGACATCTGTTCAGTGATATTTGAATGTTTCTAGGTGTCTGACTTTAGGAGGTAATTTCCAAGAGACACATTAGACCACATCAGAGGTCTAAGAGTCATTTATATCTGAGATGAATGGAAACTGTATGTTTGGTAGATAGATATTCTATTCTGGGATTTAGTTTTTTTGCTTGTTAGTTGCTTTTTTATTGTGGTATTGTACAGAGGGTGGGGTTCACATTGTGAATTGACCCCTGGGATGAGGTGTGTTAGTGTCTGTAAATGTGCTGTGTAAACCTGCTGTAACCACTGAGCCTTCGAGGGACCCCTGCTTGCCTCAGGAGACCGACTGATAAATTACCTTTCCAGGAGCGGGGTGACTAAGCTTCTGCTGTGATATTTCTACACAAGCCATTTTGTTGGGAGAAACGGCGCTGTTTCAAAGTGCTGTCTCCATTTACTGTGTTTTATTCTCAAAGCAGTCTTTCTAAACCTTAAGCTCTTCCCTAAATCTGTTCCAGTCCCATTAAGACCTAAATCAATGAGTGGACAACTCAATTAACAAGATTTTCTAGCACATACATCTAAAGTGCCTGTGCTAGCAAAGGGCTCTTAAATTCTTCTGCAATACAGTGAAGTAGATTTCTGTGCCTCATTCATACTTTTCAGACTAGCAGCTTGTTCTTCATTCTTCCACCCTTCCACCCTTCTAGTTGAAAAATACTTTCCGTCTTGGAAATCCTACCATACCTTCTGTTGTCATGTTGAACTTTAATCCTGTTATTTATTTTCTGGATTTGATTACTTTGATTTCAATCTGTTAAAAAATCAGGTGAAACTCAAACCATGGTCTCAAGGAAGTGACTGTTGATAAATCTGTGCAATTTCTCTAGCTGGAGAATAATTAGAACATCAGAATGTTTCTGAAGTTTTAAATGCCACTGGGAAAAGACTAGCAAACAATGCTGTATAAAATTCAAGGTGAAGAAGATAACTACAGGAGGTGTGTCACACAGCAGACACAGACCAAGTAGGGAGAGTTTTAAGGGATCTTTGGATTGAAACACAGCCATAAATTTGTTGTTTATTTCAAGTAACAGATATTGGATATTGTGTGAGAATATGAAGATTTCTGGAGCTCTGTGGTGCTGCTCTGTGGTATCTGTCTGTATCCTTAGCTCTCACAGGATGCCACTGTGAGGGTATTATTGTAAGATATATTTTTGGCCTGCTATACTTCCTGGTAGGTGTCACCTTTGCACCAGCATTCCTTGATTCCAGCTAGGTAAGCGTACTGCTTCTCTGACTATGTCTTTTAACCAGGAACAGTGCTGATGAATTAGGGCATTCAGTTACCAGCTGTGAGCTTAAAATGCAATTCTGGTGTAACTGCAGGACCAGTTTTTTTCCTGTGGTGCTGTGAGCTGTGGAATATATCTTCCCCATAGTCACTAGCTACATCAAAACCTGTTTGTTCAGAAAAAAGTCACTGAATGCCTAAGGCACACATGTCAATACAGCCCTTCTGGACTTTATAATGACCTGCTATGGACCCTTTTGGATGCCTTTCATTTTAACATCCTGTGGGAATATTTTGATAGAGATGATATTTTTGTATGTTTTGGGATACACTGATGTGAAGAAGCTGGTGAGTCTGGGAATTGTCAGTGTGTCCTGCTGCTTCTTTTAAATTTGGAAGAGGAGCTCCCTTTTGGTACCAGTCTGAGGAAGAGGCCTGGTGGAAATGCTACAGAGTGGCAATAGACGTTTCAGGAATTAGTTAATTGAATTGAGAAGGGTTCATCATTTCATGCTGGTTAGCTGAACTCTGAGGCCATGTGAACAAGGGTACTTGTATTTAAAATAATCCAACATTTCCTAAAATACACAGATTTCTCTTCCTCTCAGCAGGGCAACACCAGGCCCCTGATTTACTCTCAGAATTATTTCAGGAGATATTATTTAACATAGCATGTATATTATGAAAGGCAAACAAATGGAAAAAAGTCCTGGCATCTCTGAAGTTAGTGGGAAATTGATCTCAAAGGAGTCAAAGTTCAGCACAGTTGCAATCCTAGGGTAAACAAGGTAAGTTTCTCAGTTTTCAATAATAATAAAAAAAATAATGAATAATTAAGAAATAAAGCAATAAAAATATTCACTTATTTACATATATAAAACATTTTATATAGATTTAATTATTAATAAATGATAAATAATTAATGTATTTATCTGAATTTAATAATTCAGAAGTCACAGCTGTTTTAAAAAATGCTGCCTATCATCCAGAATTGTGTTTTCTGTTAGCATGAATAAGTACAAGTGCAATTGCTGCTGTTTGCTCTCTATTGCTTTTGAAACATTTTTTCTCCTTTCTTTCTTCCATGCATTTGTAGTGGCTCAGATTCCCATGGTGCTGCCGGATTGGTTTGGAAATTGAGTCACAACCATCTCATTATTGACTTCTTTTGGTATAACATGGAAGATTTTTACTTTAAATATAAATTCTTAGGTGAATACTACTCACTTTAGATTTTTAAAAATGTTTTACTAACACATGCAAGGAATTTAAGCCTCTCTCTAAAACTAAGAATCTTGGCCTCCTTAAGAAATAAAATTTTTAGCTACATCTGCCAAATGTTGCAAGCCTCTAAACAGAATCTTCATCATATATCAACTCTGTGGATTTGATGTTAATATCTTTCATTATAGAAGTACTGGCATTTTTCCTTCAGGAAAAATCTAGAGAAATCAGGGCTATATTGGTTTAGACATTTAGTTCAACTATTAAGTGGATTAACATGTAGTTAGGCTTATTCTGACTTCTTGTGTCTTGGTGCAAAAGAACTTCCTGGCTGTCTTGATGGCAGAAGACATATCTTGACTGAAAACAAAACAAAGCAAATAATTGCTCTACTCCTTTCAACAACCTAACAATTTATACTTCTTTAGAGATCTTAAAGTTTTATTTATGCTTTCTTCCTTATCTTAAAAGTTGTATGCTTACCATATGTTGAAAAAGTATCATTGCCCAGTAATCTAATAGTAGTTAAGATTGAATTTATGCATAATATATGTACCTTTTATTGTATTTCAAATTGAAATCAGTGACAGTGGCTATCAGAATCAGACAAGAATAATTACAAGTGCTGATTCCCTTTTCTGGGGATAAACTCTGTTTCTTGACTGTCTAACAGAAGTTACCAAATGTATTTGTAATGTAGGAGGTACTGTGTGAAATATCTAACACTAATATCAAGATGGTTAGGTTAGGGTAACGAAGCCCTGGCATTGACTATTTCTCATGAAGATGAATTTAGGGTGATAAGAGGAGAGCTAAAACACCTCTAATAATTTCTCCTTGGTTAAAAAATTTTTGTTTCTTCTTTTATAGTTTTACACATGAGAAGTTATGAGATTAGCAGCTCATTACTAACAAGGCAGATTTCTGAAATACATATATATATATATATGTGTGCATGAAAACCTTTTTTGTAATTCCTGAGGATGAGGTATTACCTTGGCATTAGAAATCAGAATTTTTTCTCATGGCATTTGCATTGTAGGATTCATAAATAGCATGTAGTATGTTGAGAGTGGCAGCCCTTGACAGCTATCACAAATGAATGACTGAAAGGATAGATATTAGTCTTTCTAGGGCATATGTGTGTCTGCAGTGGAAGAAATTGTCATTTGGAGAAAGCAGTATGCTCTCCAGGCTCTTTCCTGAGAATATGACAGGCAAAAACTCACAGGTACCTTGTTACAGCTAACTGTGGAAGTAATTGTGGAATCTGTGGAATCACCATTGATATCTATTGTTTACTTCTCATCTGCTGCAATGACAGCGCGAAGTAAAGGGCATGACACGATATTTTTGCTTTTCCTGTAAATAAGGAAGTAGGACAATTCCTAGAGTCTGGGGCCTGCTTTGAATATCTAAAACATAACAAATAGGAGTTTTACATGTCTGTTACAGAGCTCAGTGTGATGTGATCAGTTTACAATACAAATCTCTGTAGTTTTGCCTTTGAATATCACTTATCTACAAAGCTAATACTTCAGCACTATCCAATCAGTTCCTTCTTTTCCTACAAGAGCAGGTAAGATTGGCAGAGAAATTGGCTATGATAATTAGTTGATGTTTTTTTGTCATCAAGAGGATAGGATGATGGAATTTAAATATAATGTATTTCAGTATATGGGTTTTATTCACCTCTTAGCAGACAGTGATGAAGTTGTCAGGCCTCATGTAAAATTCTGAAGCTGCTTAAAACACATTTTCTAGAAACTTTTATCAGGAATCCAAACCTCTGTATAAAAGGTACATGTCAGGCAAGAATATACAAGATAGCTGAAGATTAAAAGTAATATGAATATGATTGCATACTTTTCTTATTTCTTGGGTTGTGTCACCTGAAATTATTTTACTGTGTTACTGGCATATCATCTGCTATGGAGGGCTAATTACAGTCTGCTGCTGCAGTGACCACAAGTAAGTGGAGATACTCGGGCACTGGTCAACTTACATGGTCAGTGTCACTTTGGTTACTTATGGTGAATGATTTTGAAGATAGAAGACAAGCTGGTCAATTTTCTGAAAGCTTCTACAGAAGTGATCTCATATACTGTCAGTTTACTACTCCTGTATTACTGTGCTAGATCTGAGCTGTCTTTTTAGACATATCTAGACATAGCTAGACATATCTAGACATCAGACTAGACATATCTAGTCTGGGCCATGTACTTTGATCAAGTACTACACTTCCCCTCCCCATAAAAATTAGATACTACACGGATCTGATTGCCATTTATGTCTTCAGGAGGCATGAGAAGGACGATCCAGGAAACTATAGGATGTTGAGTCTTGTATGAATCCCTGGGAAGTTGAAGCTAAAACCATTTCCCAGGCTGAAAGCCATTTCCAAACATATAAATGACAAGAAAGTGGTGGTCAGCATGGATTTGTGGAGGAGAAATTCTTAAGCAATCTGATAGCCACCTACAAGAGGATATCTCCTTCAGTGAGTGAGGGGACAGCAGTTGATGTTGTCTTAATTTAAACAAGACTTTCTTCTTGTCTTCCCCAACATGTTCTTTTATAAGCAGATGAAATGCAGGCTAAGTGGCAGTGAGGTAGACTGAAAACAGACTGTACTGTTGGGCTCAAAGGACAGCTGTAGGCAGGTTGTTAGTGAAGGATCAGTATTGGAGCCAATGCTGTGAACTGTTTGCTAATGACCTGGATGATGGAATAGATATCATCCTCAGCAAGTTACAAGATTGGACAGAGTGGATGATACAGATGCTTGTGCAGCCATTCAGAGGGACAGGCTGACCCTGACAAGCTGAGGAAATGGATGACAAAAACTTTATGAAGTTCAGGGAAGCCTAGAGGACAAGTTCCAAGTGTCCCTTGGTTCTGGCTGAGACAGGGGGATTAATTTTTTTATGGTAAGGAGAGGGGTTATGGCAAGAATCCAGTGCTTATTCTATAACACCTCAAGTCATTGCTAAAGTAGGAGAAAGGGACTCTTCCAGGGAAAAGGGTTTCCTGCTGGTTGAGAAAACATGGTGGGGGAAGACATCTGGTATTGTTTATTATTGATATTTTTTTTATGTTTTTGTTCCCCACGTGACTCGTTTGCTTTCTTCTACCCTCTGTCATTAGTATTGTCACTGCCGTCATTTGCTTTCTTGTCTCCTTGTTGTTGCCAGTAAATTTTTCTTAAGCTGTAATTTTTGCCTTTTGTACCTCTAATTCTCTCCAGCCACCTGCCTGAGGGAGAGGGAAGGGGCAGAGAGTGGCTGTGTGAGAACACTAAGTTGGTGAATACCATTCCTAAGCTATGGCAGCCTTTTTTGGTGCCCAGTGTGTGGCTCAAAGGGTTGAGATAACCACAGATCTGCCCAGAATATGTTGGAAACAAATTTGAACTAACCATTTGTTGAAGTAGGTGGGAAGACACTGATCACTGTGTTGGTTGGTCTGTTCATGAGGGTGTGACACATGTGCATATACAGAAATACATACAGGGTTATGTGCCCATCACAGTGCTCTTTTCAGAGCAGGGAGACAGATCAGGAATTTTACTGTACTGTGGCATATCAGTTTATGATATGGTATCATCAAGGGCAGTGAGGATCATTTAAGATGTGTATTCAGTGTTGCTGTCCTACCCTTACCTCAGGTGCTACATTTGGGGCATTACCAAATATGGTATTGCCCCATACCATATTTGGCATGGGGCATACAATATGGCATATGGTTACCATTAATAACCATACCCAGTCTGAGGGGGAACAGGAGAGGATCGCTTTCCTCAGGCTTTCACACCGGTTTCCTCTTTCAGGCCCATTACAACAACTTCTGAGGATTTTGAACGTCCCTTGGATGTTAGGGAAAGTATGTTCTTGTTGCTAGGTCTGCGAGGTCTCCTCTGTGTGATCTATACCATGTTTAGAGTTGCAAAAGAGATTTTTAGGAGGGTCTTTCAGAGATTTTCCCCTAGAGGGGCCAGTCACGAGTGTTATGGAAAGTGGGCCTGCTACTGAAGGATTATTCTGCTCCAGTAGCTTGGAGGTTCACCCCTGAACATCTACAGGAACCTGATAAAGTGGCAGATTATTTGAAAGAAAATTGCAGTTTCAGAGAGACACAAAGTTATGCAGCGTGCTGGGTCCTGGCTGCTGTTTGTCAGACACCTCTCACCACTGGAGAGCACCTTCATGAAGGTGAAAAGGAGGGAAGTACATCATCAGATGTACTCAAACTGCAGCTGAACCAGGGTGTTGTCATCTTATTGCAAAAGTTCCATACCTTCTCAGTGATTTCTCATAGGCATCTCCTCGTAGCACTGACTCCTTGTCTCTCAGAGCACAACCAACAAACTCCCACCCTCTCCTCAACCGGCTAACCCACTCTTTTGTAGCGCTCGTCTTCTTATTGGACACAGCTGTGGCCTGTTAAGGGCAGGCCTGTTTCTAATCTTTGGTGATTAGCACAGCTGCAACTCCTCAGGTGTGAGATTACCTTCTGCACTATCTTTATTTTCTTACATTCTATCCCTCCACTTCAGGGGTACAGCATATGCTGGTAGTAGTTCCCTTACAGAGAAGAAAACATCTAAGACAAAATCAGTTCATGTAGTGAGGGATGAAGTAGGGTTCTCAGAACAGGAGGAAGAGGCAGGGACAGAGATAATAATCTGGTCCCTATCCCCAGGAGACCTGTAAGGTAAGTGAAAATATTTCAGGACCAGTCAGAAGAGCCTCTGGTGACCTGCCTGCTCTGATGTTAGGATGTTGTGGGCTAGGGTGTAAAATCTCAGTTTTTTATTTATTTATTTTTTTTTTCCAAAGTGAATCTCACTTGTTTTCATGAAGTTCTTAGGCTTCTTGAAGTAATTTGGTATTTAAAATAAATATTCAAGCAGCGTTGAATATAGACTGCTTGTGTATGTTGCAGTTTTACCCACTCTGGTTTCATTAGGATTAGCCATACACTTGTACATAAAGAGTATGAGACTTGTTAGTGCACTCACTGTTGAATCCCAGAAGGAAATTCTACTATAAGTATTGTGGTAGTATTTTATTCATCTAACTTAGGCAAGAATTAGACATCTCCATAGTATATGATTCAGCCTGCTTGTACTACCTACTTAGGAGGTATCTCTTGAGGGGCATCATTGAATTCTGCCTATTGACAGAGCTTAACTGAAAAAGACATAATTGTGCAGATAACTCTACTTGTCTGTCTCCTGTGGAAACTTAGTTTTGAAAAGTTGATTTATTCAGGAAACATAGAATGAGAATTTGAAAGTGATGTCCTCTTGGATCACTCTGCATCTAAAGATAAGATTTTAATTAGGTTTAGACACAGAGCACTTGAAAAATGGATATTCATCTATCAAAATTATGCTAGAACCGAGAAATTAAAAAAAAAAAAATATATATATAATTTGCCTTTTGACTGTTTGGGAAAGTCACTTTGATGTTACTTTTTCAGCTGCACAACTGTGTATGATGGAAATTTGTTGGGTTTGTGAGGGGTCTCTAGGATGAGGTGAGAGATGAGAATCTGGCTCCATGTTCTCAGAAAGCTGATTTATTATTTTATGATATTATATTAAAGAATGCTATACTAAAACTATACTAAAGAAAGAGAAGGATACAGACAGAAGGTTTAACAAGAACAATAGTAAAAACTCGCGACTCTCCTCAAAGTCTAACACAGCTGATGGTGATTAGTCATAAAGTAAAAACAATTCACATGTTACCAATCAAACATGCACCTGTTGATAAATGATCTCCAGCCGCATTCCAAAGTAGCAAAACAGAGAGAAGCAAATGAGATAATATTGGAATATTGTTTTTTTTTCCTGAGGCTTCTCATCTTCCTAGGAGAAGAAATCCTGGAAAAAGGATTTTTCAGAAAATATGACAGTGACAGTTTCACACAGAACTTGCAGAAATTGCACTAGTTGACAAGTACTGTTGTGCTTATTGGAATATTGAAACAATTATAAAATACATAAATATTTCATTATGTGGTTCTTAGTTCCAATGAGAGAAGGGAGATTGTGTCAGTTGAGGAGTTGATTTCTAGTCTCCTTGAACTATGTCTTTCATCAAAATAATGCTAGAGCTTTAGGGAAAAAAAGGGGTGAAAATTGTGTGGGTTGTTGGTTTGTTTGGATTTGCATATTTATAGCGCTGTCTTGTCTGACTGGTTTCTGGTTCCCCACAGAGTGCATGCCTGACAAGCTGAACAATGAAGTCTGATTGCTAACAAGGTTGAAGACCTTTGAGAGACTGCCTAACTGGGAAGAGTGGAGATATAACAAGGCTGTGTAACACCCCTTAACAACTCTGACCACATAATGCATTGCATATTAGCATTACAAATCAGGTCATTCTATGAAAATATTCAGAACTTTCTATTAATCATAGTATTTTCTTGTCAGGAATATAACAATTGCAGTTTTAATGTTTTTAATTTGTAAGAGTAAGATCAAAGCACCAGTAAAATAAATGAAGATTTGTTTACATCTTATTTTGGTTTCAGGAGAATACCTAACTTTCCAAAATCAATTTTTTTCTCTCTTCAATTATGGAAATTATGTGTGCCAGCTGCTATAGTAGGGTTCTACTCTAAGCTTCCACACGAGGTCAAAGATAGATTCCTTTATGACAGTACGTTTTATTAATAGTGCTAGAGTTCCAATTTTTGTTTACAACATTTCTTATTGAATTAGAATAATTAGAACAATTTTAGAGTGAAATTCATAGAAATTTACATCAGTCTTGCATTCTTAGAAATTTAATATTGTGAAAAATCTCTTTGTTAGATGCAGAATCAATATTTACATGGGCTTTGATTTCTCAGTGTCTTGTCAGTGCAGTTCAAGGAAAGCCTTGAAACACAAAAAGAGTTAAATATAATTTTTATGGTAAATTATGAGTCATTTTTAGCTGCCTTTGGATTGCACGATCTAGGACTTAAAGAAACTCAGTACACCATTTTCAAGAATGTTTTGTGTGTTCTGTGTTCATCTCAATGCCTATCTGTTGCTTTCAGCAACAGAGGAAGACCTTTGCTGTACTTTCCCTACAAATCTCATATAATGTGTAGCTGTAATAATTGTAATTATGGTAGGATGTGCTTTGTTAATTTTACTGTAAGGTTTCATTTCCTGACTAAGTTTCTGCAGGGTATTAAAAATAATATTAAAAATGCTGCAGTTGTTCTGCCTGCCTGATTGTAGTGATGAAGGAGACAAAATTGATTCCAGTGCATGGCATGGTGTTCCAATGTTACTCAGCAGCACCTGTTGGCTGACAGCTGTTCAGGATTATTCCAGGTTTATAAGTCATGAGCAAGATGACAATAACAGCAAATAAGTTTTCAAGTAGTGACTCAGGAATTTTGTCTAAAAGATGGAAGTCTTGTTATATCTGGGTTATTTTTAATGTTAAATTAGAAACAGCATACAGCCATGGACCAAGCTGTCTAGGTAAATACATGCAGTCTTCATGCACATACCAAAATCTCTTTTAGGCCGTATCACGTGGGGGTGAGGAAAAATCAGAGTTCATTAAGGCAAGCAAACAAAAGAAATATTTTTCTGACATAAAGGTTCTCAGCCTAGATGGAAGTGAAAAGCAATTGCTTTGTGTTATTCCTTACCACATTATGCTTTGAACATGGAAGAATTTTATTTGGTCAATAATTTGTATATTACAGTTAGTCTTCATGGTGTAATTTCAGAGATGTTTTCAGAAGCTTGGAGAATAACTAGGCACCATGTCTCTCTTTTCTGTTTTGAATATGAGTTACTGCTAGAAGGTCACAGACGAAGTCAGAACTGTTATGGTTCTGATGGAGTCTTTGTATGTTTGCTGGAACTGAACGAGAAATGTTGTTGACTAAGAGCTGGTTCTGCTACATTGTTTAAAGAAAGGAAATCAAGCCGCTTTGCCTGGAGGATACTCCAAAGCCAGATCTCATGCTAAGCATCTTGGAGTGGCTAATAGTGATATGTTCATAAAATGTAGAAAAAGCCCCACATCTCATGACTTAATAAAATTGTACATGGTTTTCTTTTTTATTAACTGTTTTTTGGGGGGTTTTTTTTCCATGTTTTTTTTTTTTGTAGGAAGGTGATATTTTTGTACTGCTAGAAATTGAGAAACGCCTATTTAGTTTTCTGCAAGACCACATCTGTTCTTGCTCATTTTACATCCTTCTTGAATAGCTTATTCTTCTGCCACTAAATTGTTCTCTTATTAGCCGAGTCTAGAAATCCTAAGGCATAAAATATCTCCTCCTTAAGAATAAATTTAACTAACTTCATTCATCATTTTAATGACAATCTACTCTCTAAATCTCTGTTACTTATTTAAAGGTCTTCACCCTTGTCACTTGCCCATTGGAATGTTTGAAAAGACCTCAAGTGGGAAAAATAATCTTTGAATTTTTTTATGTTTTAGTTGCCTTCCATTCCCATGCCCCTTTTGTATTCCTCCAAAGTAATGTCATTTTTTTACTCCCTTGACTTAGCCAGCTTTTATATGATTAGTCTTTATCTGGTAGCTATCCTGTGTGTAAATGAAGAAAAGTTCTTCTGTGCCATGTCCAGTTCACCATTCAAGTCTCTTAAAATGTTTCACACAACCGCCTTTGAACAAGAAAAAAGTCTCACTAGGAGCCAAAATAATGTTCTGTAGCTTTTAGACCTTCAGTTTTAACTAAATTCCTATTGATGTGGTTGGCTATTGTGAAGATATATTCCGCAGAATGGAAGGAAGCTGGAGATTTTTGGGTAGAGGGGTTACAGACAGCCAACAGAGAGTTATTTGGAACCAGTAACTTTGTATCAAACTAGAATTGCATCTCAGTTTTAAGGGTGGTCTTCTCTTGCTCAATTTTTGCAAAAAACTCTATGAATTGAAGTCTGTGGTCACAGCAAGGAACAGGGAAGAGTGCAACACTGCACCACTTGGGTGGTAGTGCCAGCCACCCATCTGAGGTAAATGACGTGCCACTCCTGACAGCAAATGTGTTTGTAAACTGCAAGGCTTCTGGCATGGGTGAATTTCTGGAGTGTGCTTAACCACAGATGGGAGTGTGCCAGGCAGTTGAATTGTTGTCCTGGTGGAATTGTGCCCAAGGAAAGCCAAATTTCATTCAGTAGTTTTTCAAGTTTGGGACTTTTACCCTCTCAAGATCTGGTGGTTGCATTTTGTGGCCGTAAGTGTCCACAGTGGGTCTGTGACTATATGTGTTTGCGACTATATAAATAAAAAATTGGAAGTTGAAAACACCTGTGGCTCCATAGTTGTTTCGATGTGCCTATAGCAGGGTGTAATTACAGAAAGGAATGACCCTACTCCTTCCTGTGGATTTCCCACAAGAGTTTCTCCTCATTTCTTTCATGTGGATGTCACAGATTTTGTGGTCGTATTGTGAGTTAGGTCACCGTTCTTATCAGATACTAATTTTTTCTTCAGGTGCATATGCAATTCCAGCTTAATGTGCAGCCAAATGATTTCCACAGTTGACAGAAGTATGGTAAAAATGTGTGGATACAGGCAGAAGGGGAATCTGCAATTTTCAGTGGCAGGACATTCTCAAGATTGATTTAAGGCAGCTGTGAAACTCTGCTAACCTGAGTGGAAACGTGAAATGTGCAAGATAAAAGATTACTGAGAGACAAACCTGCCACTTTCCTTTCCTTTTTCTCAGTTAAGTGAAACATTACTGATGCTGACATAAAGCTGACCATTTTGTTCGTGATGGGTATAGGCTACATAATGAGGGGACATTCTTGGAAACCATGGAATAAAACAGTAATCCCAAAATAAAGTCTTTTGAAGCAAGGAAATACATTATTTGAAACAAGTTGTTTTGAAAAATCACTTCAACTTCAGTCAGATAGTAAATACTCTAGCATCTCTTTCTAAGAAGAAACAGAAAGAAAAGTTTTCCCTGTTATTTTGTGTCCTTTCTGATGATCACAGAAGGTCATCTGCTTAGGAGATACACTGGTGATTTTGCAAACAAAAAAGCAACTTTTCAAAAGAGCAGGAGAATTGAAGTCCAAATGATCCAAATGTATGATCTGTATAAAAGAGGTATGAATTGATGATCATCATGTATTTGTTTTATGTCATGTTTACTAAAAATAGGTCATTAAAAGAGCTAAAGAAAGACACTAAAAATAAGCTAAAAAATGGTAGGTGAATCTGGAAGGGTTTTTCTCTTGGTTTTGGATCATTGTTCGTTGTTGGTTGGTTTTTTTCAACCTAAGCCTTTTTTGAATACTTCCCCTTTATTTTTCTGTTTTCTCTATCATATGTTAACCATAGAAATATTGGTGGGAAAGGACCACTGGAATCTAACCTTCTGTGATGCAAAAACCATAGTACGATCTGCACATAATTAGTTTATTAGAATAGAATGTTGTTCAAGTAACACAGTTTTAACTGTGACTTTGTCTAGTCAAATGTTAAAAATCAGCCATGACAGATATTTCACAGCCTTTCAAGAAACCTATTCCAGGCCTATGCTACTCATCAGGAGCAGTTTGAACATCTCAAAATAAAATCTGTGGCCTTTGCCCCTTCTTGTGTTCTTGTCGCTTAGCGTATTCATGACTCCATGTGTACCTCAGACTCTTGTTTTCCTGGTGTCTTCTGCTAAAAATTTTTTTCTTTTTTTAATCATGGGAACTTTAATGCAAATGCTTTTCTTTGACATCTTTCAAGTCATAAGGAATTCACATTTACTTCACATAAGTACCACAGACTCTAACAAATTGTCATCCTAGGCTGGCTTTGAATCTGGAGTGTTTACCAGATATGCTGGTCTATACTGTTATTAACAACACTGTTCTCAAATTAACAGTGTTATTTATAATTGTATGAATAGGAATATATCTACATTAAATACTCTCTGTTAGTATGTATTAGCTATATTTTCTATAACTAATTTCTGATAAAAATGCTATGCTATTTCCTATAAACAGACATAGCGTAATATTCTAATTACATATTGATGAAGCTCAAAATTTTTGCATAGCTTGTTTGTAGTTCATTTTGAGAGGATTCTCAGTAGCTTTTGAAATAAATTACATCACAGTAGTTTTTTAGTGCCTTTGTGTAACTCATTATCTTAATATATCATTCATGCTTTGGCAGTGATTTGGCTTTTATTTCCATTCTTGACACATCCACATACATGAAATAAAGTGGCAGCAGATAGTGTCTTTCACGAGAAGGTTGTGGGATTTACCACTTTGCTGAAAAGAATTGACTTAATTAGGAAGAAAAAATTACTTCTATAGTCAGAAAAATCCGTTATTCTTTACGTCTGTGACATAAATGCTTATGTCAGCAAAATACACAGAACCGCATAATATGGGTATCAATAAAGTAGTCAGCAGAGCACTGAGGAGTAGCTGAGGCCATTACAGGAAGATTCACTAATTATACCCTCAGTGTGTGCCTTGCAGAAGCATGATAAACTTGCAGAAGTAAACTGTAGTATGAATGGTCTAATAGTAGTTGGACTAGGCAGTTCTGATCAAATGAAGAAATTAATATATGTTTCTCTTTGTTTGACTTCATCTGTCTTCTGCTAGCTGGCATCAGATGATTTTTGTCACCAAAGATAAAGAATTCAGACTCTGCCTAAGAATTCTACCAATTTTAAACAAGGCCCAGTTAAGGCACAGCGCCTGAATTGTGACCCATTCTTTCAAGTTAAAATGTCTAACTTCATTAGATTGTACAAAAATGAAAAATCATCAAAATGCATTATTTTCTTCAGGTTTCAGTTTCAGCTGAATTTGGTTTCAGTTGCATATCCTTCAGGTTTCTGGATGTCAATATATGTGTAATCTGAATTCTATGTGGAATTTTTCTTTAACTCATGGTTAAAGTGACTTACACAAAGTCATATTTTTCATATTTTTTCATGTTTTAAGATATCTACTCACAGAGTAGCTTCTCTGTCATGTAAGAGATGTTCAAAAATGAACAGCAGGACCTACATATTCTTAGTGGATTTATGTTAGATTTATTTATGTAGAATTAAATAAATATCTGATCCACCATATTGCTACTTAACTGTGTTGAGTAAACTTGGAGTTACCAACATTGTACTCAGTTGCTCTGTCAGCTTCTGTCATCTGATACTTGGAGTTACTAAGTTTGTTAGATTGACCCTGTTAAGTAGCTGATGCTTTCCCCAGCACGCACATTGTTATATCAAAATAGATTGTGGAGCTATATATGTAGATTTAAGTTGGTTCTGTGATGAGGAGTAAAAAGAGACATTAGTCTCTGGTGCTTAACAGAAAAGAAGTGTGGAAGTTTGCAGAACTATGCAAGAGCCTCGCATTGTTTTTCATTGCTGTCTTAATTTATTTTTATTAAATTAATGATATACTGTCATTAAATTTTCATTGGTGTCTTAATTTAACAGTTTTTACTGAAATTTTGTAGTCTATTTTTTTTTTGGGCGCTCATTGCCATGATGTCTAAGTGTCTATTGAACTGTGTAATTGCTGGAGTGGGAATTTCCCCACAAAGGGAATTCAAGAGAATTCTAAAGTATCTAATAAATTATTCTGTAGATCTTAGAGTTCCTTTACAAAGGGAGTCAGAATCAGTACTGTCTTTTTTTGGTGTTAATGCTTGAGTCACACAGAGAGGATTCCCTATGTTTAAAAGAAGAGGAAAGACATTGTCAGATTTTAATGTTTGAACATTATGTTTAAATAAATGGTTAATGAGAAGTATCTTGGGGTGGCCTACCCTAATTTACTTATGTGTATATATGTGTGTTTTTTCTTCCCTAACTAAGTTAGTTGTGTGTTTCTAGAATGAAAGGTGCCCTTTGACCTGCCTTAATCTCCTATGTCCAAAAAATGTACATTTTTGTCCTCTTTATTAGAAATAATAAAATATACATTTAGATATTGCAACCTCAGGATAAAAAAAGTACATATGTAAATATATTTAATTTTATTTTTTTTTACCTCTAGACTTTTTCTTTCGATGTAATTTCCATATCTTTTATAAAACAGGGCAGATATTATCTCCATTTTACAGATGTGGAGAAAGGTTTAATGTGGGTCTCAGAATAAATCAGTGGTTGAGTTTGAAGCAGAACTTTGATATTTTGCCTTCCAGACATTACTGTGATTGATTCATATGTGTATACTTCATGGCAGAGGAATTTTTAAAAGCTATTTCCATTTCTTTTAACTTAAACCTCACAAAAGTGACAGAAACTGAGAGAAGCAAATCCCATCCTTTATGGAGTGCCACATGAAAGAAATTAATGGGTTTTGTTTTTGTCTTTGTTTACAAGCACAATGCTCTAATGGGAAAAAAATGTTATGCTCTTAAAAGCAGGCATATAGTAAAAATGGAAATGAATAAAACAATAACGTAGAAATTGTGTGAGAAAACCATATATGAAGTTTTTGCTGTTACATTGCCAGTACCTTGTGTTATCTACATCAGGTGGTTATGAGTTCTTCTAACTAAAACCAATGGATCTTTTTGACCTGAAAGAACACCCCTCAGCTTCCCTAACTTCAGAGCCTCTTTCTCTAGGTATTGGCAGATCAGAGGTTTATCTTACAGATTTTTGATTCATATGTATTATTTATATCTCTTTGTAATTACATATTCACATTTTCATAAATAATTCTGCTTGCCAAAATTTTCCTTCTCATAAATGGTTGGGTTTTTTATATTTTTATGCCTGTGTTATTTTAGTATCTTGTCCATGGGAAAGCCATCTGCTCATTCAAATATCTAATTTTTTAGAACGAAAAGACTTGAGAGTATAGTAGTTTGTAGCATTAAAAAAGAAAAAATGTGCAATTATAATGGGGAAAAGAATTCCCATGTTGGTATATAGTCTGGTAAGAACTGAACAAAAGCTTAGTGAAGTGATGCTTGAGACTAAATGCCAGAGTAATTTGTTTTAAAACAGACTGTTCCAGTTTTACATCCCATCCAATTGCAGAGTGATTCTATTGCGAGAAGCTGCCCTGGGCCATTGGAATCCCTGAGGGAAAGATTTTCAAAATTTACTGCTAGGAACAGATATGGTTGTCAACTTCTTTAGTAACACTGCTTTGGAACACTGTTTTGGAAGTCACTTTTATGTGTAGCCTCATCAGCTTAATAATCATCTAAAATCAAAATATTAAAGATAAATTGTACTGTACACAATCAGTGTCATGAATGTGTATATAAAGTGGGAATTCCAATGCCCTTCCTTGTGTATTTCAAGGAGAATGTTATAAATAAAATCTCAGAGGTGCTTGAGGAGAGGCAGCCATACTTAAAAAAGATAGCCTTAGTTTTTTAATACCATGTCTCCCTTAAATGAGAGATTAAGGTGCTTGCAGGACTGTCTTTGGAGACTTGGCACTCTGCAGGACCTACATGTTTTTCCTTCACATTATTCCATTAGGTTTCTTTCAGATGAGAGCTGAAGAGGTCAAGTCTATCTTGTGTATAGAGATTATAATCCCATATGATACAGTACAATTGCTTGCTGGAGATCAACTGTGTGATAAAAAGTCAGTAGAATCCAATTAAAATAGAGAAGAAGGATTAGAATGCATATTGGTTAAAAGAATGGAAAACTCTAAGGCGATAAAATAGTAACATATGACATGTTTTTGTCAAGGCTTGGAGCAAGATGAATCAAATATGAGCATCCCACAAGAATCAGCAGAAAATGGAATTGTGCTACATGGCAGCAGGGGTACTTGTATTTGGTCTCAACTGCATTGACAGTACAATTGAACCATTATTTAAGAAAGGATAAAGACCAGCAATATCATTTTACAGAGAGAAAACCACTACCACAGAAAATCCATCTACCAACCCATGTGCGCTGTGTCTCTCAGATATTGATTATATGAGAGGTTGGCATGCAGTTGAGTAGAAGTCTGTGAGGAATATTTGTGAATAGTTTTAATTTGAGTAGTTGGCTAAAGATGACCTTAGGGTTTCTTTTGCAATATGAAGAATTAATTGAAATGTGTATTTCTGTTATCTTTCCAATAACTGGATAGCTTCTCTGTTTCTAATGAAAGAAAATTTCCTGTCACAGGATATTAAACTGATCTCCACTGTCTTACAAATTTAATGTTTTCAACAAATGGATAAAAACTTATCAATAAGGACAGATTTAGGCATGCTGTATGATTTAAATGGTAGAAAATATGGTGCTTCTCCCTAGTGTTATTCAAAGCCTCCCTGGTTCCTGCTGGTGTGCTGCCTGAGAACGCCAGTAAATTTCAAGTGGCTTTGCCTTGGTCCTAGTCTAGGAACACCTGAATGCACTGCAAAGATGACAAGATTATGGTTAATATATTTGGAGTAGAAAAAGATATATTTTATGCTAGGTAATGCTGAGTGGAATTGCCTGCTGCCTTAAAAGAGTAGTTATATGGAAAGACGCTAAGTAGACATAAGGATCGGTACTTGAATTTTTCTGTTAGGGCATAGACTGCATAAAAATAGCTACTTCACATCCAACCCAACTTCTAGGATTTCCTATGTAATAAAAACATGGGAAACATGTAAAATGTAGATTAAAATAAGAATATACTTATTATTTCTCCTCTTTATCTACCTTCTAATAGTCCTGTCTTTGTGATAAGAGTCCCATACTGAAAATATTTCAAACATGAATCTTTAAGAGGGAATTAATTTGTATATTCTTTTCAGAATCTTTTTTCAGCTCCTTTATGTGACACTCAAAAAATGTAGTCTAATTAATAATTATGTGTACTGTTAGATTTCATGAAGGTTCAAAGACAGTACTTGTATTATTATTTTATCTTAGAAGAATGAAGAGACTTGGTACTGATTGCTAACCTTTTTTAGGAATTTCAGTCTGAGGATTTATGATAGAAATGTAAAAAGTTCTCTTAGACTCAAAATTAGTCATGGGTTTTTAAAGAGAGGGTACACTATTAGTGGATCACAAAAGCTGAGATGTGTTAGTAGATACAACTGCACTAGTTAGAGGAAAAAATACATAGGAATCAATATTCTTTCTTTATTAGAAAATGCAAACAAAACTTTAGAATTAAAACTTTCAAATGAAGAAATGTGGCTTCAGGCATTTTGTTCTTTGCTGATTCTACAGTGGCCATTGCACAGTTGGAAGCCCATTGTACAGAAAATTACTCTGAAGAAAATTCTCAGTCTCTCCCACTGTGCCTGTAGAAATGATACCACATCTATCTTGCAATTTTTTTTTTGACATTGGGGTGATGGCTTCTGTTGTCCTTCATAAAAAGCGGCTTTTTTTCCCCCTGGGGTGTAAGGAGAAGATTACAGTCTTTGTATTCTTAGTAACCAGAGTTATGTGTTCCCACCCAAATTTATTGTGTAAAAGTTTCCAATCATCTTTCCTCTCTCTGGGAGCAGCCTTTGACTTGTTTCTTACAAGTTTTCTCTGTTACACAACTTCTTGTCTCTCACTGCTAAATGTGCTTATTGATGTTCTGTTTTCAGCCCGAAATCCCTCTGTGCTCTACTGCTTCCACTTCACATGTTGCTTTTCTTACTCTGTGCCCTGATGTGAGAAATACAGTGTATCTCCGTGTGTCACTGCCCACACTCTTGGGTTGTGTAGTCTTCTTCTTGTCTTCCTGCTTTTCCTCTTCAGGGGAGTTGTGGGTTTCAAAAGCAGAAACCAGTGGTTTCTGGTGCCAAAACTGATGGACTCTTGATCACCGTTTCCTTTGCATTTAGGGCTTAGATACATCTGTATCTTAGATACATCTTAGATAAAATTCTTTTATCCTTTTGCCTTATAAAAGTGTATCTCACTTCTTCCTTTCAGGAACTTGTGATTTTAACCCTTGCTGTCTTGACAGTGTCAGTGTTTATCCCTTTGTTCTCTTTGTAAAGGAGCTTCTCCTGCGCTACCATCTGATCCAGCTCATATGTCAAAATCCCCCCAGTTTTGCATAAAAGGAGTGCTGCATTTCTTTGCTACCTATCTGCAGTATTAGGTTTCCTGCCCATTTCAGTTCTCAATACCTATTCTAAAATCTTCTCTTTTTCTGAATTTTCACTGATCAAGAAATAATTCTCTTCAATTTTATGTCTTAGTAACTAGACTCCATGGAAAATATAATCAAGTTTATCACTGTTACTTGGAAAGCATTAGTAGGAATCCTTATCACCCAGCTCTGGTGGTTATGAATTTATACAATTACAAGCAGTTAAACCTGTCACTCTTCTAACCTGTCTAGCTTTGAGTTTTTGGGCCACTCCTTCCCTTCCTCTTTTCCAGGCCAGCTGATTCAGAGAACACTTAAGTTTTAGAATTAGTTTTAAATATTACAGCAAGTGATCCCAGATATGCTTGTGAGTGTTACTGACTTGCTAAGACCTTAACATTTCAAATGTATTTTTGTATGTGTCTTGTCAATACTATTGCTAGAAGTCTCAATGTGTAATGTGGAACTTTAAGGGGACACTTTTTCAGTGTGTTTCAGGGGACACTTCTTGCAGAATCAAAAAGCGTCGAAGGTCTGCATGAATGGAGCAGTCTCTTGCCTGAATGACTGAAAGCAACTTCTGTTAATTAGAAAAAGCTGCATAAAAATCTGCTGCTATGCATAAATGCAGAGAACACAAAAACTGTGAGGGGAGGGGGGTATTTTGCTAGCTTTCTGAACAGTGAGAACAGCCAAAGGAAAAAGGAAAACCCAAGAGATGTGGATTTGATTCATACTTCTGGAAAAGAAACCATTTGTTTCCAGCTGAGAGTCCATTGCTAAAACCTTTAGTTATTCAAATAAATGTCATATTAGAGACAGTAGTAACACTGAAACTTGTTAAAATCCTATTGGAAGACATTAAGAATTCCTTTCCTTGATGTGTCATCCCATGCATTTTTAAAGCAATGTGCAGGGATTCATCTGCATGCAGTTCTGACTGATTTTAATGGAATGTAAGGATGTGACACCTGTAATGGCTCTGAGTCTACTTTTCTAAGGAAGAAAAGGAGGGTTTTCGCTAATACAGATAGGCACAGCTTTAACAGAGAAGTATTAAGAAATCTTGATATAATTTAATTTTCATGAATGGTAAAGTAAGTATGTGTAGGGATGTTCAAGCTGGCTTATATTCTAAGCCAGATGTCTTTGGCAGTTACAAGCAGAAATTATATACCAGGTTGCACATTTTCTGTCTAATTCTAAACCATGGTATGTTGTTACTGGTTTTCTGACAGCCATCTGCTCAGACCTTATTTGATTTTTCCATTCAGTCACAGTTCAAGTAAGGGGACAAAATATGTGGAAGGCAGGGAAATTATCCAATGGAGATAATATTATTAAATATTTTTTCTCCCAAAATATATATTAAATATTGAAATCATACACGTATTCTGTTCTGTTTATGAAATAGGAGGAATTCAAAATTTACTACGGTGGCTACAGATACAGATGCACTGTATATTGTATTTTCATATTTGTATATATTACATATATATAATTTACATATAATATATGAATACAATACTATAGCTCTTACATGTATTTAGGAGCCCTTTTGTAGCAAAGTCCCTGGTGAACAAATTTAGGTGACACAGAATAACTATTTTGATGTACTAGAACAAAGGAATGCTGTAAAACTGACAAAGAGTGTTCACAATATGCTTTCATATTCTCATATGTAACTGGGCATTTCTTGATTCAATGCATAGTAGTAGTATAACTACACAAATATACAATTTAATTTTTCAATTAATTGTGCTATTTTTGTTATTTGCAGTATTTCTCGGTTATTCAGCTAATTCATGCCTCAGAATATCTGTGTGGAAATGAAGCAGACAACCTGTTCTATGAAAAGCTGGGCGTCTAAGACATGAAGAATATATTTTGCATTCTGCCTTGATACTGAATCACTGAAGGCCTTGATCTTGCTAATTTTGCTTTGCATGCATTGAAATTGAACAGATCAAAGGTGTGTGGCCTTACAGTATAATCTGAGAAGGGCAAATTAGTTCTCATTTTAATAGGACATTGTGTAGCATGAGTTTAAGTAACACATACACGTAAAATGGTAAATGTCAATCGTACATGTAGCTAAAATTATGATTTAAGAACCACATGGATTTTTGGAGCATGGTTTGTGATTAGCCAACCTGATTAACTTCTGTGATAACAGACTTGGTAGATGAAAGGAGAAAAGTGGATGTTGTTTATCTTAGCTTTGTTAAGGCTTTTTATGCTGTCTCAGTAACATCCTCAAAGAAAAGCTGATTAAGTACAGGTCAGGTAAGTGGACAACAAGGTAGATTAAAAACTGAATGGGTGGCTCTGAATGGTTGTATCAGTGGCACAAGGTTCACCTGGGGGCAGGTCACTGATGATCACTAGGTGGGCACTAGCAGTCAATACTGGGGCCAATACTGTGTCACATCTTGACATGGATGATGGGGTGGAGTGCCCCTTTGGGAGGTTAGCAGACAATACAGATTTGAACAGACTGGTTGATGTGCCAGAAGGCTGAGCCAGAAGGGCATTGGCAGGCTGGAGAAACAGACTGGCCTTAGCAAAAGGAAGTGTGGAGTCCAGCGTGTGGGGAGGGACAGCTCCATGGACCAGTACAATCTGGGGCCAAATGGCTGGAAAACAACTTTGCAGAGGAGGACCTGGGTGTCCTGGTGGGCAAGCTGAGCATGAGCCAGCAATGTGGCAAAAACCCCAAACAAATGGGGTGCATTAGTTAGGGTTTCCACAGCAAATTGAGGGAGGTGATCATTCCCTGTCAGCTCAGCAGTAATGAGAGCACCCTGGAAGAGCTGTGTCCTGTTCTGGGCTTCTCAATACAAGAGAGACATGGACATGTTGGAACAAGTCCAGGAAATGGCAGGGAAGATGATGAAGGAATTGCAGTGTCTGTATATAAGTAGGGGCTGAGAGGACTGAGGTTGCTTAGTTTTGAGACGTGTCAAGGAGATGTTATCCACATATGTGTCAGTATGTGTCGAGAGGTGATAGAGGAGACATATCCAGACTTTTATCAGTCGTACCCAGTGGCAGGACAAAAGGTAACGGACACAAATCAGGAAATACTGGAAATTCCATTTAAATGGAAGAGAACAATTTTTTTACTGTAACTGTAGCCAAACAATGGAATATATTGTCTGGAGGGGCTGTGGAGTCTGCATCCTTAAGGATACTAAAACTCTGCTCCACAGTCCTAGGCAGCCTGCTCCCATGACCCTACTTGAGCGGGGTTTGGGCTAGATATGAGGTCCCTTTCAGCCTCAGTGGTTCTCTAATCCTCTGAAGACAGTTCTTAAGAACTCTGCATAGAAGTTGCTAATTGGTGATTTCACATTTTTACCAGAATATGTTGAAAATTTATAATCCTTATCAGTATGTATTTGTAAAGCATTACAGCAGAATAGTGAGAAGTAAATCAGTTCAAAGAATGAAAATTGAACTTCATGTTTATTCAAGCTCATCAGTTGAAACACTTCAAACTATTTTAATCTGAATCCTCAGGGTAAATGTAAGTGCACAGAATCTCTTACATATGGTAAGATCAGTTTTTCCCTTTGCTCTTTGGTTTCATAAAGTTAGACTCAGTTTGGATCTTTTTTGTCAGCTAGATGATAGTGAATAGATGGATGACTTTTATTAGCCCCCATAACATGCCTTTTGTTACCTCTGGTGCAAGAACACAGTATACATCTCAGTCTTTCTGTTTAAGATGACAGTCTTGGAGACTCAAGGGTGCAGTAACTAATTCTGATTTTTCTGTGTGGTTTCAATGGACATTGATTTTGAAGTTATTGCAAAAACAGTCGTATTCTTCATATTCTTTAGTGTCTGAGACAATGCATAGCAGAACCTTTTTTCATAAAGCAAGAAATCTGTCAAGACAAAAGTCATCAGTAAATTGCATCTGGAGGCTGTGGTTTTCCCAGGCTCTATCTTACCTTTGAGAAATACTGATTTAATTTTCTCAATTTTTCATGCTTTTTTTTTCTTTTTTCCTTCAGTGATGGGATAGACAAATCACACAGGTCTGTGTCTTGCTGTCTGTTTGCAAATGAGAGAAGTGCATGAGTATGTCTTAGTATGGAGACCCTGATATTCAGTCATGGGGATGGAATAAAAATGGACATTTTTAGCCATGTCCTGCAGTTTGTGGAAGTTGTAAATTGGTGTGTGCTTTCTGAGAGCAGAAGATATGTGATTGGGGAAAATTCCTGTTTACAGAAAACTGTTGTCTCTCAGAAGTTGTTTTACTTTTTCTTGTTAGGCCTGCGTGGCTGCCCAGAATCGTACTACAGCATTGCAAAGGTTTTAATGAAGATCATGTGGTCATTAAAAAAATAAAAGGAAATAACTATAAAGAGTGCACTGCTGCTTGCTTCTTCATGCATAGTGTACCTTTTCTACAGATAAGATATTTGTACAACTGGGATTTTGCCCTTCAAAATTTTTGTCAGAATACAGACGGAATACATTTGAAAAACAGTGGGTGTCTGACTCAGGCTGGGCATGTAAATACCTTTGAAAATGAGATGTCCATTAAGTCTTTGTGCTTTGGATTTTTGATTCGGTGGGAGTTCTGCCACAAATGTCAAGGAGATGGGATTTCATCTTCACCTGTGTTTTTCCTGTTCTCCTTTGCAAAACAACTTTTTGTGACGGGTCTGGGAAAAAAGGGAAATTCCTTACAAAGCAAGGAGGATGCTTATATATTTAATACAATAGAATATTGGGGTAAGCCAGTAGCATTTTTTTCACTCAGTCTGCACTCTCTAAAACTGACAGAGTTTTGCTGTTAAAACAAGCAAAGTCCCTACAGATTTTCAATGCTGTGAGGTGTGGAGAGGCAAAGTAATATTACTAGATAATCGATAAACCCCCCTTTCATTATGTAAGTAATGTAGTTTTGCTATCAGGCTTCTTCTGGTTTTTGTGTAGAAGAAAAATATGCAGGAGGCTGTATGTAATGTTGCTTAGAAAGAATAGAGAAAATCACCTCTAAGTAAAAGCAAGCCATGTCTACCACCAAACATCAAAAACTACTTTTCCACTTCCTTTGGAAGGAAAAAGGCTGACTGCTGAACAGTACTGTAATGCACAGTGATTTGGGGCAACTGACATAAATGGGTACTGAAACATTTGTTTTCCATTTTGTTTTCCTCTGGACAGATGATCCTGGTGTCAATTTTTGTTTTTTCCAGTCTGCATTCTCTGTTGTGTCTGGACAGCTATTTCTTCAAATTTGGTTTATTTTCCAGTTGTATAAAAGTATTCATCTACATTGTGGATAGAGTGCATTAAGTTACTCCCTGTCGTGCACAGCTGGAAGCAATTCAGTGCTGCAACATTTTGTTTTGTTTTGTCCCAGTTTTTTCTCCCCACTGTGTTCCCACAGCCTAGCATAGCTCTGCGCTGCAGCAGACAACTCTCTCTTTTTCCAGTGACACTTCTTAGAACATCGGAAATTGACATATTCTCTTTTGTCTTTTTAGTACAAATTCAGTGGCAAACAGCTCTGCTTGACTCCATGAACATTTCAAAGTGCTCTATAGACTAGGAAGATTGGCTTGAAAAGTTAGACATATTTAGGCAGGCTGTTTTATTTCCTTCTTTGAAGAGACTAGATATTTTGAGAAGATTGAAGGAAGTATGCAGTGCCAAATACTGGTCTGTTTAGAAGAGAGAAGAGGAATATGCAGGTCTGAACAGAGCTTTCTTTGAAGGAAAAAAACCAAAAACATTTTCTCTGTTCTAATGCTTTAATATGACACAAAGAAATCCCAGAGCTGATAAACCAAAGTTTGTCTTCTATCTTGGAAGTACGTAAAAAAGCTATTAAAAATCAATACTGATTTTGCTTGTATGTGCAGGCACAGCGGTTATTTATATTAATTTTACCCTCGGTAAAATGAAATTCTTTTTGCTGTGTAATCAAACCACAATATAGACATTAAATAATAGTGAATGCAAATTTCAATGTGCCAATAATCTTCTGTAAAAAAGAAGGATTACAGGCTCTGTGAGTATCTTTGCAGTGGTCTTTCTTTCAATTTTCCTCTCTCTTCCAGTCTCCCCCACTCAGAGAGTTCCTTCCTTAATATCTTCTGCTGTCTTCCATCTCCTATCAACCACCTATGGTGATTCCTTCTTTCTCATTTAAGGTGTCTGCTCTTTCCTCTGTGCAGTAGTAGAAGTCTAACAGAGATTATAATCTTGGTCTTGGTTCCTTGCTTGTGCCTCCATTAGAGTTCTGGAGTATAATTCTAGTGAGGCTTAACCCCACCAGTTGCTCTGTAGGTGTGGGATGGTGATGTGATTGAAACAGGATTTACAATTTCCCGTGAGTTATATGAGGGGAAGGAAAGAAAAATGTGTCAGAACTGGTGAGCAGTATGACACTAATATGCAAGGTAATTATTTTGTTTACGTATATACCTGTTTCCTGTACCCCTCCTTTGCTGTAGCTGCTTCTTGACACATTTTAAAAGTAGGTTACCCCAGTGACTATCCCCACTTCATAATGAACCTGTAATCACCATTCAGCAGCTGGAGATGCAGTTAATATCTTTGATTTCCCTCTAGAATCCCTCCATCCTCTCTCAGCTAGGGAAATCAACTCAGTGGGCTCTGAAGGTCAATCAAACAGTGCTGTTCCAGAAGGGAACATGACTGAATTCAGCAGCTGACAGGCTTTATGAAAATGTCTTGTACCTGCTACTTGTGTAGCTCATCTGCTTCTGCTGATCTCCACTATTGCAATAAAGCATGTGGAAAATCTGTTAGTTTGGCAGGGAAGTAGGTAATAGGGCATGACAAAACAGGCAGGGTGCCAGGCATCAGATTGGTAGGTTTTATTCCACTCGTGGAGCTTATAGGAGTTGAAAGTTGATGGGCACTCATGAAAAGTAGATAAAAGAAAGCACATGAAGCTGGGCTGTTATTTCCCTGTAGGCAGTGAAAATAAGGAAAGCATAAGAAAATTAAGTAGATAATATTGCTTTGCAGGAAACTGCAAGGAAATTGCCAGGCTCAAAAGAATGTTCTATGGAGGATCTACAGAACAAGATCTATTCCATAGGATAAGTAGCCATTGAGAAAACCTCTCTGAGTGCAAGGTAATAATGGGAAGTCGTGTAGGGAACCATGGCTGTTGAAAGAATTGAGTATTGGCAAAAATATTACATTTTCATTAACAATGCCACACAAAATTAAGATTATAATTTCTCTTTCATTTTAGATGAATCTTGATTTTGGGATGTATATGCTACCAGCCTTAGTAAATAAAAAACTATAGATACCTATCATCAGCAATATTGAGGAAAAATGTGAAGGAGTACCGGGATGTCTCCCTGGGTAAAACCCTGCATCAGCTGGTAATTTAGGGATGTTCTGAACTGGCAACTGGACACAAGCCATTTATGTTTAACAGCTCTGGATGAACCCTTGTTCTGTGTATTAATCTAATTAGGTTTTTATCCATTCTTGCCTTTGGAATAAAAATATTTTATTATATAACTTATTTATCTGTTCTAGAATTTAATTGCTATCATGCTGAAAATCAGTTTCATTTATAAACAGGAAAAATGTCTCAAACACTGAAGAAAACTCCTGTCTGATAATTTGACTCAGCGCCTTCAATTTGTGGTAGGATAACTAAACTTACCAAGTTTGCTGCAAAGATTTACTTACTAAAGCCATTTATGATTTTGTATGCAGTTACGTCATTATATACGTCTCCCAATCTGTTTGTTTTCCAGAAGAAAACTCATAGCCTATTCATATCCAAATTCAGAAGTTGTTCCACAGCTGACACAGCTTGTCACACTTTTCTTCATTTTTTTAGCTCTGCCATATCCTTTTGGAGATGATAGGTAAGGGATACCATGCAGTGTTTGAGTTCTCAGTACAGATGGATTTATGCAATAATATAGTGACATTTTGTTTCTATTCCTCAAGCTAGTGTTTTTACTGAAATATCAATAATTAGTCTTTCAGGCCTGATAATTGCTAGTGAGAAGCAATCATATTTTCCCCCTGTGTATCAATTTCCATTTCTTGATTTCATATACCATTTTATTGCTCAGACAAACCATTCTGTGGAATCTTTCTACCATTCTATGGTCTATGCTTATTTTAATTTTCATGAACAATTTTTATAATCAACAAATCTTAATTTTTATCCTCTTTTGTAAGTTTCTTATGTTGCTGTTGGAACAGAATAGGATTCAGCAAAGATTGCTATGGTTTTCCAATACTATTCTCCATTTTTCAATTCTGACCTCATGAGAGGTCATTCCTTCTTGTGTTGTGATGGCTTGCTTCCTTTTTTGGCCTTTGTGGACTCTTGTGAAAGTCTGTTTACTAGTCTAAATGTGTTGAACTCACTAAATCCCTGACATGCTTGCCAGTGTCTCCAGAAAATGTTAGTATTAATAAATGTTGGCTTTTGAGGCATCTGTAAAAAAAACACAGATTCCAAGCATTCCCTATTTTTATCTTTAAGATAGGTATCTGGATGTGCTTCAATCCAGGGGCCATTATAAAAAAAAGATAATGTAGTTAGTACCACTCCTACTTAACTAGAACAGTGGCAGTGTAAAACTTGAGTACATAGGGGTTTGCAGGCAAGAAAATCCTGCTGATTTGCTGCTTTTCCTTTTAACAGTTTTTTTTTCTAGAACTGTTTCTGTTGAAAATGTATGCTAAACCCATTATCATTAATTCTCTAGTGACTTGAGCAGCATGCTTGATTACTTGTGCATTGTACACCACTTTAAATAATTTGATGAATTTCTGTGTTACTTGCCTTTCATAGTTTAATCACCTGCCAACAATAAACAAACTTTGTATTGGGTTTCTCTGCACTAAAATCTTAATGGAATATGTTCCATGCTTAAAAAAACAAAATGTTGAGCAGAAAGATGACTGCCCATTTCACAGGGCAGAATCTGATACTTTCTCTTCACACAGGAGTAGTCCTTTGAAAAGCAGAAATTGAACCCAATTTGCTAAAACCACTATCTAATTGAAAGCCAATCTTTTCTCCCTGTTTCCTTCATGCAATTGCAAAAAAATGTTGTTATTTTTTAACAGGCAGAAATTATTGCTAATATGATTTATGCCAGTGACAAAAAGGATAGAAAAGACTGATATAGCTGGCAGTTGAAGGGAGAATTTTTTTGCTTGTACTTGAGCTACACAAAATAGAGATGATGTGTTTGTGACTCAAAGGCATTTTAGCCAATCTTTTCACTGGAGCAAAGGCTTACAAAAGTCATTTGGAAATAAATAAAGAAAAAGTCTTTGTAATAATTTTAGCCGATTTTTGGAAGTGTTTGATGGGAGGATGCCCATAGAATTCAAGGTGGGATTGATGACAAAAGACTAAAATTTATTGGGAAATTGAACTGAAGATGTGCTAAATTAGTGCACCAATTTTAAAATATTTTTTGTGTATGATTATTGTAATGAAAAACAAGGCAAAAAGAAATTAACTGTGCTATCTAGAGCTCTCTTGACTTTTTTTTTCTAGTGAATTTATGATTGGAAGATGAATTTTTAACATGTGAATCTCAGAAAATGTGACCAGATATATTAGCATCATAAACATACACATTTTTATTTCATATTCAAAAGACCTAGCTAAAATTTTCAAGAAAATGGTTTCATCTTCTGTATTGCTAGAATGTCATGCCTCGGTTGTGAAAATGTATATATTTATATGTAACTGCTAGAAATCAATATGAATAATATTGCTACTTCCATACTATCAGGCTTGCACATCAGATGTTCTTTTAAAGCAAAGCATTCTTTTGGGCTGTACAAAGAGATATTGTAGAATCGTAGAATATCTTGAGTTGGAAGAGACTCATAAGGCCTATTGAGTCCAGCCTCTTGGTCCTTGGAAATAAAGATTTTCCAAAAATTTCAAATATGTAGTTGTTAATTACTACTTGTCAAAACCCCAGGGTTGAGGAATTAATCAATAGCAAAAGGTGAAGTGCTGGCTGTAATGTGCATCTCTTGCTCTCTGCCTGTCACTCTGAGCCTGTGGGCAGTTCAGTGTGGAGCACTGTGAGGTGCTGGCATCCTGATGTGGGCTCTTCAGTGAAACACCCAATACTTGTTTTGTTGCCTGTGTTTGTAGTGATTATGGATAAGGCTTTTTTGGTAGCTTTACTGTGAGGTGCTCTGCACGTTAAAGAGGTGACATAAGGGTGAAGTTATGTTCGAATAAAGGGGTTTCTTAAGTACTCTTCATTTATTTATGTATCTTACATTTAAAGTTTGTGTTAAAACTTAGATTAATGGTATGATTTGTGATAGACATAGAACAGGTAATATTTTTATAGCTGTGTGAATCTGGAGGCTTTTTGGTTGCTCTCTTTCAGCTCTTTCTTGAAGGATTTATTCTCCTGATTCCATGTACTGCAATTCTTTACATGTAGGATCAATCTGTCCTTTGTATGAGGTTCACTTTTGAGGGCTTAAAATACTTAGCTCTGAACCAAATGCCAGACTCTTTGTTAACACTAAATGATTACTGGCTTCTGGACTATTAACTTTGTATAGCCTAAAAAGAGAATAATGAGGCTGTCAGTCAACATAGGAAGTTCCACAGCTATTAATTCATCTGCTGTGTTAATGCTTATACAGATTTTTACCATGTGGCCCCATCACAGAAGGCAGAAAACACCTTTGAATGCAGTGAATAAAAATACAAGAACAACTGGATAGATTTTAAAATGTGATGAAAATAAGCTTTAATCTATACAGAAGGAGCAAGCTATGTGATCAATAAAATCTCAAGTATTGATTGACTGCACAAATTGGACGGTCTAGTAACTAATTGGCTCTCTTGCTCAAGCAGTGTATTTACACATGGTTTTAAAGTGACCATGAGAGTCCCTGACTGACAATGTCAAAGGACAGCTGTTCCATGTCCAGCCAAGCTTGATAATTAAATGGCACACAGGTAAATTGCAGAGACAAGCAGGAGACTGGTGTTAAAGGAGTACTGAAAGGAGTCAGTTGAAGAGTGTTGTCCATTTTAGGAGGTCAAAAAGAAATGCCATTATAAAGGGAGTTTTATCAGAGTTCAATAATGACCAATTCAGTTTTTATTAAAACCTTATTTTAAGGTTATAATAGCATAATAGGGTTGAAAGCTGGATGAAGTGAAAAAGAATGACTTTTGGGCCACTTAAAATTGTTGTAAAATGAATCTAAAAATGATCCCAAGAGTCCATACATCAGCCTATTTTTTTTTTGGTTGGTTGGTTGCTTGGTTGGTTTGAGTTGGTTTTTTTTATTTAACCTGTAGCCATGGCAAATTTGCTTTTGAAGATACAGAACTGGTTGATTTCATGAGAGGGGTACTAATATATATGTTTAACACATACTATCAGTTTGTCTCTGTGGATCAATTTTATTACGGCTTAAAGGTTTCCATCAGTACTTGGTGGGAAGGAGAGTAACCCACCTTAATGAGTGCTCTTCATATGGTTTATAATCTTTATAGTTTACTGCTACATATAACTTTGCTCAGCAGAGCACTCAGACGTGCCTAAATGCTGCGCTCAATGAGAATTACAATACATCACTCAGCATGTGCACCTGGAAAAATAACAACAGCACTACCATTAAAGATATGATGTCGTGTTTTCTTCTTGAGGAAAGGGAAGCATGACATATGCTATTCATGTTGCTGGATGAATTACCCAGCTGCTCTGATGACAAAGGTGTCTATGAAGTCCTAAGCAGAACAGTAATACAGTGTAATGCAAGTGCTGCAGTCTGTGGAGAAAAAGCTTTTCCATGGAGATACCAGCAGAAAAGAAGAATGATAAAGAGTTTTCATGGGTACATTGTGTACAATGTTGCAGTGGCCAATTGTGTAGGAACACAAGGTTTGATTGTGAAACATAAAATTTTATGATGCTTTGTATGTTTCTGTATTTTCTCCTTTGGCATCCTGCTGTTTTTCATGATATAACCAGAAGGTAGCAATTTGAATTTTAGAAGAATGGGGAGAAACCCATCAATATAATGGCTTTGTTCTGATGTTTAAATTCTGGATACACATCAAAGTTGGGGTTTTTTACTTCTATAGCTGTTGAAAATGAAGGATTTGCTTTAATGTTGTAACAGGTGTTACATTCATTTGTGGCTATTCTGCTAAATTCACCTAGGTTTTGCCTCTGTTTCTTTTGTTCATGATTTTGTTTTCTTTTCTTTTCAGGACTGTTTCCTGCAGTGCTGAACCTGGCTAGTAATGCTCTCATCACAACCAATGCTACCTGTGGCGAAAAGGGGCGGGAAATGTACTGCAAGCTTGTTGAACACGTCCCTGGACAGCCTGCAAGGAACCCTCAGTGCCGCATTTGTGATCAAAGGAGCCGAGTGCCACATCGTACGTGTGCCGTTTTCATTTTGTTCCTTTAAAAATGACTTTTTGTCCAAAAGGTGTAAATACTCAGGAAACAAAACAGTAGTTCATCAGCCTGATTACTGTGAAATGTGTATCTCTTTTTAAATCAGGTTAACCATCTCTTCCAAAGGTATTTAAAAATCTGTATCTGAAATGGGTACTCCTCCCATGGGACTTTCTGATTCAGGTACTGAAAAGCAGAGCACCTAAATTCAGATTTAAAAAAACTAAGCATCTACAGCTGTTGCTGTTTCTTTTGATAGACACTCATCATTAATAAAAAAACAGGTAACTTTTACCTGCATACGTACTTGTGGAACTTGAACATTTTGGCCAATCTAGGCAATATGAGAAATTCTAGTAAATTCAGTTTCACTGAGCCAGAAAAAATAAGATAAAGTAATGGAGCACTGCTTGGTTTAATGCTTAGTTTTTAATATTAAAATTGATTTTTGCTAACAGTGTTTTCTTAAAGATTACCTGGAATCAAAATCAGTTTTCAAGTAAGAATTTATCATCATCTACTTCAGATATGCCTATTTCTGGTAGTTGGGAACATTAGAACTAAGAAAATTTCCTAGTCAAGTCATAGAAGTTTAATTTCATGTAACCTTGCAGTGAAAGATATGACCAACTTCAACATTATTAGATTTTCATGGGTATACTGGCACTGTAGATGGTAGAGGATGTAGGGATACTTAAGGCAGCTTTTGATGGAATAGATAAAATACTGGAAGAAACACAGACACAGAAGCATTAAGACAATTATTTTTTCCAATTGTGTTTCAATAAGACTTAGCTCAGATACATTTATACCTCATGACATTTAAGCATGTGCTTAAAACCACAGGATAAAAAAAAAAAAAAAAAAAAAGATGACATTTAATCTGTCTGCTAGTTCTAGACAGGATGAGCTATCTGTGGCTGTAGCTTTCCAGACAGAAGCTTGTTTGGATTCTCCTTAAAAATTTCCTCCAATGGGCACGCTTTTTAGTGTGGCTCACTCATTACATTGCTCAAAACAAAGTGTTTTTCTAATAGCTAATCTGCATCTCCTTGCAGAAATTCATGTTATCTATTTCCTAAGTTCAGTCAATACTAGGAATGGATTATTATTCCCTTTTTCTTAAAGTATTTTAATTAATTGAGGTGTGATGGTATTGCTCTATCTAGTTTCTACACTAAGCTATCTTTTCTTTCATTCTCCTCATAGGTTTTGTCTTCTAGAAGTATAACTGCATGAATTGCAATTCTGTGAATTCTCTTTAGAGGCTTGAATATCTGTTAAAGTTCACCTGAGCTCTTACTTACCCTGCACAGGGATCCAGGTTTGCTTCAGAATAATCATAGACTCCTGTTCACATGTTTTATTGTGGCATTTTCCATTGCTATTGGTGAAACACCACTGAGCGGACAGTTAGTTGTCCATTGCAAACTTCAGATGCTTTCTTTTCCTGCTCCATTACTCCTCATCTTATATTTGCAAAGCTCTTTGTAATTGTCAGAGTGTAGATTACTTAATTTATCAGAAGACAGTTACAACCTATTTTTTTTCCAGATTGTTTTCCAAGTTTCAGTGTCTTCTTTAACTACAGAAAATGCCACCTTCTGAGGAAGGTCGTATGATTCTTTAGCTGTAGACACATCCAATTACATTACAGCAGTGTGTTTCACTCGGAGCAGAATTTTGGTTTTGGAAGCATTCCGGCTGGCAGAGACACTGTGCAAAAGACTTTCCAATTTTACAGATGGGAATTTAGAGACATATGCACATTACCCAAGTTTTTTTCCTGTGTGAAGCGTGCTTATTTCAAAAATCAAACCTAAACCAGAGATATTGCTATGTCTTGTCTATGATGTCAGTCAGTGTACACTAAAATATGTGTATACACACAGACATATATGTGTGTATATAAAAAAAAAAATCTGAATGATTTATATCTATGTTTTCCCTTGTTCCTACTCTCTTCTAAACTTGAGTCAGTCCAGCTTCCTCATATCTGGTCTTTTGTTACAATCATATCTCATTTTAAGGTCTTCAAATGTTCATTTGGCAAAGGGAAGTGCCTTGTTTAAACAGAGATGGCTTGTTAATAGGAGAACCATCTAATATAACCAGACTTTAAATTATCCCCCTGGAATGTGTGAGTCTGGAGTGCCTCCCCTTAATTACTGTAGTAGGAAATGAACACAAATTCCCTGGTTAATCACATGTGAGTCAAATTAAAGTGCACAGTTTGATGGGCTCACTCTCTAAGTTCTCCCTCTTGCCATCCATCAGGGAGATTGGTCCTTGAACTGCATTTGCAATCCAGTCCTTTTTTACAAATATTGTATTTTTCCACTTATCTTTTAAATAGGCTAAACATGCCAGCAATTAATCGATTTTCAAATTAATTATGATTAAACTTTCATAACGGTGATTACAGTTAATTGTTGATTCATCTCCCAATTCTCCTTCAGATGATTTACATCAATTTTATGTGGAGACACTTAGATCAAAATTTCCAATTAGATAACTTCTTTCACAATCACCGAAAATCACTGAATTTGATTTAAAGCTGATTTTTACTGCCACTCATTTAAAGCCAAAATTTGAGAAAAGGATCAGAGCTGTGGGAGCTAACAGCATATAAAGCATAGGGTCTGCTTTGCTTTTCTTTTCAATAAAAAGATAAAGCTACCTATAGCTTTATCAGTTGTAGTACCAGAATTCTAACTTGCAAATGTTGCTGCCCACTAATACCATTGAATAATATTTAAGTGAAATTTTTGGCATTTTCAATATTGAGCGTTTATGCCTTCACTCACTCCCACCAAGACCTTTGATTGTATCTTTAAATACGTTCAGCATTCTGGGTTCTCTTAATGAGCTAGGACTCCTGTCCCCCACAGGTAGTTGATACAGCAAAAAAATCCAGAGATTTAAAGACTATCAATCTGGCTGGTTGATTTAAGCAATAATTAAAATAATAAGTAAATTAATCAGTTCATAAAGTAATTTTTTGCAATTCTAGGCCCAGCTGGTAATGAATCATATTCCAGTTTTATACCAAGGAAACCTGTGAGTTTAGAAAGTCATCCTTAATAAGAGGGGTAGAGTTTTCTCCTAATTCACGTTCTAGCAAGCAGAACTTGCATAGAAGAAACTTACTGTATATGAATTTCCTTTGGTTTATTTTCCTCATAATGTCCAGACTTGCTCTGGAAAATTAGGGACTTCAAAATATAGATCCTTGTACCTTTTAAAATTTTGATTTTGTTATTCTACATTTTGTAAAGGAAAGATACAAAAAAAATCACCTGGGAACATTGATCGTGATTTTTCTCAGTTTAGTAATATTAAAGTACTAAGTAAGCAAACTTGGATAATGTAGGAGATCTTGAAATTCAGGAAGAATTCAATTCAGTAAATAAATTTGTATCCCTCTTATTTAGGATTCATGTGGGACACTGCAGCCGAGTAAATATAGACATGAAAAATAATGCATCTTGGACTTGGATATGTATTATAACCAAACAAACCTTTATATGCATGTATGTGAGTCAGAAAATTTTCCAGTTGAGGAATATATTCTGTGATGATTTCTGAATCATTTCCTCTGTAATGATTTGTGAATTATTTCCTGAATTATTTCCAGGTGTGCTTAGAAATATCTTGGAAATGCCAGTACCAGTATTACTTTAATCTCTGCATTTCTTGCACACCATATCTCAGGTTTCTGATTTGTTGTTTCTGTTGCAACATCCGATGACTTTTGCAGTACTTGAAACTTTGGAAGAGTGCAGGAAGTGTTTATTTGCTTTAAATGCCTGCATTTTCTGTAGCATCAGGAGAGCCTTCTGCAATTAGATGTTCTGAATGACCTTGTGATCATAACCAAAATTAAACAATTAATATTAGATCAGTATTCCAGTAATAATAAGCATGACTGGTGACCCAAGAGTACAAGAAAAATTAATTTATTCTTTTTTCTTTTTGAAGTCCTGCCTTTTAGTTCTGTAATTGCCTTAAAATTTAGATTTCAGATCTAAAAAAAATTAAATCTTTTAATAGTTTTGAAATTTATTTTTGTGTTTCTGCTGTTCTAACAGAACGACACCCAATAGCAAATGCAATTGATGGCAAGAACACTTGGTGGCAAAGCCCTAGTATCCAGAATGGAATTGAGTATCATTATGTGACCATTACATTGGACCTCCAACAGGTAGACTTCTATTTGTTTGTTTCTGAGCTTGCTTGCTTGCATGACAGATCACCTGGATTATCTTAATTTTTTCACTACGTTGCTTTCCTGTATGAGGACATGACCAATTTCTCCTATAATTTTCTGTTGTTCATATGGATATGACTGACCCATTCATTGTAACACAATGTTCCAAATTAAAAAAACTATTTCATATATATTTTTAGTAAGTCATGCAGTTTTAAGTACCTTTTATCTGTGAAACTGAAGTACTTGTAGGGTAGGGATTTTTATACCTGGAAGAGCCTTTGAGTCCTGGAAGTGTTATTAGCATTCTGGCTAATAGCAGAATTATTAGCCCTCATTGCTAATGGCAGAAACAATTTTACATCTGCATTTTTGGCCTTGTATATGCAGAAGTATTCAATATGCATTTCTCTTTCAAACAGGAAAGGTAAAACATTTACAGAAGTTTGAGATTAGAATCCTGTGCATTAAAGAGGCTTGTGGGGTTTTTTAACATGTCTTTTAAGTTTTCAGTTATTTGCTGGCTTGCTTTTACAGCAAGGAATTGTGCCTTTTGTTGCTTATGTATGCAAGTAGCTCTGGGGCATTAAAAGTAAATTCCCATCCTTGTTTTCATCACCCCAGAAATTTTAGTTGTATGGATGTTTAGGTTAGATCTTCTAAACTAGGCTTTACAACTCCTGTTTTTTTCCCCTGTTGTTTCATTATCTAGATTATTATCAGATATTAGTAAATTTATGAATTTCTGAATGTTTTAAGTTTTCTTATGTATTAAAAGCTAGCAACTAAAGGGTCATTGAGTATACTGGAGAAAAAGTTTGGGTTGTTCTAATGTATTTAAAAGGCTTCTCCATGTGCCAGCTGACAGCGGTCTGAGAATGCTGCACTGCGTGTGGCGTGGGTTTGGGGTTTTTTGTTACTATTTTCTAAAAATGAGACAAGGATCAAGTCTGACCCTGTTTCTTTCCCATGTCCTATTACTAACTGTTCAAAGGAAACTTGGCAGTCCTTCTGCAGCTCTAAAGCTGATACCTTCTCTTAAGCCCATTCATTTGTTGTTGGCTGGAATAGAAGTAGTGTTGAGTTTTCTGTAGATGTCAGAGAGGTGGGATAAGACCCTGTGTCACTAATGCTATCTGGCACACCCTTTATGAGCTGAGTAACCCATCTAGTTAGGAATGCACGGGATTTTACCCACCACCATACAGGAACAGAGCAAGTATTGTTCCCCAAAATGTACGAAAAGGTCTGCTACGATTTGCATGGCTTTTGGACTGCTCAGTAAGGAATAAGTGTTGTTTGTGCCTTGAGTAGTATTACGAGTTTTTGTTTGCTAATCCAGGAATTTCATAGTCAGATCATTAGAGACTATTAAAGTAACTGGTGGAATATGAAATTTTTCTCTCAGCTTTGGTTTTGTGTAGGAGTCACTATGAATGGTGAAGGTCACCAGATATCTCTGGAATCTCACTTAGAAGAAATTCCATTCTTTACCTTTGGCTTTTAGGAGATTCAGTAATTGCTATGTTTGTGTTGATGCATTCTTGCTCTAAGTATAAAGATGCTCAACTTCCTTTTGTGCGATAGAAATAACAAATGACAAATCCACAAGTAATGGACTGAAAATTGCAGGAATGCATTAGTTCTTATGTTATTACTGGTAATTATGATAGTATATGGAATGCTTTTAGCAATCCCAATTTCATGAAAAATCAGAAAAATAATTACAATTTCGTCATTTATATATTGCTTGGCCTTTTAGGGCAGTGACTTTTTTTTTTTTTATTTTGTTATGTAGGGAAGCCATGTAAAAATAATGTATACTGTTTAGCTACAGCTAATAAACTAGAGGAAGTAACGTTTACTTAATGTTAGAACAAGCCCAAACAGTCTAGTTGGGAAAAATGTCGTATTTTTTCTTATTTTCTCTCAACAGTTGAATTTTGCCTTAATACTTAAAAAGAGCTTTTATCTATAATGGAGACTAGGTTTCTAATTCATTGAAGTATGCTTGAAATTTTTGCTCCATATATTATTAAAATATGAGTTGAAAGCTGGAACTATCTGGTATTGAGCATCTTTGATAATTTGCTCTTAACCCTTCACTTTCCCCCACTTTTTAGCCATTGTAACAAGTCTTATCTATATCACAAGAAAATTATGGAACTCCACTCATGCCTGTAAATGTGAGATTATTTTTTACAGTGCTTTTCATCCAGCAAGTCCATAGGAGGTCAAAAATACAGATTTATTGGGAGTTTCTCACATGAATTTAAATGGAGGTTAGAGCGACATGTTGAGCTACCTTGGTAGATCCAAGTTTGGAAGGGGGGGTTCACAGATGGGCTGGGTGCCAAGAGCAGCTGTCTGCTGTTCTGCATCTCTTAGTCCTGCTGGTTGGGGAGGGTCTGTCTGCTCTGCCTTGAGAGTGTTGGGTGCTTCTAGTGCAACAGAGGTACTTCAGATCCCATGAGTGCAGTGTTTGGCAGAACTGAAGATAAGCCTTCTCTTCAAGGACTTCAGAGCAGGGAGCTGGCAAAACAGAAATGCTTAGGCGTCCAGGGAGAACATATTCCCTGTAGTCGTGGTATTTCTAAATCCTCAATTGGTCTTAATTTCACTGTGATGTGGAAGATTAGTAGAGTATCTTTAAAGAAAATTTGCAAATTCACAGGAGAACCAGTTGGCATTTTGAGGTGAAGTGGTCAGCCCATCTGTTGCTGATTTCTACACACATCAGAACATTTTTATTAACTAATTCTCAACTACTCTAGGTAGCAAGGACATTGGCAATACCCTTGATACTGCTCAGATACTTGTGCCAGGAGCATATTTATGTGAAATTAGACTTTTTTGCTGTGCACTTCATATTTTTTTAAATTATGCTGGAATATTTTATGTGAATTGTAGATGTATGGAATGCAGGTGGATCCAGAGTTAATATTCTGGCAGAAATTTCTGGATTTAATAACTATGTCTTAATTGCTTGGTACTGTGGAGGATCAGTTCAGTGTCCAGGTGATGCTTTCCAGGAATACATATCTGAAGAAAAAGAAAGTACACTGTACAGAGCCTTGTAAGCTGCAAGAGCAAGAATAACTGATACAGCCATGCAGCTGTTTCTCTCTAAAACACTTGAACTTCATCAGTTGCTAGTTCCCTAAGCTCTGACAGCATCCAGCTCTTTCACCTTATCTTTTCATCCTGTCCCCTACCCTTCTTCTATAGGAAGGGAGGAAGGAGTCTAAAAAATTGTGGTTTGGCCCTATGTAGAAATCACTGCAGTCACCATCCATTCCAAAGGCAGTCTTAGAACACTTATTACAGGAATGGTGTCATACAGGAAAGAGACCCATGAATTAACTAAATCTGCATCCCTTCCTAATTAATTTTTTTTTTTTCTTAAAGAAGAAATAATCAGGCCTTTGAGTCTTGGCCATTTTGAAACTGTTGCATGATTTTTGGATTCTGGAACAATGTCCCTGTTATCTGGTTTGAAATTACTAATGGAACCCATTATTTGGGTGTTTATACAGTTGAACCCCACAATAATGTCCAGTTCAACTAATCCTTTAGGGACTGACTAAAGGTAATCTTAGTGAAAGCTGTAGTGAAAGCCGTAGTGAAATAAGAGGTAAATCGGATGATATTTTACAACATTGATTATTTAATACAAAACTGTAGGTTTTCATTTTAACTTACAACCGTTGACTGGACAGTGGCTAAGGAATCAAAATGTGTTGAGAAATAGAGCCATATTAAAATAGCTTTTATATATTAGCTGCATAGTCATATAGGAATATGCATATCACTGGACAACATTTGGTTTAATGTTATATTTTCTCTTCTCTGGAATATCAAATACATTTTCCATTGGGGAAAAAAAATTACAGCCAGCTTTCTGTTGAATACCTTCTGATACCAAATATCAGAACAGCTAAAGGAATGAAGAGCAGGTTAACTGTTTAGTCTTGGGATATAAGAACCAGTTTAGTAAAATGAAGTGCCATTTGGTATTTTTGTGGTAAATTTCTATATACATGCAAACATTTTGTTCAGGTGTTCAATTAATATTTTCCTTCTGTCTTTTGCCATCTAATAACTGCGGGCTTAAAATGCTTTCAAAACTGCCTTTGTAAAGGTAAGGCTTAAAGCTTCTCTTCGTTCCCAAATCAGAAAATAGTTTAACAGAAATGAAGTTTAATCCAAACTTGGACTTTTCTCTAACAGATGACAGTCAGTTTTGTTCATCATCAAGAATATTTGTCTAAAGAGAAAAAAAAGTGGAAAAACTGAAAGTCTGTTGAGACGATCACGCTGCAATTCCCTGATTGCCGCTCTTCCCCTCCCTGCTGAGAGGGAGGTGTTTCTGTACTTCTTGTTCTAGCACTAGCATTTGTGTTGCCATGCAGGAAACCAGATGTACCTTGGTACTGAAAACTATGTCCTGTTTTGTTTTTTGGGGTGTGGTTTCTGCCAGATCAATTTTCTGATTTGGCTTGCTTGTGCGAGGTTTTATTGCCAGCTTGTGGGAAGGGGCAGCCAGCACTCCGTGTTGGCTCCAACATTGTAAAACCTCAAGGAGTACGGTGCTGATCTGTGAGTTACAGTCCAAGCCTGCAACATAGAGCTGTCATCCTCAATATTTGTTTTTACTACTTCTTGCTCATGAATCATTCCAGTTTGACGCTATGTAGACATTTGAGACGTCAGAAAACAAATTCTTTCAAAACCAAGCCAGTTTTCTGGCTCAGTTACATCTAAGCAGTAAATAAGTGACAGCCCAAAAGAGATGCAACTAAAACCATAAAAATTACTGTTGAATCAGTTAAAAAAAGAAAAACGAATTAGATGTTGTGTTTTAATAAAGTCCACAGCCAACCTTTAGAGAGGTATGTTAGTTGCAATGCTCATTATTTTCCCATTTCTTTTTTTCATTAGCTTCATAGGCTTGAATCTTAGCATTTAAGAGATTCTCTTAAGTTCTTTAGTTTTACAGTTTGCTGGTAATGAACTAAATAGATATCTATAGGGTGGAAAAAGGAGTAATTTACCTTTCTGATAGTCTTTAAAATTATTATTATTAATTTTTAATTATTTTACATTATTAATTAGTATGTAATTTTTAAATCTTTTAAAAGTAAGACTATTGGACTTGAAGTCAGCTTATAATGAAGGTGTTTGAAAAACTCAAAAAGAAAAATAAGAAAAAAATTGCATATAAATATACCAGTAAGGATTTATAGGAAACATACCTAGAAAAAATTATTTGTTATCATAAAAACAAACTAAACATTAGCAAATATTTTGACATTACAGTAAACATTTTTAAGAACTACCAGTTTTATATGCTATTAGCAAATCTACTGTAGATTATGTATCTTTCCACCTTGCTTTCCATTTGCAGGAAGGAGAGAATATGTGCACGCTAATAAGTAACAGATTTTACCCAGGGCTCCCTTCTTGTCTCAGAATAAAGTTTTCCCCACTGATGTCAGTCAAACAAAAGCCTAAGGAAAATAAAATGATCTTTTTCCCCAGTTAAGAACTGAGACTGCACCTTTATGCCGACCACAATTCCTGAAGAGGCTGCTGCATGAAGCTTTGTAGGTGTTCTGACAAACAAATGTTAGTGAAGATGCTCAAGCTGACTTTCCCACAGCATTGAAAAAGAGAAAATTTTTCGTGAGTCGTTCAATAGTACATGGAGGGAGTTGTCTAAAATGCATTCTGGAATCACTGTATTGAAAGATGAATTGTAATACCCACCAAACAAAGTGCTGTAAGCTGGGTTGAAGTGGTATTATAATTTATTATATGAATATCTACAGGATTGTTTTGCCCATTTTTTCATGCTCACCCCTAAATCAGATCATAAATATATTGCTTTTTGCTTAGGCAGAAAGATTTCTAAGTGACCAAATCCTTTCAGATTCAGTTCATAATACACAGTAACAAAGATTTTGAACAATGTTGAGAATTTATACATTTTCTTTTTGAGGTTACATGCCTTATATTTTCCCTGGGTGTCTGTAACATATACATTCCACTTTTCTAATTTTGGCTTTAAGGAAGAGAGCTATTCTCCTTTGAATCTAGTGACACATACATTCTGACATGAATATGAGGTTGTGTTCTGATTTTGGGATGTTAGCTGTCTTGGTTCTTGGAAGAAAATTGTGGAGCCTGGGAGAATGGTGATGAGATAAGTAAGGGGTTCAACAGATTCTCAGTCTTGAGCAGATTTTGTTATTGGTATTGAAGACACATTTTATCTTTAAATAGTTTATGATTAATAAGAAGCTTACTTGAAAATATAAGTTTTGCAGCTGATGATGGTTGTGAAATAGTGCTTCTGTTGTCATAGGCGCATTAAAATATACAGATTTGGTATGAGTAAGTGAGAGCTTATGAGAGGACACTGCATGGAAACATCAATGAAGGAAATAAGAATGCTTCACTCTGAGTAATCTCAATGCTAATAGACCCAGGTTGAGCATCAGTTCTTGGATCTGGAAAATTTTTTTTAAAGGATTTTTTTTTGGTGTTTTAAGTGCCAAAATAGAGAAACAACCATTTCTGTCCTCCCCTCTTGTCCAGGTTTTAAGAAGAGTTTGGATATTGGCATTTTCATCAATTTTCCTTTTCTCACAATAGTCTTTCTCCATGGAAAAAAGTGATAAACTTTAGAAAATAAAGAGAAATTGCTTTCTGTTATTATTTGAAAATATTGTGAAAAGAAATTATTAACTTCAACCCTCTATTCTGGTAAACACGAGGCCAATGATGAGCAGCAAAAATAGTCCAGAGAAAGCAGCTATTCTTTTTGAGGCCTTCACAAAAAGCTGGACAGTGTGTAATGGAGAAAACCAACTGAGAAAATTACAAAGAAAAAAGTTGACATTGACAGAAAATTCATAGGTTCTGACTCCTTCCATTTGGTTTAATGTGTCTCAGATATTCAACAGCTGGACTACTTGAGTACTTTACAGTTTGACAAGGTATAAAGTGCATTCTTTCAATAGACTTTGCGTTTTTTTGATTTTTAATTTTTTTTTAATGACATCTTGTAACATGAACAAAAGTTGAGAAGTCTTAGTGCAATGTGGTTTTTGTCACAGAGAAGAAAGTGTTCTTAAAAGAACTTGTGCTTCTCCAGCAGTTACCTACATGGAAGGGAGAAAGCTGAGCTTATTCTAAGTTCAGGTATTTTTACAGGTTTTTTTAAATTTTTCTTTTAAATGTATGTTCTGCTGTCCTTAACTGAATGGGACTGAGCATTGTACGAAAGTGAATTTTTGCCTAACTAGAAAAGATTAATTTGCAACTAGTTTGGAGGCACCCACCTTGGAGCTTTTCAAGATTATCTATGATAAAATCTTTCTCAGTTGTTCACATGAAGTGCTGTGGATATCTTAATTTGCATTACATTTGTAGCTGCAACTTTTTGTAGTTAAAATTTTTCTGGACCGATGATGCCCTGCTAAAATTGCTTTCAACACTGGAAAAAAAATCAAATCTATATTGGAATCAATTGTGTCTTTCTTTCAGCCCAAATTTCCCATCTGGTAGCAGAATTTCAGTTGGAAGCAGCTGAGAGGTACAGGAACAACATTGTCATTAAAGGCAAACTGTGGCATGGTGGGAGATGTTCAGCACTCTAAGCTGATAGTAGTGGAATCCTGTTAAGTATGTATTTTTTTCCACCCATGCCAACATTTTCAATTGTAGAAGTTCTAACTGTGAACAGAATATTTGAAATCATGGCCACTGTCTCTCAGGACAGTAATAGAAAAAATATATGCTAATTGGCCATTTGAGGAATCTGGAAAGCCATTCAGTCTCTAAAGAAGGCTTTTTCTCTGAGTTGGATGTGAGACTAAAATGAGAAGATTAGTTGTTCTTAAATAGAAAATTGTATAAAAATTCTTGCATCAAAACCGTCTACTCTCTTTCATACATAATAAACCCAAACAATAATCCATAACAGTATCCATTAATTGAAATATTACTGACCTCAGAAATTGGCCTCTGAGAGCACAAGGAACTATTTCTCAAAACTCACACAATCTGTGCTTCAATTCATGAGTAGTTGAATTTAGTCTGTTTCATGTCTTAAACCTTTAGGAGAGGCCAATCCAAAATGAGAAACAGTGAAAATGTGATATTTAAGATGTGCTGCATATATATCAATTGTTTTTATATGTGAATGTCAAGATAGAATTTAATGATTGAGGAACACTTCTGCATGGAGCATGTGTTTATGTCTGTGATTTCTGATTCTTGGTCACCTGTGGTATTAGAATGGCCTATGTCTGTTTTCACATTCAGACTGTAGCAAGGCACAGTTCATATTCCTGAGAGAGTGAAACGCACACATGGCTGCACAGAGCAACATAAATAGACCACAGTGCCCTGTCAGCACCCACATGAACACAAACACAGCACAGCCTGCTTCACCCTCTTCTTCCTCTCCAGCTAATCAGGATTAATGTCTGCTAGGGGCATATGCAACTTGAAGTTAGCTCTTATTCCCACATACCCACTGAAGAGAGAGAGCACACCTAAAGAAGATATTTAGAAACAGGATTTAGTGAGAAAATAGGATAGACTTCAGTGATTGAGGTCAGGATTACCATGCTGAACACTCAGCTAGTTGTAGTCAACTGGTTCCTTTTATCTCCTTTTCCCTCTATGTTATACTTGTTCCTTCTTGATCCATCTTGATCTACTTCTATTCCTTCCCCTAAATGGTTCCATTGTAAGTCTCATCCATTTATACAGTCCCCTTAATAGATCCCATAATGAATTCTGCATAGACTTTCCCCTGCTTCTCTTAATGAGGGGCACCCCCCTGTAGCTAATAACCCCTTTAACCTCAGGGAGTTCTGAGGCAGCCTCAACTCCTCTGGATGGTTTTCACAGTGGGACAAGGGGTGTCTGTAGTGCTTTTTCTACCCCTAGCAGCACTTTTAAATAACTGCTTAAATAATTCTATGTCATGGTAAAGGTCCTATGGTGTGACAGTATTTATACCAGCCTGTAAGGAAACTAGTCCTTGCCTAAGTCCTGAGACTGAACTGCAACAATAATCAGCAACATGATATAACAATAGTACACAAGTAGATACAGTGCTTACACCAGATTGTTGATGGAAGCCTCCATTAGGGAAAATAAATTTTTCTGTTGAGAAAATGAAATAGAAATACTTCTGTAGAACTGTGTGGTACCATCTTTTTTTCTCTGCTGATATTCTGATTTACATGAATGTTTTCTAACTGAAGGATTTATTTTTTAAATAGAAGCACAAGTGGGAGTTGGACACAATGAGATTTCCTGCTTCAGTAGTTAACCCTATGTAGATTAATGATTCACTTCAGCTCTAGCTGAATAATATTAGTGTAGCAAATTATCCTTTATAGTAGGATGCACTTTTCTGTGTCTTATGAGGCATTCACAAGACGGTACAGTGCTATAACTTATGCAAGTGTTCCTACAATATGTGCTTCATAGTTCTCACTGCTGAGACAATTACCAGTGAAAATGAGACCCAAGACTCATTTTGTTTCTCATCTTGAGGATTATGTTGCCTATAATTTGGGAAAGGTTTAAAGAAGTATTTAGACTATTTCCCTCCCACTCCCATAATTATACTGCTATGGTCACATGAGCAGGAACAAGTAGAAAAAAGCACCAGCTGTGTTTTGGCAGCTGTGTTAATGATCTTTTACATGCTACCAGGAAGCTTGGTATTGCTCCATTTTCCAGTTTGTATAAGCAAGCTTGGGTCTCTAGGTTGCATTCTGTTGGACTTGTACAAATCCAGGTGTGCTCTAAGATGGTGCAGTTGCTCTGTCAATTGACATGTGTTGGTTTGTTGATGCTTTCTGAAAAAGTGAACCAAGCTGCTCCATCGATTACCCTGGAGGAGTAAAAGCTTGGTGTTACAATGTACTAGGAAGGCTGGCTTTAGAACACTGAACCATGTCCCTTTTTTTTTGATTGTGGAAACAAATGCAACAAAACTCAATGATCCATTAGACTTTATTAGTTTTCTCATGCCAGTAAGTACTTACTGGTTTTGTATTTGCTAAAAAACTCCACAATAAAAAAAGTTATTCTTTTATCTGGAGAAGGACAGTTTTCCAGCTGATTGGAAAGTCAGCATTGCTTCCATTACATTGATTTGCTTTGAGAATAATCATACAGCTGCTATTAATTTGAGTCTGTTTTTTGTCACTGCCAGCTTGCTGAGAAAGCACAGTAAAACATGGCATGCACCATGATGGCTTTTTGCCTCACAGAGCTGTGGTGAGCTAGTAATGCCTGGTGTGGCTGACTGAGCTGGGGCATCCAGCTTCTCATGTCATGCTAAAGCTCTAGCTGTCCCCCAAAGGAAAGGTATTTTTACGAAGCATGGATTAACATCCTGTACTGTCTTCAGCCTAGCCTTGGAAAGATCAGGAATAATATCAACAAGGAAAAATATCAATGTTTGTGATGCTTGATGCTTCTGGTGCATCTTCCTTTGTCTGCAGTGAGCATTAACAGACTACCAATTTTTTAAAATACTGGTATTCCAGCCCTGTTTCTCTGTCCAGGAAGTTAGTGGGTTTGCTGTGACAGAAGAGAGGCTGGGACACTAGTAGTCTGAATCAGGTTGAAAACTGTAGCTGAATAGTAGTTAAAATCACCAGCTCTCTATGTGTATTTTTTTATTTACATTAAGAAGTTTTTTTATTGTCAGATTTAGATTAAGAGAAATTACATCTATTCCACTGTGATGCGCAAAATGCTGTTTACTCGCCACTGTGGTTTTTTGTGGTTTTTTGCAGTTTCATTTACAGAGCATGCTAAAAATAATGAAAGCCAAAGGTGTATATTAAATTGCAGTCAAGCAGTGCTCTATCTGAAGGCAAGAAACAAGACTTCAAACTGATTCTCAGGAAAATATGCAGGAAATGTTATTGGAAGAGGGCTTCAATTTGAAAAATCACTGTACAAAATTTCCCTCTCCCACACAGCCTAGTATTTCAAAGCAGGCAAACAGAAAAAAGACTTCCTGTTGAACACACTTCTTTGCCCCACAGAGCCAGTGCATCCAAGATGTTTGCAGAGCTAAATGTTTTTCTGGCTGTATTTAATAATGAATCTATCATGACATTTTGAAAATTTTAGGACTTCCAAAAAGGAAACTATATATACACACACCTGTGGCTTTGAATTTATTGTGAGATATGTCCTAAACCACAGATCTTCCGTGGTAGAAGCCCAAGCAATGTGTTTAACCTCAAGTGTTACCCATTCAACCTATAAGGAACAGTCTTATTCTGAGAAGGTGAGGTAAATTGCTTATGTAAAATTAAAAAAAAAAAGTATTTAAAAGTACTCTGGAATAAAAATGCTAATCTATATTTCTTACATTTCTAAGAGCTTAACTGGGAGGTGGGCAGTTTGGAGAGATTTATTAATGTTTTGCTTGTCTCTGTTTATTGTAAAGAGTATTAGTGACACTGATCCAGGACAGTTAAAACTATAATTGTTTGTGGCCACAGGTGAATATAATACATATATATATGTAAATGAGTTTGAGAGAGGAAAGGGGATTTATGAAAGGGGACAAGTGACTGTATGATTCCTGCTGGAACAATGGAATGAAACAGTTTTTTTCGTTCTATGGAGTATTTAATGCTATTGAAGAAAAATATTGAGATAATTCTCCAAGTAGGTACAGTTGCAGACATGTTCTTCAGATTGAAATAAATACAGCCTCACTCACTTCTTATTCCACTGAGAAACTTTGGCTGCTAGTGATTTATTTTCCTGACTGAAGTGACTATGAGTCTTACCACACTTTCAGCATCTGCACAGAAGGCAGGAATGATAGTTGGAGATAAAAATTTTCTTTATCTCCATCAGAAAGTGTTCGGGAATACTTGCTACACTCTGCCACTTAACACGTTTCCTATTTTACAGTAATACTGGTAGGTAATAAACATGAATTCAAATCTCCTTACTGTTTCTTTCATTGTTTACTGATCATCTAAGCATTCACAAGAGATTTTGTGTGGATTAAGTCTAAATCTTGCAGCTTCTTTACAATGACTATGCAATACAAAAAGCTTTAAATATTAAATCATGCATAAATGCCATGATAGCCTCTGGCATCATCATATGCAGACTTATAGCACAGCATCTTAAAAATAATTACTTGATATGTGTTCTGCTTTTCCAATACAAATAGCTGCTGCTTTTCCTTGGCTTCAGTTCTATCTCTGTAGCATATGGCTTTTAGAAGGTTAAAAACCAAACCAAACCAAACCAGACCTGTGTCACTAATGTTTGTCATTCTGCAATTGCAGATGTATTTGTGGTTTGCATTCCAGCAAGCGTGTACACAGAAATAAACCTTGATAAATCAATTGAATGGGCAGGTAAAATGGACTATAATGAGCATTGATTATCTGCTTGCATTCTGTTTCTGTAGTGATATTTGATGTGTCTCTGTCCTGTAAAGCTTATTCATGGTCACACTGCTGAGCTGGATGAATGTTTTGTAGAATGATTGAAACAAGATTATTTTATAGAATGGTTTCAGCATGATGTGATTATCTTTCAATAGCTTAAAACTGTGTTTTTCTTTAACAGAGATAGAGTTGTAATAGTTTGGCAACTCTTAAACATTGTGGAAAGTGTATGTCTATAAACACACATAAAGAAACAATGCCACTCTTACAAATTGAAAATACTTGAAAACAAACTTTGCAAACATGTGGCTGAAATGACAGTTTAGCAATTACCTACTAAGCTATGTGAAACTTAGAGTACTTTGTAATTCTATTTTCAAAGTCTCTATTTGCCTAATGCAACTAATTTTTTTGCTTTCAGAAATGTCAGTGGAGAATTTGTTTCTGTAGTTTTAAGAGTTTCCGTGTAATCCAAGGGCATATTGCATTTCTAGGGGAAAGAAAACCAGTCAAACATTAGCATATTTACTGTACTTATTTTGGCAGCTATGAAGAAATTAGACTGAATTTTTCATTGTGCATTTAGTTGTATTTTAACAGTTCTTGTATTTTTCAGGTTTTCCAGATTGCGTATGTTATTGTGAAAGCAGCCAATTCCCCTCGTCCTGGGAACTGGATACTGGAGCGCTCGCTGGATGGCGTGGACTATCAGCCCTGGCAGTACTATGCCATCACAGACAGCGAGTGCCTGACGCGCTACAACATCCATCCCCGGCCTGGAACCCCGTCCTACGTAAAAGATGATGAAGTCATATGCACTTCTTATTATTCCAAAATCCACCCTCTGGAAAATGGAGAGGTAAGATCAGATGGTGTTCCGTATGCAGCATGGCAGGAAAAAACTCCTTTGGTTAATTGGCTAATCTGCCTTCAGCAGAGTGTTTTGGTACAACTGAAAAATGTGGTGAGAATCTATTTGCAAGTTTTAAAAGCTCATCTTATGTGGTCCTATATAAATGCACACAAGGTTCCCTCTAATAAGAACATTCTACCGAGTAAACCAAGAAGTAAAAGAGTTTATCAGCTAGGCATTTAGTGGTTTCAGACAACTTTACGTGCTTGAAATATGTTCCTATGTCACTTGTGAACAAAGGGGAGAATACTTGGAAAAATCACCAACTCAGTGAAGTAATAAAATACTTTTCTTTTAGATGCATTTTCAGTCCCTGTGTACAAGCCAGGATGTCACATGATAATGATTTTATCCAGAATTTAATTTAATGCTTTAAGAGCTGACCCTCTGCCCCTGTTTATGCTTATTTCTTCTTCTTTCAGAGATCTCTACTCTTTTACACTAAGTCCAGGCACATGAATCATGGACCAGTCATTTGTTCTAATTGAGGGTGTGGAAAAGATGTGGTGGACTTCAGAATGAGAATCTGTAGTTGAAAGAGCAAGGCAAATGTAACACCTGTAGCTGAAAATGCAGCCTTTTCAGTCACTTAAAATGATGAGAGGGAAAGCCATGTGTAACACATTCCAGCTGCATTTTTTTTCACAATTTTTTTTCCGACAGTTGCTCTGCAAATGATATTTTAGCCTCAATATTTATCCCTCTGTTATTTTGTCTGTTCCACTTTTTAATTATTTATTTTTGTATAAATAAGTACGAAATTACTTTCTTCTGTTCCCCCAAACGCAAAGCAATGGTCACGTGCAAAATTGTTAATACAGTTGTTTTTGAGTTCTGGATGTAGATATATATTGTTTGTTTCTGTTCTCAGAAAATTTCCAATGCCAGTTGCAAAAATTTGATGTGTTCTTTCCTTTCCTTAGTAAATTACCTACATCTGGTATGTGGTTTCTTTAAAGACAGAGATGACTTTGAAGGGAGGAATGAATCTCTTCTATTCCACTTGGCAAAGGGGAGTTGTTAGATGCTGGCATACTCATGAAAGGCATGGGATAAACCCTAAGTTAATCTTCCCTCCTCTAGGTAGTTATTAATCTGAGATGTGGCTGTGATAGAATGAGAACAGCTTGAAATGGAAAGCCTAAGTATTAACATTTATAGTGATTGGAAGAGTGAAGTATCATTCCACATGAACTGATTATCTTACAATTTTAACAATACTCTTTTCATAAGTAAAGCACTATTTTAAGCTGTCTGAGTAGCTAAAGGGTGCATTATGAAGCAGCATTTACAGAGAATTAACCCAGGTTAATTAATTTTCATGTTTTTCAAACACATAACATGAAAAATAACATTTCTACCAATATCATATTTACTTACAATTGTGTTGCTGGTGGTATTTTGCTCCTGGTCTTTCAGTGGAACTACATCTGCATATAACTTATGTTCATTCCAGGAGAGTAATTTTGTTCTGTGAATCAGATAAGGCAGTCATCTTGTAAGAATGATAGGGTTATGAAATGTAAATAAAGTACCTTTGCTTCAAACCCCATGAGTCGCTTAGGCACACCCTTCTGGTGTACACCCAGAAAACCTGATGAAGTGCACAAGGAACATGCTTGGCAAGCCAGTGGCAATGTCAAGTGTACATCCAATACAATACTGTCAGAAGTTAAAATCGTCTAATTTGTCATCTTAGAAAAATCAGAAAATATTCTCGTTATGTGTGCTTTCAATGAACATTTTAGTCAATTACTTTATTCATTAGGGTATTTCAAAAAATGTTCATTCTAAGCCAAATATTTTTTGTTTTTTAATGCTATTTCTTTTTGCACCAGTAATATTATCTTGGCCAGTCACAGAATTAAAACCAGCAACAGCTAGAACAAGAGAGCCAACAAAACAACAACAAATAAACAAAAACCTTTTGTGATTTATCTTCAGATCTGTGTAACTAGCACAAGTTTAAATCAAATGGGAACAAGCAATCTATAGACCAGGAATTATTTGCAAAAAGTAATTTTATTGAATGAGTTAATGGAAAATTGCATAATGACGACTTACAAATGAATAAACGTAAGAAAATCTCAAAGAAATTTCTCTAAAAGTGAAGACTTGAATGCAGAAAGATTCCTAGCATTCTGGTTTCCATACTGAGCTATCAGTAACAGCTAGAAGAACAGTGTGTCTCTATACCATACTGGCTGAGGTAGACTTTTAGCAGAGCTGTTTCACAGCATCATGGAATCAGTAAGAATGGAGGGGACCACAGTGGGTCATATGGTCTGAACCCTTTGTATAAGCAGGGTCATCCTAGAGGACATGGCACAGGATTGTGTCCAGAGAGTTTTTGAATATCTCCAGTAAGGTAGATTCTGCGACCTCTCTGGGCAATTTGTTCCAGTGCACAGTCACTGCAAAATAAAGAAATTCTTCCTTGTGTTTGGGTAGAATCTCCTGTGCATCAATTTCTGCTTGTTGTCTCTAGTCCTGATGCTCAGCACCACTGAGAAGAGCCTGGTTCATCCTCCTGCCAGCCCTCTTTCAGATAGTTTCATACATCAATGAGGACCCCTCTGTGTCATCTCTTCTTGAGGCTGAACAGGCTCAGCTCCTTCAGCTTATCCTCATAAGAGAAATGCTTCAGTTCCCAAATAAATATGAGCTAAAGCTTTCCAAAACAGTATTTCAAAACAAAAATTAATGTTCTTCTGTCTCCCTATGCCAGAAAAATGGGAGGAAGAGATTATTTCACTTAATGAGTTATTCATTATCTTTTAGTGAACTGATGTTTCTTGCTTTAATAGTATTTAAAAAAATTTTTTTACACTGAGTAAGAAAGACCTGTTTCTGTAAGGAATAATAGCTGGTGATGCGAGTCTGGTATTTTCAACTAAATAAGAACGCTTATTTTGGTTTTTTTTTTACTTAAATACTGTATAAGAACGTAACTTCTTTGTTTCTTTATTTCCTCAGATGATCATTAGTTTGAGAACTAAAAGTTAGAGGGTTACCATAGTGATTTTTACCTCATTTCGCTTATACAGGAGCCTCTGATGTTTACATCCAGTTTGCACCATTTTATTGAAATATTTTTTCTTCTGCTAGACTGAAATTTGTTTCACGGCCTCTTTACCTTGATGACTAGGTGAATGTAAGATTCTGAACATTAGCCTTCAGTGTTGTAATTTTCTTTTCTCTGAGATGCTGAAAGATTTCTCTTAGCAAATGCTTGCTTGAATTAGCACATGTAGGTTATTTGTATTTTGATACATCGCAATCTTCCTTCTTGCTTGCAGTTGTTTCAAAGCTGGGCCATGTGAAAACTTCAGGTGCAACAGATGATCACTATAGCATGTTAGGAAAATGTGTATCTTTTCATAGAACAAGGACACAGTTTTGTAGGAAGTAAACTTGGAGGAAACAGCATTCTTTAAACATACATAGATTTAGAGTGTTTTGTTTGGACTAGGAGAAAATAAATATTTAAGTTTTAAAAAATTGTTCCGTTTTTTCTTCAGTTCTTTGTGCAAGCAGATATTGAAAGTCACATGCAATGGAGACAGTGGAAGAAAAGCTTAATTAATCTGATAGGAAAGCTCTTCATTTTACTAAGAAGGCAAAACTACTCTCCCACCTCCTGCCTCACTCCCCCACCAATATTCTGGGAAACACTGAGTTTCTCTAAAATAAGGCTTTCTGAAAGTTTAAAAACTGAGAGTAAGGTGGTGAATTTAATTCCGACATTTTAAAATCTTAATTGAAATACCCAATTGTCTCCTTTGTCTGTCATCAAATAAAGTTATTCTGTCAAAGTTTGTTTAAAAATATATAATTATTTCTGGTGGTGTGGAAGGTATGTAAACTTCCAAGGAAAAGAAATCATTCCTTCTTTGTGGGCAGAATCTCTGGTCAGAAGATGCTGCCTCAAAGGATATTTCTGTGGTTGATTAGAGTTTCGGTTATACAGTGACAACGGAGAGATAAAATCTCAGGATTCAGTAAATATTTCCTTGTAGTGAGTAAGGCATCTGTGTGAGATGCCTTTCATATGTTATTTTCAGTTGCTGAGAATGCTCTATTGACATTTAAATATAGAAAAGTTGAAGGATATAGTAAGCCTTGTATTTGAAGGGAAGTAATCTGATTGTAGAAATGAGAATGACACCTAATAGCAGTATACCAAGTGGACCAAATTTCCAAAACATTTATCTGGATTCCTCATATCTAACACAGCCCTTGGTGTTGCTTGATTCTTTTCAGCAAGAGGCATTTGTGAAGCAAATGGTTCATAAAACAGTCTTGGTAATGACTATTGGTTTATTATTAAGGAGGTAATATAGTTGCACATCTGCTATGTTCCATTGCAAACGGCATGGTACTGCCATGTTCAAAGGTGAAAATTGGAGGCTGAAAGACTTTGGCAAGAGCTGTCTGTGTGAACAATGGAGTTAAAGGTTCTCTCAGTTCTGGTGTCTATCAACAGGGAAATTCTTTCTGTCTCCTCTATGTCTAAGGCTGAAGCAGAGGACTGACAGGAAAGAGAATTATGGTGGAATTAAGTAACCTATCTCCTTGATATTCTGCAAGAAGTCTTTCTATCTCTATTACAGTGGTGAGAATGATACTGCTGATACTGCAGGGAAGGTGATGCTTCAGTTGTGCTCCTTTAAATGCTTAATCTCATAGCTTTCTTGTGATTGTAGCAATATAATTGTAATGTAAAAAACCCCAAAACTCCGTGGTAGTAAAGACAAGCCTTGTATAAGCATGTTCATTAGTGTTTATATTCTTCAGTCAAGTGGAAGTTCAAAGTGTGTACTTACCAAGTAAAGAAGAAAAATAAACAGAAACAAGTGCCTTGACAGTTATTTTTTTATTTTGTTCGCTTGTTGCCATAGCACTTGAATGCTAGTGTTGTGTCCATTTTTAAATGCATGCCTCAGGTCCCTTGGAACCTCCCCCAGTGTACCAGTACTTTGCTGAGCTTGCCTCATGTCAGTGATACCATGAACATGGAACTCTAGTATTTCCCAATGTTTGCATGCTAGTTTTCTCCTCTTCGTACAGTAGTGCTTGTCCTGTTGGGTGCAGTCTCAGTGGTTCACAGAGAAGGAAGGGAAGAAAAAGAGACTTAGAAATGGACTTTAAAATGTGTTCCTCCCATAGCTAAATTTAGACTGAGAATGTCAATGCTAAGAGGACAGAGGGTACGAATTTTTGAAGTACTCAAAATTGAAATGTATTCAGTTGCAGACTAAAAATTTTGAGTTTGCTTTTTTTTTCTTACTTAATAATGATACAGATGCTACACAGTTTCTAAAAAAAATTTGTCTAAGCATTTGTGAATTACAGTGTTGATGCTTCCTTTATAGTTCTTATTTTTAGATTTATCCTCTCAGCTCCTAACATGTATTAAGTATCTTGTCTTTATTGCAAAATAATTTTCTAAAGTCTGAACTATTATTTCCCCTTGAGTAACAGTGATAGGTTTCAAATGCATAAGATGTAGAAAAGGCATCAACAGTAAAAAGTAATGCCAGTAATATCTTTGTCCATGCCCTCAACTGCAATCACCCTAGACATTTCTCATGAGTATGCTAAATTTCCATATATTTGACTTGCATTTCTGTACACTTCAGTACAGTGCTTGTGGTTATGGCATATGTTGTCTTGTACCCGTATTGTGTTGCTATATTTTCACTGGGAAAAAAAAGCACCATATAAAAAAAAATAGGTAACAGCCTATTATTAATGGATGAAACTGTTCAGAAATTTAAGTGGATTCTACTTCCAGCATCACAGTTTAGACAAAGACATTAGGCAGAGACTAATGAATGCAGTCTGCCTCAGAATCCAAAATAGCTTGGATTTTGAACAGCTTTTTTCAGCTTGACATCTGAAAAGGGAGAATAACAATAATTTTAAGTAATTCAGATTTTTTTCCCAAACAATGAAAGATAAATTTTTATTTTGATTGACATGAATTGTTCCATGTGATGCAAAATGAAAACATGTTATTTGGTCATTTACTTTTTTTTTTTTTCAATCCAAAGACAATGAAAACAAATTCCACAAAACCGTGAATGGAGGACATGTGACAGTCTTTTGCTTAGAATGCAAAAGAAAACCTCAGCAAATAGAGATCTTATGAGATGTAATCCTTGCATCCAAGATGTTCTGCTTCCCAGGTTTTTAGCATACTTTGAGCCAGGCTGTCTAGCTAGCTGGCACAGCTTCATTTTCTAAGAAATAATGAGTTCGGTTTTCTCTGGACTGAAATCCAAGTGTCCCATCAGTTTAGGATCTTTCTCATCCTGCTTTTCCATCTTAAAATGCACAGTTAGTTTTTTGTAGTGATTAGTAGTAGGGACAGCCAACGGAATCTGTATGTAAATGGTGCTTGTTATTAAAGATCTTTCTACTGAAGTTGTGGAAGGGGCTAGCAGCGGGCCTGTTAGCTAAAGGAGCGAGAAGTAAGAAGAAGCAGCTGATAAGGAGCTTTCTCCAAGGCTATAACCAAGGAGATCGAGAGAAGGAAGATATAAGAGCATTCTGCAGCTGGATGAAGCAGTTTTAGAAAGTTAGGTGGAGTCAGAGTAACTTTTCACCAATGGCATGATATTGAATTATTGTGGCCAATAGCTAAGGTAGAAGAAGGGTAAACAACTGGAAAGTGTATAAAAGATCAGCCATTTTCATTAATAAACTGTTGTCAAGTGTTACCAACTGAGACTGCTTGTGGTCTCTGCTTTATGTCGTGACCGCCTTGACTGCGACAGAAGTTAACAGTGACCTTCAGATCAGATCTGCCATGGAGGCTGTTAATCTCATTTTATTCAGTGTTGCATCTCTTCAGAGTGAACAGTCCGTGCTTAACACTCTTAAGTTACTCATTAGGGATTACTCATACTCCCTATTGATTTTGGTTAACATTTTCTTTGCATCCCCTCCCACCCCCACCTTCTGGCTACAGCAGCTTCAGGAAGATTTCTGCTCAAGCCATTTTTTTGGATGCTATATTTTTGGATACCATTCGTATATGATTGGTCTTGGTGAAATGATTTGATGATAACTTCTACTTGTCAGTCTTCTTTTTCAAGTGCTTTGAAAGGATGTAGCAACCTAGAAAGTTTCTTGTGTCTACCAAGGAGTGACAATACTGATTTTCTTGCATTCTCCAAGCTTTCCAGTTAGAATAACTTCAAAAGGAATGGTTTACAAAAAGAAATAAAACAGATTAGAGGTTTGGACAAAGATTTGGATCGACTTAATTTTGTTGCTTTTGGAGTTTTGTCTTTTTTTAAAAAATTGGTTATTTGGCTTAGTACAACTAAACTTGAGTATCTGATCTGAGAAAAAAAGACCTTTAACAATGACTGCCAAATAAATGGATACATCTTAAATATTCTGTTTACACAATGGTATATTGCCTCACTAATGTAAAATTAATGTTTCCTGTTTTTCTAACAGACATTGAAAGATATGTGAAAGGAAAAGGCAAACATATGACATTTGTGTTCAGTGTCATAGGAAAGTATTGAAAACATAGAATTTTAGATTATTTTGTTGTGCACAATGAGAATTGTTTTTGCAATAATTTATTCAAAACTTCTACAACTAATTTTGCAAGTTGATAATTTCATACTTACATTATAGTAATATTCGCTGCTATTTTTTGCCTAGGAAAAAGGGAAATTAAGTAATATTTTCAACTTGAAAGTTCATACTGAACTTGAGTTTCTGATATTTAATACTACAGAAAAAAAGAGTGGATACAAAAATATGAAATGTACTTCTAAAATTATGCTGCAAAGAGGAAAAAAAAATGTGCAAAGCTGAGTATAAGTAGTATTGCAGTCTCCCATTATTGTAAAAACAAGAGACAGGATATTTACTGGTACATCTGTGTGGGCCAAGTTGGAATGAAAGTTTCTTTTGTGTAGTTAGACAGCCCACTTTTCTGTCTTGGCACATCTTCTCTCCCTGAGCAGAAACTGATTTTGTAATAGCTACCATTTCTTGAAAGAAAAACTTATTAATCATATGAATCATAAAATTTAAATAATAATGAAGTTGCCATATGCAAAAAACATACTATAAAGAGCAGTCTTTGAGTTTGAAGCCAAATTGATTAGAATATTTACCTTTTTCCTTTGGCATCCATCGTTAATTGACTACAATGCTTACTGAAAAGAGAAGTGTTACGTGTCTTTATGTAGATCTGTGACAGATTTTCCAAATTTTAAAAGGAGGATTCATGCCTGTAAATGTAGTTTATAACTCATACTCTTTCAGCATTCCAAAGGGAACTGGTATGCTTAAGTGTTGGTATTTACTTGAATGACCCAAATTTCTCTTGTTGGGATTGGTAGCAGAGTTTTGGACAGTAATAGTTTTCATTCTGAAAGCAAAAGAAGAGTAATGGGTATTTGGTGAGGGGTTTTTGTTTTCTGTTTGATTAGAGGAACTGAAGATCCATTGTTGGTGGGGCATTCTTTTTTGTTTGGTTTAGATTTTATTGTTTGTTTTTGTTTGGTTGGTTTTTGTTTTGTTTTTTTTCATTGGTTGGTTGGTTTTTTTGTTTTTTTTTTTTTTATTAGATGTTACGATGAAAAATTACTGGGCAAAAGAATAGCGTAATTGTCAAAAAATGATTTTTTTGAAGGACAAATTAGTTAAAAGCCAGGTGGACTACGTGAAGGAGTAACTGTAATTGCTAAAATCTCATTGAAGCAGGGAAATATGAATATATCAGCCTGAGGCCAAATATAGGTATGCTTTCATGAGAGAAGAGAAGAGAGAAGAGAAACAAAACCAGCAGCATAGTTTACCTGGAATTTTCAGTTTAAATGGTAAATGTTACATAAATTCAATAGAACGAAAGTTAGTCAATTAAACACTGTGGACCAATGGAAAAATGACTCAAAATTCAAACTACTCAAAAATCAAATTATTTGATTGAGGTCTGGAGTTAAGAACATTTAAATGAAGAAAGCAGAGGCATAGTCTGGATAAATAGACTAAGTAGACAGACTGTCTCAGCAAACAACTCTCAGTCAAAGAAAATTGGTATATCATACCTGAGGAAGAGTAGGAAAAGTAAGGGTTGCAGTACTACTTAATCAAGGTGGTGAGACTACATAAAGAGGCTCTGAAGGAAAAAGAAAGGAAAAAAACCCACTATAGTTAAAAAGGAAATTATTCTTAGCTTCCCATAGGCTGAGTAACTGTCACAAAGACTGATTTTTTAAATCCGTTTGAATGTTCTTTCAAGAAGCAATGTAATGGTGCGACTAAGATTTTGGGATGCAACTCAAAATGTTGTGAGAAGAGGTGCAAGGCAGGATGGCTCAAAATACTGTTATTTAAAGACTGTTCTGTAAAATGGTAATTATATTCTCACTGTTTAATGTTAAGAAAATTTGGAAAGAGAATAACAAACTGTAAAGCAATCTCTGAGGGTAGAAATATATTACTATATATCCTCTTTTTAAATATGTAGGAGTTTATGCATGCTATTTGCAAAAAAAAGAATAAATTTTAGAGTATCCAAAAAGGTAGCAGCATAAAATACCTGAATGTTAATAGGCATTAGAAACTGTTAATAGGCATTAAAGACATCATTTAAAAGCAAGGAAAATAGGAATTTTGCAAATTAACATAAAATTGTGGTAAGGCAAAAGAAGAGTGAAGAACCAAACTACTGCCTTTTCCTATCAAAAAAATGTCTGTGCAGGAGGCCTAAAAATCCAAAGAGAAGTGTTTTCAAGCACATCAGAATAATAAAGCTGCTAGCCAAGTGAGATACAAGAGGCGTGCCAAGGACAGCAAATCCATAGCAGGTGGATTCTGTGGCTTGAGCTTCCTACGGAGGGACATAACAAAGTAGCCACAGAAGAGCTTTTCTTTGTTTTCAAAGTTGGAGGATCTTCTGAAGGAAGAGCAGATCCAAAAGAGCAGTTTAAAGGCTGTGGCAGATTTGTTCCCCAGCTTTTATTGCCGATCACATTGTGGGAGATATCCCTGTGGTCACTTGGGTCGGCTGTCCCAGCTGTGTCCCCTGCTGACCCCTTAAGCACCTCCATACTCTCACCAAGGGAGGCAGGGTGAGAACTAGCTGGAATATCTCTCTGTTATCAATGCTGCATTCATCACAGATCCAAAGCACAGGCTCACACAAGATACTGTGAAAAAAGCAAAAACCAGCACAGTAGTTGACTATACGAGTAATTTTATATCATGTATCATAACTGAAATCTGAAAAATCCGGGCATTTGAGAGTTGGTCAAAACCCTCAAAGTGTAGATTTTTTTTTAAATTAAAGTAAGCACTACTATTTTTGTAACTTTCCAACAATTAATCATCATGGGAGCAAAGAACAAAATGCACATTTCATGCACATAATTCTTTAATCTCCTGTGTTTTACAGATTTCTGATTACATTCTTGGCCTGGACTGTTCATTCTGTGCTACTCAGAAGTGGATTTTTTCCCTCCCCTGACTTTTCTTTTAGTAGCTGCTGTAAAATATCTCTGAAGTCTGAATAGGTCAGGTTCACAGTTGGAGAGATATCAAAGTTTGTTGTATTCTACAACTGAATGTCCTATTTAATCTTTCTTTTTAAATCATTATAAATGGTTTTAAAGGAAATGAATGCTTACCATTCACAGGCATCCCATCTGGTATTCAAAAGCAGTCACCAGTTTATGTTCCAAATGACATGACACAAGTTCTGCTAGAACTTTGAGTCCAACACTATACAGTAATTGTAATGAACTTTTCCATCACAAAGAAAACCAAAAAAGTTTTGTAAAATTGCTTTAGTATAAAATTCTTCAGAGTTGTGGTTCAAAACAAGAACATTGCATCAATGTAAAGCATATTACCACAGTTTATTTAATGATAACATTCAGAAGCAGATGTACTTGTTTACTGTTTGAACAGCTTAAATCCTCACATTCTCCCTCTTTTACATCAGCAGTTGTTTTTGGCAGCAGTGTGCAACTGCTTACAGCTGTTTAAAGTTCCTTTGGATATTCTTTCTACTGGTCACGATACTGTACTGGCAGCAATTTATCTGTAATTCCACGGTGGACTCCACAGCGTATCTCATTCAGGAGGGAAAATATAGTGTGAAGTGCCATGAGTTTTTAGGATAATCATGCTGAATGATGAATAAGGGAAATCATAAAATGTTGATAGGAAAGTGGGGATGGGTGTTGTTTGGGTGAGGTTTTTTTTAATATTGTTTGGTTTGGTTTGGCATACTTAGAAGCCTTTTAGTTAAATCTGAGGATGAGAATGCTTTTTATTATAATGTCCAAGAAAACATAACTTTCCTTTTTTGCTATTTATTTGAAATTACTTGTCTCATTTATGGTCATTGACCAAGAAGAGGTTTACTACTTTGAGGAGTAGTAAAGAATAAATATGCTTTTTTTGTAATGTCATGTCACTTCAGTGCTTTCTTAAAAAAATAGCATAATTTGGTATTTAATGTGTTTTTTGAGTAATTTTGGAGAATGTGTTTAACAGACCACTACATTTCATTCTTTAAGCAAAGAGGTGATCCTGTTTAACTCAGTATTGCCTAGGTATTTCACCTCTGCTTGATCAGAACTCAGACTAACATAATTTTTGTGCTTTGCAGCTTGAGTTGCCATTGGCATCAGCACAAAATACCTTTTTGCTGTCTTACGAGATGAATTCTCACTTCTAAGTGCACTTAGACGAGCCAGCAGAGCACAGACCATCATGGTCGTGTACAGTATTGCAGGCCTTGCGTCTTGTCTGAGTCCCTATGGACTGTGGTAGGCATAACTGTTGCTGAAACTGCAGCTCGATGCAATGTTTCTACTTAAGTACAACAGTTACAACAAGAAAATAAAAACTTGATATTATATAAATACACTTTCAAGGTAATCAAGTTTCTTATTATTCTGTGATTTATAATTAAGTATTGCTCTCACAATGAGCAGTCTGTTTACAAGTATGCAAGATGATGTCTTTGACAAATTGTTTTTTGTCCAAAAATGACAAGCATGAGAATTTCAGGAGCCATAACAAAGCAGTGGCTTGAATAGGCAAGTGAAATTGGAAGGAGAAAAATGACAAAAGCAAGTTAATCAAAACTGAAGCAATGAAGCCCTATTTAGTTTAAGCTGTAGGGTATAGATGTCAATGACACAATAGTATTTGCTAAACAGTTTGTTAAACTGACATTTGCCTGTATTCTTAGGGGGAATTAATTAGTTGAGATACAATCTGACATGCATAGCCCTTGACATTTTAATGCAAGTTTAAGCATTGCATTTCAAGCAGCTCTTGTAATCATTAGTGAGGCACAGAAGGGAGTTGCGCTTTCACTTACTAAACCACTAATTTATTAAGATAGTGGGATGTTTATTAGAAATATAGCAAAATTTGCCAAATATATAATTTCTTGTACACTATTATTATAAATATTTATTTATGAAGAAAAATTGGATGCTGAGTTCTGGCATATGCTTCCATCTACTATTCCAGTTGTGAAATCAACTCTAATGATAGATTAGGTCTTGCAGTAAGAAAACTCACTGAAATTTTGTCTTTAGGGATTAAATACGAGTTACCAAGAGATTAATTAATCAGCAGTAATTTTCCATCTACTGCAAATGAGCTATTTGCAACAGATAATTGAAGGTGGTATTGCTTAGGAGAATTACGAGAGCTACTGAATCACCTGTTGAAAAATTTATTTTCAGCATTGTTCATCTTCATATTGATGTGCTTGCATAACTTGAAAATGTAAATCATGGGGTACTTTTCCCATTAGAGCATTTTAATGCTGACATTTCTGTCTTCTCCACTCCTGATTATCAAGTTGCAAGATCTTTTGTGCAGGACAGAAAGTTTTCTTTCCTGTATGCTGCTCTCAGAGATTAGACTTTGGTGAGACGCTGACCTTTCTTGACAATAGTTTAGGGTCAGACCACTGCCTTACACAGAGTGCCAAGATTGAAGCCCACAGTTTTGATATAATATACAAAATAATCTACTGAGTACTTGAACAAAGGGAGTTCTTTACCTCTACTAGCCAAAATTATTGTAGGATGGTGTTCCCAGTTCATACTTGTAACAAATTACACTAAGTGACTTTCTCTTTTTATGAAAGAATTAAGTCTTCTAGTTTATCATCAGTGAAAAGCATACTGGTTAGTGGTGCTGTTTTCTTGAAAAGAAAGTGAGCAAAAAACTCCATGTCACACAGCCACACAGCTGGGGTTTTTTATATCCTGCAAACAGCTTGAGATTGATTGCACTCAAATTGCTTGGCAAAGTAATGGGCTTCAAATACCAAAGCTCTAAGTAGAAAAATACACCACTTGGATTCATACATGGGTATTTTAAATTTGTATGAGAGCATGGTACATACTTAAAATTCTTTAAAACTTTGTTAAAGTGTGTTAATTTTAAGTAGCTCAGCAGTTGATGATACACATTAGTGCCAAGTGGCAGCATTTTCACTGTTGCATTAACAGAGGCAGCTAATATGATGCAGGTTTGGATATCAGTTCATGCCAGAAACGCACACAGAAGGAGGGGTGGAAAGAGTGGTGTTAGGTGCTCAGCCATGGTGCTGAGGCACAGTCTGGGCACAGTCCTTAGCACTGGCTGCCACAACTCCCCCAGTTCTGCAGAGCCCTCAGCTCAGGCCGAGTTCCAGAGCCAGGATGCAGATTTTAACCTCTGAGACTGCAAGAACTGTCTGGACCTTGCTGAGGTTGAGGGAGAAAGAGAGGGTCCTTGCCTGCAGAATGGGTGATGTGTTTGGGTATTTGTGCCACCAAGTAAAGGACTGCAGAAGGATGTCTGTAGACATCCATTAGACTACACAGTATCAGAGGTGACAAAAGTGAGTAACTAAGTTTTATCTGGCACTCTGCAGCCTGAAGCCACAACTGTACAAGAGAGAGGCAGGCAGAGTGTGTGCCTGTTTTCAGAAATGGAGATTCCCTTGATGGTGAAGACTGCAAACTGGTGACTGCTGACACCAGGAGAGGGGCCCCTTCTTTGCCTGCAGACGGGCAGCTACATGATAATTCAATGCCTGGTAGCATGCAGGCTTGCAGCAGTGGGCTGAGAGCTCTGTTCAATGAGATGCGAGCCGGCTGTACCTACATAACCCAGGAGCATTGGGAGGAAGCTGAGTGAGAGTAGGGGTGTATGCTAAGTGGTACATAAGGTACCCTTGCAAGCAATGAAAGCCAAAAGTATCCTGTGCTACATTAGTCAGAGTCACCAGCAGCTTGAGGGAGGTGATGAGAGCACACAAGAAGAGATGAGTCCTGCTCTGGGCTCCTCAGTAATAGATAGACGTGGACATGCTGGAACAAGTCCAGGAAATGTTTGGGAAGACAAACACTTGGAGTCCTTGTCTGTAAGTAGAGGCTGAGAGGACAGGGTTTGTTTAGACTTGAGAAGTCCCAGGGAGATTTTGTTAACATTTAAAAAGTATTTGATGGGGTGCAGGTTAATACTTTTCTCTGTCCTGAAGACTTATTGCAAGTAAAGTCTAAATAAGTCATTGTTCATCAGTATATGGGAATTATCTACTGCCAGAAATGGCAACAGGTTTCTTAGGCTGTATGTCACTTCTTCCTTGGCAGAAACCCAATGAAATGTGTTGTGAAATTCTAGTTGTAGCTCTCATCATCACCTGGCTGGAGCACATTGCAAGCCCTTTCAGGTGTCCTTGTTACAGAATAGGATTGGATGGATCCAAGTATATCCCAGTATCCAGACCCAGCAGCTGAGAAAGGTTACCTTGATAATTAATACCAGCCTTTAAAGGGTGTTGGAAAACATGACACTACAGGCATGACAGAAACAAGGAGCTGTGTAGGAATGACTGAGTGGCTTATGGAGGAGAGGCACTATAGATTTAATAAGAAAGTCAGCAGAAATAAAATGGTATATTGGATTGCTGTGAACTAAAATTCAGTACCTAAACTGGGACAGCATTGCTTTAATGTTGTATCAGCAATTGCCCAGAGGTGTGGAACTGAGCTGTTCTTGTTGAAGGAAGGCTAAGAATATAATATCAACCTTCTACAACCCTTCGGCAGACTCTCTAGGTGTCACAATAAAATGTAGTGCAAAAGAGTATTTCTTAAAAACCTGAATGTTCTCAGTGCAGCTGAGATGGTTTGGTTGAAAACAGAGGACTGATCTGGGTCCAAATAATTAAATGTCAAATAACTATGTAATTACACACACATGCATGCTACATTTTAGAATGGTCCCAGAAATCATACATCATATTTAAAGCATAAAACAAGGAACGATAATAGATATTAAAATTAACTGGTGTTATTTGTATCTTTTCCTGCAAATGAGGCAAAGAAGTAAGAAAATAAGTTCCAGCAAATGAAAGGTTAAACTGCAATAAAGATGTGAAAAAGATTCTGAGTGACTAAGTTGAAGTAAACCTTTTTTCAGACACATCAGATTCAAGAAATCTGCCAGAGAATTGGTGGGCTGAGAGATGATCAAAGAGTGTTCAAGAAAGATAAGGTCATCGCTGAAAAACTAAATTAATGATTTGAATCAGTTTTTTCTATAGAGACTGTCAGAAGGGTTTCTGCACTGGAAACATTTACAGGAGAGGAGTTGGAGAAACAGTTGCAAACTAGATTGTTAACTGAAGAGGTGCAGAAAAAATGGACAAATTGAATAGTGAAAAGGAACTCAAGGCTAAAATAGGTGAATTATAACAGTTGTTATTTAACTCCTCACTGCCAGATATTCTCAGTAACTGAGGAGCGTGGACCGTTAAATGAAATACTATTTTTTTAGTAGCATTCTTTAGTCATCCACGGAAACTACAGATCTGGAAGGCTGACCCCTGTGCAAAGCTAATTAGTAGTAAAGAAATGAAATGAAGAATAGAGCAGGTAGAAAGATACATTTCTTTGTTCCAATTTCAGAACTGGAAGTATTAAGTTTAGTATGAGGCAGATCTAAAACTAGCAAAGGAAGGATCGCTTTCCCTACAACATGTAAATGAGATGAGAAAATCCTAATTAAGTTGTGGTGTAGATATTAAAAAGTGACTTGGATTAAGGTGAGATGGAGTTCATGGAAATACTTTGAGGCTTACCAGATGTATAGAAATTACCTGTAGCTCAGCAAACCCCTGAGGAAGTATTATGTATGCTTGCTTTCATCTTACTATTAGCATGCTGGCTTGGATGCTGTATGAGGCAGACTGCCAAGCTGGATAGGTCTTTTGGTTCTGACATGGTCCAGAGATTCTAATGTACTTGAAATGTCCTTTGAATCTATTTGGTAGTGTCCCTGTTGTTCGGCATTCTTGCAGGCGATCTAAAAAATCAGAAAACTGTGTAATAACAGCATTTGTTGGTAATGCAAAATTTAAGATAATTTGTTCTATTAGCAGCTTATGATACTACATGAAAAATACTATATGGAAGTGAGTGTTGCTAAAAGCAGAGTAATAAATGTAAGAAAAAAAAAAAGAATTATGTATGAATGCTGATGGGATAGTCTTAGACTAAATTCTCTTCAGAGTAGAGAACTTGTAACCTCCTCCACAGTTCTTAGATAAGAAAAAGTTGATTTATCATCATACTGAATTTTAAAAATTAAAATATGTTGACTGTTCACAATTTTCTCAAATGAAACATTAGAACACTTTCAATTAAATAATTATGAGTTCCAGCTTTAAAAGGAAAAAGAAAACTAACAAACAAAGAACAACCCTGCCAGTGACAGTTATGTTTGTTGGTTTTTTTTAAGAAGCAATTTCCACACATTGGGACAAGAGTATGTAGTGATGAAAAACATAATGGTTGAGAAAGAGAATAGAACTCTAATACAGAAAACGGCACTTGGTAGATATTAAATACTATGACTCAGATTCACGCTGTAGCTCAGGAAGCCTTTACACTGATTAGTCAGAGGAAGTGATCATATTGTGTTAGAAGGATCAGTCTTGAAATGCTCTGTTTCTTGTAGTCTTTCATAACTGTTTTCTTCTGGCCTCTGTTGGAGATTCCTGAAGATTCTGTTGGAATATAGTCATGGACAAATGCCTTGTTAAGGATAAGTATTCCTTAGTTGAAATTGAAGTATTTTTCATTTAGAACCCAGAATTAGGATTATTACTTCAGTCTTGGAAATGGTAAATAAAAGTTGTCCATAAAACCTGAGCAAAACTTGACATTGTTCCCCCATGGGGACTTAGATTATCCAAGTTGTAGCAGCCCAGTGTAAAGTATTAATATTTTCCTGGAAGACTGAGCTTTGGATCTGTGCTCTACCGTAGAACTGTGGAGTGGTTCACAATGCAGCATGGGCACAGCTAGCTCAGGCTGTAGCTGATGTGTGCAAGGGGGGCTAATCTTCACTGGAGCTGTGTGTGGAGCACTGTGATGATCTTATATGGCAGATGTGTGGATGCTTAGTGAGGATTGTGTTCACTGGGACAGTTTTCAAGTCCAATTCAAAAATGCTTGGAGGGCAGGGGCCACATTAGAGTCACACAGGTGCAAGATAGTGGAGGGAGATGAAAAGAGTAAGTGTGCTCTGGAAAAACTCAGTGATTCTCATTGGGAGAGTCATCTTGAAAATATTGTAAATCTAAATCTATTTAAACTTCTTTAAATTGAGACTGTTACTGGGGGGACTTTTCTGATTAATGACAGATGTTCCTAAAGTATTCTGAATTTCTTCCTTATTCTCTTTTCAAGGAGTAGGAAGAACTTCGTTGGACAGTTTTCAAGTTGATTCTACATGTTTCTAGGAAGAAATGAATGATTTCATCACAGATGTTTATAGGAGGAGAAATAATTTAAAATAATTAATTTTGCCAATGTAAAATTTTCACTTCAGATTCACTTTGACAAAACTATCGAGTTTTGAATTTTCTAGTCTCAGTGTCATTTTGCTGTACATTCTTCAGCAGGTGCCATATTTCACGCAGGACATAGCTGCATTTCAATAATTATGTGTACTTAATTGTTTGTTGTTTTAAAATTAAATTGTGAAACATTTAAAGACAAAGCTTAAAAATAATATAAATGGAAGTCATCATCTTACTAGATTAGCCTTGCCAAATAGATGAACTACTGGCAGATAATCCTTTCAAAAATAGGGTCTGTTCTAAAATTAATATCTCTGGTGTTATTTTGTTAACTTACATTTTAGTTCTGTAAAAATATCATTTCAATGAGGTGATTTTTTCCCCCCATCAGTGTCCGAAGACTAAATTTTTGTTTTTAAAATAATCAAAAGGTATGACTGCTGATTGTCAACTGTGTCATTTCTGGTGAAGCTGTGTCTGGGATTAATACCTTAAAGTATTCTGTGGGTACTTTTGATACGTGGGATTTCACCTGCATCTTTCTCTCCCCACTCCCAAAATCTTTATTTTTGTCTTTTTGAAGAGATAGTCAGATTGCCATGCTGCTTATTACTGCCATGGTGCTATTGTTCTGTCAGATTGAGCAAGGCACTACTTTAGATTGATTTCTGCTTTATCTCTGGAATATCTCAGTTCAGTGTTTAGTATTCTACTGCTTTAAACCATAACCTATGCATGTTTGCTGGCAGTATAAAAGAAATCTCTTGGATCCTGTTTTAAAGGAAGGCAGTAATAGTGTGAAAAAATACTCTGAAGAAATATGTTTCCTTGCTCACAAGTAAATATTATGCAAAAAAGTCTTCAGGCATGTGTTTTTGCTAAAATTCTCCTTTATTTGGAAAGATCTGTCAATTTCCACTTGACTGTTTGCCACCTCTTCAGGCTTCCTTTGAAGTTTTTCTCTCCACACATGTTCTCTCTCTCTTCACCAGGGATTTGAGCAGTTCTGTGGTCATGTGCTTTTTTCCTATTTGTAGCCAGACATTTCTCATTCAGGACCTCCTCCCTGCTTCCTCTGAGGTTTTTTTATAGCCTTTTGTTTGCACCATGTCTTTCTCACAGCGTTTTATTCTGTTTGTTTCCAGCCATATCCTTTAGTTACTTTTAGTCAGGAGCAGAGCTGAGTCAAAGCTCAGTGACTGTGTTGTTGTGATCTGAGTAGGAGCAAGTGGCATCACCTGTTCCTGGAGGTAACATGGCAGAGCCCCAGAGGTGCTGATTGATACACAGGCAGGGTATAATTGGTGGCTGCTCCTGGCAGAGTGGTTCCCAGTGATTTGGTGTACCTGCAGATACAGTGGAGCAGAATTCTGGGTGTGATGAGGTATAGTTTCCCTCTTGGCAGTAAAAATCTCAGTATCACAGATTTGTTAGGGTTGGAAGGGACCTCTGAAGAGCATCTAGTCCAAGTGCCATGCCAAAGCAGTCACCTAGAGCAGGTTACACAGGAATGTACCCAGGTGAGTTTTAAATGTCTCTAGAGAGGGAGATTCCATGATCTCCTTGAGCAGCCTGTTCCTGTGCTCTACCATTGCCAATGTAAGGAAGTTCTTCCTCAATACTGAGGTGAAACTTCTTGTGTTTAGAGACCTTGCTCCTTGTCCTAACACTACTGAAGAGTCTGGCACCATTCTCATCTGCCTTTGAGATAATTAAGCGAGTTGAGTATCACATAGACAATGCAAGACAGTAGTTGTTCAGTAAGTCTATCCAGCACTTCCAAAAACTCCAGGAAACAAGAGCTGCTGTTTTCCTGGGAGCAGTAGATTTACAGTCTCTTTCCTCAGTGTGAGGCAGCCACTGCTGAGTGCGTGCCAGCTGGGGTTTGGAGTGCAGCTGTTTGCCTAAACCAGCAGTGATATGACCATGTTCAATGACAGAAAATGGCTGTGTGGCCCGACCTCTCACTCAGAGCTCTGAGGTATGAGGCAACACATGTTCATTGCAAAGAATAAATAATTATCTTATTCATTCCAATGTTCTGCACATTTGGCTTAGCATCTGAACATTCTTTCAGTGTACCAGCCTGTAATAAAAATGCCCCAATTAAAATTTAACACTTGAGAATACAGGAAAATTAATGGTTTCTTTCCTCTCTCCCTCTAGGTGCTCATTAACAGTATTTTGCTGTACTTGACATGCTTCTTCTTGTAGGCCTTTTCTAAGAACAGTTCTGTAGCAGCCCATCTGCTTTATTTAGTTGATTCAGAGCTAATGTGTGCCATGATCAGCTAGAAAGACAGGAGGGGAAGAAGATGCTATTTTTTGTTGCCTTGCCCTTGATGCTTCAGCTGGGGTCAGAGGGTCTCTTTAAAGGAGCCACAGAGCTTACCTAGATTTCAAGACTTTAGGATGGGGCAGGCGGAGAAAGGGGGAGGTAATCTTTACAGAAACTATAGGGTAGGCAGAGAATGGTGGTGTCTTTGGAAAAACAAATGCTAAACAAAGTTCTCAGAAGTGATAAAGACTTTCCTCCGGGACCAGGTGAAAACAGTTGTAACCCAGGAAATTGCTTCACCTTGCTGAGAACAAGATTCAAAAGAGAAGATGTGAAAAGATGGGAAAGGAGAGGTGCTTATGAATGCTGATTTTGTCTCATCTAGCTGTTGCAGTTTTCAGTATTTCAAAAGTTCAAAAGCCTTTTGATGATGATCACTCAAAGAGGTGCAAACTGACCCCTGTTGAATTCTGAATCCCATTGCAAGTATATGTTCCCTTAACTCAAAATTTCTGAGCCCATTTGATTGTATGATTAACTTATTTCAGACTGGGGGAGGACAAGTGAATTGCCAGCAGCATGGACACTTGGTTTAGGGACTGGGTACACATAGGAAGTTTGTGATGCAGTCTTTCTGTAGCTGATGACTTTCCTTTGCTCTAAATGTTTGTATTATAAAGACTCTTCATAGCTGAGGTCTGTGGACATATGGAATATTTTGGGCGAAATCTACTTTCTACGGAAAGAAGTTATTCTGCATGTACAAATGCGTTAACACAATGCCTGTAATGATATTTGTTGGCCTGATCATGACAAAATTGATGTAATGTAATTCCTTACTGCTTTAATAATTTTTCAGATTCACACTTCTCTAATTAATGGACGACCTAGTGCTGATGATCCATCACATGAACTACTGGAGTTCACCTCTGCTCGCTTTATTCGCCTGAGATTCCAGAGGATAAGGACACTAAATGCTGATTTAATGATGTTTGCACACAAAGATCCGGCTGAAATTGATCCCATTGTTACAAGGAGGGTAAGTTCTGGCAAGGCAGAAAGACACGTGTAGAAGTTATCTTACACTTGTAAGTGCTGTACCTGCCTTTGTTTGCCGTAGGAAATTTTGGGAGTTGATGATTACCTGCTGTTGTCTTTCAGAATCCTGGTGTTGGAGAATTCCCTGTGCACTCTATTTTGTTGTCTTCTCTAGAGTAGAATTAGCAATTTTACATTTTCTGCTTAATGGTGTTATTAACATAAACACCCAGCTCCTCTGGCTGTAGACATTGGATGTAGGTGTTTGGCGAGTGTTTGCTATTAGTATCTCTTGTCTCTTCTGGTACTCAATTCTCTGCTACCTTTAATGTGCCTTGAACACTCCCTTTGAGTAGAATTTGTACTTGTACTATAAGTAGTAACAGGGCCTGAATGCAACACTTTTAGCATTTTTGTATGATTGAGGGTATCAGTAAACATTTTGTGCTTTGCTTCAACTTAAAAGAATGGATACAGCATTTAAACTCATACCATACCCATAGTCCGATCTTTTCCACTGTGCTTTGTGTGTGCACACCCCTGTCTCTTCTTTCTGCAGTCTTTACTTCCTTTCTAAGCCATATCTCCCTGTTGTCCTGCGGATCAAATGTTGTGTATTAATCTTGGGTTTTTTTGTTCTCCTCTGATTTCTCTATTAAACATTCTCAAGACTTCTGATTTTTCAGAGTTTTTTTCTACTAAGCATTCTCAAAAACTGATTTGGGGGATATATAATATTCCTCTTTTTTATCACTTCCTCTTCCTGTTGGTCATCATATAATATGGTAACCTATCATATAATGTGGTAACCTAACTTTCCAAAACAAAAATAAGTCTTGTTACGAATGAGGGGTGTATCATTATTCTTTTGTTAATATCATTTGTCAGTGGTGGCTAAATGCTAAGAAAATTTGCATCTTCTGTTCCCATTTCTGGTTTTCATTTCCTTGTCTAAATAGGGAATGCTGGCTATTTCTGAAAGTTTGGAAAAAGCCATTTTGTTTTGGATTTACAACCTAGAATCCCTTCCAGTTGAGTGCAGTTATTCCAACCTCATTAATCATGAATACTGTATGTCTATGTTAAGTAGACATGTAATAATCTGATTCTAAGCCAGTAGAGACACAAAATTGAATTAACACTTGAAAAATTACTCTAAACTCATGAAAACTGAGTGCAGGACAATACACTGGTTACTCAAACCAACAAAGAACTGTAACTTCTAAGGGGGATCTCTCCATGAAGCATCCTCAAAAGATCAAGTGGAAACTGAAACTTGCCACCCTTGTCAGGAAACAAAGGGTAGCCACAAATTATACATTTTCTCTGTGTTGGAAGTTTAACTAGGAGTGATAAGGGTTCTCATTTTGTTTGACGTATTTATTTATGATGTGATAAAGAGGTTGAACACTGTAATGGCAAAATAGCACACATTTTGTTTGATTAGCCAGCTGTGAATATATTGCAGGACCCTTGTTGAAACAGAAGACAATGAATGAAATTCACTTTTCACAGGTTTTGCAATATAAGGTTATGAATATCTTTGTATCCTTCTTTCTGCTTAGGGCTCTTGATCCTCGCCAATGAAAAAAGAGAAATGGCCAAATGTTGGAAAAACGGGTCAAAAGTTCCTAAATCTCAGTAATAAAGACTGTTTCATGATCATTCAATGGCCAATAGTGAAAAACAGTTCTTCTTTCCATGGTTCAGTGAATGCCCAAATTAGACCCGGCTAAGGTGAACAAAGGTGTTTCATAGGATTTTTTCTAGATTTTCTCCTCTTCCCGTCACATGCCTTTTCTTTTACATATTTGCTGAAGAGAATAAATTCTACAGTGTTTGACTTTTCATTATCCAGTGTGCATATAGCCTCTTCCTATTCTCATGTTTTTGCATGCTGTGTATAAATTGACATGGCTTTTGTGACTTCAAACAAATGGAGCTGTGCCAATTTACACCCTTTCTTTCACTCAGCCTGAATCTGTTGATCAAGACACGGCTTGGATTACACTGTCTGCTATATTTGTAATAGATCAAAAAAGAAATAAAGCAGGACCTGACAGTTTTGTCACAAGAAATGAATTCTGCAATTTGGCACCTGCATTTTAGAATCCACTTAGTAATTCAATTTCTGTTTTGTCTTACAGTATTACTATTCTATAAAAGACATCTCCATTGGAGGCATGTGTATATGTTCAGGCCATGCTAAGGCTTGTCCACTGGATCCAGTGACCAATGTATGTATTTTTTTTTATGTTGCCGTATTTATAGGGTGGAATATGAGAAAAAACGCCCCTGATACTGATATTCTTCAGCGTTCTGTGAATTTATGTCTGTTTTTCACCTAGAAGAACAGTCAGAAGCAGTGCCAGAATGAAACAGTGCTAGCAGCCAGAATAATAAACATTCCTACAGTGTCAGCAGAGACTTTTCTGAAATAAAAGAATAGATTTCAGATAATTCATATTGGAAGTTTCTTAGGAAAACCAGAAATCTGGGTTACACTATGTAGCTGTAGAAATGAGCACTAACAGCCCGTCTTTCTTTTCCTTCTTGATATTAATCAAGATATTTCCTAAATGATTGTCAGTTGTTTAATTGATGCTTGCAAACAAATGATGGCTCTAGAATGGTGCATTGGCTATGTAAGGAGTATCAGTTGAATGATCAGTTAAGCCAGTCTAGAAAATCATGAGCTGTTTATATTATCTTTCAACTTGTAACTCTCTTTTTTTGCACAAAACCAATATAATTAAAACATAACCAATATAATTAATGTAGAAATAATTTTTTTTCCTGATTGTCCAACTCTATGCACCCATTATCACTAATAGTGAATTTCCTGTTTACTGTTACATGCCACAGTGTGGGATCTCTTCATGTACTATTTGATTAAGTAGGAGCTTTATAGGATTTAACTGAAAATCTTGTTTGTATGTGGCATTAAGCCATTATGTAGGAAATCATCTTAAAAAATTACAAAAGCTTATAGAGAATACATTTAGAGTTCTAAGCAATTTCAATGGATCCTTGTAAAAATTGAGCAAACACCTTGGTTTAACCCTTCTGAGAATTTTCTGTAATGACATGTACAGCAAGTGTTGAGCTGTTGTTTTAGATGCCCTTAGTGGTGAAGCTGCAGCATTGTCTCTGTGCCATCTGTTAGAATCAGGCCTGCCTCAGAAAATAAGTGCTGCTACTGAGATTTATGCATACTTAGATAATTTTGCTACTAGATAAAATAAAGCCATTTTAACAAGTGTGATGTCCTGTTTTGCAGGACGTCAAATGCATATTTGTTGTCTGACCAGGATAAAAAATAGTGTAAGTGAAGCGGCTTAAGCCAGAAGAGATTTGGAGGTTTAACTGTCCAGGGATATTCTTTAGACTGAGCCATGCCAAAATGGGCTTATAAACATTATCACTGTACTTGTTAGCAGAAAGAATCTTTCCCTTAGCATTACAAGGAATAAACTTGCTGGAATTTACTGCCATGCTTTTCTGAAGCAGTCCTTGAGTTAGCTTTGTTTTGCAAAATTTATGCTTTGTCCTGTGAGCCTTGGAGTTTCTCTGGCTCGCTGGTTTGACCTTGTATGGCCTCACAAGGACCACAGAGAATCCCCTTCACTAAATAAGTATCGGGAAGGCAATTTTACTTCTCATTTCTCCAAAGTGCATGGTTTTCTACCTCTTTCAAGCTGCCTCTGTGGCTCAGGGAGTTTGGGTGTTCCTCACAGTAATATTTTCATGCTGGGACTAAGGCGGGCTTGTGGAGAACTGTAAAGTCACTAAAAGGCTGGACTTCAGCTCATCTATTATTACTTTAAACTCTCCTGCTATCCCTTCCATAGAATTAGTTACACAATAGGAAGGTTACATGATAAGTTGACTTTTCCAGTCAAAAAATGCTATCAAGTATAAAAAAAAGACAGTTTGTATTGTATCAGCTAACAGAATTTATTTCATTCTGCAGCAGCAGAATTGCTGCATCTAAGAGAAGGGCAGGGAATGGTTTGTTCCTTCAGGGTCAGATCAGTTTTCCTGTATCTAAGGGCTACCTGTACTTCAGCTTATTTGTTTTATTGGGAAACTTTCCCATCGTCCTTTCTTTATCCAGTTGGAATTAAATTTTCCTGCATTCTTAGAATCTCCTTAGGTTATCTGACCAGCTGTCTTCCTTTGCTTTGTGTCTGTTTTCTTCAAATAGAGCTATAGAAGTTAAACACACTTGATGAATGCAGGATGCATAAACGAATATAAATGAATAAACAAAGGAATTACAGAGTAGAGATATCCTTAATGTTTTCATAATTTGAACTGGAATACATATTATGTACATGGACAGATTTTTCACATCATCACATTGTGTAAATATTTGTTTTTCTTTTAAATTAGAAATCCGTCTGTCAGTGTGAGCACAACACATGCGGAGAGACATGTGATCAGTGTTGTCCTGGTTTCCATCAAAAGCCTTGGCATGCTGGCACTCTCCTGCATAAGCATGAATGTGAACGTAAGTTGAAAGCAGCACAGAGGAGAAAATTTCTTGCAACTGCCACTGAAAACTGAAATTGGGTCCGACGTGATTTTGCAGTTAATTTGGTTTCTAACCACATTGGTTTATGAATAACATTTGATTTGATGTTATTCACTTAATTAGACTGACTCAAAAGACTTTGCAGAAAAATTGCAACTAGAGTTGTGGTTTTATTGAATTCAGAATTTTTTTATTGCAACATGGTGATATTTGGGGAATGCTATATAATGTGTTGTTTTTATAATCATGATGGTTTTGTTTTGATAAAATAACAGGGCTCTATCCTGGTAAGTAAAAATCTCTTTACAGATTTTTCATCATGTGAAACTTTACTGGTTTAATTTCTGTATAAATGGCATTTTTATGTGTTATAATGTTCATCTTTGGTGAAACAAAATATTTTTGAATGATCAAAATACAAGTTGATGTCTGATTTTTTTTAACAGTAAAGACAATGTATCCAGTTTTCCAACATGGAATGAAAACCTACCTTGAGATATCAACTTCCCACGGGGTGGAAATTTAATTTTCAGATTTATTATAGTAAGGGTAGTTATAATTGAACTTTAACATCTTACTTCCAGAGGTCACATACCACTTACATTTCTGAACATAGTAAAATCTAATGCTCCATTACACTAAGTATTTATTCATTTCTAGGATTTCAGCCATAATTTTATCATGAGTGATTAAAAATAAATAAAAAGGAACAGATATGCCCATTTTTAGAGTAGCCATTGCTTATTTGTGTCCTGTAAACTTTGGTCACAGTGGTCTTTGTTTTAGTTGGGACTGTGTCTGCACTGGGAATGCATTATGGAATGAAGGCAGGGTATGTTTAATTTCATGTTTAATTTTTAAGAGACACTTACACCCTTTTCAACCCCCAGTGAACTGTTGAACTGTACATCTGAACAGTTCCCTGGGATCTGGTTCAGATGTAAAGAGAACACCTCTCCACAATGGTGACAAGCTGTGAATTTCTCTTTATGATGAAATTAATGTTTAATACCACGGGGAAAGGGACAGTGAGCTACCTCGTTTTCACTGTAACAAATTATTAGATTATCTTTCTTGTATTTGGACCTGAAGTCTAGAGTTCAGATATAAATGTCCAAAGAAGATTTAAGATTGGGAATCCCTTTGTTCTGCCCCAGTTCTTATATGCATATGTGCAAGTGAGATGTTTTTAGGATGTCTTTCAGATTTTATCTGAATCACTTTAATTTACTCATACCATTGTGCTGCTTTTCTTACAACTCCTCTTGTATTTTTATTTAGATGATCCCTTTGTGAACTGTATTTGTATGCAACCAACAAAAGGTTTCTCAGTTATCAATTTAAGCAAGAAAAAAAAATCAAACAAACTGAAACGAACCAGCAACATCATAATTAGGCCGTGTCTGTCAGCCTCTGTATTCCCCAAGACAAAATATTGAGGAGAAAAAATACAACTTTGCTTAATTCAATTGAATTTCAGGCTGTTCTCATAATGGGACCACGTTGCCTTTGACAAACGAAGTAGTAAATGAATGGTTGGATGTGCTTTGACAATATATAAGGAACCAGTGATAAAATACTGAATGGCTCTATTTTTTGTACCTCGGTAACAGTGGGGCATCCCCAGTGGGGAAGTATTTGCTAATGCTCTCCTTCCCTTTCAGCGTGCAACTGCCATGGGAAGACTGAGGAGTGTTACTACGATCAGGAGGTGGCAGACAGAAACCAGAGCCTGAACATCCACGGGCAGTACCTCGGGGGCGGCGTGTGTGTGAACTGCTCTGGCTACACCAGCGGCATCAACTGCGAGACCTGCCTGGACGGGTACTTCAGGCCCAGAGGGGTGAGCGCCCACTCCCGCCGCCCTCCGCTGCCAGGCCCGCTGCTCAAACCATCCCCTCATCAGCTTTCCTTACTAAACACAGCTTGGGCTGCCATTTTGTGAAGGTTAAATTCCGAATCTGCCTACAGCGCGGCAGTTGCTTCTCACAGTTGGGAATGCATAAAGTTAACTCTCGGAGAAATAGGAAAGTGAATTGTGTTGATATGAGGGAATGCGCTGGAGGTCAGGGCCTCCAGCTAGTATTTCAATTTAATTTAAAAGAGGATGTGGTCCTGTAAACAGAACTTCTGCCTCAGTAATGAATTTCAACTTTTCTTTTCAAAGTTCAAAGAAATATTGCTATATTTGGTATTGATGAAAGAGAGACTGTAATTTCTGTTTTTTAAATGCAATGTAGAATTAATAACCACTGAAATTCCACAGTGTTTCATGAATGTCTTTAAATTTCAGTGCAGTGGAAATTGCTTTTTGTATTTCATCGTATAAGACTGTATTTTCGTCTAAGTGGAAGCTGTCAAAAGATGAATCTTATATTAGGTTGTATTGTCAATATGAGCCATTCCTGTGCTTTAGACAGCTACACTATTAGTGTGTGCTTGAATTGCTTATATTCCATCTGTATATTTTCAGATGGGTAAATAATGGCCTTTAGTCTGATTGGTGTTCAATCCTCAAAGAGAGAACATCAGCAAATAGCAGTAATTACGTTTTCCCTGATAGACTAGATTTAGCCTTACAACTTGAGAAAAGGAGTACTGAGAAACAATTTCTTCAACAGCAAGGCACTTACTTGATTTTTTCCTCTGTTTTAAGTTATCATCCAGCTAAAAAGGGATGTGATATATATGTGTGTATTTGTATAGTATATCCATACTATGTGTATGTATCTAGTTAATGCAGAACTTCTAATTTATGTTCCTAGTATGATATTAGACCAAGGTTTAAGTTTGGTTGAGGTAACCTCTCAAGAACAAAATGAAATTGTTCCATTGTTGAATGTTCACTTTTCTTCACTTACTTACCTTTTTTCTCTCTTACTGACTAGCTAGCATTAGTTAGTTTTTTGAATCATGTTGACCAGAACAACTAATTTTGTCAATATTACGTTAGGTAGTAAATGCTTAAAATCTACTCTGTTACATTTAATTATTTTAATTATACAAGATTCTGTTATCTGTACACCTGGTATTTACCTGGTATTTTTTTAGCTGAATACATATTTGCATCTAAGTTACTACTTATTTCTAAATAAAAATCCCAAATGTAACTTTAAGTGAATCACATAACCTAGAATCGCTTATGTTGGAAGGACCTCTAAGATTGAGTCCAACCCTTAACTTAACACTAAACAATGTCCTTGAGTGCCACATCTAAACATCTTTTAAATGCCTCCAGGGATGATGACTCCACCACTTTTTGGGGCAGTCCATTCCAATGTTAGACAAACCTTTTTGTGAAGAAATTTTTCATCATATCCAATCTCTGGTGCAATTTGAGGCATTTTCTTCTTGTCATAGTTTGCATGGACTGTTTATCAGCTGTCTCATTTTTCCTCAGGTATAAACCGCCTATACAGACGTCAGTCTCTCCTACTTTTTAAGACGTAAATAAAAGTTTCCAATTATTGAAGGGAAGGTTTTTTTCTTCTAACATCTTTATTTTTATAGGTATTGCCAGAAAGCCCAGATCCATGTCAGCAATGTTCCTGCGATCCAAATGGGTCTCTAAATGATACCTGTGTCAAGGATGAGAAACATATAGAAGGAGGTAAGATCCCTCAAATATAGGGATATTAAAGATGAAAACCAGCAATGGTGAAAGAAATGTTGAATCACATTTTTGGTATCTTTAACAAGAAAAAAGCCCAAAAGTTTTGGTTTTGGTTTGTTGTGGTTCTTTTTTTTTGATTTTACACATGCAAACAGTAATCTAGCTGCAATGTTTTGAATTGTTTTCCTTTTTCTTTTTTATTTTTTTCATTTTTGAAAATCACACTCCTAGTTTGTTGAAGCTCCTTTCAGATTCATGGCTGGGAAACTTGTATATGTTTGGAAGAAAATTCCCAGTGGAAAATATTGAAGAATTTTGGCATTAAAAAGCTTTCTTCTTTTATCACAGAGATTAAAACTCACTAAAACTCATGCAACAGTGATGTTTGTTATATCTTCTCCTATCTATGCATATTTCCATTTGAAATTTAAACATTATTCTCGAAAGGTATTTACTTGCTTTCTGAGTTATTCATATAGGATTACAAGATGCTTACCGTAGCCCTGTAAAAGCTCTCTTCACATAGACAGAGAACTGTTCATTGGGCTTTGGAAACAATGAATTGCCTTTATTTTTTTTTGTTGTTTCATTGTAAAACATCTGAAAATACTGTAGGAAGACAACAAAACTCAAGGTCAGTTCTTAAGAGATTTATAAATTGGGCTAATTACAATGTATTGATGAGATGTAGCAATCCTTTAAAATAGAGATCAATAGAACATAAAAGCAACATGGCAGAGATGCAAAGACAGGGCCCATAGTCTGCTGTAATAACCATGTACTGATTGCACCAGTTCAATCAAATTATACTGATTTACTGTCCCAGTGGTGTCTCTGGTGGGTTGGTCTTGGCCAGCTGAAGCTGCCCACCCAGCGACTCTCTCACTGCCCTGCTCAGCAGAACAAAAGAGGAAGCAGCTCACGGGCCAAAGTAACAACCAGGAAATCATTTTCCAATTATTATCCTGGGCAAAACAGACTTTATTTGGGAAAGTTAAGTTATTGCCAATTTAAATAGTTTCAGATAGTGAAAAAAAAATATTAAGAATACACTTCTTCCACCATCTTCTTTCTTTTCCCCCAGACTCAAGCTCACTTCTTCATTACAGACTGCTCCTCTACCTCTGCCCCCACTACCACAAGTGATGCAAGATTATAGCAAGCAGGACTCATAGTACTGGTCATAACAGTTCCTTTTTGACACTCCTTCCTCCTCACACTTCCCCAGCTCCAGTGTTGGTGCGTCCCATGGGCCTACATCCTTCACGAAAAATAATTTTCTTTACCAGCAGTTCTCCATGGGATGTAATTCCTTCAAGAAACATCCAACATTTCCTTCACAGAAATGCAGTGTGGATATCTGCTCCAGCCTGGTTTTCTCCAGGGGCTCCAAGGGTGTATCTGCTCTGGACCAGGAGCTTCTCCTTCCACTCCTTCCCCTTCTCCCTTCTCTGACCTGGCTGCCTGACGGGCTGTGCGCCCTGCTGGGAGCTGGCTGTGTCTGGCACAGGCTTTTCCTCACAGAGGCTGCCCTTGCAGCCCCCTCCCTGCTGCCAGAGCCTGGGCAGGGATACCTAGTGCAGTATATCAGAAGGAGTGATATGAGAGACAGTATGAGCAGAAGGGAGGATGAATCCCAAAGCTGGCAAAAACACAGCAAGGCTCTCCAATGCCTGTACCAAACCTGTGGATGAGACTGAATCAGGTTACACATGACAGACAGTGCAACAAAGGAACCTCTCAGACTGTGATTTTGAGATGGGGAATGATTAATTCAAAAAAATGTGATGTCCCACTTGCATGTTATGCAGCTGCTTGGTCTCTGACTCCTGTCACTGCTGCAATCTCTCTTTTCACACCTTCTTTTCTGGCCCCTGGTGTGGGTCATCTTCCTGGGGCCTGGCAGCTGATCAGCATAACAGGCTGACAGCTCCTCTCTCACAAGAAGGGGAAAGCAAAAGGATAGAGACATTTTTCTGTCTTGTTTGTCAGTAATGGTGTCCTTAGGAGCTCTCAAAATGTCTTATGCCTCTGAGCATTCAGCAGATCTAAACCATCTCATGGTTGCTTTCTAAATCTGCTTATACTTTCCGAATCTGACAAGGTGGTACTGTACTTTGACACCTTGCTATGTCTCCTTCTGCCTTTTTAGTGCTCTGATCTTCTTTCTGGCAAATTCTTCTTTTGCCTCATTTGTGAATATCTCTAGGAAGAGAATTAAGCTCCTGTTTGGATCATTAAAGGTGTTTTTCTAGAAAATCTATAGGCATGTCATACTAACATATTGAAGATAATATCTTGGATTATTTTTTTGTGCTTTGCCACCTTGTACTTTTATTGCAGGTAGCTAGTCCTGCTCATCTGGCCCCAGGCATTCAAAGAAGCTGTTGAATGCTCTAGTTTCTCCAGTCCCGAGAACCAGAGTTCTTTTGTTCTCTTCACAAAATGAAAACTCTCATCTTTTTCTGTCTTGACTGTAACCAGCTTTTTCTCATCTACCTGAAATTTACCTCATGCTTCTGTGGTTGGTTGGAGGCCTGTTGCTTTTGAGCATGTTAGAGTATTCTTAATTTCTGTTGAATGTGTTGTTTGCAACACATAAATTAATTTTTTTCCTTTATTCCTTTCTAAACTCATTGATGCCTTCTGCTTCCAAGTTATTTACTGTGGAGGTCATTCTGTCTGCTTAAACTATTTATTCTCATATATGACAAGCACAATTGTTGTTTAGATAACTGCCATCATCTAAGAAATTCCCTCCCCACAGTAGTCCATGCATTTGTTCTTGGGACCAGTTGTCTGTGTCCTGCCCAGTTTTGGAAGTCTAATGAGAAGCAGATGCTTTGCTCTGTCTGAACAGTGGCCAGAGGATAATTTTGATATCTATCTTATCATTTTTCTATTTTAAGACTACAACAACAAAAATAAGCCAGCTCTACATATATCTGGGCATCAAAGCCATTCTGCCTACAATGGACTTGCTCTTTGCTCTTTGTTCTTACTGTTTATTCTCCTTTTTTTTTACTTGTACTAAATAAGTTTCCAACACATTAGGAAAAGCGTTTACTTCTTGCTCATTATGTTTATATTTCTTGAACCAGTTACATATTTGTAAATTTAATGTCTTATGCAACAAAAAAGACACAATAATGTGTGTTGAGAGGAAAAGCCTTTCTAATATTTCTTTTAAGAGATTTCTGTGGTAATAGAAGAGGTTGTTTTAGAATCAAGAAGGAGTCTGAACATAATTTTTGGCATAAAGCTATCCTGAAAGAAGATCTCTTCTACCCTTTTTTCCCTCTGACATTTGTATTCAGTACACTGATAAAATTCTTTTTGCTACATACTGCTCACCCTGAGCAGCAATTTGGTTTGAAGCGCTGGTGAGTGGTCATAAAGGAAAAGCTGGAAAACATGGTCTGTCTGAAGGAATCTATCTATTCACCAGTGAACCAGAATGAACACTCTGGGTGGGTTGAAATAAGTCTTAAAGAGTCAATGGCTGGTTGTATGAGGATAAATTGTTTGCTTGGTGTATAATGGGAATATGCTGCTTAAATGTGTGCTAAGTAAATGCTTTGAGCAAGTAAAAGACATTAAACTAAAATGGAAATAAGATAGTAAGGAACATCACTGGGGATATAGAGTCACTGTGAAGAGTTCTCAAGTAAAATAAAGCTGGAGGCTGTACATTCTCTGTTCTTGAATACAGTAGGTAAGCAGCAATTAAAATGGAAAATTGTAGCAAATACGATAATAACTGGTGCATTGATGAAATCCATCAAGAAGATTTAAATTACTGCATCCTGTAGTCATAATCAGGTTTTGCTAGATAAGAGAAGGGCATAGAGAAGCTGCTTTATACTATAGCATTCATTGTTTCAGGAAAGAAAGAAGTATCATTGCATTTTATGTATAATTTCCATTTTTACCTTTGTCCTCATGTGTCTCAGTCAATAGTCTAAAATCAATTGCTTGTAAAGTGTGTTATTGGTTTTGAATCTTCAAGAATGCTTTTTAAATATTCTTTCACGGCAGTCCTATATCTTATTGTTAGTGAGAAATAAAAAAAGATAAATTTAGGCTCAATCGTAAAATAAACTGATGAAGATTCCTCTAGGTTTTGTAACTGAAAGGCAATAATTCTAAAACTGAACTTTCCCATCTGCATTCAATTCATCCTAATAATAACTAAACTTAAGTATTGCTGGTAGTGCAGTGTTCCATACAGAAGCAAAGGTCCGAGCATCTAGAAGTATTCTTGTACTCCAGCAATTAAGGCTTTCTGCATGTATTGGTACTCTTGTTTCAGGCTCTAATGGCTAGATTTTAACAAATAGCCATTTCACAAATAGCCCTTAAGCACCTGCAAGAACTGACAGGTTTGGAACCTGGCAGGGTTTTATAAGTCAGTCTTCAAGGCATGCTATCTTTTTCTCCCCTGTTGCTTCTTTAAGTACAATATAATCCCAATGACAGATGTTTATTTTTGCCGAAAAAGTCCTCTGACATTTTAGGATAAGTAAGATCCAGACATCTTGATCTTTATTCAGGCTTTGTACTACTTTGCTCAGCAAGCAGTCCCACTGACTTCCATGAAATTATTTTTTAAATTTATAGGCTGTTGAACAGGAGTTGAAAATGACAGAGGCCATTCCTAGGATTGCAGTTTTTTTGAGGGTCTGATTCATGCTTTTGCATGCATTTATTTTTGTGCAGCTTTGAAAGACTGCTAGGCTAGGAAAAAACTAACTGGTAAAACTCATATTTCAAGATGACTCATCCTCTAGGGTGCATTTTCAAAGCCTTTGCATGCTGAAAGACAGGACAGAAATTAATAATATGCAGGGAGAAAACGGAATAACAGCTTCATCAAATAAAGCCCCATTCAAACAAGACCTATGAAGGCATAGACCAAAAGCAAAAGATGTCCTTCTTTTGAAATATCAGTTAATTACAATAAAAACTAGAGACAGACCTTAAACATCTGCCCTAAATTGAAATGTAGTTAGACTGTTGACATATTGTACATTAGATGTGCACTACACCAGCCTCATCACAAGCAACCAGTGGGGCACTGAGAGGAATTCACACACTGTGTAACACAGGGAGAGCTGAGATCTCACTAGAGCCGTAAATGGAAGAAGGATGGAGCCAAATCAAGCACACAGACCAACTGTATCAGCAAGTGTGAGAGCTGGAAGGATGTGTGACAGGTAGCAGCCTCCTGCCTTCCTCTCCCTCACGGGGACTGTGAGGTCTCTTGATAAGTGATGTGCCGAGGTTACCCGTGTGTGCTGTATAAGAATGGGGCAAGCTGGGCTGGTGACAGTAACATTTTCAATTACTGCATAGAAAGGAAGAGCAGGAGAAGGGATAGTTCTTGTTGGGGATCTAAAAAAAAATGGATGGAGTGGGTAATGGAGGAGAGACTATAGATATAAATGAGTATTTGGGAGCTCCATACTGAGACATAATAGTCTAATTTGAACTTGCTGAGACTTGATTTGTGAGATATGAGTTCCTGAAGCTTTCAAATGAGGTGGGCTCACTTCTAAAGAGTAGGCTTACCTGTGTCTCTTACTGCTGAACCCTGGAGTATAGCCAGCTATTTTCATCTGGAAGGAACAAAAGTTTCTCTGTTCCAGATCATCCAGTTAGGATGCATTGACCCAGATTACAAGAGCTTGTGTCCTGCTGTGCTGTGGGGCCTTGATGGTAGCTGTTTGAGAGGAGAATAACTCAGAAATCTGAGAATCAGTTGAGCCAAAGGCATCAAAACCCATGGAGCACATGACTTTGAGATAGTAAGTAACAGAAACGTCATGCACTGAAATTCTGTGTATAATTAGGACAGATCAAGAAGGTGACAGTCAGTATGATGTGCTACAAGAGATCAAAGAGGCTTCAAGGTTAGAGTAGACAGATTGAATTTCACCTCTGTATAGATTAACAGATAATATAATTTAAAACTCCTGTAGGTGGCTGCTTCTTCAGATAGCTAGTTAAAGAAGCCATAAAAAGGAAAAGCACCTCTGGATTTATGCATGAGGGACTGTTTTAAAACTCTCCTCCTGAAGGACAGTGAAATTCAACATTCTTGTTGGAATGAGAAAGCCTCCCTGAAAAACAACTTAATCAAAACAAGGAAATCTATAAAAGGAAAATAAAAATGAACAATCCAAGACTGCTAATGGCAAGCTTAGAGTTTATAGACTGTGTATTAGACATTCAGAGAAGATGCATTTCTCTCGTTCAGAATTATTCAAACAATGCAATTAAGCTAACAAAAAAAAAATACATCTTTTTAAACAACAGAAAGAAACCCACTGAAAATCAGAAGTTATTCCTAACTGAGGATAATAGAAAAGAATATCAATTGTGATAGATTCCAGAAAGTCATGCTCTTAATAATAAATACATATATTTTAAGGAATAATTTTCTAAATAGTTAGATGTTGCTAAGAGGTTCTTTTTCAGATAGTTCAGAATCAGTGTGCTAGAGATTCATCTGCTAGAAATGCAGTAGGAGTTAAATATGGTTCAGGTGTAATCAAGATATAAATGGACATCTCAAGAAAGAAAGAAAGGGGTACAGCAGAAAAACTATATTAATTCTTTTTAACAGTGAGTAGAATAGCTCAGGGAATTTTCCACGTGGGAGTCTTCATTCATGGGGACAAGTCAGAAGAGCTGCCTCAAACAGAAGTGTCAGGTTTAAAGTGAACTGATAAATGCAGAATCAAAATTTGTTAGGCATATAGCATATTTATCCATGGCTTCAGGATGAATTGAGTAGTTGAAGATTGAATTGCTTGAGGCATTAAATATAGCTTACAATATTTTCCAAAACAGATATTAATGTTGAATAGACACTATTTATCCAAAAGAAAGAAAGGGTGTTTCAGAAAACTAGAATCAGAAGGTCTGGTTTCTGTTACATGGAAATCACTAGCTCTACAATAAAGGATTTATACCATTTCTGAAATGTGGCAAAAATGGGCAAAAATCAAGACTAGGGGTTTTATGTAAAGGACATCGTGCCTTATGAATCTGTTTGAAGGGTTAAATGAATATGTGAACAAAGGCACATTTGATTAATATTGTATTTTGATTTTCAAAAGGTTTTGACAAGATCTTTTACCAAAATCCACAAAGGAAAGTGTAATGGGATAAGGAGAAAAGGTTCTTTCATGGCTTAGTACTTGGTTAAAAGAATAAATGGACCATTTTCACTGTGATGATCAATATGAACTGTTGAAAATATTCATATTTAACCTGGAGAAGGGATGAGTAGGAAGGTGACAAAGTTAGCAAGTACAAAATCTTTCAGCATAGAAAAATGAAAGAACTGCAAAATGTTCAGAAGGATCTCAAGATAGCGTCTGGGTAGTAAAATAAATGATTAATTTTTTGTAGCAATTACAGGAAAAGTAGAACACTGAGAAAAGTAGTTCTACTTCTACAGTGATTGCAGTGATTTTTGAATTAAGCACTATCAGTTGTGAAACAGCACTTGGAATTATGTTGGACTGTGCCTCATGTCTGTCATCTCTGTTCTGTCTCAGCAGTAGTCAAAAACATCAAGGGGTCCTTAGGAAATATTACGTTTTTAAAAAAAAAAACAACAGAAAAAAATCATCAGAAAAACCAATCAAACAAATTTACTGTATGCACACCCTCTTTAAATAATGTATTAGAACTGGAAGCAGTGCAGAGAAGGACAAGAGAGATTTTCGGCCATACTAAGCAGTTTCTGTGTAGAGATATTGAGTAGGCCTAGGAGTTTATGGCATATGAATTAAAAATGTCAGGGAGGGTATGATAGATGTACATTGAAATCACAGATGGCATGGATAAAGTGAATGGTTACTTTCTCTTTTCTATGATATAATAATTAGATGGCAATAAATAGAGCTTTATCACACATCACTGTTTTCTTTCACACTATACAAGGCTAAATGTGAAATTCCCTGCTGGGGAGCCTTACAGACTCTGAACGTAAATGCATGTTGAAAGGTCTTCAGATGAATTAATGGAAGAGAAAGTTTTCAGGGACTGTTAGATGCAAAGAAGTAGGGATATGTTTCTGTTTTCAAGATTTCTAATATGCAGATTTCTGGAAACTCAGAATTCAAATCACTGTATACTTGCCCTATTCTTACATTGTTCATTCTGGCCTCTCTCATCTGACAATAATAATGACAGATTAAATACATCTCACGTTTTCTCCCTCTTCCCATAGATTTATTGCCTGGTTTCTGTCACTGCAAGACTGGCTATGCAGGAGAAAGCTGCAATCGATGTGCCTTGGGTTATACAGGATACCCTGAGTGCCTGCCCTGCAACTGCTCCCTTGAGGGCAGTGAAAATGATGACCCCTGCATAGGTCCCTGCATCTGCAAGGTATGGATGTCCAATTCTTCTGAGCCATAGAAAAATACTAATGGTACTGAAGGATTGCATTAATGCCCTTTTATTATGCCAGAGTATTGCACTGTTCTACCTAGCTGTGTTAGTATCTGTGTTAGCCATTTCTCACAGAACACTTGGTCCTGGTCCTACAAAATCCTACACGGTCTTGTGTCATCTCAGAACTCACTTCAATCAACATATTTGCCAAGGAGCCTTGTATGCTGCCAGTCATGCAAGTCCTTAGAAATCTGTAATGAAGGGACACTTACAAATGATTACATCCTGTGAATCATTTGTCTCAAACCCCATCCTCATCTACTCAAAAACTATATGTTTGAAGTATTGTAGATTCTAAAACTAACCTGTAAATGTCATTTAAAAAGAGAAAATGAAGCAAACTGATGATCTATTAAAACAAGAAAGTTGTCTTTTAGGAGTAGTCATTAGGGATATATGACATTCGTTCCTGCCTTGGGATGGTTGTTTAGAAATCTCTAACGTGTTTAAAAAAACAAAATCTATCCTTTCTGTAGGATGTATGTCTTAGTTTCTGGGAAGAAAATTTGAGAGGGTGTGCCATTGGGTATCTCCCTCAAACTATATCTTGATATTATATTGAAATGAAAAACATTTTTAAGCAGATACATCCACTTATAAAATACCTAGCTATCAGAAAGGCTTTTTTAAATGGTTGTGCTTTCTAAGTCATAGTCTAGTAAGTGACCATGAGTATGCCCAAAGGACTGCTCACTGTACTGTGGATCAATTTTTCTGTACTGTATTTGTAGGAATTCCCTTCTAAAATTTAGTAAACAGAATTAGTTACAAATGAGAATTTAAAAATACTTACATGACATTCTTAAATACAGGAATGTACAAAAAATTATTCGATGCCCTGCTGCACACACACACAAAGCTCTGGTTTCTCAGCTGAATAGCACTGAAATCTACTCAGAGAATTAACTTTATCCTCACTTTATGTAACAGCCACATGCTCGCTGTCAGAAATAAAATCATCCACATCGTATTTCTAATTACTTAGCCATCAAGTCTAGAAGATCATAAGAGAGTGATTTTCCTATGTTCTGGCTTGGAATGGAGCTTTGATGAAGATGTATTATGCTAAATACCAGATAAATACTGCTTAATGATTCTTATGATGTTATTAATATAAAGCCAAACTGACCTGTTAGTACACGCAGACCAAAATGAACAAATAAAGAATAGAAAATAGTGTTCCTATCCCAGAGAGTTCTCATTATATGCAGTTTTCTCTCAGTGTTTGTCTTTTGTCTTCTTTGTGCTCCTCCTTTTTAAGTGCTTGTGGGAGAAAAATGATACCTTTTGTACATAGCTGAGATACAGATACATACACATTTAATTTCACTAGCAATCTTCAAATTCAAATCAAAGCAGAATATGGTCAAAGGGACGCTGAAATCATCAGATTAGTTATGCTCCATATGAAGAATAAAGTGGTGTGGTGGTTTGACCAGGAAGGAGTGGGAATTCTGGGATGCTGTGGTCAAACCAATGGATGTTCGGAGTTTGATACTGACACCTGGTGTAGCCAGTGGGGTTTGGACACACCTCCGAGAATACACAGGGGTTAAAAAGCAGGGCCCTGGCCCTGGGAGGTTCTCTTGGGACGTCGTGGGGAAGAAGTCAGATCTCCCTCCCCTGTCCAGCCGCTGCTGCTGGGCGGGGGAGGGGCAGCCACGTGGTAGGCCCTGGGCCTGGACAGAGATGGGAGGTGAGGAGGCCCTCGAGGATGGAAGGGTAGAAGATCCCAGGGAGTCAGCCCTCGGGCAGCCATCCCCCCCCAGGAGGGAGAGAGAGAGCCGGCGACACCGAATGTGATAGCAGCCGGCCCAGGAGGAGAAGGGGGGGGGAAGAGTGCCCGGCCGGAGCGGCAGCGTGTGTGGGAGTGCCGCAGCTCCGGGACAGACAGAGACTGAAAGTTTTAACCCCTTTCTTTCATGATTGGGGCCTTGCAAAAATGCTAATCCTCCTCGAAGCTGAATAAGAAGGGAGATAAGAGATGAGATGAGACAAGGACCTGGCCCGAAGAACGTGGAGATGATTGAATGGGAAGAGATGATTTGGAGTGGCCTTTTGGCTGGACTTTTCTTGTGGCCATGGACTCAGTTTGTTCCTGTGACACAGAGACTGCACTTAGGGGGAAGCAGTGGCTCAGAACCAGGAGGGTTCATCGTGAGGACCCCCTGGCCCCAGGGGGTTGGAAAAATATGGGGGGGACAGATGTCCCAAAGCAGAGACTGTGCCTTTTTGGAGTGAGACCAGGCATCCTTGAAAGACAACCCTAAAAGCAGCTCTGGCCACGCACGGTGGTGAGAGCACTGGGCATGGAAGGAAGATGTCACAAGCGGCAAAAGGACTTTTTCCGGGCGGTGCCGAAGTGACAGGGAAGCACACGAGGTTTCAGTGTGTTTCCAGGGGAAGCCTATGGAACAAGAAGGACTCCTCTCCTCTTCATGAACTGAAGTTTGAGCATACTAAAGTGTGGTGCCAGGCTGGGCAGTTGGTGATTTGGGAGAATGTGTCGGATTGGGAAAGTCAGGTAGTGGGGAGGAGGAAAGTGGTTTTTTGTAAGGTTTTCAATTTTTTTTCTTTTCCTTACAGTTTTTCCCTATTTTCCTGTAGTTTAGGTAATAAAGTGTTCTTTATGTTTAAGTTGGAGCCTGTTTTGCTTATTCCTGGTCACATCTCACAGCAGACACCAGGGTGAGGGCATTTTCATGGGGGCACTGGCTCTGTGCCAGGCTCAAACCATGACAAGTGGGATGTCTGGTTGATAGCAGGTCTTAGGAAATGCTTCCCTTCTTTTAATCACATCTTTCAATTACCTATGATGAGCTTTAAAATTGCTAAAGATAGTTTTCTTGTAAAGGAAATCTCTGAAAAACAGTTTTAACTGGATAGGCTTTGGAACTTTTTGAAGGTATGTGTTCAAAGTTTCATCTTTGGATAGCTTAATATTGCACTGAAAAGTATTGAGAAATACATGGGGTTGCAGAAACATTGCTTTATTTGCTGAGGGATAGGTCAGATCCTCTCTCCAACTCTGAATTTTATTATATCTACTATTCTCTGAATTTGCCGCCTACTCAATGGAGTTCTGCAGGTTTTACTCACAGATGATGTTTGTGACTGCAGAGTGGGCAACTTTGCATTTAAACACGTTTGGTTTGCAGCTCTCTTTTTATTTTCCTATTCCTGCTCTGCACACACTAAGCACATCAACACGGTATGAAACTTTTGGGACCAGTGTTTATAACTGTAGTTTCTTAAATAAAGGGTGAGCATATCTGTGTCCAGATGTTGCCCACATTATTATTCACGTGACGCATGAGTAACCAGTTGATTTTGACATTCCCATGGCAGTAATAGGCATTGATTAATCCCAAGATTTCTGGTCAAAATATGAAAAAGCCAGCCTTGAGATTAATGAGATGTTGAAGTTAAATGTAATTGACTTATAACCTTGAGTTTTATTAAAGATGTTTGTGATTTGTTTAATAGTCTGTATGATATTATTGAAGAGGAGTATGGAGCACAGCGGCAGAGACAGAACAAAGATACTTTGTTACACATATTTTTACTGTATAATTTGTGGTGAAAACATTATTAAATTTTCACTGTATCTCCCTTTTTGCAGGTCATTGCCACTTCCTGCACACTGTCTCCATTTTCTCTTAATTCATGTGTCCTATACTTTCTCCCCATACATTCACTTGCTTTGCCCCATTTCTGCCAGGTTTGCTACGTCTTAACCAGGAGACTATCAAATGGCTTTCCATGAATTTACTTGGGAGCTGTGCATTTTGGGCTATCCTAGACTGCACAGTGTAGGCAGGGTTTTAGAATGTGTTCATTCTCTGCTGATGTAGAGCCAACAGTTCAGTCCCTGTGCATTCCACAGAGCGCTGTCTCCAGGGTTAAGGAGACTGTGCATAATACCGCTGAAAGAGGAAGAATTTTTTGAGCTCTGTTAGGAAAAATACTGAATTACTAAGCCAGCACCATATCAGAAGACTCCTGCCACACACTCTGGGTAGAAAACCTAGCTTTAACTTTGCCTACAGGACAAATTTATTTATGGTATAAGATAGTAGGACTTAATGCACAACATAAGATTTCTATGAAAAATATAATTACAAAATGCTAAGTTTAGAATAGCTCATCTATGTTCAGTGCCTGTCTTCCTGCAGGAGAGGAGTTTCTAAACCTGGTTGCATGGCTGGCAAACACATGTAGTTAAGGAAGGAAGAACTGCAGCCTGTTTACCACTTCTGTTTATCCTAAATTCATCTATTAATGACAGAGCTCTGAAAAACTGATACTCAGAGTGATTAGTATGACTGACTACTGCCACATACCTATAGTTTCCATCAGCTGGGTGTGCATGGATTTTGTCAGCCCTACCTACATACTACAGTTGTTGAGGTCGTAACATTGTGCCATACTTCCTTCCCCTCTGAGGCTCTCAAGTGTAAAGGATATAAATTAGATTGTTACCTGAGATTAAGTATGTCCATTCATAGAGATGGGAAATGACAACTCTTTTAATGTCCAAATTCCATGTCTTATTATTTGCATGCAGCCACATAGCACCTTTTACTGAGTAAAGGATTTGCTGCTAACATTCACAAATAAGAAAGTCTTTTTTATAAATGTCTTTAGAGTCCTCCTGAAGAATAAAAGGCCAGTGATCTCTGATTCTCATCCATGACAACTGAAGTAATACTCTAATGTACCTTTCCAGGAGCATGTTGAAGGAGAAAACTGTGACCGTTGTAAACCAGGTTTCTTCAATCTTCAGCAATATAATCCTGAAGGCTGTGAGGAATGTTTCTGCTCTGGGAAAACAAATGTCTGCAGACACTCTCCCTTTACCTACAGAAATGTAAGAAAAATCATATCATACCAGTACATGTCTTTGCTTTGTGTTTTTTGTCTTGTCACTAACCATTGTTACTAGGTTTTTTCTTATTAGAAAATCATGCATGTCTCTTATTTTTCATTTATCCGGAAGAAAATGCTTGTAAGCTTTGTCACTCTTTGCAAGAAAGTTTTGAAATAGAGCAATTAGAACAGTGAAAAGCACAAAAGAAGCTATAACAATATAAATTGAAGCCGTACGCATAAACACAGTCCTGGAATGTGCATACATAACCATTCCTGAATTAAATGCTCCATATCCATAGGGCAACATCTTTTCCAGGTAATTATTAAATTTCTAGACCTGAAGTAATTAAGAATTTGGAAACAGTAAATGTACAACATACAGCTTAAGTAAGAAAAAGGAATGCCTTGCAGGGGGCATTTTGAATGCATTTCTTTTGTATGCTGCATTCTTAGGAAAGGATGTGAGAGGGAGATGAACCTGCTGTTCTTATTTATACTGTAGAAAAATGTCTTTAGCCTGCAAATATACTCTAAACTGTAAATTAGTTCTCAAAGCTCAGACACTGATGCCACTGAAACAGATGTTCGCTACATATTCATGCCTGTAGATTTAGTTTGGGAAATGTGTTCTAGGTCTACTAGATCTTGATTTTGGCCATATTGTTATGCTGGAAGTCTTCAAGTAACATCATATATGTCTAATGTTCTCATTTACATACTAGCAACGGGGAAATTTTCCATTGCATGCCTGAGCTCATTTATTTTTCTGCTTGTATCTGGGGCTCCAGAAGCCATCTTTGTACAAACAGTGTGCTCTTCTCTGATGATTCATTTCTAATTTTGGGATTTCAGAAATTCAAGTTCTGGTGCTTTCCAGCACCAAAAAGGTATAAAAAGTATATTTGGCTTTGTAAATGGTAAGGTTTTTAGAATGGAAAAATATTATAAATTATGCTGCCTACAACAATCAGAAAATGTATATCCATTTGTCAGTTCATTTTCTGTACAATCTGTGACCGATATTATTTACTGAAAACTTGCAAAATATTTGTAAATATTCTTGCACATAGTTTTGTATGATGGTATTTCCTTCTTGCTTTGGACCATGAAGCACAGAATGCAAATACATGCAGTTCTTTCAAACTGAAAAGTTATAATTCCTCTTCATATACCATAAGAAATGTTTTCTGGTTTTACTTTGTGTTTTCCTCGGTTCCTACATTGCTCTTAAACCTAATCAGTTTTTTAAAAAATGGAAGAATGCGAGGCTGTGACTATTGAAATTATCAATGTCATGATTCTTACTGTAATGTGGGTTTTATTTATCTATTTTTTTTCCTATCATTTTAGATAGAAGACATGAATGGTTGGTATCTGACTGACTTACCAGGTCTCATCAGAGTTATCCCCACGCAAAGGAGATTTGATGGGCATCAGCAGCTTAGCATCAGCAATGTGGCTGCACAAAAAGTACTGCCACAGATTTACTATTGGAGCGCACCCAGTTCTTATTTGGGCAACAAAGTAAGTGCAGGTGGTACTTGCCTAAACACTAATTTGATTTATTGAGAAAAAAGGTAAAGCTTTGAAGGGGGGTGGAACTGAGGGAGGATAAAATTGGTTAGCTATTTGACTGGCAGAATTGCGAGCAGAAAGGAATGACCTGTGCGGAGTATCTTTTTGAGGCAAAAAGGTAGACAAAATTAGCAAAGTATCTTTAACCTTGAGCCCTCTTTGGTCTCCTGCTGTCAGGTGTTAAAGAAGTGCAGCTAGTTCACAGCATTGGTTTTTGAATGAACTGGCTGGTGTGTGCTTCAGCTTGGCCTCTTTCCACCCTGTACTCTGCTTTGAAAACCAGTTCCCTCATCTGCTTTTCAGAGATGCAGGTTGTGTATCAGATGTTGTGGGGGTGTTTGGTGCTTTTCAGGAAACTTGTGTGTGGGGAGCTCTCTGCCCTGGAACTCAGAAAATGCTGCTGTGAGCTTTGTGACAATTCTGATGTGTGTATTTAAATCTGCGTGTATCTAAGTGTGCATGTGCACACATATTCACACCCTACAGGTTAATACCAAATCCAAAATATTTTTATGAAAATCTCTTTTTTTTCCCCAGAGAGTAGAGTTGAAGACTGAATGAGTCTTAAATGTGGAGAAAGCTTAAAAGCTTTCCATTTCCTATAACCCTGATTATGTTAAAACTTATCAGAAATGCTAACAGTGATGTATTTGAGCACATTTTCCTCTGTAGTCTCTTCAGGCTAGTCAACCTCTTATTTATTTCTTTCTTCCTGTTGGCTGAAAATCAACATGACAGAAGGTAAGTGAGCACATTGAAACTAAATAACATCATTCCGAAGAATTGGGCATCCTTTTCATGGCCTATAAATTGTTAAAGAGAGTCAGGCTCACTTAGCTGGGCAGGAGGGAGTTTCTTCTATAATATTGCATGTCTGGTGAACTTACCCTGAAATGTGAACTGATACTTTTCCTTACAGAATTCCATCTTGCTTCTAGCCAGTGAGCGAAATAATGGTAGGAATATGCACACATTATTTGAATGTGGAAGATATTTTTTCAGTGTAATTTGGAGGTCCTTTGTGGTTACTGTCAGATATCACTGTATGAATGAAGCAATTTCCCTTAATAACTGAACCATATAAATTTTTGATACTACAATAACAGTGAAAGCACTCAAATTACCACAGTACATCTTAACTGTCATGTTGCATCACGTAAACTATAGTTGTAATGACATGCCTAGGCCAGATGATTTATTCTATGGGAAGGGAAATGGAAATAGAATATTGAGAGTCCTTATTTGTAAACTCAATAAAACATTTCTCTAAATAGCTGAAACTGAATAAAACCAAATAGCTGAATCTAGAAAAAAACATCCTTTCTTGAGAATAACTGCTAGCTGTAGAATAATTGGTGTGTCGAAGCATACAAAATGTTAAAAATTTTTGTCTTAAGAAACATAGAAAAAAATTTAGGAAATCTTTTTTCAAGATGCACACTTCTCTTGTAATTTATAAATCTTATGTCACAGAAAGCCACCTCTCCTCTATATTGCTAAAACTATTGCTCTTAAATAATATTTCCCAAAATAAAATTGAATAAAGAGAGGTAGTAACGATCCTGCATTTCCTAGTTTTCAAATATACCTCAAAAAACTTATATCAAATAATTCTTTTATTATGAAGTTGGCATGTCTTGCGTGTGCCTCCACAGTGTTGATTGACATATATGTGCTATCTGATTGTTTTACATCCATCTCCAGCTGCCTCTTTGGAAGGAAAAAACCATTATAAATAGGATGCTCCTGTGCAGCCTTCAGCTTTTTCTTTTTCATCTGAATCTGGGTGACACTAGGCTATGTGATACTGGTCTTTGACTGTGTCTCGAAGGAGATGTACTAAATAACAAGAGGCTGTAGATGGTACAGGATTCTTGTTTATGTCAGAGTGGGAAAAAAACATGGGCAAATTAATTTAACATTACCATGCCCTTTTAGACTTCTAAATATATATGCAGCTACCAGAACTTAAACTTCTTTGTATAAATTCAAGTAACTTTTTAAAAACCCATATAATATGCATTTGAACTGAGAAATTGAGCAATGTTTTTGATGCAGAATACATTTGGGAGTAATTTGGAGGAATTTAATTTCTAGAAATAAAATACCTAGTGGATAATTTGAGAGAACAGATTTAAAATGGTTAGTATTAAGGTTTTAGTAGGTATCATAAAACAGTTTATATTCTTGCCTGCCTATCTTCCCATAGCCTACTGAGCTAAGGATTGCAGCAATCATGAGGACTTGTGCTGTGTTAGACCTTCTAGAATCTGAAAAGTTGCATTATTTTAGAAACTCTAATTACATTTTAGGTATTTGAAAACCTCATTTTCTTTTAGTTAGCAGTTTCTTAAATTGTTTTGACAATGGATCTGTAAGTTTCTTTTAAATGTGCGTCCATGCTAATATATTTTATTAATTTGTCTGAAAGTGTTATGAGTTATAGTAGGATAACGTTTGATCGGAGCACTGAAAAGAAAGTATAAATTAAATTAAATTAAAAATTAGATACCCAACTCAGCAGGATAATGTGAAACACTTGTTTCTTTAAAATCAGTGCAGAAGGGTTAGGTTTGTGCAGTATTTTGGAAGTCTAACATTATGTATACACTCTGCCTCTTTGATGCCTCATCAAAAAGCAATTTGATAATTTGTATGATGAGTAGAAGCTCCTTATAATTAGACAAAAGTAAGCATGATATTCAACATATCTAAACATATGACACCTGTTCCCACCCCTCCATGACACAAACATGGGAGGTGGCTGAGGCCACCTTGAAATTCCATGAGGAAACTTCCATCTTTGGGTACATGCTTTTTTTTTTTTTTTCTGAATCTTCAAGTTTTATCTTCCTTTCTCTGCCAAGGGCGAGCTTTAATGTGAGGGTTGAGATTTACCTTGCCCTTTTCAGATGATTAGGGCATTGCCTTTGATCAGCAGTTGCAGGTTAGTTCAGTCCTTAGGTATAGTTTGTCTTAGAATTCAAATCTCTGGACATTGTTAGGTCTCAATGCACAGCATGTAACACATCCCCTCCCACCTCTTCCATCTGGGTTTTGAGCAGACACTAATGTTGCCATTACTCAAACTGCAAACAACATGATGGGAACCCTGAACCACTTTTTCTCCAAACATCTATATGGTTACTGACAGACTTGGATTGAGACATTTCTTGAATTTACCCCTGTTTTTCAGGAATCATTTAAATTAGTTGTACAGCATGATCCCATTTACTGTAAGTAAGGTGTATATAAGCTGATCCTTCATGGAGTCAGAGCATGTTGAAGATTAAAGCAAAAATATTTGAATGTTTATCTGTGTTTGTCAACATGTTTGTCAACTCCATAGACCTAAAGCAGCCATATGATAGATATTGTTCTTTCTCTAATTTCTAGTTAAAACCAAGACAGCAGCTGAAAGTTTTGTGTAGAATCTGTGCATAGAGAACAGGAAGTGCACTTTTTGACCCTGTCTCTTCATTTATTTTCTTCTTATTTTATAATTATCTATTTGCTAATAACCTATTTGCTGACTTCACTAAGTCATTGTTTTGTTGAGTGTAGAAATAAGAAACTGTAATGAGCCTGTAGTCAATTCATGCAAATTTAAAAAATCTGTCAGCCTTTTTAAAATACTTCACTGGTGGAAAACTAGATTGGGATAGAATGAGCAGTTTGTTTTGTGACATATTATCTATTATAGACTGCCTCGAATACCTCATAGGATTAAAAATTGAATTATAAAATAATAATAAACTAGGTCCTTATAGCTTTTGTGTTTATTTCCTTCCATTTGTTTTCATTTCTTAGGCAATTCTGATAAAAAAGGCAGAATAATGCAAGCAAATTGCAGTCTATGGCTCCCAGGGGGGAAGGGATGGAGTTGAGACCCAAAACATAAAGAAGCGTAAATAATACAATAATCAGCTGGAATGGAAATGCTGGGATCAATTGTCCTGAATTATGAATGCAACTAAGCCCAGAAAGCTTCATGTAGTATTGTCATGGTTTCAGATCTCAAGATTTTCTTGTTCATAGGACATGATGCAGTTAAAAAGACCCACAACTCCCTCACTTTTAGTGCCTGCCTCAAAAAGGAAAGCAATCTAACATAATACTTTCTGGTATAAATGGATGAAATACAAGTAAAAATGTAGTTGGAAGCTACTATTTTTACCATCAGCTGTTTTTTTTGAAATTATTTGGCCTAGTGAAAGTAATCTAGCCTAGAGAATTCCAACACTCAGCTGTGTCAAATTCAGCTGACAGGCTGATTTTTTAAAGCATGTGTCTGTATTCCTTTTATTGTCAGGGAAGCAAATAGTGCAGCATAGGTGGGCTGGTGGGATCTCCCTTTGTGCACCTTTCTATGAAAACCCCTTATTTCAGGTTGTATGGACAGTTTAGGCCCCCAGTAGAAGATTTTGTTCCCTGATGAATATGGGTTGTCCAAATTTAAGCAGGTCACCCTTCAGTGACCTACTGGTAGTGCGTGAAGTATCTGCTCACTCTGTAAGGCCGGTGTTTCGTGATGAATTTGCCTTTTTTATACCCTCTGCACACGAAAGTGTCGGCACCAGATTTGAGTGTGTAGCAAAGCACGTCTCCAAGCTTGCAACAGTAAATTTGGAACAGAGTAGGGAATGATGTGATCCTCAAGTGTAAGGCATAACACACCAAAACCAGTTCTGTAGGGACATTTAATGATTCTTAATATATTGTAAGTATGAGTAGGATGAAGTGAGTGGGTTATATGCATGTTACCCATATCTATAAAAGAAACAGTAATAGGCATCAGCAGTACGTAGTATGCAAGAAATGTCCTTCAACACTCCTGAATATTCAGAGTTGCTGCAAATTTCAGATATTTTAGGTAGTCAATAGCCAACTCGTGGCAGAAAATTAAAGCGATTCAGTTAAACCTAAATTTAAAATAAATTTTGTAAAATCAGCTACTTCAGTATCTTTTGTCTTTCATATTGGAATACATTCTTCTAAGAAAAAGATAGTTTAGTTTACTGATGTTTTTCTTTTTATAACAAGTAACATTAAACTGATCTAAATATTTCTGTTTTATTTTAAATCACAATCTAAACTGATCTGACCGAAACCAAGTCACCATGGTAATCAGACTCACTCATCAGTATGAAGTTGTCTTCAATTCATAAAAATGTGCCATTTATTTTATTAGCACTTATTTCAATATAGCTTCTAAAAATTGAGATAATAGGCTGAGTCAGATATGGAGAAGATGAAACAAACAGAGCAGACATCCAAGGGAAGAACAAAACATTTTAAGGATTTCAACCACACCTGATACTTTCTTTAGGTTTACTTAATTTGTATTTCATTATTTGATTTAGAGTCTTTATTTTTATTGAAATATTCTTTCAATTTGGCAGCATGAAATGGCCAGGGGTAGGTCTCTGCATTCTTTCACAGCTGTGGCTTGCCAAATTTGGCTTGATCCCCAATAAAAAGTGCAACAGTATTAGTACTGTCCTATTTGGGGCTCAGCTACCCATGACTGTAAAGAACCACCAAGAGATAAGTAAATTTTGCACACTTTGTTCCTCGTTAATGCTTTTAATGATGCTTGGGTAGCCTGTTGGGACGGTTCAAGTGCAGCCATTATTGTGATTACAAGGAAACTAAGGATGCCCAGTAGACTGTTACAGCCTCTTTGAGCCTTGGAAATGGGTTGAAACAGGGCTCAGACTCTGCCTAGCTGAGAACACTGACTGCAATATTTCATGTATCCCATGTTACATTTAATTTCTTGGTGCTAAAATCATCTTACACGACCCTAGATAAAAGAGGAAATTTACTGTTGGTGAAATTATTTCATAAATCTCAAGTGTCCTTTGTTACCTGCTTGCCCAAGTCTGCCTTGAAGGCAAGGGTTTCAATCAATAGAGGCAGTTGAAAAATGGAGAAACAAGCAGAAAATAAAGCAGTTTCACAAAAGAAGGGAAGTGAATGCTAGAGAGAGAACACTGAGGGGTGATAGGAAATAATTAAAAGGAAGTAAATTGGGGGAATATGCTTTCCAGCTTGCAAAGTTTTACTCTGATTTCTTTGATTCCAAATACTAAAATAATGAGGGATCTGAAGAAGCAGAAGAAAAACAAAAAAAGCCTTTGATTCGGGAAGAATTTATGTATCTGGAGGTTTGTACTGAGGGCTTATCGCCATGCAAAGATACATGGTCATGATGATTCCCAAGCTAGAGGTAATTAAATTAAATAGTGGTTACTTAACCACTGCAAAGGAAAACTGAAATTTATGAAAGGGAGAATACATTGGGATTTTGCTCTTCTTATATTTCATTCCTCTTATATACATTCCTCTGCATGCTAAATACTTCATCAGTAAATAAGTGTTTGCTTTGAAAATTATATTTAGAGTTCTTTGCTCATCACAGGGTACCTGTAAGTAAAGTGTTTAATCAAGTTTTGCTCACTTAGATTAATCAGAGAGAATTTATAGTCCAAACATCTAGTTCATATTGGGTTACACAGGACGTGATGAAGGAATTTATGCCCATCACCAGAAGGGTATACTTGAGAACTACTGAAAAGTCATTCTCAAAATATTGAGAGCCATAAAGAGTTAGTTTTATGTTTAGTTTCCAGATTTCCCTTTATGAATAAATAAACTGCAATTTCTGTTTGATTTACCTGTCCCCCATAATTTACTTCAAATTTAAATGATTTACAAAATCTTGAAATAGAATTTAATAGAAATTGTTGAGTTTATATAACACGTTAGCAACACTGCATGATGCCACTGAGCTTTAGTTTTGTAATTTTTAGGTGTTCCATTTTGCTTTCCATATCAAAAAGGCAGTATGCAGCAGGGCAGAAATACTGAGAATTTCTGATGGTGCATAAGGGAAACAGCCTTTAGCACAAACCCGTGTGTTGTATTTTCAATCTCTGCTGTATTGTATTTGAAGTTTGATGTGCTCGGTAGCATCTGACAATCTCAAGATTGTCCTTACATGCAGCTTCTCTACAAGACAGATAAATTCTGTTGTTTCCATTTTACATATAGGATAGAATAGAATAGCCTTGGTATTCTATGTCTGCCCCTAGAAACTCAGTTTTGGTGCCTGAACTGGACTCACACTACCTTGTGTCATTATGAAGTTTTAAACCAAACAGGTGTAGCACCGCTGCCCAAATCCAAGTGCTAATCGCCCGTATGCTCATGCAATTAGGAAATCTGTGTGTGTGGATTTATGAGACTCATATTTTATTGTATGTGTGTTATGAGAATTTTTAATCAATTCACGGATTTGGAAGACCTAATCCAACTAACTTTGTAAACAGCATTTTACATCTATTGTCAGTAATAAAAAGGTTGTGTGTTTGTAAAACAAAATATTGGCAGGAGTCACTGATTTTTCAAACACAAAGCAGCATTACTAACAAGGATACAGAAGATGCAAAGGTGGTATAAATGGTTGAAAATCATGCAAATTCAAGTAAGACATCATTAGTGGAAGAAAACCCAAACTGATATTCAAAGTGTAGACAAAGTAATGCTTTTTTAATATATTTTGTGTTAGTTTATGGGGAGTAGTACTCATTATGGCTGTGATAAGCAGCTAAGGAATTGAATAATGAAATGGTAACCAGAACTGACAAGTAAGTAGTGCAGTAGTGATCAGAAGCTTGAATTATTTACTTAGTTTTAACTTGTGTTTTCATAGAGCCATTATTCTAAGCACATTAATACTGAGTATCATGCCTTGATCTAATACCTGAACAGAGTATGAAGCATCCTTTAAATCCTGTAGATCCTGTGTCTCATGTACACTATTCCATGTCTCATCTGCCCTCACTACTCTGAAAGGACTCATGCTGATTTGTGCAATCTCTAGAAAGCAAAATGAGATCCATTACTTAACATTCCTTGTAAGTTTGCATACTGTAAGATGATCTTTAATGGAAGAGAATAATGGAAGAAGCGATTTTATTTTCCAGAGAGAAGCCCTAGCTTTATACAATATATTTCTTTAGAAAGTGAGAATTTTAAATACTCCATAAGTTTTTATAAATGTGGATTACCATAACTGTAGAATGAATTTGTATTTGTCTTCTTGCACCCAAGATACAAAAGGGCTAAGACCTCAATATTTGGCATATGGAAGGGATAATCATGTGCTAGAACCCTAAGCTGAACTGCAATGAATTATTAAACAAGTGGTTAGTTGGATGATGGAATATTACCTGCAAAGCAGCGCTCCTCTCCTAGAGGCACATCCAGAGCTAACTGAATGGAGCCAATTAGGCTGACTGTCTCTTCAGTGTGTTGTGACCTATCAATGGTAATAGCTTATTGTGATGATAAATGAACCCATCTCTCAAACTGAAGCCTGAGCACACACTTCAGCAGTTTCCCTGAATCATAGGGCCATTACCTATCAAGTTCAGATTGACAGGAGTGGCAGCAGAAAGAGCAGATGGCATGCATGAGTAGAGACAGATGATTGTTTTACCCAAATGAATGGATTTGGACTTATTTTTAGTGAGGTTGTTTTGTGTTTTTGTGGGTTTTTTTCATGAGCCTGCCTTGACATTCCATATTTTGCTAGAATGTTTCTGACAATACATGTGGTACCATCCCTGTCTCCTGAGATGGCTGGATGAATTTGTGATTGGTATCTACATACCTATTCAGTTTCACAGGCACTCTCTGTTGTGATACAGGTTAATCCTTTTATTTTTTTTTATTGTAGCTAGTGATGTATGTTTGGCCCTCTTAGCTCTATCCCTTTATTTTCCATAGCTAACTTCCTCAGAAAAATGGGCAAGATAGAAGAATTGTAACATTGTCAATATTTTTCATTATTTTCTTACAAGTTTTTGAAGCTGTAAGTATTAAATATCATTAAATCCCTGACACTTCTGGATCAATTCCTTGGCTAGTTTAATTCATTTTAGAGACAGGAAAAATTTTCACAGTGAAGGCAGTCATTTTAACAACTTTCTGTGTCAGTTTTCTTCTAGGCTTTTTTTGTTAAGTTGAGGATTTCAAGTGTGCTTTATTAATTAAAAATAACAGTGCCAGAGGTACATCCATTCAGTTTAACATCTTAAAAGATTATTTTAGTTATGATTCATTTTTTAAAATTAAATTGTAGAAGGGAAATGGCTCTATATATTCCTGAACCAGGTTTCAGTTATCTGTAGGATGTATCCTGGTGATCTCCCTCACTGCAGCACATACTTGGCCATGCAGTTACTCAGGGAAAACTTCACACAATTCTAAGTTTGTTTTGCTGTGAGCTAGGTAGCTTGTTTGCAGAAATATTAATTAATATAAATACAGGGAATAGTAATCCGTAGTTTTCCATCAATATTGTATCTTCTGTGCTCCAGAAAAACCTCAACACAGTATTTCATTTACTTTGAAGTTCTTTGAGGCTTAGATGATCAAAGTCTGTCATATTAGAGAAGAACTTTTTCTTCTTACATATTTTAAATTAAATGCAACAATGCAGAGCTGTACACATATCTAGTAATTGTAAATGTCTGCCAAGTTAAAAAAAAAAAACCAGATGGAAAAGTTAAAAAAGTGAAATGAAAAAGGAAATAATAGATCAGTATTCTGTTCTTATTAGGTGTGGAAAGATTTCCTAGCTTAATAAACCTAAGCAGTCTAAAGTAATAAAACCGGTGGACCGAAGCTGCGTTTTTTAACTTAGAAAGTAGGTTTGTAACTACAGATGCCTTTAAAGATAATCAAATAAATAGATACATTGTTTGGTCAGCTGTGTCTTATTACTTTAATGTGTGAGCTAATTATGTTTAGTCTGCTGTAATGAAAAGTTCTTTTTCAGAAAGAACTTTCTACAGTTTTTTGCTGAGTTTTAGCTTCAGTGCTATGAGGCCCAGTGAATTTTTCCTCTCTTTCATAGGTGATATATTAGCTCAGTTAGGTAGATGCACAAAATCCAGTTTTGTCACTGTTCTGTGTCTTTTGTTTTATATCAAATAGGTGGTAAGTATACCTATACATATGAAAAAAAGATCACTTTATACATACATCTCATGTGTTGAACAGAAATATGAATGTGTAACAAAGGGTGAAAGAGAACAAAAACTGCCAGGTGAGATTAAAAATTACAGAGAATTACATAGAGGAATGATCAGGGCAACTTTTTTCAAAAAGCTGTCAAGCTTTTATGTTAGAGCTAGCTGGCAATGGTTCGCTTCTTTGGCTTTTTTCAGTAAACATTCTCAAATTTGCTATTTGAAACATCACGGAGAGATACTTTGTTTCTGAATTTGGAAAGTGCAATCCTCTTTGGCTTTGTTGGAGTTGGCTGAGTAACTGCAGTGTTCCTTTGAGGAAATGTCACTGCAATTGTCTTCCTTTGTTTCTGAAAACACACTTGCAGTAGTGGAAAAATCCTAACATTTGGTAACAAATTGGAGTTGTTTATCCTGGAGAAAAAGCTTAAGGGACCTTACTACAGTCTATAACAACCTTAAAGGAGGATATAAACAGGAGGCCATGGGTCTTTTCTCTCAGGTAACATGAGACAGGAGAAGAGGAAAGAGCATCAAGTTGTGCCAGAAGAGGTGTAGATTAGAGATTTGGAAATATTTCTTCACTGAAAGAGTGGAACAAACTGCCCAGGGAAGCAGTGGAATCACCATCCTTGGAAATGTTCAGAGATGTGTAGATGGGGTGATTAGAGCCATGGTTTAGTGGTGGATCTGGCAGCATTAGAATGATGAATGATATTCATCACAGAGTGCTTTTCGAACCTTAATGGTTTCAGGATAACTCAGAATCTCATATTCCTACCATAAGTGTGGTCAAATAGATGATTCTATCAGTAAATCACCAGACTCATTACCAGGCCTTCCCAGAGCTGCATGAAACAAAACATGATTTTGCTTGCAATATTCAAGGAAAAGAAATGACAGCCAAAAAGATTTGGGGTAGGCAAAAGAGCTCTCCAAATATCAGTCTCTCTTGACTGCTCCTGCACTGTCTCAATTTTGGATCAAATAGAAGGGCATTCACCATTCAGGGGTTGCCTCATCAATCCTTGAAACCTGTTTGAAAATGTATGACACAACGCAGTTCTTAATTTAATTTACCTGATTAAAAATCTAATGTTTTTTTCTGAAAGTTACAGGCAAAATTGAAATGGCATAAGAAAAAAGCTTCTCAACTTTCAATGCAAGTTTTCATGGTGGAAAAGAAAATTATGAGGTTCTTTATTTAAAATAATGAAAGCAGCAGCTTTTCACCTAATTTATATGTGTTGATAAATATTATTACTGATTATAGTGTGCTTTCACTCTGCCACTTATATACTTGGCTGTCTATGACAGCATTATTCTAGGCAAACTTGAATAACTTAGATTGAGATACTTTTCCTGTAAATTATTATTTAGATTCTTTGTCTACTTTGCTTCCCAGTACTGTGAAGGTTTTTTTAATATTCTTGTTTTTGAGAAGACGATTCTGGGCAATTTTCTGTAGATATATTGTACAGAGAAGTAACTACTCTGATCACATTTTATGTTCCAAAATGTAATGCACCTTTGACTTCCTCTTGAGATTTTTACATGATAGTTCTTTCAGGCTGTCTTTTGGTATTTTGTGTGGCTAAATGCTGCATTTAGAAAATGGTTGTTCTATAGACCTATGAAATGTTTCATGACAAGTAGCTAAAGTAAAACCTTATAGTAGATCCATAAAGTATTACTTTGTTTTCTTCAAAAGATTCCTGGTGTTTTGAACCCAGAAAATCTAATCTAAATTCTTATGTAGGTTTCCTGTATGTATTTTGCATGTTTTATTTTTGATTTCCATTTAAAATTTGCTAATTTACATCCGTTTATGCATTAAAGATATTTAGAATATGTAGTGATACTCCACGCTGCCACACAGCAGAAGACTGTATTTTTCAAATACAGAAATTTGGGCGAGTTTGAATCATTTGAGTTGAAGGTGACAGATTATTTCCTTAGTAACATTATAAAATTTTTCTTGTGTTTGGAGAGAAAGCCTTAGTCTAAAGAGATTTTGATCTGACCTGTTGAAGTCCTTCTGACATTTCCACAACATAAGTTTAGTTTCATATTCAAGTATGAAAATCTTCAGAGAGCTGAAAACCCACTTTCTCATTCACTTTTTAGGAACCTGAGATTGTTCTGCAATGCTCAGAACAGCAGCAGAAATAACTGCAAAGTGGCTACAGTCAGCTGTGTCTTTGAAAATGATGTCCCAGGGCTTCGTGCCTGTTAACAGCATGCTGCTTTCTAACATGGGAAAGCCCAGTTTTCATAAATACTAGGGCACGTATGCTATGGCTGCAGCATTTCACAAAGTGCTGGAAACACTGAGTATTAATGAAATGTCTTCACTTTGCTTGAAGAATGTGGGGAATTTAAGCTTACAATTCAGGATTTATTTTGCTCTAGGCAGGTAGTGACTACCACTTTAAAATAAGTGGATGTTAATTAATGCTTGAATGCAGCAGATATTACGTTGGATAATGTGGACACAAATTCACCTTATTAATGGAAAGATCCATCATAATGAGTAGATTGCCGTCTTGCTGAATTATGATGGAATTCTTATGGAAGGATAAATGACGTCCATTTTAAAACCTAATGGGTATCATTATGGTCAGTGTTAAAACAATGAATACCAAATGAATGAGTAATAGGAGGGACACTAAAACTAAATTTTGTTCATTAACTCAGTCAGTAAAAATGTGTAATCAGTACCACAGATTTATGTACCTATCCCAGTTAACTATGCACATGCTTTGGGCAATCTGGGACCCTCAGGAAAATTTGACCAGAGTGGCAAAAGCATTCTTAACCACTTCAGTAGAAATACATATATGTGGTTTATGTAAAATACTGAAAGTAGAAAATAAAAAGCTTGAATACTGCCCAAAAGTCCATAACTAGTTTCTTTTCTTCTGCATACAAAGAATTTGAAATAGAAATCCCAGCAGAAGGGCAATAGCAATTAAGCAAACATTTTTTAATGGATGTACTTTATTATCCTGACTGTGTGAACAGGAATGGGAATACACAGTGACTTGAGCTACCCTGATGAGTAAATCTGCTTGGGACACCATTCGGCATCCTATCAGGAGCCAGCATAAAACCACCCCATCAGACAGGTAGCTCCTGCTACGAGTACATGGCATGTTCACTGATCTCAAATTTCCCAGTGTTGTTACAGTTGTCTCTGTAGGGCTGCTTCAGAATTGTAAGCTCTATGAGGGCTTTTCGTAGCTTCTCTTTATTAATTAATAAGTTAACTTATTTATTTTTTCCTTGTTAGCTTTTGTGTCAACTCACCACAGGGAAATTCAAATTGCTGAAAGCTTTAGAGACAATTATGTTGTTAAAAAGTGGTCTAAAAATATCACATGAACCCACTGAGTTCTTTGTTTTTGTGAGAGAAAAAGGAAAAGGTGGAATTCAGAAGAGTGTAAATCCATACTTACATGTGATCTAATTCTCATGTGGCCAACTAGCAAGAAAAGAAAGAGTAGTTTTAAGCACGTGTAATTTCTGTACCTTAGGATTGCTAAGGCAAAAATTCTCCCATTGGATCTCAATCAGTATTGGGTATACTTACACACAGTTGTTATTCTATTACAGATCTTTGATCTGCATCTATATTAGTTATTCTGTGAATCAGTACAAAGTATTCTGCAGTGGCTCTGAAGAACTTTCACCTGCAGTACTGAAAGAAGTAGAAGCACAATCTGTAATAAACCATTAAACCTCAAACAGGATTCACCCTGCAGATCAGAAGAGTTTGTCCTGAGAGAGGGAAGATTACAGATTCAGGTTTTGAGCAAAGTCTGCCAAGTAGGTGTTTTTTTTTCCTCAGAGATAACAGATAGATGTTAATACATTACCTTCTGAGTATGTAGCTTTTACATTCATAAGACACCAAAACAAAGGTTTATACTTCTCGGTTCTTTACATAGAATCATAAACAATTAGTATATTTCTTAGGAAAAGACAAGTTTGAGGATATAACAATATCTAAACTGCACCAGAGGAAAGTCCAACCAGCCCAGCAGCCTCTTTATAATCACAATGGCCAGTAGGTGCCAAGGGAAGAGTGTAAGCTGGTAGGGATATAGTGATACTTCATCACATACTCTCCTAACATCAAGCCTGTAGCCTGGGTACCTCTGAACTCATGGAGGTGTCTTTGGTTTTAATGGTCTTTATTCATCCTAAATGCACATTAAAATTTTTATCACGTGATAAATAAATTAATGAATGTTTTGTTTGAGACACTAAGTCTGGTTCTGTGGCAACCCACTCTTGTGTCCTGCCCTCTACCATTTTTATTTGATTTTGAAGGTCCCTAAAAATGGTTTGTATAGGAAAATCTAGGAAAATCAAAATTTACAGTGGCAATTCAGATAAGTGGCCTGGGGGCAAAGTTATCTGTACTTCATAAAAGAACTGCAGGCACAAACTATTGTTTGCTTCTTGCTCAGTCAGGCTATGTTGTAAATTCCTGTCTATTGCATTTGGCACTCATCAGAAACAAGGAAGATATTTTGTGATTATATTGTAGGAAAATCCTTTTATATGTCTGTTTTTCAGGGATAAGTTATTTCTGTCTTCACATTATAATCTGCTAATTGTTTAAAACAATTATGTTAGCAGTGATTGGAATCTGTATGTCCTTGGTATTAACACTTTAAGAATTTTTAAACATGTTTTTGATTCAGGTTAGTATGAAAATAAATGAATAACATATTGTTATCAATCTTCTAATTTATGTGATTGCATCACACACTCCATTTTTGTACTGGAGTATATCAAATGCAGTGAGCTCTGCAAAGTGATCTGAGCCAATACTAAAATAGCTAAATAGGGGTGAAGAAAGGGAAGCAATAAATCAGATCAAGTAGAATCATAGGAGGATACAGAAGAAAGAATTAGTGTAACTACTTTTCAAGGCATATACTGGTTTCTCTTTAGTGGGCCCATGCAAGAAAAATAGTGCTACAAAACATGCCTTTCCCAGCTTACGGTGTCTCAGTTTTATTGCAGGAATGAAGTCAGTACTTCATTCTATATGGTAGAAAATTATATGTGATCATGCCCCCCTCCTTTTAGTCACCAGCTCCCCGGCTGTGGTAGAGCTGGTGACTAATACTGACCATACTCCTTTAAAGATGCACCAATTAATCATATTTTGAATACTATCAACATAAGTTATGAAGCAGAGAAGATGTACTTAATTTTCTAATGTCTTGTTCTGAAGTTTAAACATCTTTCTCTGGGCCATAGGAGTGACAGTGTGTGTCCTGAAAGGGATTTTGTTCTAAACTGCATACTGGTTCAGTAGCAACTCTGCATTGGTGCTGTCTTGTGTGTGCCTGTAGACACTACAAGTTACAGATGGCCAATTTTTGCTTGCTGAACACAGTTCCACTGAGTGACTGTTGCTATTTCTTGTAACACATGATCCAGCGTATAAATGTCTTAAAAATTAATGTAATTTTAAATGTTGTTAGTCATATCTTGGTTCGCATGTCTGTTAAGTTGCTGATTAAGCCTTTTAGGTATTAAAACACCATGGACATGAAAACAAACCCCTTCATAGCAGAAATTACTGTTAGAGCACTTTGACTAGAAATAAAGTCTACAAAAATGCTCGAAGAGTATTGTGAAGTTCCAGGAAAAAAAAAAAAGTATGACTTTGTGAGGCAAGTAAGCAAATAATTGTGCAAAAATACATGACACAGGTTCCACAGCAAGTAACTCACTTCAGAATTCCTCCTCCTTCCCAAATGTGCACTACATTACCTCAGAGCTACAAAAACCATCTGACCTGCAAAATTCTCATTCTGTAGGGACTCAGGATTAAGTCCTGCTCCAGCAGTCAATTCATTTAATAACTTCTCATGTCTGAAGTTACATTATCCACTTTTCCGTCTTTTATGGGTTCTAGCTAAGCTAGATCAATATCCTGAGGAAATGTGGCTTTCTATTTTGGGATGACATTTTCATACTTGTCAGGATATTATCTTCATCAACATGTGTACAATATGGTACTAATTTATGTCTGTTTCTTAGTTTGGTAAAAGTCTTGCACAATATTAGGACTTACAACTATTACTTTAGACAATTTTAAATGCTCCTAAAGTATAATATACTTCCTTATTTTACTGTAAAATGATACTCTATTGAGTCAAGAGCTATAACTATACTGAAATGAGAGTCTAAGCACTTAATAATTTTCATGAACTCCTCATTTCAGTAGGCTGAAACCAAGGTAATAAAATTGTGCTTGGGCCAAAATTCAACATACAAAATTTTTTATTCAGCCATATGATGGCACTTGGAGTGAATGAATTTTAGATATACAGATGACTAAAAATTAAAACAAAAGTTTGCAAAATAGTTTTTGGGCTACACTGTCAGTTATTGTTCACATGGGTACTTTAGGGACATGTCTGTTTTATTAATCTAGGAATTGCTCTGTTCTCTAGTTTTGAGGCCACCGATATTGCCATATTATTGAAACAGCATGCTGTTGAATCAAGGAAACTATTAAAGAGTACTCGAGTAGTGTGCAGTTTTGGGTACCGCAATACAAGGAGGATATAAATCTACTGGAAAGTGTCCAGAGGAGAGCAGTGAAGGTGGTGAAGGGCTTTGAGGGGAAGAGATATGAAGAGCAGCTGAGGTCACTCAATTTGGTCAGTCTGGAGAAGAGGAGACTGAGCAAAGACCTCATTGCAGTCTACACACATCTGGGTGAGTGTGCAAAAACTTCAGACCACATTAATTGTTTAGCAGGATAAGAGTCATAGAGAAAACAGTTGTGATTTTCTGGCTCACCACACACTTTATCAAATCAACTTCCTAAATGGGAGATGCAGATCTTGGCAAATCATTAGATCTGTTCTGGTGTCTTAAGTTCAGAAGGCAATTTTGATGACTCCCTGTGTAACCAGGAGAGAGGCAAGTTCCCACAGAGGACCATTCATAGGATTACCTTACGCTCTACATGAATTTAAGGATACCCTCTGCTTCTCCACTGACAGTGGGGGAGCACTGGGAATATCATCCCTAGGCTAGGGTTCCTGCAGTTCCCAGTTTAACCTGAAAATATTCAGCTTAGAAAAGTGCTTTAAAATGCTGACAAAAGCTTCATAAAAGGGACCAAATCCTGCCCCACTCATGAAAAGTACTTTAGGCTGTAATTTATGTTGGAAATCTCTTTAACAGTCTGCACTGGACAGTTTATTGTGCAGTTACACTTTTTTAAATTTTACAATATGAAGGAAGCTTAAACAGGAAATCTCAGTGTCCCTCTGGTATTAAATTTATGAAAGAGGCCTGTACAGTCAAGTTGGATATCCTGTGCAATAACTCCCAGATCTCCAAGCAGGGAGACAGCTCACAAAAATAATAGCTTGTCATTTTTCTCAATTATAAATGAAACTAAGATACAATGTCCTGCATGTAACATAACTGTAATGAAACTACAGTCAATATAATTTGTAAATAAGGATTTACACATGACAGAAAGGTTTATAGGTAAGTAATTAAAATGCTTGATGTGGCAGGTTATAAAACATCAGCTTTCCAAACTATAATCTTTAAGTCACAACACATAATTTATATACATTGTTAGACTCAGCTCATGATTGCAAAGGTCGCTGCTCCATGCAGTCATGGCTGCATATTGTTCCAGTGGACAGTATAATTACTATTAAGAAATGTTTATGTATTTCAGCTTTCTGCATAAGATGAAGTAATTGGAAACCTCTCAGCAGCACATGAGCAGTCAGTTATTTGTAGGTCCTCAGCAGACCAAAGCAGTGTTTATTAAATAATTGCCTTAGCTCTACTGCTACCAGCAGGGTGTTGTAAATGTTCTGAGAGAACTTTTAATAATCTAGGTCAGGTATTAATTACTGAATTCCCAGCCTCTCTATTTCAGATTGCTTCCAGTTCTTGCACCCTGAATATTAAAAAAGTGCAGTGCAATAATTCACTAGCTTTTGTACAATTTTGCACTAACTTGATGCTGGTACATCGATCCAAAAAATCCGATGAAAGCATTTGTGTAATAGACAAAAGCAATATAGAGTCAGAATATCCAAATAAGGAGATAACTAAGTGAGTTGAGAAGTAGTTTTAATTGAATGGAAGCACATGAGAAGAACTCTGAGTAAAAACAAGGTCATCCTATGCCTAGACAGATTTCCAGGAAAGCAGTTACTTAACTTCTGTGGCATTTAATTTAAATTAAATGTGCTGAAAGCTGCATAAATATTTGTGCCACCCAGGAGAGTGTGATTTTGATAGCAGTTCATGTCCTGATGCATAGTCAATGTTTTCATACCCTCCTTTGAACTTTAGCATAAACTCTGCAGTGTCCTGGGGGCCTGCCCTTACCAAGCAGAAACTCCTGCTTTTTTTTAAAACAGCAAATAAAAAGGCACTGTGGAGACACCTGTGATTTAGAGTAAGTAGCCAACTAACAGTCAGTTGTAGACCCACTTAAATTATCTAGCTCAAATATTTATTCTGCACCTTGATGTTCTCACAGTTGCTTCTTTGCTATGCAGCTACTTTTAATCTGAAAAAGGGTAGTCGTAATTAGCACTGCAAATAATTCATGTGCATTCATTTTAAGGGTGAGAAGATATAACCATGAATGGAGAGAAGGGATTCTGGCAGTGTGGAAATCATTCTCAAGTGTGTCTGGATAGATAATCCATCTTTCATGAAAAGTCTCCCATTAAAAAGTCTGGGAGAAGAGTAGTGGGAATTTATTGGAATCAACTCATGATGAATTTTTTTTTTTTTTTTTTTTTGGTCTAGCTAAAATGGAAAACCAAAGGATTTCATTACATATGAGAGGTTTCATTTGACCTGGAGCAGATATTTTTGCCAGGCAGGCATTTATTAAAATGAAGAGAACTAACAGCACATCTGTGGACACCTAGTAAATTCTGTCTTGTCAGTTCAGACTCTGAAATACTTTTTGGATTAAACTGTCAGGCAAACTTCTACAGACTTTCTGAATAGTTCCAGAACAAACAAAAAAGTATTTTAAAAGTGAAATTATTTCATTGTTAGAGATAAGAAGACTCAGCTCAACTTAACTCCTATTCCAAGTAGTTTTGTGGTATCTATGTGCCAGTCTTAATGTGTTCATTTTTTCTTCCTTCTTTTGAGGAATAATGGAGGCCATAGGGAATATTTTTTGAAAGCCTCTTCTTTTCATCTAGCTATTTTGGCATCTTTTTTCTCTTTTCTTTTGCATTCTCACAAACTGAAGTTAGAAGTTCTTTACTATTGCAGAGGATGCTAAACTCTTCAAGGTCTGCGTGGTAAAATAGAACCCTTTTTCTAGTCTTACATACTCACAATTGGACTCCTTCTTTCCATATAAGGCTAAGTTAAATTAAATATATAGGTATCAATTGAATTAAAAAAAATTCATCTAAAGTTTTGGTTGTATTTAGAGATTGAAGAAGATTACCTCCAGAGGTTCTTCCCAAGCTGAACAATTTTATGATTCTGTATTAGTTACAAACCCACAAGCAGTCAAGTACTAGTAATTACTTTAAAATTAAAGAAAGTAAATTTCTTTGCAACTTACTTTATATCACAGAGATACAGTTGACTATTTGGAAATCACTGTATTGTAAACTATTGTGTTCTGCTTTTGGTTTTTAATCTCAGACATTCCTGTTACTCTCTGGTGAAATACAGTGCTGTGACCTTTCCCAGGGATTAAGGATCATACTAGAAATCTTAAATGCCGGCAATGAATGCCTGTGTTCACAATAGTTAAAAGAGACTAGATAGACTCACAGGATCTAAAATACAATGAGAAACATTATGTGCTGTATCTGGCATATGGACTTAGTGGAAGTCTAGTTTTTCTTTAAAGACTTGTGGCTGTGTGGCTGACGCACTACAAGTTAGGAGTTCTTTAAGTTGCAGAACTGTTCTTTTACTGTTCATTTTAATCAATTCAATCAGTATCTAAGTAAACTGAGCTTAATGTAACTTGTTAGAGGAAAAACAAGGTGTTAATATGGGTAAACTATTTTAAGAATTTGAATTACCTGCAAGTTAAAGTCTTTGAAAAGTTTTTTGTGAGGTACTTTATTTTGACATTTTCTAATTATATTTTTTGTGGCACATCTGTGAAGTGCTAGGCAACCTTAGACACCATAGCATCAATTCAGATTATTGAAATCCAGCTTCCTACATTGACTTCAGTGAGATTGTAGAGATCTTGGAGTTTAAATGGATTGTATTCCTTGCCTTCAGGTATTTATAAAAAGACTGGATGTTTTCCACAAACTGTAACTAAAAATATTACTGACACATTTTCTTCTGTTTTTACTAGGCACATCTTGATGTTTGCACACTTCACATAGTAATCTCAAATCAACTGCTCCAGCATGAAAATGAGGTGGTGTGATGGATTAACTGTGGTTAAGGGCCAAACTCCCAAGAAGATGCTCAATCTCTGCCTCTTCTCAGCAGGGCAGGGGAAGAAAATAGGATAAGGAAGCTCATGCATAGAAGTTAAGACAGGGAGATTGTTTACTAATCACTGTCATTGGCAAAATAGACTCATCTTGGAGAAAATTAATTTAATTTATTGCCTATTAATATGGTGAGAAAAAAAGAAAAAAAAATTAAAATGCTTTTCCTTTCCTAGGCTCAACTTTAGTCCTTCACTGCTGACTCCTCTATCATTACCTGAGTGCATGAGAGAAGGTCAGAGGGTGTGGTCAGTACATAACAGTTCCACTCTGCCACTCTTCTCTCACACTTTTCCTCTGCTCTGGCATGTCCTTCAGGAAAAATTCTTTCCAGTTTGGACTCTCCATGGGCTGCAGTTCCTGTCAGGAAAACCTGTTTGGCATGGTTTTTTCATGGGCTGCAGGGATATTTGCTGTGTCATGATGCACCTCCTCCTTTTCTGACCTAGGTGTTCTCTCTGATGTTTCTCACTGTTTTTGTTCCCTCCTTCTCTGTTCATTCCATAATTTTTCCCCCTTTCTTATGTCTGTTTCCACAAAAGCATCACCAGCTTGTTTGATGGGCTGTGGTGGTTCCACTGCAGAGCCAGCTGGACCATGCTGCGCCTTGCTCATGGGAGCCCCTGACCACTCTCCAAAGGGGTCATTCTTACAACCAAAATCTCACCACTTATACCCAATAACCTAAAATGCACTGTATTACAGAAAACTTTGAAGAATAAAACATAAAGTCAGTAGTTAGGTGGAAAACCTTTTAGGTTTTGGCACAATAATACTAAAGTAACAGATATTACCTTTGATGCCATTTATCATGAAGTATATTTAAAGGAAACTATAAACAGGAAATAATTTGAGATTTCAGATTCTCTGAAGAAGGATCTGAAAAGTGTGACCAACTGAGGCTTATTCAGGCTGTAGTCCATGTAAACTAAAAGCTTTGTGAGGATCACTTACTAATGTCTTGAATGCTAAAAGAATCTGTGGATCTTAAATTTTTATTACAAACTAAATGCAAGATTTATAAGAACCTTTTACCATTTACAATTTCAGTAGTTCTTGAAAGATGTACTAAGACCAACCCTGCTCTCATATGACTCTTTCAAAATACAGCTTCTACATATTGCAAACAACAGGCCCTCATGTGTCTTTCTGATCACTATTATTTGTACAGAAGGCTTGTGCACCTGAAGCTTTACTTCACTATGAAAAAGCATTTAAAAACAACCCAATTCCTAGCTTAAGCTAAAATATTTTAGAATCATGTTGAGAATGCTCTGGAATTTCATGCACATTGTACAGGACTGCGAAATTTTACAGTCTCTCTAAATATGTGTAAAAATATATTTTTTGCTATTAATGACTTGTTTAGTGGTGTACAAGAAGGTGCACAGAGTTTTATGCACAAATTTTATTGCCAGGGCAGGAAAGTGATACAGACATGAGACAGGCTGATGTGTGAGCACACAGGTTGTGTGTTACATATGCCACATAGGGGCTGCATGCTTTTTTTGTTTCTCAAGCACAGCACACTTACATTTTAGAAATAAAACCTGATGGCCTGTATGGATTTGCTTAATATGTAGCAATATGTTCTCTGCTGAGAGAGACACTGACACTCTATTCTTCCTTTTACCTAATATAATAAGTTTTAATGTTTTGGTGTGAACCTTAGCTACCTGCTTTCTGCTTGATATTCAGAAATTGATTAATAAAAGATATTGACAATGAAATTCTTAGTAGACTTAAGTGGATACAGCAGTGGATAAAGCTGCAGTGAAAAGAGACTTGTTTTAAGTGTTAAGTAATGGTAATTCTTGCTCAGTGACCTTGAACATTCATTCACTCCCCAGAGATTGTTAAGACTATCTTTAGCTCTTCAGAAGTGAGATGTCAACACCTTAGTTGGCACTTGGTGCAGCAGGAAAAGACAGAAGCCCTGTTAGCAGAAATTTTCGGAAATCAATTAAGTTCATGGAGCTACAGCAGCTTCTATCAGCAGGAGATCAGTTCTGAAACAGCCCTGAGAAAGTGAGAGCAGCTGCTGTTAGTCTGAGGAAAGGTCTGTGCTGTCTCCAGCTGTGGCCAGTACCACATTGATATGGATTAGTGTAGGAATGCAAGCACACATCTATGCTGTCCTGCCCACCAACCCATTATACTGCAATTTGCACTCATTTCCTGCGCTAGAGAACGTCTCTGTTATGGTTGAGGCAAGAGAATGAAATGTTGAATGGATTAGAAAATAAACAGTTTTAAATAAAAGGTGATTTGCTTATGTAATTAAACTCTAATTGGTAGTTAATGCAAGAGATTGTGAAACAATAACAAATGGGCTAATACAGCTAGGGTGAGGGTAGGAAGAGACAGATGAAAAAACAGAATTCATACCTTAGTATGAATTAGGGACATGATGGCAGTGGAGGACTGAAAGATAGTGTTGGATCTAATCACTGTCCATTCCAAATTTCAAACAATTGTAGATCTAAGAAATTTTGCCACAGTGGAGAGGTTAATTTGTCATATGACCAAATGCAATAGGGTCTTAAACACACTGCTGAGTCGAAAGAGTGACTTGCAACCTGTAGAGAGATGCTGTGGCAAAAAACCCCACTCACTGATTGTGTGTGATTAACTTGATACATGAGCATTATTTAAATATAGATTAGCATTTTTAAAGGAGTTTATGATGTGTTCTTGCTGTGTCTGGAAACTTGCATAACTTCGTGTAGGTCAAAGTCTTCCTTTAAGACACATTTTAAACACTAAGTTAAGGTCAACATTTTTAATAATTTTTTTTTCTTCTAATGCTGTTGTGAAGTTGTAGCTTTTTTATTCATATTTTATCTTAGAGCTATAAAGTTAATCACTGCTTCATACTGCACCATTTGCATTAAACCTAAGGCAGCATGAAACCCTGCTAAATATTAAAGAGTTTGAGATGGAAGCAAAAAATTTAAACTGTTAGTCAAAACTTGGTTTATTAGGACCTAGTAGTCTGGCTTATGTTGGAAATGGGGAGAAAATATACATTGCCAACAGAACCAGGGAAGGAGGGAACACATCCAATTAAAGGAAATTCATGTAGGTATATAAATCACATTAATCACACTCAGAAGACCTTGCGTTTGTCTATTATACATGAACTACATGCAGGGATGGATTCTTTCTGAGCTTTATAGCTTTTTGTTACACCAAGAATTCAAAAAACATTTCAGGGAAGTTAAAAGTTGGTATCCTGGATAAAATATAAAATTAGGTTGAGGTTTTCCAACCTCTGTTGAAATTCAGAATAACTTTTGAAAAGCTGTTGAAACTAAGTGAGTAATAATGAATAATAAAGAAAATCCTAGATTCTATTAGATTCAAGATTCATATGCTGCTAATAATGTTTAAAGATCCTAGAGCACGTGGAAATTCTGAGATTTTACTGTTTAAGGTTGTAAAATTACAATTGTTTTTCAAACAATTATTTGCAACACCAAAACTCAGCATGATTTTCTCATTCTCCTTCTGGGCTTTGATGGACATAGATAATGCCATTCTGCATTCTCCAAGGATAAAAATGAGGAAACATTAATAAGTCAGTTGCTAGAAAATGAACTTATGTTAAGAGACATAGATTAGAACCAGCTTAAACTGATTTTTAGTTGTTTTTGTGAATAATATTTCATTATTTGAGTATTATAGCTGTTTCACTTTATATATGTTTATTCCTGACATTAGCGTAAGGAGTACTTTCTTATTTAGAAAATTGACATATGAGAATTTTTACTGCAATCAAGTGGAATATTTCCTGAGAGATTCTGAAGCACCTGGAATGAGGGTTTGTCTATTTTCTTCATTTAGGCATTTTCAAATACAGTATGCTTGCTATATACATAAAAACACATACCTTTTCTGGCACTCACAGAAACTCAGACTCCTTCTTTTCTCGAGGTGAAACTGTTGGGCTGTCAAATCTTGTTCAGTGTTCTATACCTTAACTTTTCTCTCTACAAAAGACACTGTTTATAAAATAAACTTTATAAAAAGGCTCTTTGGACCTCATAAAAGGATATTGATGTGTCCAGGGCTATTGCCAACTGGAGATAGCCCAAAAGAGAGTAAGACTTACCTCTTTTGAGAGTAAGAAAAGAAAAACATGGAGAACTGAGTTTATTTAATCACAAATCGATATAAATAAAATTATAGGGACTGAAACAGGTGTTTTGAGATATCTAAAAGGCAGCAGCTCTGTGAAGGATAGGTATGATGCTGAGTTGATGGTTGGACTCAATCTTTTAGGTTGAGTCAAGAAGAAGACTGCAGTCCATCACTAAACTTTTGATTTTCAATTAGTGATCTGTTGAAACATCAGTGTCCCTTTCCTTTAACTTGGTTGCTCTTTGATGAACTCTATGTAGATTTTTTTTTCCGTATAACTATGCCAGTGGCCTTTTTCTGCATCCTAATAATTTTTCAGTCCTGAAAATAAAAGCTGAATTCTATTCAGGGAGCTGTCTGAAAGAATGGGTCTATCCTTCCATCTTTCATACTCAGAAAGAGTGAAGTTTGAAATAGATCTTTTTAAGAAAGGGCACTGCCAGTCATCAAAGGTGAGCAGTATCCACTCCTGTAATAGCAACCAGATATAACATACACAGTGCCCATGTACTGTAAGGTAAGGAATTTCTTTTTTAAAAGTCTCCATTGAATTGAAAAGTGTCAGTGTTTGTAGGGAAAGCAACAAAAAAAGAGGGCAAAAAAGAGGGGATCTCTTTTAGCTAGTAAGGTCAAAGGATGTCTTCTGGAAAGGTACAAAAAATACAGTTAGATGAGTTAGGTGACTAACATGGACAGGAAGAAGATAATTTTTCAGTAGAAATAGTTTTGGGGTTTTTCCACATTCTTTTATTACTATCTGTGGATACTTACTCTGTGTTCATCATGTGCATTCATTATTATCACATTGAATATCATTTTATAGCTTGACTTAATGTATTTTTTTTCCCAAGCCTGTGTGTATTGTATTACTTTTTAGGTGCCTCTTATTTTTCAGAACATTAAAATGAAGTGTAGGGCAATACTATCACATGGTTTTCATGCTCAATTTTCTGTGCATTATATTTTATAGCCAAAGATAAAGGAATTTCTGACATTTCAAAAAGTGAATTTGTGAAGGGAATAGGAGGCTTTCTTTGAAATATGTGACTTTCACCTATATCCACATAGCACTTTCTGTAAAAAAAAAAGAATTGCAAAATATCTACATGATTAAGTGTCTCAAGTCGACAGGCCTGAGAACATTTAATCTCAGTAGAACTTTCCCTACCTGTGTGAATTCAAATTCATGTTATATTAATCTCACTCTCTATGTTAACATACCTCATGGAGCTGCAATGTTTTTTGATGATGAATCCTTCAAATGGGACTCTCTGTATGACAGTCATAAAGCTTATGCCAGTGTAAGATTGATGTTGATTCTTTCAGCACATGTAACCCTTAGGCAGTAGACTTGCCCTCTTTTTTTGACAGTTATTAATTCATCCAAAGCAAATTTCCTCCATCATTCTGCTTTTAAAGCAGAGGTAACTCATGAATATAAGGGTCCTTTTTTTTTTTCTTCCCATAAAAGGTACAGTATATAAATTAATAATTGGTAGAAAAGATACTGCTTTAAGTCTGGAAGGCACTGTACTTGTAGGAACAAATAAGAAGTGGAAATTTATATAGTCTGTTGTAGAATAATATATTTTTCTAATCAGAATTATATATGGAGAACATTTTTTAAATATTTTTCATTTAAGGGGAAAAAAATGATGAAGTCATGATAAAAATAGTGCACATGATTGCAGCAACCACAAAGTTCATACACCTGCATTATCCTCAGTATGGCTAAAGGATTTTTTGTCACTTCCCATTAAGGCAAATTGAAGTTGAAAGAATAAATTCTCTTATGGAGGACTTATAAAGCTATGCCCTTTCTGCTTTCTCAGTCTTGGGCATCAGTTCACGCCTTCTGTCTTTCCTTTGCTCTCCAATCTCATAAGCTTGATTGTTCATCCTTCCTTCAGCCTTCTAAGAAGAAATGTAGGGTTTTTTTTCATAGAAAATCACATCTAAGAAAGATAAAGACTTTGAACTCAAAGAAAAAAAAATTACCTGAAAAGATTTTCAGAAAGGACCTTTTTTAAAGATTATTTGAAACAAGCTTGGTTTTTTTCTTACCCTTTAAAACAGCAGCACAGTTTTGCAGTTTTCAGAGATGAGTTCATATCAAGTTTTATTTTCACAGTGTATATATGACACTTTGTGTGTGCGTGTGCCTGCGCACGAGAAGTGTTCCTATATATGAGCACGTTGCCTCAAGTAATAATCAGCTGTGGATTACCATGATGGTGATAACAAGGGCAGAATTGCTTTCATGGGTACAATAAAGAATGGCATGATAGATTTTTATCTACGCTGTTTTTTAAAAAGATCTGTCTTAAAGCATATTTGTTAATTAAGTGCTGTCTGTACTGTTCTGAAATATCTTTGTTCCTTGAGTAAAACAGTATTAAAATTCAGGGTTTGTGTGATACATACATACATTCTAGCTAATGCTAACTAGCATTCATTTAAATTAACATCAAACACAAATTTCTTTGTCTAAAAGAAAACATAGGTATTTTTCAAAGCTGTGTTAGTTTGTCATGAGTAGGGTTAGCAGAGGAAAGGCTGCAAAACTAGCAAGCCAGGAAAGTGGCCAGGAATTTAATCATGAGATAGCATTGGCTCCAGAGGCAAAGTAATTCAAAATATGGTTTTTACTGACTGAAAATAGACAAAAATCACAGGGTTCTGATTCACTGTTTTGTTTTTCCCTTTACCTGAAAAACGAAAGAAAAATGCAAGGAGTTGTTGGGGTTTTTTCTATCATTAATGTTGGTGAATTGTAGTACACAGAGACAAATTCTTACACATCTATATCTTTTTTTAGTACTCAAATGTTTATTCTTACTGCTTTTGTTTTGGTATGTGATCCTTAGAGGTCTCCATGATATGCAGCAAAATACCAAATAAGAATATATTATTGTTGCATTTATTATATCAAATGGCAAGCCACCTCTGAAGAGCAGATATTTGGCTTTGCAAAGCCTTGCATTTTACTTAGAAAATGAAGATTTTTTTTTTTTTAAATATTAATTTCTTTAGATTTTATTTCATTCAAAATCTCCCACTTAGAAACACTGGCAGTTATTAAAAGCAGTATATCCTTCCTGTCAGAATAATTTTGCCCAACAGATACTCCAGTTACAAAACTCCTTCAAGCTTGAAACATTGTGATATATTTCAGTTTCCTAAAGGATCCCAAAGTGCTTCTTATGTCATACTTTGCTTTGAATTACTAGTGCAGCCATCGCTGTGGTACAGTATTGTCAATAGTAATGTTGCAAACCAGTTAAGTAGAAGGAGATAGGAAAATAACCTTTGGCTGGCTAGAAGTTTTCCATTTTCTTTTGTGACAAACTTGAGAAATAACATCCCTGGGCTGTTTTGCTTGCTGCTTTACAAATATGGAAAGAAAAGAAAACCTGAAATCAAGAATAGTCACAGTCTATCTCAGTGAACTGTACTAACAGTTGGTTGTACCACTCGATGGCACTTGGAGATATATTATAGTGTTGAACAAGGTGGGTTGGGTTAACGGTTCGACTCAATTATATTCAAGTTCTTTTTCAACCTTAATACTTCTGTGATTCTATTAAAGACACAGAATTTAACTATTTCTTGCTTTTGCATACAGTGTTTAAGCCTTTTCAGTAGAAAGTAAACACTTTAGGAGGCATCCATGGATTTTCATTTACAGATCATGATGCAGTGAGATGTCCTCAGCAATATCACAA